>NC_071515.1:59443214-60076785 GCF_027887155.1 Malaclemys terrapin pileata | reverse complement strand
ACATCTGTGCTGACTGGGAGATATACTTTTCAAGACAACTTTGGGTTTCTTTGCCCTGCAGAGGCTGAGAAAATTGACCTGAATGATACATCCCACTTCTAGATGGAAGGCAGAAAGTAATCCCAAGCAATAATGTCTATTCTGGCAGGCCAAGCAAATGTGTCAGGATATATCTTACAAGTGATGCTTACAGAAGAATGAATGTAAGTGGTAAGGGGGCAGGACAACACCCATTCTGAGATGCACACTTAAAATAATTCCTTGAAATCAGAGTAATAAATCTGCTTTTTTAAAAAACATGATTTATAAATCTGCAAACAGTGACAGTTCCTTAAAACTGTCAATTTGGTTTTCAGGTGGCTTCTTTAGGAAATCTTAGTGCAGTTTTATCTTTCTGGTTACTTTTCTAATGTTTTTGGGAGCAGGGGTTTTGACTGGTCACAGTGTAGCCTCTTGCACATGTGATTTTAATGTGTTTCCCCATTTCTGCTTAGTTTTTATCTTGATTTGCTACAGCATTTCCCCATTTCTGCTTAGTTTTTATCTTGATTTGCTACAGCATTCACAAAAACCAGGAGTGAGAACAGAAGAGGCATGACAGTAAGACTTCGTAGTGTGGGACAGCTTCAAAAATAACTCTGATGTCATGTCTTGTTATGAAATGCAGATAGGGTGACCAGATGTCTTGATTTTATAGGGACAGTCCCGATTTTTGGGTCATTTTCTTATATAGGCTCCTATTACCCCCCACCCCCGTCCCGATTTTTCACATTTGCTGTCTGGTCACCCTAAATGCAGATGGAAGCAAAGAACTCAGGTGGGGGGAAAATGAAACCAACATATTTGAATGTGGTGGGGATCAGTGTTAAAACTGGAACTTTGAATTCTTTGGGTATGAGTATCACATGCATTGCCTGTTACTAGAAAAACTGGAGAGAGTATCTGTTCTGGTAACAAGAATATCTGAATGATGCCACCTTGAATTTCACAGAAATAACACTGTCCTTTTCCCTATGAGAGGAATTGAAGGGCCAAATCTCTGGGTGGGGTAAGTTGGCATAGCTCCATTGACCAGCTGAGGATCTGGCTAACCGTCTCTCTAGATAAGTCTCTCTCAGGTAAGCTGCCCAAAGGAACATTTTCCTGATTGCAGTGAGGAAGACCTTGGCTGGATGCTTCCATACTCCAAATACAGCCTTGAGCTGGTTGCATGCCATTTTCACCTTTGACTCTATCCAAACTGGTGTGTTTTGGCTATTGTGTCATTATTTTGGATTTACTGTCCTGACACTAACTGAAGTCCAGTTCAGGTAAAAGTGTCATTCTGCCCTTTATTGGTATACCAACTGAATCTCAGCAGATTGCTAGGTAGACAGATATAACAATATATCTGTCTCTATGAAGGTCCCAATGCAAACAGCCCTTGAGAGCATGTTATGGATTTGGGACACTGAGGACTTTTGTCCTTTTATTCCTCTGAAGGGTAGCATAGCCCTAGTTTTGCACGAGTCTAAAGTTTTAGATGTATGTGTTGCTGAGCTTTTTTATGCACATTGATTTGGCTTTAATAAGATAACTAATTTTATGCCTAAATAATGTAAAACAAACAACTCAGTTCTACCTTGGGATGGTGGGGCCACAATAAGAATGTAAAACCACACAAATCTTGCTAAGAACACTTTTTTTGTGTGTGTGGCATAAAGATTTCCTTTTATGGACCCAACATGGTCATACCATTCAGAAGAGCATCCAAACTCTTGGATGCTCATCCAAACCAAACCCTTGTGAGGACTGTGCATCGCTAGCTCTAGCCTTGCATGTCTTCCTGACAGAGCTGCTAACCACTTTCTCAATAAATTATCTTTCTGTATGGTGAAAATAATCTTGTGGAATGCTCTAAGGGATGCAGTCCAGGAGCACAAATTGCTATAAGACACAGAGGCAGCTGCAAATGTAATTGGGATGGGTGTGGTGACAGTTGTTTGCATCCCTAATATCCTCATTCTTCTACACAGCTGTGGTTACACCTAGCTGGTGCTAGAGCCATACTGATGTGTGCGATATAAATATGATTATTTGAAATACAAACATTATGGATTAGAAAAACTTAAAGTAAATGAACAGCTGTGTGACCCGGGCTATTAAAAATGAGAACGATATTGAGATACTGAATGACCAAGGTGATGCAATGGAAACCTGGACCAGGAAGAGAAATGAGCATTCATGTCAATATATAATATATTGAAAGCCTGTTGCATATTCGTCAATGTTCTCAGCTCATTAATTGTAGTTTGTTACCTGGCAAGGCTGACCATGCTCTGTCTCTAGCAGTCTCCTTCTGAGGCAGACAAGTTGATTTCCAGTGAGCTTACTGTGTGCAAAGCTCTTGAATAAGAACTTACACCTAGGTCTTGTCTGCTCTGCCTGGATATTAATGATCCCATGGTCATTTTAATAGGGGTAGGGGATTTCCCCCTAACCTTCCATGTCCCTTATTCTTCAGTATATTAATTGTCTGTTTACCAGCTGGCAGTTTCCCTCGAGGTATTTTCATTTCAGTGGTAATGGGCTGCCTATATGTATGTAGTTTATGTTGTGTTATGTGATCCTTCAGAACGAAAGGCACTACATACATAGTGTGTGTACGTGCAGGGGCACATGTGTAAATTATACATCTATTGATTTTAAATTGATTATTCCACTAGGAGCTGCCAACAATAGAGGTTATGGGCAAAAAACCTCAAGTTTACACTGTTGCAAATTGCATTGACTTCAGTGTCACTGCATCACTGTATCTTAAATAGAATACAATGATACTTGTTCTGTCTTTGCAGCCTTTTAATGCACAATATGTGGAATATCAAGGTGTATTCTCTGCACAGCTTTTATTCCCATTTTGTTCTAAGTCTTAGGTTTGAAGAAATTTTCCCTTCATTGTAGACTTTCTATTTCATTAAGTCATTGAGGCATTGTGGAAATGAGTATATAATTTGTTTTGTTCAGTAGCTTTCTTGTCATGCATGAATAAGAGGTGACAGAAGATTCTCCTATACATTTATGTTTTCCTCTGTTGATTGGTTTTGCAGCTTTTGTGCGTACATTATGCCCAGTGAGTTAGACATGTTTTCATTGCTGTGAGTGGGCTAAGCCTTTGTTGATGCTTGCTGAAACTCAATTTATTTTCTTCCGTGCAAAGAAAAAGAAAATACAGGCAATGTTGACCTCTGGTAGGTGTACAGCATGAATATAGGAAGTTTTATTGTCTTTAATATGTTTTCTCTGTTATGCTTTCACTTTAAGAATAAATGTGCTTGGTTAGAAAGAGCTATGTGGTAACTGGTGACAGCTGGCAATTAAAGCTGATCATAGCCTTCAAAGAGAAAGCAGAGTGCAGACACTGTCCTGTTTAGGCAATCGGGTTTGCTGGTTTTATTTGCAAACATTGGATCAAATTCTAGAGTCCTTACTCAAGTAAAATTCACATAGAAGTCAGTGGATGTTTTGCCTGTAGGATGAGTAAACATCGAGTAAGGACTTTTGGCCTATTATTCAGCATATACTTTAACTCCTACCCAGGTGGATTCTTGCACACATTGATATATACAGATTAAGGGACAGCTTCCTCCCGTAGATGCTCAGAATTCCTATTAAAGTCAATGTAAACAACCACATCTGTAGATCTGAGAACAAAATGTTTAGTAAGGGCTTTGCCACATACCGTGAATAAGGGGCAGCACATAGCATTGCTGCCCTAAGAGCAGACAGCAATGAGATTGTGAGCCGCAGATGCAAACTGGTCCCCGTTCTCTTTGCTCTGGGGAATCCTATATCTGGCTCTCCTCCACCCACATCAGTGACAACGATTGTTCCCCTCCCTCCTAGCAGCACTGCAGAGATTGTTCTCCCTCGTGTTCTGTGACCTATGATATTAGTATCTGGGACAAGGGAGTAAGGTGGTCCCTTATGCTAATTTACTCTCCTGCATAGGCATGACGGAGGAGTCACAACTGAGCCCCCATTTCCTTTTCCTCTGTCCCAGTGACCCAGTGTTCAGTCAGTTGTGCCTAATGAATGGAGATATTCCTGACAATATACTACAAATTGTCAAAAAAATGACTTGGTGCAGGTATAATTTGGTAAACTACCTGCTTCTACAATCTATAGGGCTCCCATTTACAGAGGCCCACGTGGAAAGCATGCGATACAGTAAATGAGTGATTTGCACAATATTACAGTGGTTGGCAAAAGGCTATTTCACAAACCCACAAGTTCACATTTCCAAATTAGTTTGCCTCTAGCTCTCAGACAAGCAACATCCTCATGGTATCAAGAGGGGAGGAAAGCAAAGTTGGAAAAATAACACTGAGTTATATTGTATGCAGTGTTTTGACAATAAATCCGGCCTGCAGGAACTATTAGAGTGAAAAGAAACGTTGTCTACAAAGATTGGGACCCAAACATGCAAAAACCCATCTTCATTGTGATGACTCATGGTTATGGGTTTGCAGAGTTGAGCCCCAATTTTTCTACCAGACTTCATGAAAGAATTAGAAATGTGCAGAATTTTGGGGTGTCTCTATATTTTTAAAAACCTGTCTGTCCAACCAGTTACCTAGATTTGACAAGTGGCAACATGATGTACTGCTAAGAGAGAGATTAGAGTTTGGGTTGCTAATTTGTTTGGAGTTCCCAGGATAGGGGTGGAAGAATGTTGTGTTGTTCTCAGATAATCTTTGCTTGCTGATGAGCTCCAGAGGGAGCCGTGTCCTTTTTTTGGTTCAGAAAGGAAAATGCCAGAAGTGAATTAGTGGGTAGCTTAAAAAGGATAAATGGAAATCTCTCTTTAAAGAAAAAATAGAGGATCAAGCCTTTTATTGGTTTTAATCACGCTAGCATTATTTTTAAAGTAAGCTATCCAAAACATAGGTAATAAATATCTGGAATCCTACAACATTTTCATTACTGTTAATTTCAGTAAGGTGTCAGTATGAATAGTGTTTAAAGCCCCCAGGAAGGAAGTGAAGTTCCAGGATTGTTTTTACTTGGCACTTTCCTTAAAGGGAAATAGAACAAAGCATGAGTTGCTTTTCTTTATTACTGAAGCAGCTGTAAGTTTGTTTGATGTAAAGCCGATCATAAAAGCTATTTTATTTAAAGGAACTGCCAGTGTTTGCCTCTTTATAGTGAGTAAGACTGATTGTACAGAATGGAATTCTCTTCCAGTGAGAATACAAAGTTGCTACAGTTACTGATGCATAACTGTACATTTTGTTGTCAGGTTTGACATTTCCTCACTCTGTTTGTGGGTGTCTGGTTTGCATAATCAATCTGCGGTTGTCAGTAAACACAGGTGCAAATCCCTGTATTCCAGCTTTCAGCCAATCAGAACTGTGTGATTTACATAACTGTTGTCAGCTTAGACAAAGAACAAACACACACTTGCAACTTGAATGTCTTTCCTTTTAAATTAAGGAAACAAGAAGGAAAAAGTCGGAGTGACGGAGGCATGGTGCATCCTCTCTGTTTAACAAAATGGTACCTGTCAGGCAGACTCATTTAGAAATGCAAAGGTGTAGCACACAGGAAGTGAAATAATAAATTAGGTAACTATTCAAGCCATAAATAAACTTGCATTTAATTTGCAAATATGTCCGCTCTGATTGGCTGCTATGTTCCCTCTCCTCTCATTGTCCCCTTTTACGGAAAATTTGAAGCTGCCAGCAATAAATAAGGCCACTTCCTTCTCAGTCCTTCACCTGAAATATTGACAAGAAAAGGAAAAATGCCCCAAAGCAGCGAAAACAAGGTGTGGAGGTGCCCAGAGGGAAAGTGTTCTCAACGCAACACTGTTTGGACTCATTTTCACCTTTGCCTTCAACCTTTCTTCTCTGTAGACCAGCAAGACCCTTGATTACATCCAGGGGTGGCTCTATGTATTTTGCCACCCCAAGCATGGCAGTCAGGTGGCTTTCGGTGGCATGCCTGCGGGAGGTCCGCCCGTCCCACGCCTTCAGCGTACCCGCCGTTGAATTACCACCGAAGCTGCAGGACTGGCGGACCTCCCGCAGGCATCCCGCTGAAGGCAGCCTGATTGCCGCCCCCACGGTGACCGGCACGCCGCCCGCCCCATGGCTGGTGCCTGGAGCTGCCCCTGATTACATCACAAGAATACTGACTTCCCCAGCTTCTTTCAGTTATGAAGCGTGTGTGTGAGGGGAGCTTTAGTGAGCACTAGAAAAGGGAAAGGCAGAAGAAAGGGGAAATGAAGCAATTTAATTTACATTCCAGCCCATTTAATCTGTTTTAGGGTTGAGTCTCTTTGCAGCTTTTTCTTATCTTACATTTACATTTTGACCGTTTAATTTAAAATTTCAGTGGCAATATTTCAGCATCTGAGTAATAATGGTACACTGGGTTAATGAACATCTTCGCTGCCAGCCTTAGAGTTTGTTCATTTGGGAGATGGTGGTTATTTAATCAGCAGGGAACTTCTTCATTTAAATAATTTGATTTAGAACCCTACTGTATATTCATCTTGCTGGACACTGACATGTTTCAACTGATACAAATAATATTTCCTCCTAAAATATCCCAGGTAGATACTCACTACACACAGACTAAGGGTAGCATATCCTTTTCATATTAGTGTGACACTGGTGTAATTCTAATGGAACTATTCCTGATTTGCACTGGTGTAAGAGAAAGAATAAGGTCCTAGAAATAGATCTACTTTGAGAACTTGGGAGAAAACACCCTAGAAGCCTGGAAGAGTTTAACGTAACTCTGTTAGTTTATATTAAGGCTGTAAGGCATAATTAAAAGGACTTCATATCCAATGGATGGTTTTCTCTTAGAAATTCTGGTGATGTCATAATTCCTAATTTTGGTTGAACTATCTTTGCACCAATCAATGTGTTCTCACACATTCCAAAAGTACTGATGGCATTTAAGCCAGCAAGGAGGCAATTTTCTCACCTGGCACAACTGTCTTCAAACTGACACGCATGTAGGTCTTGATAGTCTGCAATTGGGAATTGTTACATCACTAACTCCTCAATTAACTTATTTTCTAGTAACTCATTACAGCCTTTCTATTGCCATACAGTATTCCTTTCCCCTCATTCTTTGTGTGAGGATATCCACTGGCTCTGTGCAATTACTATAGCAAGTAATAAATCCTGAAAGAAATAAAAAATCCTCACCCGGGGCACAGATGGATTATATTCTCATCTCAGAGGCAAACAGAAAAGTCTGCCAAAGCTTTAGAAAACCTTCCCCACCAAACATTTATCTATGATAGTGTAACTTTTGTGATGTGATCTTTCTCTTTTCTATTCAACCTCCTCCATATTCTTAGTCCCACCTTCCCATACACCACCTCCGATTAAATAGCCACTTTGAGTCACTGAAATGATGGAAGTTCTACCAAAATAAGACTCCTAAACACTCAAGAATATAGGCTGTAATCAGCATTAGGTTAAAGCATCATAACAACAGGCAATCTAGCCACAGGAGCAACATCTTCTGGAATCACGTGATGGTCAAATCTCACTGTTCATTTAATATTACAAATACTTCTAGTCCTCATAGCTGGAAAGGAAAATTAGGACATGTGATCTGTGTGTGACTGTAGGGATGTCAGCCTGAGTGTACAGGCAACCTGAAACAATAGCTCCAGTAGTAATAATATTTAGCTCTCATATAGTGCTTTTCATCTTTACATCTCAAAAGAGGTCAGTATCCTTATCCCCATTTTACAGATGGGGAAATTGAGATCACCCAGCAGGCCACTGGCTGGCAGAGCCAGGAATTTACCTCAGATCTCCTGAGTTCTAGTCAACTGCCCTGCCCACTGGGCTACACTGCCTCCCCAAAGGTATTAACTGCCTCCATGCATCTTAACTCTGAAACCTGTTGCAGTGGGGGCCTCCCAACGAAACCACCCCAGCAGATGATTTTTGGTGGGGGGAGGCAGGGGTGAAAGTGGGCCGGTACGGCATACTGGTAAGAAGCTGGTACCGGCCCGTATGCAGCCCACGTTAAAGCACCGACGCTACCAGCAGGGCCGTCGATGGGGGAGGCAAAAGGGGCAACAACGTTAAAGCGCTTCCACAGCACTTTAATGTCATTGCTCCTTTTGCTCTCCCCCCCCCCCCCCCCGGGCCGCCAACGGGGGTGGGGACGGGACAAAAGGGGCAGCTGCCCCAGGCCAGCAATTGAAAAGGGCTCGGGGCTCCGGACGCTGCCGGGCCCTTTTAAAAAGCTGCGGGAGCCTCGGGGGCCAGGCAGTGTGGATGTGCTGGCTGGGGGAAGCTAACCCCCAGCCCCGCCCCTTCTGCCCGAAGCCCTGCCCCTTCCAGGGGCCGGAGCCGGCCCCCGTACTGGTAAGAATTTAATATTACTTTCACCCCTGGGGGCAAGGGGCCAGGAGCTCACTGCTGCCATCTTATCATAGCCTGGAGGCTAAAAGTCCTTTGGTCAGGTGGCTGGGGGCTTATTTCTCCAGACACTCCTCCTGCTTTTGACTGTTAGGACATTCAGTCAGGGAACAGCAAGCATACCATGTGTCTTAGGTGACCAGTCAGATGGCTCAAATGGTTGAATACTCGCTACAAAGAATATGTGAACAACCCATAGGTCCATATGTGTTGAACTATTATGAATAACAAATTTATAAAATGGTGTGCAGACCTGTCTAAACAGGAAAAAACAACAACACACCAAATGTGAATTTTGTTAGCAATCAGTGACCATTCAGTAGCATGTAGACATGGAAATAATTCCTTGTACTTATCTCTGTATTCCTCAATGAATGTCCTTAATTTAATCTCATAGGATATTAAGCCAAATAAAACAGACAGTTAATTGCTGGTTACTGGAGTAGAATGGAGGAATAGATTTTACTTGGCTAAAATGGGACAAGAATATTTTGATAGTCACTGAAAATTTTGTTACACTGGTTAGTGGCTACTCAGGTGGGCAGCAAAACTTTGTACGGTTCTTGAAAAGAGCTTAAGTAGAAAGAAATTATTGTGTGGGTTGGTAGCAGTTAGACAACTTAGGAAAAGGCTTCCCTAAAGCTGCAATCATTATCCACTGTTTTTCTGCTGATCTGTCTTGAGGAATGGTAGCGTACTTTAAGCTAGAAACAGCACTTTTCTAATGTACTCTGACCTCAAAAACAAGATGCCGAACATAAGGTATCCCCCCACCCCCCTGAGATCTTCCCTCCAGATTGTTCCTGCCAGAATAGACTATTCAATTGTGTATTTTGCAGCCAGGCAGGAACTGTGCATCACTATTCTCTCAGCTGAAGGGAAGGAAAGCTTCAGTATGGGGACTGAGAGAGTTGTTGTAGCTGGAAGGAATTTTTCACTGGCTTTTTGTCTTCATGTGTGTGAAAAATAAAGTGCTCTGAAAACTTACAAGTTCTTCCTGCCAAAAGCAGTTGTTTTCACAGCTCTCATTTTGAGAATTTCAACCTGGTTAAGGGGGGAAAAAATAAATTTTCACCTACCTGCCTTAAGCTCCCTGGATGACAGATGCTGGAAAGTGCAGTAGAATCAGTAAAAATACCAAAATAACAAATTACCCCTTAAGAATAAAAGCCTCAAACATGAATAGCTGTGTGGAGTTGAAGAGGGATTTGAACGTGATAGGAACAAAAGGAAAAGCAAAACGCATTATTAACCAACTGTATTAATTAAGCTAGAAGGAATGGTGTTTTGACATTTTTAGGGATCCCAGTCACCTGATATGGCTTTGGCTTTAATTTTCTCTTGCAGTAAATTTAATGAAAAATAATTAAGTCATCTCAGAATACTGACTGTACGACTCAATCTAGCTGTATTTAAATTTAGAGATAGGACTCCAGCAAAACACTCCTAATGTTTGCTTCACATAATGGTATTTTCATTAACCTATCGGCACTGAGTGCAAGCGAAGCTTCGGAAATGGGATGCTCTGTCTTTTGTACATAGGCTACTGATATACGTGCCATGGTATAAAAATTGAAGATTAGAGCATTAATACAAGTTAAATGTTCTATTTAACGTGCATGGGAGGGAAATACATCCCTTGAGAAAAACACATTTCTGAAGCAGAAGATGTTTGGAAAGAAATATGGAAATGATATAGCTTACTTTTCTGACACCTTCTTCCAGCATAACCCTCAGGACAGGTGCACACATTGTTTCTCACACAGTGGCCGCCATTCTTACAAGGAGGATGGCAAAGAGCTAACAAAATGAAAGCGAAGAACTCTAGGTCAATTTAGCATCATGGTTTCAAAATTTTTAAAATTGGATTGAAATCAAACCCGTAAATGTGCCACTGTCCTTTGAAAAATAGGATAACTTTGTGAGAGAGAGTGTTTAACTCATTCCAGTGTTACTCTCCCAGTTAAGAGTGGCACTTCTGTTGGAAATGCAACTCCTGTAATCTCAATGGGAACGGGGCATTCTCCGGTCAATGGGAACAAAAGTGTCTGGTTCCATTAAAGATCCTGACCTCCTTTGGTTGGGGGCAGAAAAGGAAGCATCACCTGAGGTGGTAGCTGGAGGAGGGCTAAGGTAAGCAATTGTCCAAGGGTGCAACTGTGGAAAGCTATATGTGCCCTATCCCTTCAGATGGAGTCCTCTTTCATGCCTGGATCAGGGGCAACCTCTCTGATGGGGGAGAGGATATATTTTGGCCCTTGTTAAGGAAGGAATTGTTAGCTATCTGGGAATTTGATTCCGGGTGGCGGGAGGCAACCAAGATAATTGCTGGCACCTTCTTGTGGCAGGTGTCCAGTGCTCATTCCATAGGAGGTCTGGTTCCCTGGTAAACCAGAGTTGGAAGTGGACTGAGAGAAGGCATCACCTAAAGAAACTGGGGAATAGGGTTGGGGCTTCATATGTCTCATACAGTGAGGAGACAACTCCCTTTCCCCAGCTCCTTAACCTTCAAATGAGGGGAGGGTGATTGGGTCAAAGCAAGGGGCTGAGACCAGGTTTGGAGGAGTGGGGGGCTGATAGCAGCCCTCAAATATTTGGAAACAAGTATGGAAGAAATCATGACCTGTACTGTGTGAATTACTGCTGGATAGTTCCTTGATGAGTTAAGTTAATAACACAGTTCCCAGATGAGTTAAGTTAATAACACAGCAGCCTAAATAAACCCTTGCATCTTGTCTTTCTTCCTGTAAATCTGGGACAATGAACCTGGGAGGGGGAAGGGAAGTGGGGAGGGACAAGTTTGCTATAGCAGGATGCTACATACCGCCCCTATCCCTGCAAATTAGAACCAAACCACGAGCAGTTCCAATGCTCTCCAGTGTAAATTATTTGGGAAATCAATAAGTCTTAGACCCAGAGGTGAAAGTAAGCCACTATGCCCCAGTACGGCGTACTGGCAAGAGCCGGTGCACCGTACCGGGGCGGCCCGGCTTCCCCAGGTGGCAATTTAAAGGCCCTGGGGCTCCCAGCAGGCCCTTTAAATTGCCGCCAGAGCCCCACTGCTGGAGCCCTGGAGTAGCAGCGGGACTCCGGGGGTTATTTAAAGGGCTGGGGCTCCCGCTGCCTCTACTGCCCTGGGCCCTTTAAATAGCTGCCGGAGCCCCGCTGCCGCTACCCCAGGGCTCCGGGGGCTATTTAAAGGGTTGGGGCAGTAGAACCAGGGGAGCCCTGGGCCCTTTAAATAGCCCCCGGAGCCCTGGGGTAGCAGCGGCAGCTGGGGGCTCCAGCAGCGGTTTAAAGGGCCGGGGCGGCTGAGCCCTGGGCCCTTTAAACTGCTGCTGGAGCCCCCAGCTGCCCCTGCTACCCCAGCGGGGGAGGGGAGGGCAGGGCACAGGACAGGGCGGGCTGGGGCTGGCTTTGACCCCCCATCCCTTCTGCCTGAGGCCCCCCCCCTTCCAGGGACCAGTGCTGGCCCCAACCCAGCTCCGTACCTGTAAGTCCATATTTCTATTTTCACCCCTGGTTAAAACCATAGTAATTTTATGGGTGCTCATCATTTTAACTCCCTAAGGGAGAGGACATCCTTGAGGAGATGAGATTTTTCACCCTTTTAAGAACCTTAGCATGCTCGAAATAGAAGAGAACTTGAAAGATGCATTTTTGTGTAACTCTACAGGACGCATATAGCATGACAACTAATGGAAGCACACTCATGGGCATATATCTTGGTGTGCTCGGGTCTTTGTCAAAGGAAGGAGATAAGAGAGAAGTTTTAACTATTGATCCACTAATTGCAGCATCAATGGCCTATGATCTCTGCCTATTAGCAAAAGTTGCACTCTGCTGCTGTCTGCAGAAAATGTTTGACTATCTAGCAACTTTTGAAATGGAACTAAGTATTCTTGATGTGCAGAAAAAGGTTTTTGTTTGTTAAATTTCACAGAAATATTTGCAATTTTTGGTTTGAGATGCACCTTGCTCTAAATCAAGTTCACTATAGAGTAAGATGGTGATCCCTTTTTTTGAAAAACAAATACATGTTAGAGCAGAGCTATATGTTAAAGTTATTAATTAGCTGTTAATTCTGTCATGACTTGCTCAAATTAATTTCAGATGAATTGTTTAGTTCTCAGCAATACATAACTATTTAGTCCAATAACAACTCCTTTAAAAAAAAACTTGTATGCAGATTTCCAATGTACTATAACAGGAAAATGGCATGGATGGAGTTGACAAACCAAATTCCTGGGTATAATATGTACCGCATAAAGTCGGATAAACATTTAAATAGTCTTTATCACTTACCATATCCATTAAAGCCTGAATCTACTATCCATGTGATATATTGAACTTTCTTACCAGTTTGGCACTGGGGTCCATAGAAGCCATAAGGACAAGCACAGGTACTTGGGCGTACACAGATTCCACCATTTAGGCAAACAGGGCTACAGATAGCTGGATATAAATAGAAATTCAATCAAAATCAATTACTCTCATTCTTTTAGTTTTAAAATATTAGGAGTTGGGCTCTCTTTGCTTCTGCATAATCTGAAAAATATCCTAGCACACTTCATTTGTACAGAGGTTTTCCCCAATGCTAGCAAAAATGTCCCATTTGTCTAGCAAGTCTGCTGTGTAGTGTATTGGCTGTCCTAGCAGTGGCTGGATTTCAGTGATGCCTTAGCATAGCTGTAAAGCATTTGGGGATCCTGTGGGATTAAAGAAATATTTTAATAGTTTATTTCAGATGTCTATCCATGATTTGCACAATTCATTTGCTTTGACTTTAGTATCTTGCCCAAGATTTTTAAAGTTTATACTTTTTCAAAGTATAGTGGCCGTTTAAAATAGCTTTTCCTTTCTAACTCTTTTGTCTTTCAGTATGTTACAGTAATAGTTTGTTTCATAAGAATTACATTGTCGCAAGTGCTAAATGTCTAAAGAAATTAAGGGTCACTAGGATATTTCAGATTAATTTAAATGCAGTTGTAGTACGCTGGAAAAATATGAAACTATAGTTTGGATGAGAGGCTACCATGGCTTCTGAAACAATCACCTACAAAATCAAAATGTGCATTCTCCATCGCTAAAAGGCATTTTCTTCTTTCATATTTACATGCTCAGTACTAGCTCCTCATTCATTTTTTTATATTAATTCCTGTAGTAATTCCCAGTATGATCAGCATATTGTGCAAATCACATGGATTTCAGGTAGAGAAATGAATGCATGAGACACCAATGCTTTCTAAATGTTTACCTGTTTCACAAGAAGGACTGCTCCATCCAGTTTTGCATTTGCACTCATCTGGTGACACACATTTCCCACCATTATGACAATGTCTATTGCATATCACTGCAAAATAAGCAATTGATTTCAAGGGTAAATTTAAACATGTAAAGGATTAGGGCCAGATTCTGCTATCAGTAATACTGATACAAATTCAGCAGCAGCAACTCCACTGCAACTAAAAGAATTACTCTAGATTTATGCTGGTAAAACTGAGAGCAGAATTTGTCCCTTTGGGTTTTTTTTATCATTCACATTTTTGACAACGTCTTGCATCTAAAATTCTTAACTTTTATGTATCTCAACTATTGTGCTGCAGAGCTAAAATTATTTTCCTGTCAAGGCAACCTGATATTTAAATCAGATGCAAGGACTACAGTTATGAAACTGTAATATATGTTTTGCCATTCAACTAATATAAAGTGTTTTGAAGGCTGATTTCTCCCACCCCCACCCTGATGTTCTGTATATTGAACCTATTTTGTAACTTGTTTAGCACAATAACATGAATCTTAATAGCGAAGCTTGCCTGTTTGTATTCTCAAAATTAGTATTACTGTATTCACTCACACAACCTTGCATTTCACAATCGTTACTGTAAATAAAGCTTTTTTGACCATAGGTGCTTTTATGTAACAAATATTGATACAGATGTGCATATTTTTACATAACACAAATGTACTTTTGGAAAACATATTCCAAGAAATAGTTTAGCCAGTGCATTACATATATTATACTTCAATTTTCCTGCTCTATTCAATCATAATTTTGAGGAAAAATATAGGCTTTTTGTGTTTTATAATTTTCTGCAAATGCCAAAAGGGGGGTGAAAGACTAAATAGACTTATACATACTTGTTTCACATCTCGGACCAACAAATCCATAAGCACAGGAACATCTATTTTGAGCCACACAGGTTCCTCCATGCTCACAAGGTGGATCACACAACACTATACAAATCACAATTAGACAAGTGAAGAAAGGAACACAACTTAATATACTACATAATAGACTGAGCAAAGGAGCTCTATGCATTTATGAGCCCAATACTCACTACTTTTTGATTTCCTACAATATCATTATTTTAAAATATTCTACAAAGTGGCTGCTTACAATACCATTATGTGGGAAAAACAGGTATCACCTTAATAATACGGGAGTAACAATGCAAATATGATATAATACTACTATGGGAGTGACCAGCATATTATTCCCATGGTAAGCCTCTGAACATACACATTTTGAACTAGATACTTTTAAATGTTTTAGAAGACTCGGAGTGAACAGACTGTTTGTGTAGTTAATATGAAAAAGTATTTGGTATTTCTTCTAGACTTGCGAATGCTCAGTAAACATGATATAGTGTCAGAGCTGTACTGAACCAAAGAAGGAGTAATTACTTCCTCCAAGTGCAATGGCTTTGCAAGGAAATTTTGTAGCAAATGCTCTCCATTTAAGCAATAGTTTTTGAATTTTTAATCAGCAATGTGGGGTCTGCAGAGAGAGCAACTAAACCATAGGCAGTACATTTCTCCACAGGATGTGATATTGTAGCATGCCATGGCTTTCTTCCGAAGGAAGAAGAGGAGGAAGCATATGGTACAAATCATAGATAAACTTGGGAAGTACTGCAACTCCAGAAAAACATCATTGTGCGAGACAGTGGGTTTTTATTTGAAATGAAGGCTATTATGAGCCAGTTTAAATAGTAAACGTGAGTTTAGGGAACTATGTGATTCAATAAAATTGAGGTTTATATGTGGAATACAAATGACTAGTCAGAAGCAGAATGCTGCAGGAAACTCTCTGAAACGTTGACATGTAGATTCAGGCTCCCAGTGACTCTATATAAAATAAGCTGCTAGTAAATATGGCATGATTTCAAAGGGAAAAGCTAGAAATAAGAGGAATCCAAAATAGGATTTAAAAAGTTTACTGAAATCTAAAATTTCTATATGCTAGTGGGGAAATTCACCCCGTACAGAGGACCAGCACAAGGCCTATGTACCACTTAGTTCCCACTTATGCATTCTTTAGAGCAGTGGTCCCCAAACTTTTTCTGTCACGTCTCAACTTACTCGTAATGTAATCTATCCGTCCACTCCCCACCCAGCCGTAGCTGGGGCCAGGAGCCGGGGCTGGGGCCAGGGCAAGAGCTGAGGCCGTGGCCGTGAGCAGAGCCGCAATCAGAGCCAGGTGCCACAGCTGGGAGTGGGGCCGTGGCCTGAGGCCATGGCTGGGACCAAGGCTGGGGCCAGAGGGAAGCTGGGGGCAGAGCGGGGCTGAGTGGCGCTTCCCCCTGTGGGGGCTCTCCTGCACCCCCCCCCCGTGCTCCCACCAAATGTTCCTCTGTGCCCCCTTATGGGAGCTGCCCCACAGTTTGGGGACCCACTACTTTTGAGGGATGAATTTAACCCAAGAGGAAATACATCACACAATTAAAAATGAATGTAGCCGCGTGCTTGGCAAACAGCAAGGCATTGATTTAGATCATTCTGTAAGTACATGGAGTACAGAAGAAACAGCAAGTTGGTCCACAAATCTAAACATTAATGGCAGAGTTGTATCTGTTAAAATGGATATGAAGATAACGCAATGTTATTCCAAGGAAAATATATAATATATAACTACCTAAATCTAAAACAAAGCTTCTTCCACATTCAGAGAATAAAGTATTACTAGAAGGGAAAGTAACTATTACAACTTATTCTTAAAACCAGTAACACTTGACAATACCTTTTCAAAAGATAAATGGGCACCTGCCACTTATGCTGGGTCTGAAAAATTATGCCACCAAGTTATCTTAAAAATGTTGGGTGTACACACCACACAATTACATAAAAAATAGACCGAAAGCATAATGAGAGACATTTGAGATGATTTCCTAGACCTAAGATATCTGGATAGAGAATAGCACATGAAGACTAACAAATCATTAACTGCTGTGATCCAGCTGACAAGAAAAAAAAATATAACATGAAATAAAGTGAATTAGTTATTGAAAAGATACACACACTCAGCCTGTGCAACTGGAAGGCTAAATAAAGTATAGATGGATCCACAAGCTGCAGGGATTCACATGATTTACATAAAGCCGTAATGTGAACATTATCCTTTCAAAAATTTTTAAGTGGCAACTAAGTGCTCAGAAGCAAAAAATATTCCATGTCAGATGTAGGACATGCATTTTGGTAATAAAAGTTAGAGAAGGCATACTCTAAGGAAGTGATTTTAATAAACCACTTTGACACTAACAATTTAAATGAATGGTATTTGGTATTAGTTCTGCTCCTGAGGTATTTTAATACATATCGTTGGTGTTGAAGTTGTACTGGATGATTATTTAATTGGGTCAAAAGTCCTTAAACACAATGAAAGATGTAGGCAAATTATGCATTTAGTGTGTGAAATACATAATCTCGGGACATCTTTTTAATGTATCTGTAGTGGAAAAAAGTTGAACAAAGATGGATTAATTTCTGACCCAGATAAAATAAAAGCACTCTTGAAACACCAATTCCTAAACATAAAGAGATCTACAGAGGCTCATGGGTATGATAAACGGTTTGGGGAAAATTTTAATTCCAAATTTCTAAGATCAATAGATCTTTAGAGAATTGCTGAAAAATGATAATGCCTCAGATTTATAGTACAGATATAAAAAGGCATATCAGTAAGCAAATACTTAGCATCAGTTTTAACATAATGAAGCCAATTCCACTGCCAGTATATGGATTTTATGAAGAATTAGTTGTATGGCCAAGTACCAATATATTAAACAACAAATGTGTCCTTGTTCCATTTGTAAATGGTACGTGGACTGTCCTGATTTCTGCAAGTATATTTATCAATCGTAACTATTCACTGAATAACTAGATCATTTTTTCAGTTTAGGATTGTGATTGGTCATCTAAATCATAGTCTTGTTTTTGCTATCTGAATGGATTACTGGAACTTTTGAAACAGGAGATAAGGAATAGCAGTTAACAAACAACAAAAAACTAATTCTCTTGATAGTGCATGTCATGATATAACATTATAAACAAGACTTCTGTAAAGGAAAATAAAGTGTCTCTACTCTATTAGAATTCTTTTGACCATGTCACGAAAAAGAATTGATAAAGGAGAAGTGGTTGGCATAACTTATTTGGACTTTCAAAAACCTTTAATAAGTCTCTCAATAGGCTATTTAGGAAATTAAGTTTATTTTTAAGGAGTGCATTTGTGTTTATTTACGTAGTTACAGTAAGTCAAAGCTATAGGGTTTACATTTTGCTCAGATTAATTAGTTATGTAGTTGCAAATGGCAATCTTAATGTTTACATTTCCTGATTTCTTGTGATTTTTTAACTATGCAGCCTTCAATACTGCATTAATATAGTTTTATGAATTTGAAATCCGTAAGACTGGAGAGCTCAGCTGATTTGCTTTGGGACCATACTATGCATGTAAACTGTGACATGAAACTAAATTCAATGTTGATGTAAGAGTGCACAACTCCATTGGTGTCAACATTTGCAATTCCAGGCTTGGCTGAAATCAGGAAGTGCAGAGGTGATTGAAAAGGGGCCTGGGATGGGGGAAGATGTGGAGGGGAAAGTCAAACTTTTCTCAAACATCTGAAGAGGTTTATGTAGCTTTAGTTTAAGTTTAGCAAATAAATCTTTCACAAACTTTATCTGAACTAATTCATTCCCCTATGATAGCTATTGGAGTAACTCATGGTGTCTCATACTGCTGGATTTTCATGATTCTAGAGTAACTTGTTCTACTGAATATAATTATACTTTGAGGAAGCAGACGAGGGAAATAATGGATATTTATAAAGAAAAGATATTTGGCATTGATCCTAAATTATGTTAAGTAACTATAGCAACCCATATCTCTGGACTGTAACAGCCTGATCCAAAGCTTACGGAAGTCAATGGGAGTCTTATAGCTTGGAAACTAGGAGCCATTGCATTAGTCAATCTACTGTATGCATGTGCGTTTGAAAGACTGCAACACAGGGATAGTATTTGCATACAAGATTTTGTTTATTAATCAGGAATGAACAATGTTTGAAAACTATACACTTTTCTGGACACACAGGTGTCTAAAGACAGGCAGCAGTGCACCATGATTTTAAAGTACATGACCATGTGCTTTATTTCATGTGTGAAGATGGTTACATAAAATTTGTGTGACCAAGTACTATGACAGGCAATTTAAACTAAGTGACGTTCAAATGTATTATTCCTTCTTTCACTGTGTATTTTGCATGAAAGACATCAAGTAATTATGTCCATGTCCACTTCAGTGGACTTCCTTCGTCCTGCCCTTTCCACATTTTAAGATGTATTTGAACTGTGGAAAAAACATGCTGTTTGTGATGTCAAAACATTTTACACTTATTGTGACATTTTAATATTAAATATAGGTTAAAGAAATTCTGCTGCTGGAGAGAAGCAGAAGGTGAAAACAGCATGTTAGCTGCAGAGAGAGAGAGAAAGAGAGCATGCGCTATCACATAGTATAAGAAATGCATCTAGTAGGCCATTCCCTCAGTAATAGAAATACAATGTGTGTTTTAAATTCTTTTCTAAAACATATTTGCTTTATATTAGGAAACACAATTTCCCACAAACATTTTATAAATTGTACAAAAGTATCAGAGTGATTTTTTTGTTTAAAACCTTTTCGGATGGCATAAAATTTCAATAAGGAGAGAACTATTGTGACAAATAGTCAATCTTGCTGTCAAATTTATATAATATTTATAATTTAAAACCCAAAGATGAGAAGTTGAGATGTTATTAGTGTTTTCTATGAACATCAGATTTTTTTAAAAGAAAAAATCTACCACAACCCTCACCTCTGAAAGTACTTTCATTGTGTTTAATTTTTATTTTAAAATGAGATCATACCATTTTTACAGGTCTTGCCTCTATACCCTTTGGAATACCTGCAAATATCAGGGACTGTGCACATTTTGAGACTCAGTTCTACAAATTGCTTAAATGTTATAGACTTGTTACTTAAACTCTAGGAAATGGATATGCAGCCTGTACATACTATGACTTGCGGACCTGCATACTTTCCAGTAAATCAAGGGTCCATGTTTGATTTCACTTATGTACTATTCTGTTTCAGCATTTGAGAGAACTAAGCAACACCAGAACAGACCATCATTAGAAACTGTTTACTGTAAAAATTGTAAAATTGTTTCTCTTCCAACACAGATGACTAGAACAAGCCTACGATAGGTAGAGATAAGGTTTGAATACGCACACGAAAAAAAAAAAAAAAAAAAAAAGAGTAATCTGGCCAGCATCCAACACCACAATTTTCCATTTGAATAAAAATTTGTTTGAATTTAGGGCACATAGAGAAAGAAGATACAGTGACGATGTATAACAAAAATGTATAAGTGACAAGTATAGATTTTTAGATTGGCAATCTGTTTGTCATGGTAGAGCCCAATACAGTTCCCATTATAGTAAATGGAAAGAATCCCACTGATTTCAATGTGCTTTGAATCAAACTCAACATTCCTAGTACAGTACGTTTGTCTTTGGTCAGGATATACTGCATTTAAGAAGAGTATTTTATTCATTTCCATTTGTAAAAAGTATTTAAGAGCATCTAGCACATTTATCAAAAAAGCAACAATAAAAGCATCAATCTTTTAAAAAAATTATAGTCAGCTTCATTAAGCCGAAGTATCATAGTGAGCTAACGCACATCTTGGATTGGGCCCCAAAGAACAGATAGAAAGGACTGAGGTCCACCAATGCCCAAGACCACCTACACACAATCACAGGAAATGGAATATTTGGGCGGGAGAAGTATTCAGCTAATCATACTGATGATCCTTATGAGCAGCCTTCAACTACTTGAAGGGGTTTCCAAAGAGGATGGAGTTCGGCTGTTCTCAGTGGTGGCACATGACAGAACAAAGAGCAATGGTCTCAAGTTGCAGTGGCGAAGGTCTAGGTTGGATATTAGGAAAAACTATTTCACTAGGAGGGTGGTGAAGAACTGGAATGGGTTACCTAGGGAGGTGGAGGAATCTCCATCCTTAACGGTTTTTAAGGCCTGGCTTGACAAAACTCTGGCTGGGATGATTTAGTTGGTGTTGGCCCTGCTTTGATAAGGGGGTTGGACTACATGACCTCCTGAGGTCTCTTCCAACCCTAATATTCTATGAGTCTAAGGCTGAAACCCCCATTGGCACATAGTCCTTTCCAATATACCCTGGAAAAATATTCTTTTCTGTCCCAGATTCAAATACCACCTCGACCACTCTGTGTGTGTGCAAGAATCACCTTGAGTAAATATTTCATCCTTTTCATATCCCAAACTATGGTTGGTGGCTAGAGGACAGATTCTCAAAGTCAGTGAGAATTAAGCACCTAATTCACCTAGATGTTTTTGTAAATCCCACAAAATCTTGCATTTTTAGGTGCATAAGTACCTTTGTAAAACTGGCCCTAAGCAACTGTCTTTTTTCCCCTTTAGTCACATCTATGTGGATAGTAGAAGACTCAGCTGAAGAAGATATAGATTATACAATGAAATCTAAGACACTTTTTACCTATATAGCAGTTGTATCCAGTGTATCCAATCTTACAGGGGCATGTGTTGGGAGCTGTACATTCCATATTCCTTCCACATGGATTTTGACAAACAGCTAATAAAATAACTGAATAAAAGTTACAAGAACCAATAAAACACATAAAAATGATTGCTGAGTTAGATAGTAACGGACAGATTCTACCCTTGGTTACTTGTGTAGTTTTCAGCACAGAATTGAGCCAAAGAGTATATATATCTAGTGCAGAACCCTAGGGGTTCACAAAATGTTACGGGGGTTCTTGGGAAAAAATTCCCTAATGGCGGACAGAGCTGTACCTAGGGACCCCGGGCAGCATGGGGCCAGCAACCCGGAGCCCCGGGACTTCCAAGAGCTAAGCAGATCAAAGCAAGCATATCTATCATACTGAGGAGATTTAAACTTAAAGACTCCTTATAAGAAATGGAAAGGGAGGTGGATATTTTTGGCTGTTTTTAAAATTAAACAGGCAGCTAGTATTGTTTTTTAAATTATTATGAAGAACAAGTTTAAGCTTTGTTTGTTTGCCTGGACTGCTCAAGACCTGAATGCTTGTGTAGGAGGAACTCTTTGAGTTGGCTTCTTAAATACCTTCATGCTGTTTCACATCTGATACTCCTTGATGAAACATAGGAGCCTTGTTTTATAACAGGCTTATTCAAAGCTATGAAAGTGAGATCTTGGAAGAGTGTTGTTGTTTTCATAATGTAATAAAAATACTGTAATGATAAATAATAATTAATAGTGTGTAATAAGCATGTCATAAAACAAATTTTATATTTCCAAGATCACTGCTTTTATAATTTATATTCAGGTAAAGGAGAAAATCCAAATCCCTGGAAATATTCATTTTTAGGAGGGGATTCGTGAGACTTGACATCTTAGTGAAAGGGGTTCACAGGTTGTTAAAGTTTGGGAACCACTGATTTCTAGTGTAAACTGTTAAACTTTCAGAGTGACACATGCCCCTCTGCAGAAGGTTGGCAAAAAGTATATGCACTGCCAAGCAAAACAAATGTCTAGGCCTTTTGCACAGGGCTGTATTTCATAAATGTATCAGGACAATTAAAAAAGCTATTAGATTTTGATGATATGGCAGCTCTGATCACTGTTCCTAAAATAATCTCCCATCATAGCAAACAGGAAAGTAATAAGAATGACTTTCAGGCTGGGAAATAAATAGGAAATAGACTTTTATTTCATGACTAAAAATGCCGACAATGTAGCCACAATTCTAGTTAGGCAGTATTTCTGGATTTTGTGCAGAATGTCTTGTCAGACTAATGTCAAGAAAAATGTATTTGAATTTTTGCCCAGTTTAATCAGTTGTGACTATCTGCTGTCAAAATTCCATTTCCAGTGGCTTTTCCTTTCCCATTAAACAAATTATAATTATTATTCATTTGGGTAACGACAAAGCTGTGACTTTTCCTCCTTGACAAGTGGCCATCCTTAATTGTGACTATTAGTGCACTGGTTCTAGAGTCACTCCCCCCGCCCAGGAATATTGTAAGACCAGCATATTTTCCAGAACTCTAGAGACATCACATTTTCAAGAGAATATCTGTTCCAAAATAGGTTTTATTTTCTACAGAAAACTTTTGTGCCCATATAAAAAGGGATTAGAATGAAAAAATCCTTCAAACTGCTCCTAAGGCAATACCAGTTCAAGAAATAGCCTTCATTCCACAGAGATCGACCTCTACCTGCCCCTACCGCAAGGATTGTTAGCTGTCGGAAACTCTACATTGAACATGGTTGGGGGTGGAGAATAAAGAGTTGAGCCATGCGTTTGGCTTGAATTCTATGGTCTTGATTCTAAAGATGTAGATCTGCCAATAACAAGCACAACAAAATACCAGAACAGAATGTTCTGTTGACCTCATTTCCAATGTTGAAATGATTCACCTGGGATAGAAAATTACAGTACAAGCTCCATCCCCGGGTACCCTAAAGAATCCTATATAACTTAAACAGCTGCTCCTAGTCACTTACTACTGTCTGTATGCACCTTGTTAAATAAAACTAACCCCAGAGGAGGAACAGCATTTCCTTCCATATTTTAGTAGTTAAAATGCCTTTAAAGTTACAGGCCTACATCACTTTAGTATAGTGGGAAATGGAAGCAAGAACATAAATAACATATTTCATTATGATTTAAAAATCATCACAGTGAACATTTCAGAGCACCAGTCTGTGAGGATATGTGGCACGTTAAAGTTAAAATGTACTGGACAAAACATGCAAAAATATATTCTGAACAAGAAACCTGTTTTGGCTAGGTATGGCTTAGATGAACTAATTTCATCTGTTGTTTCTCTGATTCTGTAGATATGGTTTAAAAAAGGCACTGAAAAATAACAGCTCTGTAAACGTTGTGGAATGTCTAACACACTTGGTCAGTGATTAGCAATGTGCCATGAACCTGCTGAATGTGTACCACTATTATTTATTGGCAATACAGTACTTGTCCTTTGAGGGTATGTCTACACAGCAAAGAAAAACCCATGGCTGGCCCGGACCAGCCAACTTGAGTTTGCGGGGCTCAGGCTGTGAGGCTGTTTCATTGGTGTGTCGACTTCCGGGCTTGGGATGGAGCCCGAGCTCTGGGATCCTCCCACCAGGCTTAAGCTTGAGCCTTGGTCTACACGGCAATGAAACAGCCCTGAAGCCCAAGTCGGCTGGCTATGTAGACATACCCTCTAAGGACACTTGATGCTGATCCTGATTTGTTTTAAGTTTCCCTCCCTCACTTCACAATGTAGGTTAGTCCTTTAGCACAAGCAAACGCACTCATTTGTGTACACGTGCACAAACTTCAATAGGCCCCTGGCCCTCCTGTTTCCTTTCTGTAACTCTGCAGGTGACTGTAGCTCTCTCCTTCTCAAACCTTCAAGAGGTTCTATCTCCATGACGTGCTATAGGGCCTCACTATCTCATCTTAACACTGAACTATTAATAAATAACAATATTAGTGCCTTCCACTCAGAAACGACAAAGCCCTTTACAAACTGAGCACTTAGGACCAAAGTATGGTGGTGCTGTAGTGAAAGATGGGGAAAGGCCCTCCTCTCAGCTCACCTGCAGAGGGCTGAGCTGGTGCCAGAGAGTGCAGGAGAGTTCGGGAGGACTCTCGCTCTGCCTGCAGAGCTGGTGGTACCAGAAAGAGCAAGGTGAAGGCAAGATGATAGCCCTGCTCCCACTTACACTGTCAGGGAGCTGCTAAAGAGAGTGTTCTCAGTCAGAGCTGCAGCACTTTTGGAAAATCTGGCCACTTCATTTAGATACCTAAATCTGAGCTAAGATCATTGAAAAATCTGCCTGGCACATTCGAAAGTAGGAAGGTTATTTGGACGGAAGAGTCTCTTAATGAAGGATCTCAAAGGAGGAGGGAGCCACAACTATGTTTAGAGTCAGAGAAGAAAAGTCTTTGTCCTAAATGAGGACAGAAAAACAACAAAAAAAGGTTGGTTTGGTTCAGGAGAAATATTAAACTCTGGGCTGATTGTTATTTGCCCCAAACTAGTTCCCCTAGGCTTAATTTTGAGCACACATTTTAAAAAAATAGTCTGGATTCTGTCACACAAAATAAACATCACTTACTGCAGTATATATTATCTTGGAATATTTTCAGCTATTCCTGGTAAGTCCAGGTCATATTTCTTAAGCACCACAGGTATCAAACCTTGCTACAGATGGGCTGCTTCCTTTATCTAAACAAATTCCATTATGAAATAAGATGGTGGCAGCTCTCAGCAGACGGTATGAGGCTGTCATCAGTTTCACTCATTGTTAGATCACAATACTGGAGATGCTGCATCCAAGCGTAAAGATTTCAAAAAGCTTGGACTCATTCGAGCTTTGATCATCTGCTCGGTTTTGTTGTCTGTTCTTAAAGAGAACTATTGTTTCAGGGGAAATCAGTACCGTCCTGGCTGGACTGTCAGGTGTTTCAGCAGAGATGATGGCAGTCCTTAATGCAAGGAATTATCATCATCTTTCCACCCCCTGTCAGGATGAGTCTGCTGCTTTTGACATGGAAAGAAACATCAACAGCTGGGGGTACAATAGATGTTCCTCAGGCAGATCCAGGAAGGGAGGCATTTTTGGTCCTGTTCCAGGCAGGTGCACAGTAAAACTTTTGATGGAACAGGCTCATAGAAGAGACAGACTTGTTATTTAGTCAGGTGACATGGTTAGCAGCAAGAGAAAAATAAAGGATGTTTGTGTATTGTATCATCAAACTCTGAGACCGAGAATTATGTTGGTGATAAAGGATTTCATCTTACGGACTCTGTAGAGGGATTTGCAGTAGGTCTAGTGATCCAAGGTGAAGAGAGGGGAGCTAAGGAATGGCAGCTAAATTATATATTTGAAGAAAAATAACAATCTACTTGATAATGCTGCTTATACACAAAGAAGATGTGTGTGTCTCTGTAAGGCCAGAATTTGGGAACCAGCCATTCTGTACTAAGTATGGCTCTGGGAGTGCCCTGGTTCTTAGACTTCTGGGTATCTCTCCTGTCCCTTGTGCAAGATAGGGCAGCCTCAGGACTGCACTGCCTTATGCCTGTGTACCCTTCCTGGGCAAGTTCAGGAAACAGCTGGGGGTTATTGTGCCCGTGGTGTGGTCCCCTTTCCTGGGTAGATTCCAATATGCCTCCCCTAGATTGGGAACAGTTTACTACATGGCCCAGAGAGGGCTACAGCTTCTGTACCCCACCTGGGGATTCCACCGTATTGTGGGAAGTCAGAGGAAGCCAGTAAAGCCAGCTTGAATGCCGCTGTGCACTCCTGGAGCAGTGTAAAATAACCTTGGTGTGGGGGGGCAGAATCTGGCCCATTATTTGTGTGCATAATATGAGAACATGAGTGTAAAAGGGAATT
The DNA here is from genome assembly GCF_027887155.1 of Malaclemys terrapin pileata. Taxonomy (NCBI): domain Eukaryota; kingdom Metazoa; phylum Chordata; order Testudines; family Emydidae; genus Malaclemys; species Malaclemys terrapin. Next base: position 60,050,579 of record NC_071515.1, on the reverse strand, counting down.
AAACAGACAATGCAAACATTTTGCCTATTAATCTTAGCAATGCAAGGCTAGTTACTGTATCGGCTTTTCTAAGTGATTTCAACAGAGGATTTAATGATAGGTAAGCAAATTCACTCCTTTTAAACAGTATATAATACTATTGTTTCTCTGAGGTCCTTTAAGCTGTCTAATAAATGAGTCAATAGATTATGAATACACTTCTGGAACTATGCATGTCAGGTGGCAAGGTCAGTTCCCTATTCAGAATGCTAGTGATGGGATTTAAAATTGCTTTCCAAGGTAGCAGAAACTTGTTGTTTAGCAAAACCTAAATTGTCCATGGCATATGAAGTTTGTGTGGACTTCTGGAGCCTAATTCAGATCTTTCTTACACCAATTTTACATGATTGTAATTCCATTGACTTCAAAAGCATGACTCCTGCCTTAAGTCATGGTAAATGTAATCAAAATCAGGCATGCTGTTTCTATTGATTAGACCCTGGCAAAATAAAAATACCATTCATCTTAGGAAAAATCTGTTTGTTCTGAGCAATAAAACAAGTTTGTTCATTATTTCAAAAGAAAACCAGGCTTTGAAAAAAAATGTGATTCCAACTGACAAATCCCACAAACTCACAATAAAAAAAATCATTTTGCACCGTGATTAGCATCGAAAATATTGAAGGGTATTCAGCAGTTTCTTTTTTCTCTTACCTTGACATGTAATTCCATCACCATTGTATCCAGGGGGACAATGGCCACATTTAAATCCTCCATCTTTGGCTGGCTCACACTGCACTCTGTTAAAACATGGCGAATTAGCACATGTGATTTTCTTCTTCGGATGCAGCAGCCCATTAATAGTTTTTGATAGAGCCAAATGATCCACCGCTGAGGCATATGACTTTCTGATTGCAGTTGTCTGTTCTGGAATCCTTGCTTGAACAAACGTTCTGGGAAGTATTGGAAAGTTAGCACTTTGGGGAGCCGTACCCGAAAAAGGAGCTCTCAGATGGAATGAGGAGGTTAGTGGTGCTGTCAAAGCAGATGTCCTTGGCTGGTCTGTTCTAAAAGCATGGGCTGGTTTAGTCTTTGTAGTTGCAATCCTACTGGACCATTTTCCAGGAGAAATGTCAAATGTTGGCTGGATCCGTCGAACAGCATGTGGCCTTGTAAGTAATAAACTTGTGTTCTTATCATGATGGGGAGAAACAGTCCCAGCTGCATGTGATCTAACATTTAGCTTATAATCAGAGGAGATCTGGGTTGTCATTCTGACAGTTGCTGCTTTGGGGCTAGGTTCTTGGAGCAGAAGTAGATCATGTGTAGAATTTTTTATTTTTACTTTATTATTGGAAGATTCTCTTTGAAGTAGTGAGGGGTCTGGATCAGTATTCCTTGTATCTGATGCCTGAGGATGGGAAACCCTCCTTTTCAAAATAAGTGATTGAATATCAGTGACTGTGGGGTTTCCTGTCATAAGGTAAGTGTGTTCTAGTCTTGGGATTTGAGCCTGGGAAAGTTTAGAATAAATATTTCTTGACTTTATGACAACTTTTTCTTGGTAGGAGCCTTTAGCATCTATATTACCTCTCTCAGCAGTATCTGTACGACTGTAAGAAGATCTTGACACTAGAGTTAAAAGAAGATATGTATTAGTAAATCTACTAGTCTAAATCCACAAAAGGAACAATGATGCATCATCTTGATCAATAAGTAACAGGGTATCATCAACACAGAAGAATGAAATCCACTATACACAGGAAGAGACATTATAATAAGTCCTGAATAACTGAGTCTATTATTGTTTGTTTGGATTGTGGTATCACCAAGGAGCCCAGTGGTGAATCAGGGTCTCCTTGTGCTGGGCACTGTACAAACACTTAGTAAAAAAGACTCTGCCCTGAAGAGCATACAGTCCAAGTATAAAATGAGAGAGAACAGATGGACACGGAGAGGTGGAGCAGAAGGAAATGATGAAACAATATAGTTTGCATGATGGACAGTGGTTCTGGCACACTAGCCACAATCAAGTTTTTGTAGGCATCGTGGCAAAGGAGGGTTTTTTAAGGAGGGATTTGAAAGAGGATAATATGGTGGCTTTGGGGATGTTTATGAGGAGCTCCTTCCAAGGAGGAGCAGCATGGGAGAAAACACAAAGGTGCTTGTTTGAAAATATAACAAGTGGATGATAAAGACTGGCACCATTGGCAGAGTGGGAGTTGGGGTACACTTTTCAGTAGTTGTATGAGATGCTAGATGAGGAGGGGATGGGCTGTGAAAGGTGTTGAAAGTGAAGACAACTAGTTTGAATCTATTCTTTCAGAAATATTAATTGCCACATGCTATGTCTAATGAATGAAGAAGCTATTTTTAACAAGTTCTGGCATGCTCACTCCATGGCATGGGGCTCATTTCAGGCTGTGGGACTGTGCCCTAGGCATACAATCCTTACATAATTATTCATCACTTTTTATATAGTTGTTTAAGGACTACATAAATATCAATAATCTTTACAATGCTCTTTCTGAGGTTGGTGGTATTACCATAGCTAACCAATGAAAAATCTGAAGTACAGAGATTAAGTGACTTGACAACGGTCAGAGCAAGGACTGGAACACAGGAGTTCCTGGCTCCCAAAGCAGTGTTCATTGAACTAGTAAACCATATCTTTCTCTCAGCTGATGATGTTGTGTTATTTTCTCTCCTGGAACACAATGGGGCATTGTGCCAGACTTGGACGCTGGTAGTGATTCATGCAATGGACAACAGAAGTAAATAAATACAAGTATTTATGCACAATACAAGAGTGACAAATGATCAGAAGAGTGTGGAAAAGGGGGCAGAGGAGAGAGGAAAGAGAGAAGAAGAATTCAGAGATAAGAGAGAAAAAGAGAAAATAGGAGAAGTAAAGGGATTTTTAAAAATGAATGAGAGAAAGATGAAAGAAATATCTCCAGAGATAATTATCAGTCACAGACAAGAAGTACTGCTTCTAGAAAATTCAATTCAGGGATCAAGAAGCGACAGGAGTGACAGTGGAGGCCTGAATAGCCACTTTGACAAATTTCTGAAATGAACACTAATAATAGCTTTGAGCTTCAGCCATCACAGTGGAATCATAGATTCATAGACTTCAAGGTCAGAAGGGACCATTATGATCATCTAGTCTGACCTCCTGCACAATGCAGGCCACAGAATCTCACCCACCCACTCCTGTAACAAACCCCTAACCTATGTCTGAGTTATTGAAGTCCTCAAATCGTGGTTTAAAGACTTCAAGGTGCAGGGAATCCTCCAGCAAGTGACCCGTGCCCCACGCTGCAGAGGAAGGTGAAAAATCTCCAGGCCCTCTGCCAATCTGCCTTGGAGGAAAATTCCTTCCCGACCCCAAATATGGCGATCAGTTAAACTCTGAGCATGTGGACAAGACTCACCAGCCAGCACCCAGGAAAGAATTCTCTGTAGTAACTCAGATCCCACCCCATCTAACATCCCATCACAGACCATTAGGCATATTTACCTGCTTATAATCAAAGATCAATTAATTGCCAAAATTAGGCTATCCCATCATACTATCCCCTCCATAAATTTATCAAGCTTAGTCTTGAAGCCAGATATGTCTTTTTCTCCCACTACTCCCCTTGGAAGGCTGTTCCAGAACTTCAGTCCTCTAATGGTTAGAAACCTTCATCTAATTTCAAATCTAAACTTCCTAATGTCCAGTTTATATCCATTTGTTCTTGTGTCCACATTGGTACTAAGCTGAAGTAATTCATCTCCCTCCCTAATATTTATCCCTCTGATATATTTATAAAGAGCAATCAGATCTCCCCTCAGCCTTCTTTTGGTTAGGCTAAACAAGCCAAGCTCTTTGAGTCTCCTTTCATAAGACAGGTTTTCCATTCCTTGGATCATCCTAGTAGCCCTTCTCTGTACCTGTTCCAGTTTGAATTCATCCTTCTTAAACATGGGAGACCAGAACTGCACACAATATTCCAGATGAGGTCTCACAAGTGTCTTGTATAACGGTACTAACATCTCCTTATCTTTACTGGAAATAGCTTGCCTGATGCATCCCAAGACCGCATTAGCGGCTCATAGTCATCCTGTGATCAACCAATAGTCCGAGGTCCTTCTCCTCCTCTGTTACTTCCAACTGATGTGTCCCCAATTTATAACCAAAATTCTTGTTATTAATCCCTAAATGCATGACCTTGCACTTTTCACTATTAAATTTCATCCTATTACTATTACTCCAGTTTAGAAGGTCATCCAGATCTTCCTGGATGATATCCTGGTCCTCCTCTGTATTAGCAATACCTCCCAGCTTTGTGTCACCCACAAACTTTATTAGCACATTCCCACTTTTTGTGCCAAGGTCAGTAATAAAAAGATTAAATAAGATTGGTCCCAAAACCGATCCCTGAGGAATTCCACTAGTAACCTCCTTCCAGCCTGACAGTTCACCTTTCAGTACGACCCGTTGTAGTCTCCCTTTTAACCAGTTCCTTATCCACCTTTCAATTTTCATATTGATCCCCATCTTTTCCAATTTAACTAATAATTTCCCATGTGGAACCGTATCAAATGCCTTACTGAAATCGAGGTAAATTAGATCCACTGCAAATTACCTTTGTCTAAAAAATCTGTTACTTTCTCAAAGAAGGAGATCAGGTTGGTTTGGCACGATCTACCTTTTGTAAAACCATGTTGTATTTGGTCGCAATTACCATTGACCTCAATGTTCTTAACTACTTTCTCCTTCAAAATTTTTTCCAAGACCTTGCATACTACAGATGTCAAACTAACAGGACTATAGTTACTCGGATCACTTTTTTTCCTTTCTTAAAAATAGGAACTATGTTAGCAATCCTCCAGTTGTATGGTACAACCCCCCGAGTTTACTGATTCATTAAAAATTCTTGCTAATGGGCTTGCAATTTCATGTGCCAGTTCCTTTAATATTCTTGGATGAAGATTATCTGGGCCCCCCGATTTAGTCCCATTAAGCTGCTCGAGTTTGACTTCTACCTCGAATGTGGTAATATCTACCTCCATAACCTCATTCCCATTTGTCATCCTACCATTATCCCTAAGCTCCTCATTCACCTCATTAAAGACTGAGGCAAAGTATTTGTTTAGATATTGGGCCATGCCTAGATTATCTTTAACCTCCACTCCATCCTCAGTGTTTAGCGGTCCCACTTCTTTCTTTGTTTTCTTCTTATTTATATGGCTATAGAACCTCTTACTATTGGTTTTAATTCCCTTTGCAAGGTCCAACTCTACATGGCTTTTGGCCTTTCTCACTTTATCTCTACATGTTCTGACCTCAATAAGGTAGCTTTCCTTGCTAATCCCTGCCATCTTCCACTCCTTGTAGGCTTTCTGCTTTTTCTTAATCACCTCTCTGAGATGCTTGCTCATCCAGCTTGGTCTACAACTCCTGCCTATGAATTTTTTCCCTTTTCTTGGGATGCAGGCTTCTGATAGTTTCTGCAACTTTGACTTGAAGTAATTCTAGGCCTCTTCCACCTTTAGAGCCACAAGTTCTTCAGTCCAATCCACTTCCCCAACTAATTTCCTTAATTCTTTAAAGTTAGCTCTTTTGAAATAAAAAACCCTAGTCCCAGATCTCTATTTGTTTATCCTTCCATCTAGTTTGAACTGAATTAGCTCATGATCACTCGAACCAAGGTTGTCCCCTATTTCTTCTATGAGGTCCTCACTACTCACCAAAACCAAATCTAAAATGGCATCTCCTCTTGTTTGGTTCTTCAACTACTTGGTGAAGGAATCCATCAGCTATCACATCCAAGAAAATCTGAGCCCTATTATTATTACTAGCACTTGTCCTCCAGTCTATATCTGGGAAGTTAAAGTCTCCCATGATCACACAATTCCCATTAGTGTTTACTTCATTAAAAACATTAAAGAGGTCTCTATCCATATCCGAATCAGATCCCGGTGGTCTGTAGGACACCCCAAGCACTATCTCAGGAGAGGCTCTAGTAGCTTTCTTTCCCAATGTGATTTTTGCCTAGACAGACTCTGTCTTATCCATTCCATCACTTCTTATTTCTTTACAGTCTACCTCATCATTGAAATACAATGCTATTCCACCACCTTTTATCCTAAATGAATGTTAGTAACTACCGAAGGGATCAACCTGGCAAACTAGAAACAGAAATCTTCCATTTACCTCCTGATGAGGTACAATAGATGCAGTGTAATCTTCCAAATATGCCCCGGCTAATGTGTTCCAAGCTGCACTTTTTGCGGGGTTGGGGGAAGAAGCCCCCTCTAGGTCTGAGTGTTTCTATGACCATTCAGCCTTTGACCTTTCTGATCAGAATGCCAACAAAGGCGCCAATTGAGCTAACTGTGGTCGTAATTTTGTGGGGTGGACATCTGCTCACTATGATAGTTACTGAATTAAGATCTCTGATAGCCATTTTCCACAGGCAACCATAAAGCTATGAAATATTTATTTTGAATTGAATTTTGGACTCAATTCAAATGTGACTTAAAGGTGACAGTCTCAGTATCCCATTATCCATCCCCAATACTATAGCAAGTTTTCACTAATATGGTTCAATGCAAGCTAGTTAAGATAAGATCATGATAGAACTTTTCTGGCAGAGCCTGTAATTTTTATTGGGCAATTTTTCTAGTATCTAAATAGACAATGAAGAAGCATTCTAAGAGATTGCAGACTCAGTTGTCTGTAGTCAGCAGCTTTCTCCAATCCTGTGTACTTCAATTTATTTTCCATGCAGTCGATCAATATCTTACAATGTATAACCTATTATCAATGCAGAGTGTGATTGGATGAATCTGGTTTTCTCTGTGATGCCAGTGTATGATTACATATTGGCACGGATGAAAATAACAACAAAATGACAGGCCAAAGTACTATGTCTATTATGGTACAAAAATACATTTCCACTCACCGCCAGCCTTTCCACCTACGGTAACTGGGAGATATGCAGTAGTGAAAAGATTGAGTTGTTTTTTTTTTTATAGGAGCAGGTAAGAGAATGAGGGGCTGATACACCCTACGCTGTTCCAGTTTTATGCTGCTGTTAACTTCATTAATTTCAAACTAGAGTAACATAGTGGTGAATCAAGCCCTGAGACTATAGATTTTTCTTCTTCTTCTCTATCTGGGGACGATTGGGATCTAAATGGCAGGGATCAGATCTCAGAGAATGAACATTTAACCCCCACCCCACTCTGAACATGCTACTTTTGAACTATGCCTCCTGGGGATTTCCTCTACACTGGAAGTCCCCAGACACTCAGTTAAGCCAACTTTCCAGCTACTTTGTACTGGAGCAGCATGTAAGAGCCAGAGAGGAAGCTCAAAACTGACCCACAACATTTGACCTAAGGTCCATCATGACAGTGCTAAGAAGACACAGAACATTCAGATTTTCCTTCTGATGTGAACTGCAATTGCCACCCAAATATTGCACCTCTGTAGTCAAAAAGAAGAAAATCATACCCATTCTCAAAGTAATAAAGGGGCTATAGGAGCCTGTGAACACAATTGGTCTCAGATACAAGGAAAGGGAGCAGAGATACTCCAGTGCTGCCAAAATCCAGGGAAAGAAATTGACACTGAGAACCAGAAGAAAACAAGTCTAACGCATTTGTTGTCTTCTGGGTTTCCAGTCTTTCTTCTGTGCCTTAGCAAGCTTTCAAAAGCAGGCCAAGTCCAAGGCCAGATTAAAGCCAAACGGAGCCATAGATGCATCAAAACATAGGGGTCCAGTGTAGACCCTACCCCCTCTTCTCCCAAAACATCAGCAGCATGGACTCCCTTCCCTCATTTCCCCCGAGGGGAGGCAGCAGTGGATCCTTCTCCCACATAAATAAGCCCTTTGTTTTCAGTTTAAACAGATTTTTACCAAAAATTCCTGTTTTTTTTTTTACAAAAGTTAGTTTTACAAAAAGTAGTATTCATTTTTTTTCCAATTTTCACCCTACTTTTGTATCATTCAAATATATAAAAATCACTTGTTTTATTAGGAAGATACAGTACATTGCATGAGATATATGTATTATGATAATGCATTAGTCTGTCTGTCTATATGCAAAGCTGCCTGTTGCAGTAAGTCTATGTATAAAGTCTAGAAGATACACACAATAAACAACAGGCATGCATGCGAGCTCTGAAGTGAATGTGCATCTGAACATAGTGATAAATCTCATGCCCACCAGCTATATATTTCAATCTGTTAGGAGATAATGGTCTAAAGATCTGACACACTAAAATTGGAAGAAAATGAAAATCTGTATCAGAATATGTTTCAGAACACAAGGAAGTATTCAAAAATTCAAAAACAAAACAAAACAAAAAACAAGCCAGGAGAAAAGAATGAAGTTGAATATATGTGCTGCAAATGGTGTGGCCCAATTATTAAATGTAAATATTTATAGGCTAATAGTTTTAAGTCTAGAACAGTGAACTGTTTATTCAAATGAAAAGTTTTATTTGGGGATTAGAGAGATATTGTTAAACTCAGAGGTGGCATTGTGCTTTGAGTTCTGTTTTAGTTCTGCAGAAAACTACATTGATGAATGGAATTCAAAGCATTAATCTGCTGGATACTTCCCCCCCATCTTTCTGTCCACCAAAATAAACCCCAATATTTACCCAGCAAAATTATTACTAATTTTTTTAAATGATTTTCACCTGTTTTTGTTGTTGTGGTAATAAATCGATAAATTCCTGGGAAAAATTAAATAACATAAAAACTGAAAATGAAAGCGGCAGGGTTGGCAGCAGGCTCCCCAGCATAGCAGCTGGAGTGTGTCTGCTTAACAGGTGGGCGGGTGGGCCTGGCGCACTGCACTCTTCCCCTCCTGCCACACACATAGTCCTCTTTTGGGATGGTATTGCTAAGGGTAGCACAGAACAATGGGTCTTGGAGTTAACACCTTATTGAGAGCCACAGAGCAGTTCACACCTCTCCGAGCTATTGCTCAAGGCTACCTGCAGACTTGGTTATTGCTGATTTGTTTACATCTGGGTCTCATTTCCAAGCTTTTCTTCACACAATGAGAGCTAGAAATGTTTGTTTCTTTTTTAAAAAAAAGCATACATTCTGATGTAATCACATGACGCCAAGATCTGGAGCATAACGCATGGTCCTATAGTGCCTATGCCTTAATCTAGCTCTCACTATGTCCTTAGACCCAACTAAATACATAAACGTGATGAAGCACTACTCTTCAGCTTAAGATCAAATCCTTCCTCTCGTAAGAATTCTCTGGCTGTGACATTCGCTGGCAATGCGGCATATTATTGCACCTTTGCATCCTGTTAGCATACAACTGTTTCACAATTCAGTTGATAATTTAAGAATTCACCTTATTATTAATGCAATTTAATACATTTACAGTTTGTATATCTTTAGAGCCATTCACATTTCGCAATACATTCTGTGTAGCACATTTCTCATTCAGAAAAATGTCATCAGAGAAACGCTTTTCTGACATATTATATTGTGTGGCTCATCATTTAAAATTTGAAATACCTACAAACACATACATCTCATTTAAAATGTCAAGAGAGAGCAGAAAAATTATGTTGGTCTAAGGAGTCTTGTTACCAAAGTATAAGGGATCATTCTGTTTATCTCTCTCCCTCTCTGCATTCATACTTTTTTTTAAATTTGCCCAGTGAGAGAGGAACACTGTGATCACATATCTGGAAGAAGAGGAGAAAGCAAGAGAGAAATTTCACAATATTCTGAAAAAGAGTGATCTTATCTTTCCATTTCCCCTGGTCCCAACCTGCCCCCTAACTGGGGAACCTTTCTACTATCATTTGTTTCCATAACAACAGTGTGGTGAAAACTCCCTTCCTCTCATCTATGAACACCTCCTACAACCATCTGTGCACATACCCTTGACTCTCCCATCCCTGCTGTCAAATTCTTCAGAATTGTACCCCATCTAGACAAGTGTCTAGATTGCTTTCTCAGTTGCTGTAGCCTCTTGCTGTCTTCCCATAAAAAGCAACAAGTCCCAATTCCCCTATCTGGGAACCCTCAATCCCTCCCTCCAAAAAAACCTCCCCACTAATCAACGTATGATCTTGAGCCCCCAAGCCCTAACAAGCACCCGATTTCAGGTTAAATGAGAAACGAGCACATCCTCAATTAAGTTTGGGATGGGAATGTAAGTTTAGATAATAGCTTCCATTTGGGGATTCAGATTCTCTTTCTACTCTTAATGTCAAAGGTGGAAAGTTAAACACTGTGCAATAAAAAAGGAACTTTTTGTGCTAATTTAAAGCATAATTAGCATGAGCTGCTTCTTTTTTAATCAATCACCACTTTTAAAAATATGAAAATAGAGAGGTATTAATATTAGCCTTATTTTAAAAATAAACCTTTACATTGTCTTTTAAAATGAGTTTGGTCTCATGCTTGTAACTGTTCTCCCACATCATAAAATGGATTTTGGATGAACTGGCATTCTGGGCCTAAGTGGTGCCTTGGGATGGAATTTACAAGTGGTAAAAGAGATGCAGTGGCAGACATATGAGTGGAAGCCTGCCCACACTATGCCTCATTGAAATCAATGTTATCAGTCCATCACTTCTGTGATCATTAAGTTCACTCACTAATTTATTTACAACAAAATAAAAGAGTGGACATCTGGTTCACTTTCCCTAGAGGAAAGCTTATCCTCATAGAAAAGTTTCTGTTACCTTAGATGGTGATGTTGATGTAAGGCTGCCTCTGTTAATTCTCTTCCCCCGTGCCCTATATGGGATCATGAACAATAATGAATATTCTAAGGCACCGACATTCTCCAACTGCTTTCTTTTTACAACAGTTCCATTCTCCATTTTAGCGTTTAGGTGTTTTGTTTGTTAAATGTGGCCCCATCTCTCAGAACATCTGCAGCGGTACATACACAATTCTACAAAACCATGCAGAACTTTGCAATGCAAATTTGTTTTGTGCATATGAAATAGAAAATTGCACAGCTCTGCCACAAAGGATTTGCAAAGGAAAAACTGGGATCTCCAGCCAGCTCTGACGTTGGTATCTGCAAAATGATCTGTGTATTCAGAGTACAGCATGCTCTCAAATTTAAAAAATGAATCTGCGTCATCTAGACTTGTATTTCTCCCCTCCTCCAGGTCCATTTTCTGTGAACATTTAAGTGATTGAATTTTATTCACAAACATTTAAAGAGAAATATTGCAAGCTTGAATGCTCACAGTCCTGAATAGTAAATTTTAAACTCTCACTCAAGTATTTGTATTAGAATTGCTTTATTTTATAAGGAAGGGGGGACTACTGGACATAACACTGAGATAGAATCATGTTGTGGAGCAGGCAGAAATGGAGAGCTTAGAGAGGCATGTGTGGTAAACATTTAGGTAAGTGAAGGGATACAGTAGGCGGGGCGGATCTATGTTTTTTGCCGCCCCAAGCACGGCACTCAGGCGGCCTTCAGATTCAGTGGCGTTTCTGCAGGTGATCTGCCGGTCCCGTGCCTTCGGCGTACCCGCCGCCGAATTGCCGCCAAAGCCACAGGACCGGCAGACCTCCCGCAGGCATGCCGCTGAAGGTTTCCTGACTGCCGCCCTCACAGTGACTGGCAGGCCGCCCCGCATGGCTTGTCGCCCCAGGCACACACTTGCTGCACTGGTGCCTGGAGCCGCCCCTGACAGTAGGCAGCTCAAAACTCTGGATATCGTGGAATCTCCAGTGCTAATTATTTAAATACCTTCCAGTACAGACAAGGGGGTGAAATCCTGTCTCCGCTAAAGTCAACATGGGTATTTCTACATGGCCTGTGCAAGCCAGCCTCCTAATCTGGGTCGACAGATTTGGATTAGAGGGGTTTGTGCTAGCGCAATGAAAATATCTGTGCAGATGGCCCTTTGAAGTTGCAGCTCAGGCTTTGAAGTCTAGGAGGGAAGTGGGCAACTTCAAAGTGCTATCTACACAGTTGACAGCTATTTCTAGAACATTAGTGCAACCCCCTGTCTATCAACCCAGACTGAGAGTCTTGCTTCCATGGACTGTGTAGATAGACCTCATGAGTTTTGCTATTCTGCGATTTCAGCAGAGACAGGATTTCACCCACGGTTCACCCCAGAGACCTAGCAGAGAGGCAACTAAATGAGCCAACAATTTCCTGACTGGACCTTTCTTAACAGGATCACATATATGAGACAATAGCTTGTGAGGACAGAAAATTATAGGCCCATCCATGGTGTGGAGAGCCAGAAGAAGGTTATCTTTGTAGCATTCAGGGTGATGTAAAATCCATTGCATGGGTTCTCTGTCTCTTGGGGCATTTTTTTTAGGAGGGTGGGGGACAGAAATGCTCCCTTTCCACCTACTGTACCCGCACAAACAGACACAATAATTAGGCCACAGTTAGGGCCCTTTGTTTTTGGTTTTTATTTTTATTTTTTCCCAGGGATTTATTAGTGTTTATTACTGCAACAACAAAAACAGGTGAAAATCAGTGGAAAAAAATATTAATAATTTTTCTGGGTAAATATCTGGGTTTATTTTGGTGGATGGAAGAACAGGGAAAAAAAGTATTCAGTAGGGTAATGCTTTGATGAACAGAATTCAATGTGGTTTGCTGCAGAACTAAAACAGAACTCAAAACATGCCACCTCTGAGTTTGAGAAAACAATATATCTCTAATCCCCAAATAAAACTTTTCAGTTTACTGAAAACTCAACAGTTTACTATTGTAAACTTGGAACTATTAGCCTATAAATATTTACATTTAATAATGGGGCCATACCATTTGCAGCACGTACACTTCGCCCTCTTCTCCTGTTTTTGTTTTTTTCCCCTTTTTTTTTTAAACTTTTGACTACTTCCATGTGTTCTGATACAGATTTTCATTTTCTCTCGATTTTAGTGTGTCAGATCTTTAAACCGTTATCTGCTAGCAGCTTGAAATATGTACATGGTGGGTGTGAAATTCATCAGTACATTCAGATGCGCACATGCTTCAGAGCTTGTGTGCCTGCCGGTTTGTTGTGTTTATTGTCTAGATTTATACATAGCCTTACTTCAACAGGCAGCTTTGCATATAAACAGACTAATGTATTATCGTAATACATATATCTCATGCAATGTTTTGTATTTTCCTAATAAAACAAGGTTTTTTAAAAATATATATTTGAATGATACAAAGTTAGGGTGAAAACTGAAAAAAAACCGAATAAAAAAACCCAGGATTTTTTTCAGGAAAAATCAGTTTAAACTGAAAACAAAAGGGCTTAGTCATAATGAGGCACATACTAGCAACTTGATACCATAGTGACTGGACAGACAGGTAGACATTGACAATGAGGTACTATAGCTGCTTATACTGGACTTCATTTAATTTGGGAATACAGCCATTTTGCCCCAGTACCGGCATTATTAACTGTTGGGCCTGATCCTATAGGGGGTGCTGAGTGACAAAGAAAGAATACTCCAATATTCCTCCTTTTCTACTGACTTTTCTCAACTCCTTTTTAAAGGACCTGTGACAGCGTACCCCATAAGGCTTTATGGGGGGGGGGATGCTTATAAATGTATGTATGACATAACTGGAATATGTTTTGTGCTGCCTGTGCCATGTAATATATCTCCGGAAAGGTTATGGTCTACTATATCTATTCATCCTATTTGTACATATAAATCATTTTCTACTTGAGGTTAAGAATATGGGCAGTATGCTTGTTTGGTTTCTAAGTAAGCTTTGTGAGGCATTTGGTCAGCTTCTTTAGGAAGGAATTTGCCAGGTTAAGTACCTGATCAGGAAACACTTGGGGAACAATGCATCTTGGAATGCTCCAATCCACATAAGAAGTCTTCCTGGAGACATGCAAGATACCATGTGGACAATGGCTTCAGCCTGTAAAGACTGAGTCATGCAGGGACATGTGACTTACCCAGGTGACTCCAAAACTCCATCTTGGAGCTGGACTTTGCATAGGAGGGAGGAGGGGGGTCTCCACCCACAAGACGGTGTCTATTTAAACCCGTGGGAGACCCCTCCATTTTGGTCTTCAGCTGGCTAAGGAAGGAGCCTCTCCACCCCCAGGATAGTTGAAGGGAACTGGAACAAACGACAGTAACTACAGGGGGTGTGAGTGATTGCTGGACCCAGGCTAAAAGGAGATTAGCCTGTAAAAGGGAACATTCTGTAACTGGTGAGGAACTTATCTGTATTTAGTTTGATTAGACATAGATTTGCGCATTTTATTTTATTTTACTTGGTGACTTACTTTGTTCTGTCTGTTACTATTTGGAACCACTTAAATTCTACTGTCTGTATTTAATAAAATCACTTTCTACTTAGTAATTTACTCAGAGTATGTATTAATACCTGGGGGAGCAAACAACTGTGCATCTCTCTCTCTCAGTGTTATAGAGGGTGAACAATTTATGAGTTTGCCCTGCATAAGCTTTATGCAGGGTAAAACAGATTTATTTGGGTTTAGACCCCATTGGGAGTTGGGCGTCTGAGTGCTAAAGACAAGCACATTTCTGTGAGCTGTTTTCGGGTAAACTTGCAGCTTTGGGACAAGTGATTCAGACCCTGGGTCTGTGTTCGAGCAGACGGGAGAGTCTGGCTCAGCAAGACAGGGTGCTGGAGTCCTGAGCTGGCAGGGAAAACAGGAGCAGAAGTAGTCTTGGCACATCAAGTGGCAGCTCCCAAGGGGTTTCTGTGATCCAACCCGTCACAGGACCTTTGGGTTTTTGCAGCTTTCCCTCCATCCAAATGTCTCCATTAATTTGCCAAAGGAGTTATATTGACCAGAACTGGTCGAAAAATTTTGACTAAAGTTTTTTTTCCATCAAAACCAAGGGTTTTAAAGAAATGGCCTGGAGGTTCCGTCACTCACCTAGGTTGACCTAGGGAGGGAGACCTAGGTTCAAGTTCCTACCTGGCCTGACCACCCAAAAGTGGGCTATCTGCTAAGCTATAACATTAGTTTCTCCCTCTAGTCCCCTGAGTAGTTAATTATGCATCTCCAACAGTGCGGACTGCCTGTAGGTTAGGGCCCTTACCT
Organism: Malaclemys terrapin pileata; assembly: GCF_027887155.1. Classification (NCBI taxonomy): domain Eukaryota; kingdom Metazoa; phylum Chordata; order Testudines; family Emydidae; genus Malaclemys; species Malaclemys terrapin. The sequence continues at coordinate 60,035,530 of NC_071515.1, read as the reverse complement.
GAGATGTGGGAGACCCATGTTCAAATTCCTGCTCTGAATTAGGATGAGCAAAGATTCAAATGTGGGCCTCCCAAACTCCAGGACCATGTCCCTAACCCCAGGCTGTTATAGAGCGAGAGTCTCGCGTAGACATTCCCCCCCACACACACACAAAGTGTCTAAAGATTTCATTTTCAATCCACATTGGAATGAAAACAGATTTTGAAACCTCAGTATTTTTGGTGAAAAGGAATAGTCATTTTCTGGCCAGCCCTAATTTTGAGAGCAATGTGCTGTCTCCTCCCCCTGGAATAATTGCTCAGCAGAGTCTGGTACAGTAAGGCTGCTCAGCAAATGTATTAATGCTATTTCTAGAACTTATATCTGAAGAAAATTGGGATGGAGGCTGAAGACTTAATCATTGCAAAGTGAGTAATGCTGAAATCTTGGGTTATTTTATAAGAGAAAGGTTATGCTACGAGGCGACAATCTCTTTACTCATGTTATATTAATGGCCTTATTTATCTCCCATAATGCACAGGCCAGTATATTTATAGGATTTTCAATGGGACTCTTTGACATTTTAATCCATTTATTGATGCACTTAAATAAAATAAGATCTAAGAATGTGAGAGCTTAAGTCACTTAAGGCAAACATATCAATGAAGATACTGAATGAAGGTTGGAGAAATTTTTTTGCAACTATTTGATATGAGAGGGAATGGAATTTAATTCTCACTAATCCCTTCAACACTCAAGGAATCTCAAAACAATACCTTAGAAATAGTCACCTTATTTCTAACCACTTCATTATGAAAAAGACAATACAGAGCAAAAAATATGCAACAGAAAGCACAATTCTGGGACTCAGGGAACGTAGTAATGCAGACAAATTAGGGGCCAGATGCTGCCCTAATTTATACCCATTTCACACTAGTGTTGCTTCATTTACTTCCTTGGAGTTACTCCCATTTATGCCTGCATAAGATAGAGAAGGGTAAGGCTCTATGAGTTAAACTCTACTGAGGTAGACAAAATTATGAATGGAACAGGAAGAAAGATTTTATACTAATTATTTATGTAGTGCCATTAATATTACTTTGCATCTGATCTATTTTCCCGTGCATCATATTTGTTCAAGTTTGATAGTTAACTCTTCAGAACAAAGACCTTGTCATTCTGTGTTTGGCAAACAAGATGCAGAGGGAGTGTCAAGGAGGAAGTCAACACACAAAAAACTTTGCAGAAGAAGTGGGCCTTAAAGACATATAATTTGGTTTATTCCTTTATTTAAGACTCAGAAGTTTTATTTTTTAAAAAATGTCTAAGTTTTCAGCCACAGGTTGGGTTTTACAGATCAAATTTCTGATGAAAATCCATATAGGAAATCTTAAAAGCTTTCTTCCAGTTATAATTCCAGACAGAGAGATATAGATATGTTTCTCAAACCAAACCTCTGAACCCTACAATGTGTGTCATTTACCACATATTTTAGTCTGGTTGGATATGTAACTTTTCCCCTTTCCTCAAATAGCTCTACTGGTTTCCTTCCTGGTTTATTTCAAGATCCAGTTTAAAGATGTATTCTTTGATTTCAAAACTCTCCTTGGATGTGCTCCAGCCACTCTCACAGAGAGACCTTCTCTTTCTCTGCTCCTTTGTTATTTAGCCTTCTCTATATGTACCTTACTATTGTTGGGACAAGTGTCTTTTCTTCAGGAGTTCTTGGAACAGCTTGTCCCGTATCTCTCTGTTTCATCAGCACTTCACCACATTTCAAATCTCAACATATAATGTCTGTGTCCTGGCCTCTGCTATTACTATTTAACTCTCTAATTGTATTACTTTAGCTCCAATGTAAAGAACATCAGGATACTGTTTCCATGAGAGACTGTATAAAAAAACAAAACTGTATTTTGTATTCTGGAGTTAGCAATATATTCTACTTCTTCTTGATATCATGAGTGTCTGAAATATTAATAAAAATGGCACTCTTATCTGATGCCTCATGGGCCTTCAAACTCTTTCTCTAGGCTTAGACAGGTTGATCTATATTCTTAGTGGCTTAGATCAACCCGGATCCTGTCTGCAGTGTCCCTGTCTATTTCCATACAGACTGCCTCAGAACTTTAATAGCAGGGTATAGAGGAAATTCATAATGTTTCTTCAAAGGAAAAAGGGTTTAAATTTGAATATTTTACCGAAGTTCTCCTTTCACTTAATTCAAGTAGTAAATGGCCTAAAATTACAATTAGTGTTTTGAGTGGTAAATACATAAAAATGAGTTACTTTACATATGAAAGCCCAGAAATTATCTGAACTGTGTCTTGTTGAAGACTAATAATGTTTGTCTTTTAATATCACATGAGCACGTCTAAATGCCCTCAGTGAGATCTTTCCTTTATATAATTTCACAAAATTTCACAATCACTTTCAATTGAATAAGTCTGGACAACCATCTTTAAAAAAGATCATTTTAGATAATAGCTTTTCTGAGTACATACTGAAACTTTTATGGAGTTTTTAGCTAGAATTAGTTGGTAACAGGCCAACCAAATGAAGCACAAGACATTTTTACTTATGGACAGTGTTAGCATATTAACTCTTAGCAACAGCTTACCAATTTGCTGTACCGAAATAAATACTACAGATTCCAGATCCAAACCTGGTGCCAGACAACCCTAAATTCCATTTGAGAAAGATATAAATAACTGTTAACATTAGTGCTGAATTTGAAGTTTGCCATATATCTAAATAGCCGCTTTTCCCAAATGCAAGGATTTTTCAAACAGGGACATGTAGCTGTAATTCACTATTATATTAAACATACATTTTATTGTAGAAGCTACTCCTGCCTTTAGAAATCTACTGACAGCATCCCTGACATTGACATATTATATTCTGAGATCATCCTTTTAAGAAAGTGTTTATATTTTTCTTCTTGAAAGGGAATAATAAGTTGGACAAGAAAGAGCATCTTCCAGGTACACTTCAAATAGTAGTTGTATTACATTTAATCCTTTCTCTTCTTAGGCTCTGGGATGATATCAAGGATTTTATTATTTTCAACGCTGCAGGAATTTCCATGGTGAAACAAGTTGGGGCCTCTTGGAGATTTGATACCAAAATGATAAGCAAATGGGAGCCAAGTTAAATCTCTCTGGTTCTGTTTTTAGATAAATGTAAGTGGAGAGAAAAAAATTGATCAGGCATAATGGGGACTTTCTGCCTTTCCTTTGAAGCATTATGTATTGGTCACTGCTGAAGGAAGGACCTCAAACTTAGTGAACCAATAGTTGGATTTGGTGTTTCAAATCTTAGGTTTCTAAGACCATACAAATAAATACAGTAATTCAGTAAACAGAACCTCTTAGTCAGATGATTACTCTTAAATAATCTAGATTCTAAGTGATTTGTCAGCAGTCACACTATAGACCAGTCACACTATAGACCAGTAGGCTCGGAGGATGTTTCCCAGTGAGAGCTTCTGAGAGTCTCCTACACCCTCACTTTATCCTAAAAAAATCCCCTATACGCTAATAATTGAAATTCTCCTCATAATTTATATGTATAAATCTCCTTTCATCCACAAAGATCCAATAGTGTTTTGTAAGCTGCATACAGTAATCATATCGCTATTAAAATATAGTAAATCTGTCTACAGAAATGTACCGATTTATTCCAGATTCTGAGGCATTTATCTGCATTGATTATTATGTCACTCCATGAGTAGATCCACTGAAGTGAATGGAGCTACTCTTGTGAATAACTGCTCACCAGTGCGAGTGGGCATTCACAGCCTGGCCCTTAGTAACTTTGGCTAAGGGTAGTAGGGCAAACCCGTGTCCTAATGAAAAATGCCTTGTGATAATGATAACACACAGCAGACAGGACATAGATTTTTAGGATTTCATTCTAAAAATCTCACTCACAGTAAGCTGCATGGAAGCCAATGTAAACCTTGGAAGTCAAGGCCTAATTTGCCCCTGCTAACGTACTGTGGTTCCAGAGAATCTAGGTATTTCACATTAAGCCCTACCCATCTTTATAATGTTTATACCTTCTTTCTCTTTCACAATTCCTGTGCTGCTCTTACTTCTTCTTTAATAGCAAAACTCCTGTTTGACTTCAATAGGGCCCAATATAAATTATCTGTAATTTTAAGTGTCTTTAACAAAACTGCAACTCTACCATATTTATGAAAACAGGAACTGCTCCCTTTAAAAAGCTGCATGATATTACTATTATATGCTTAAAGGGGCTTGAAAATGTAAAAAGGGAAATAATCTGGCTCTCAGTTCTGTCACTGTAACAAACTACAGGGCCTCTGCCCTCTATAGATTATTTGTTTGGAGACTGGGTTGTTATTATTACCTCTTAAAAGAATCATGATGGCACTGTGATTGCTTAAGCAAAAAAATGGCATGGTCTTGGTAGGAAAGGAATGTAATCTATACTTGATGTTCTGATTGAATGTAAATATTATTCATGGCATATAGCTTTGTCCTTTCCCTGGTGGTTTTATGACTTGGGCTTCATTGGTCTCCTATTGCTGAGTTACATCATTTGCAAAATATATCATCTGGACTGGAAGCACTTAACTGAGTATATGGATAGGCAAAGCTGGAAATGATTTTTCTTTTAAATTATCTAAACATATTCTTCCCACTGTGTCTACTTTAGGGTGTTCTATCTGGGTCATAGAATATACTATAGAAACTTCCTTTGATACTCTTCTGGAAATAGCTAGTATTTTAGTGAGTATTACTAAGAAAGAGAAAAATGGAAACACTATCAGATCTTTCCCTTTCCTAACAACTGAATAGGAGACGGGTTTTAGCTGCAAGTAGATACGCACAGATCCACACACTAATAGCACAGAGTTGCCATCCACCCCAGCAATTCCAGAATCATCTTGATACTGTTGAGGTTATCCTGCATCCCACATTGAATGCTGTGGGAGTCCTTCAAAATCATTTCCATTAAATGCCATCCTATTGTCACGTTTTTGATGCAATGTTACAATGCTTCTGTTACCATGTTGTTCCATTCCCTTATGATGTCTCAACACAATCCAAAAGATTGCGGTGCATACATTTGTCCTGTGGGTTGAATTTAGCAAAATGGCAAACCCTAAGCATAATGTGCAAAGGGTCTAAAGGATGCTGCATGGCACGGGCAGCTAGGGACTTCAGCATTCTAATCCCCGTTTTCTCACTCATTATGCTGTATGATTTTGAGCAGGTCACTAAACCACAGTGACACCATTTCCCCCAGTGTATAAGGGGAATAAGTGCAGATAGATGAGGGCTGCTGTGACTCTGACTGATTAAACCAGACTAAACAAACACCGGTAACATCTGACTAGCACTGTTATTGCAACATGCCGTACCAATAGTGCCACCACTACCTCCCATTAGGACACGTCAGTTGTCCTATTTGTGAAGCCAAGAATGCCACTAATATGACCTGTGATACTATATGTTTTCATTGAATATGTCCCCCTCTCCCAACCAAAGGACTGATAGATATTTTATCCAAAGCAGAAAGCAGTGACTAGCAGCAGTGAAATCTGAATGGGACTAATGCCTTAGGCTTTCCTTTTCACACACTGCCAGCAAAAAAACAGGAATATTGATACTACTACTCAGTAAAAATCCTAGGCTACCAATTTGTTTGTTTATTTTGGGGTAAATAGGGGCTTGTTTTGTTTTTTGCTTAAAAATAGAAAACAGAGATTCCTTTTTTATAAAAAGCAATAAACTTTGCCAAGTCTGGGCATGACTGTATATAAATGATATAAATCAAGAATTACTCTCTTGAAATCTAGTAGGTGTAAACTACATATAAAACTAAAGGTGTAAACCCTTATAAAAATGGGCACGTGAGAGCAGATTTAGGCTTGTATTCAGCTCAGAAACTGATCTGTGGCATTGAGGAATTAACTGTAATTTGAGTGTATCAGTAGATTAACTCTTACCACATATCAGTGGTCAGTAAATGGCATTTGGTATTTATAAATCACAATGGAAAGACATGAATGTGTGTCTTCTCATCAGAGACTGTTTTAAGACACAATTTTTTGAACTAGCATCTTTTCGCCTCAGCTAATGTACAAAGGCATTTTAGTAAAGATGGGCAATTTTGCAATTTTTTATCAAAACATACTTATCCCTTAATCCTTAAATCATGACAATTGAATATAATACAAGTCAAAACCGTCCAGCAAAAGATGAAAATGGGTATTAGCAAAAAGAGTTTTGGATTAAAATTTCTGGCACTGGAAACAACTGGTACAAAATCTCAATACCTCCTCAAGCACTTTAGCAACTTGGAGAGGATTTTGTATGTTTTGTTGAATTATAGCACTAGTTACAAGGAAGAGAAGCTGTTATTCAAATGGGGATTTCATAATAATCATAATCCATAAATGTACACAAATGTAATTGAAAGCTTTTGTATCTTTTCAACATCAAGTACTGTACGGTACATCTGCTTAAACCACAGAGCGTTTGTGCAAGAAAGTTAAGCTTTGTATTCCAGATATAAATTAAGACACAAATACAAACCAATTGTTTGAGGTCTGTTATCCTCAGCTGAGCTGCTGTAGCTATTTCCTTTTTTTCCTATATACTAAAGCAAACTGCTTTCTTTTTACCTTGAAATATACATGTTTGTAGAGCTATTCAAGGGCGCTTGGGTTGAAAATAAAATCTAGATAAATGATACAACAAAAATACAAAGAAATGAAGTAGTGGTTCATGTGGTCTGCAAAGGCAAACATATTTACCCTATCCAACACACACGAGAAATACACACAACTCTGTGAAATCCCTGGAATTATGAACAAATGGTTAAGCACTCAGAGCTCTCACGGAATTCAGTGGGAGTTGAGAGTAGCATGATCTTTGAAAAATCAGGCCACTTTGACATAAGTACCTACTTCAGGCGCACACATGTGCAATGAAAAAGGCTAGAACTGTAGGTCAACATTTTAAAAGATATTCTGACCACTAAAATGGAAAGGAACAAGCAAGTGGGCTCCTCTTCTGGAGCAGGAGGCTGAGGAGAGAAGTAAAGCATCTCTCACAAATGGTTTACATAAAATGGGGCAGTTTAAAGTTTGGACGTATCCAAAGAATCATCTCGCAACCCCTTCTCCCCGCCCCCCCGAAAAATACTCAGGCTGATCCTATTTACTACAGAATCCTGAAGATTTTTTTCCCCAGGATTATTCACTCTCTGACATAAAAATTGCTTTTAAAAGAAGCCTTTTAGTTTTAGAATTAATCTTCCTTGGAGCTGTGAATCGCATGCATGAATCACAATAAACTGTACGTCCTCGATAAGTTTTCATTTTAGAAGACACACAACTTCTTCAATTAGTAATTCTATAAGTACAATGCAAGAAGCGTATCTGATTTACCCTATCAATATCTTGTACCAATATCAATACAATACCTAGACTGTAGAATGTATGTCCTATTCAATGGCATTTGAATGACCTTAAGGGTATAGACTATGTATCTTAACATTTCATTAGCACAGCAAGGTGCAGCTCTGTAACAATAAAGGCTTAGTTTATTTATATGCGCAAGTATTTATTTTTTTGCTCATCGGCATTCACAGCCTCATCAACTTATAGAACAATCAATACCTGACTTTGTGACTCTGACAAACTTAGTAACATACTGCCATACTTACATACTCATTGCTAGAAAAGAGGAAAGATGTTTGGTTTTGTTTTTGTTTCCTGTAAATTCAGAAAACTGGCTAAAACCAATATGCAGTTCAAAGTGGTTGGATGATGCCTACACTAATTGGCAAATTTGCTTCCTCCTTGACAATGTTCACAAAAATATCACACAAAGCATGCCCATTGATTTGTAACAAAAATGGTAGTGGTTTCCCAGAATGAGGCTTGATGAATGGCTTGAAAATCAGGAGAGTCCAATTTGAAGACTTAACACAGTTTAAAAAAATCCTCAATGAAACATGAGTTCTTTAAACTCATTCTGGGCAGGAAGCAATACAAAAGGAAAAACTATCCTGACTGTTCTTAGAGATTAGAGAGGATTTTGTAAAATTCATTAAGATTGGAAAGCAAGAGCTGGTGATGGATGGTTGGTGGGTTGAACCCCTTGCGAGATCACATGCACCATTGTCTCCTCCTGTTTGAGGTTAGGGTCCATCTTTGCTTCCATCACCTCTTCAAATGACCCACCCTCCAAGATCAATTGAGTTTCAAAACTCCCCAAGGAAGGAAACTGTTCAGCTTATGGAACACACAATTGAAAGGTTGTTTGGACATGTTAATTATTGTTTGTCCTCGGCTATTGATACAGTTGCTTTTACACGCCTCCTTGCTTATCAGCTCCCTTACAGGTCACCTTGGCATATGCATGTCTTGTAACCAATGAAGCAGGAAGGAAGGAGGGTATGGTGCTATTGGCACAAATCATGTGCTGCTCTGACTGATAATAGCACAAATGTTATGCTTGCGGCACTGCATTAGAAATGAAGGTGGGGTGATTCTTCTTTACCCTGGCACCCATGAAGTCCTTCACCACAAAACTGTTCCTGTCACAGACAGCCTGGTGAGTCTGGGTTATCTCCACTCAGACAGAGTCAAGTATTTCTGACTGTGAGACTTTTCTAGCTACTCTGCCAATTATTGTTCAAAAGTTTTGATTGATTGAGCATTATATGTAAAAAAGAGATACAGTATATCATAGTATTACACCACCACAGCATGCATTTTCTCATAACCTTGCCCCCCCAAATTTTTTTAAAAACCCAAAGATAAAAAGTACCTGCACTAGGAGTTGGTGTACAGAATCGTCCATTTCCAAGAAAGCCTGATGGACACCGACCACAAATGTACCCAATATCAGGAGGTTTACGATCAACACATAAGACTCCAGGGAAGCATGGCCTATTGGCACAAGTAGTAATAGGTCGTACAGCAGCTCTGCCACCTAAAAGGGTATCCAAGAAGTTTTCTTTATTAAATTGAATCTTTATTAAAAGTGAAACAGTGACTATATAAGCCCACCCAAGGCTTTACACTACTTTTATTCTTTTAAAATACAATTAACATAGAATGTTCCCCAAATCTTGTGGCAAACATAAGAATGTCCTGAAGGCACAATGTATCAGAACAGCTGTTTCTTATTAAAGCAAGATTTATTAGTCTTCTAATTACATGTTTTAAAGTTTATTACTCAGAGTTGTTTGGCATTTATCATGAACAGAATAGAAATTGTAATTTTCAGCATAAGTGAAAGATTAACAGTCTGAGAAACTGCATTATTCAGATATCCCATATTTTAAAAATCATTGGAATCTATCTGGCAAACCTTGCCACACATGTACATTACCTTTAGAAATATATTGTAGAGTACATATGGTTCTGATCTAGAAATTGCCCAGGAAAGTCCAACGTTATGTGATACAAGACTCTTTTAATTCATTTAATTTTGTACATAGTTAAATAATAGCAGAAGTTACCTGGTAATATGTAGCTATCTGGCCAAGAGCAGTGATAACAAAGGATGTATAAAGTCTGAATAGTGGTTGTATTTCTTTTTAAACAGTCTTCAGTGGGGTCTAGATCATGACACTCACATATTTTCAGTGTTAATTCTGCACATTGGTTGCAAAAGAGCTAGTATAAAGTAAATTGAAATATTTATGGATTTATGTGGTTTTAACGCACTGTGTACACTCACTTTGGATAGTGGCTACCCCTGTGCAGCTGCACAAAAGAGTAAGAGGACACAAAAAACAGTTCCACCACACGAACCCATGAACAACAGCCAGTCACAATCCTCATCTTTCTGTTTCTTAAGTGTACTATAAATCCCAAAGAGGTGTGGCCCAGACTGCAGGCTCATGCAACATACGGGGAGTGAAGGATTCCCCGTTAAGAGTGGAGCAATGTGCATTGTAGTGTACGCTTGCTGCTCCTGGTGGCATTATGTCTGCTGAAGGCACAAAGGTTTTGGAAGACGTATATCCCCCCTTCGATTACAGGCTGTGGCAAAAAAAAATCCACAATAAATTCTTAATATATGCCTTGAGTCCATATTTCTTGCACACCTGAAGCTCCTGCTTAACTCCGGGGCTGGAAATGGACTCCAGGAGAAGACTGCTGGCAGCCCGTGACTAGGGTAACTTCCTATTAGAAGTCAGTTCCTTTGTCTATTTTCTGATGCCAGCAAAAGTGGAGTCCCTTACAGACAGGCATGAATAGAGATTTCAGTGCTAACCCAGCTAGAGCTGGAGAAAGTTGTTTGGATTAATAGTTTATTCACTGAAAAATACAGTTTTGAGTCAACCAAAACTATTCTCAAACTTGGGTTGAATGTGGTGAATGGTTTCCTCAGGAATTTTAAGTCTGTGTTTTGATGTTTTTAAAATGAAACATTTCAACTTTACATATAGAAACAACATTTCATTGTGAAATTTAGCTAGATATTTTTTTAAAGGAAAGGTAAAACACCGAGAGCTAAGTTAAATAAAAAAGAGTGAAAAATTGTTTGGGGCTGAACAAAATGTTTTGCTTGACCTGAAACAATTTTTATTTTGTGTGTGTTTTGGTTTGGCCACCAAATCAAAAGATCCATCATGAATCTTATCTGCACTAATAGTTCCCATACCTATTGTCACATTTTCTAGTAATAATGCAAAATTTCTGTGTTCTCTGTTTTTTTGCATTTGGCTCTGTTCTATTGTGATGTGCTGGAAACAGTTATTTGTGATTAGAAGAATGTAAAATTATGAATTCTTGGTACATATACTGCAAATCTGAAAATAAATGTCATGTCATAGAATAACATTACATACTTACCATGTGTGTCACTACTGTTAGGACTCTTAATTGCAGGAGCTTTCTTTGCCTCTAAGGGTTGCATTGACCATTCGCCCTCTATTTTGTTCAATTCACCTTTGGCATTATTATTATCAGTAATGAAATCTTCTGTAATGTCAGCAGTGGCCTCAGCTGTGATAGGAAAGCATGGAGGTCAGGGAAGCAAGGTGTTAGAGCTTAGCTGTGATTGATGATAAAAACCAACAGTAACAGCAAATCAAAAAAACCCCACATTTGTTTATCCTGGAAGCCAACCATAAAACAAATGCATGCAAAGCAGACGAGTCAGCTGCTGAAAGTCATCAGGACTTCAGTACAAAAATTATAAGAAAATATATACTAAGCCCAAATTACCCAAACTTTGCTTAAATGAGAGACACACCCAATATGCACAGTGATCTTCTATAGAGATATAGCTGGCAAGGGGTCCACAAGTCCCAGTGTGTAATGTAGCCTGGCTTCTCAGATCTAGATGCCACATTGAATGCTGGGACCTACAGTTTCTCTGGCCCAGGTTTCTATATGAAAACAAGGACAACTGCAAGCTATATTGTAGAAGTCTGTGGCTGATTCAACAGCTGTGCACATTGGACACTCCTATACTCAGTGCACAGGGATGTAAAATGAAAGGACTGATCATTAGAGACATTTAAAAATATTAATTTCATGAACATGTTAGGGAAACTAACTGGTTGAGTTAGGGTCCATCAGTAAAGTCCATCAGGATTCATATTAGCTAGCTTGATCAGGGAAGTGTGTGTGTGCACATGTGCACACTCAGTCTATAGCTGGAAGCCTAGAAGAGCTATGTGAAGTTCTAGGCAGTGAATCGAGAGAGAGTATATTTTCTTTATTCCAATAAAGCTCCTTGCTCCGTGTTAGAAGAAAGTGACCGATTCTTTAAAATTGTCACATGACTGCAAGAACTGAATGAGAATGCAAATGAACACCTATTTTTTTGTTCCAAGACCATAAGTTTGTATTTTAATGTAATCTCTTCCCCCTCACACAGTTAAACTCAAAAAAGAAAAGCAAACACAGCAGCAGCATTGGAATTACTCAAATTAACCAAGTAATAGAGTATAGTAAACATTTGTATCCGAGAAAAGTGTAAATTTCACTGAAGGAAGAGTCAATAAGTCTGACAATACAGCTCATTGATTTCAACATTCCTCTATTATAGGCCAGTTTTTCACACACAGAAATACCCAGCAGCTTTCTTTCATAATCAACAAAAGAAAGAGTAGACATTTTGGCAAGTCTGTCTCATAGTGCTTGAAATTTTTGGAAACACTTACAAATGAACTTCAATTGTTGATTTGTTTTCCGCCCAAAATATTCTTTTTATTGAAGGTAAGCAGTTGTGTACGCATGCAATGGGGTTCACGGCGCACCCCTGCCTATCCAGCCCCTTGGCCCCACTCCTCAAAGACTCAGGGATGCTCCAAGCTGGTGCAACACCCATGCTCTTTATTTATGTCCATTTCCCACCACCGGTTTCCTACTATATACAGGCTATTTACAGTGGCTTGACTCAACATAGGTCAGCAACAGAGTAGCAAGCTCCTACCTCTCCCTGAGCCCCCCTTCCCTCCTGGTCTCCACCCCTCCTTTCACTCAGTTCCTCCCAGCCATATAGCTCCTATCTAATGAGGCTGGCAGGTGCAGTCAGTGATTAGCAAACCTAGGCAATTTACCCAGCCCCAATCCATTTCCCCTGATTGGGGCTGGAGGAACAGGAGCCGATTGAGGCTTCCCCAGCAGCGCCTTGCCACAATACACAACTGAAAAAAGTAGAGAGACAGAATAGATCAGATTCTTTGCACCTGGGCGGGTCCCTTTGCGCCACTGGCGCTGCACAAAGTGATCTTAAACCATTCCAAGAAGGCTGATGAGGATTTCCCAACATGGGGGAATCCTGAGTTTCTATAAAACCTCTCCTTGTCCTGGTTGTATGCCCAGCTGGGAACTGTGGCTTTCCAGTGCTTGAGGGGGTAGTGGTGGATTCCAGTGTACTCCCCACTGATCCACAGAGGGCGTAATTGTCTCTAGGAGAATGTTCTAGCTGGTGCAAGGCTGCTTTAATTGAGTTTGGTGTCGCGCCTGGCTGCTCCCAGGAACAGAGGAAAGCATAAAGGTGACGTAGAGCCGCCTTTGCCTTCCTCTGTACCCTTCCAGTTGTGCCAAGTATGAATTCAGCACAGCTGAAGGTAGCATCCAGTAACGCAAACACTCAGCAGACATACAGGTGAAATTTACTTATGTGCAAAGGGTTTGCACAAGTGCCTTCTCGCCACTTAAGCTCCACACTACCCCTTATTATGGGAACAGAGCAATCTTTTATAGATTGACTCCACAACCTATGTGCACCATGGAGGGGGCTCTGCATTCATCCCAACATGGCTTCAATGGAGGAAACCATTGTGGAGTAGGCTATAGGAGGGGGGAGGGATCCACACTTATTCAGATCCAGGGACCAAATACCATGGCAATAGGTAGGCAGATTACACAGACAGTACTTGGAAAATAATCATGGATATGCTGTAGGGCTGTGCATTAAAACAAAGATTTAAAACACCAGAAAAACCCAACACCCACAGCCCAATATGAGAATAGTCAAATTGGTAATATAATAGTAGCCTGATCTGTGTATTTAAAGGCCTGACCTTACTCCTGTTAAAGTGAGTGGCAAGACTCCCATTAACTTCAGTGGAAACAGAATTGGGCTCTAAGTTTTTTGTCTGTCTATATAAGTAAATCATGCAAAACACTTACATCTGCAAGATTTACCATCCCCCTCCATTCCAGTGGGGCAAGTTCCACATATATAAGATCCAAAGGTGTTTATGCAAGATACTCCAGGAAAACAAAGATTCTCTTCACATTCGTTCACATCTTCCTGACAAGTAAGCCCTGTGGCAAAAACAAAGGAGAGATTAATAAGAAGGAAAGATCTGTGTTTATTCCTCAGCTGAAATGTTCATGTAGACTGAGGCTTACCTCTTGACTGTAAACTCATTACAGGGTACATCACTCATTTTAGAGCCAAATTCCCCAGTCTCACTTAAATCTGCTGTTATCTCACTGTTTATTATTAGTGTCAGTTTTTGGCATCAGAACTGTTGAACTTGAGATTGCTTGTGGAAAACTTTAGACATCTTAAGGAAATGAAGCTTCATTTGAAGCTTTTGTCTCTGCTGTTTTTTTGGGTTTTTTTAATGTCATTTATTTGAGATCTTTGCCATGTATTTAAAAATCTAGTGTTACCATTTGGACTTTAGCATGCTGAGAGCTATGTTCTGATGTATTGTGCTGTTGTTTTCTATTTGAGACATATTATAACAGCTTGTTGCTTGTCAACCTGATAGGGTTTGCTTGGAACAAATCTTACAAAATAACCAGATGGTTTTTGGAAATGTTCATGCTCTGTTCTTAAAATGTAATTTAAAGGGACACCCCCAAAGCAAATTTGGGGCAGAGTTTAGGTGTTCTAAAAAAATAAACTACTGTAAAACTCAGACCAATACAGTGTGTGTCTTGCATTCCCTGCAGTCTTTACAACCCCAGACTTACAGCACCGGACTAGTTCAGGGGAACCTAAAAAGGAAACTGACCATATTAGTTAAACTGAACATTTAATAAACAAAGTGAGCCTGAGTAATCTGGGTTGAGAAAATTGCTAAAGGCAAACAACATAAATGAAAAGTTAAATCAGACTTTAAAAACTCATTTTACTTTAATAATAGTGTAAAGATTATATTATATTAATATCACTGGTAATGGCATTGGGTTTAAAATAGCACCTGACCCTCTCAGGGGCATATGGACAAAGTAGCTCAGGTTCAGGTGGAGTATCCAGAAAGTTTGTAGCATTACATGGCTTAGAGGTGGTGGGGAAGCAGAAGAAGTGGTATTACTGAAAGGACAGGGACTATGTATTACTGTGTGTGTAGGGTCCCTAGAACAGTTGGGCCTCAATCCTGATTGGTACCTCTGGGCAGGGCTACAATACAAATAATAGCTACGACTCTGGACAGATTATGCTGGCCTCAGATGGTTCCCTCTACAGATGTGGAGGCTGAAAGTCCTGATATTTCTGTGAAAGTCCTGCTCCCCCATCTATGGAGGGAGAAAAAACAACAAAACTCTGAGAAGGGAAATATCAGTCTCCTTGTATTTACAGAGGACTGACCCACTGAGGGATGCAGGACCAAACTCTGAGTGTGATCCTATTAAATATACTGAAGAATAAGTAACCAACCATTTTGAGTTATAGGGCTATAATATCACTGAGGATTCTGGGAGTACAGTATTATGTACTATAAGAGAAACTAGAGTTTGTTCCATTACTGGAGAAATAGTATAACATTAGAAAAGGCTTTTAAAAATAATTAAGGGACTATCATTTCATTTTATAGATGGATCCATGGTGGTTTTGTAATTAAGTTATTGCACTTGTGATTGGATTCCAGATACCTGGGTTGTATTCCCAGTCAGAGGTTTTTTGGTTTTGCCATCAGTAAAGCGAGGAAAATATTGGTGTTGAAGGGAAATGAATTAATATGTGTGAAGTGCATTGAGATAGATAGAAGGCACTTTCCCCAGACTTTTCAAAAGCTCCTGCCTATGTCTAGTTCCATTCTCACTTCCACACTCACTGAAGGTTAGTCTACACTACCTCATTACACTGGAACAGCTGCACCAATGCAGCTGCACTGCTGTAGTGCATCTGGCGAAGACACGCTGTGCCGACGGGAGAGCACTCTCCCATTGGCATAATTACTCCATCTCAACGAGAGGTGGAAGCTAGGTTGGCTGGAGAGCGTCTCCCACTGACATAGCGCAGTGAGGACACTGCTTTAAGTGGACATAACTTGCATCACTCAGGGGAATGGCTTTTTCACACCCTGAGCGATGTAAGTTACATTGACTTAAGTGGTAGTGTAGACAAGCCCCGAGACTCTGATGTCATGCTCAGGAATGCAGGGATATAATTCACTTGGATCACAGCTATTTAACAATGCATCCTGTGTTTAGTAAGTTTCTTCTCTAGAAATGGCATTTGGGAAACTCTCAAAAGAGTTAACATTTTGCTTCTACTACCTGTTCACTATCATGCTAAAATGGTGTTGTCACTTGAGCATGATAGCATTGCTTTCTCATTAGATTATTGATGGTTTTCTGGGGAATTGAGACATAAACACAACATCAAGGATGAGCTTATATTGTTGTCACAGAACTTGCCCTGAAGTAAAATCATCTACCTCCCAGCTGGCTTTAAGGTTCACTTGCTTATAATTTTTCACCTGCTATTAAAACATTGAGATGTATTCCTGTTTCACTCAATTATTTCTTTATTTTATTGTTGCTTTCTTTGTTTATTTGGTTGGGGTTTTGTTTTAGTATTTTTAGGTCAGGAAAATACAGCAAAAATAATGTACATGGTATATAAATGTGCAAGAAAAATTGTGATCAGCGAAACCTGGTTTGTTCTTTAACAGACAGGAATCATAACCCATGGCTTTACGGTCATGATAATAACACGTTATTAAGTGTTGGATATTCTTCAATCTGCTGTTTATCCATTGTTCCAACAAAATATAAGTAGAAGCAAAGTGTTCTTTAAATCATACTAAAATATTCCTTAAGGGTTTTTAAACAGCAAGCTGGTGATGAAGACAAGCTAGTTCACATGGAATTATAGATCTTTATTCTCATATACAAATATAACACCAGTGGGCCTGACATGAATGAATGCAGCAGGATAAAACTGGTGCAACTCAGTGGAGAATCAGGCTCATTGACTTCACTAGAGATACTCCTGATTAATGCCAGTGAAAATGAAATCAGAATCAGGCCCATAGAAATGAGAGCTGGAAAAGACTAATTAGTCAGCTAGTCCATCTCCCATTGTTCCCTATGTTTCTGAATGTTTTATCAAATCCAGTTTTAAAATGGGGTTTCTCCAACTCTCCTTGGGAGACTATATTCTCAAGCTGAATAGAAGACTTCAATCAACTTCACTCTTAGGGTATGTTTTGGATATTCATCTTACACTTTCTAAATTTCTTTTCCATACTCAGTCTTACATAGCAGGTCTCTTTCAAGATTTCTTCTTACTTACTATCTGAATTTGCCCTCCCCAAATACATTGGCTTGCATTTTTCCAGGTCTCATTTAATTTATTTTCTGCCCATGTTTTAAAATTTCTCTAAGCCCTTTCTCACTCCTCACTGCTGTTCATGTATCCTTCTACATTTTGGGTCATCGGTGAATTTCATTAACATGTCATTTACTCCATCTTCTTGAACATTAATGAAGATATTAGATGAGGCATGATCTAATTCTGATCAATATATTGCTGACTTGCCTATTGGATTGTGGGGTTCTCCCCCCTCATTACTAGCCCCGGCTCTTTTGCAATTCCATTTATTTTATTTAAGGAATTGGCATATGGCTTCACCCTCCCAGTTCCCTACTTCAGAACTTGCAGTGAGAATGCCAGTTTCCAGCTAAAACACTGGAGTTTGTACAATGTATGTAGCCTGGTGAAGTACTTTGACAGAGCTTTAACACCATGGATGGAAGGGTGGGGAGGGAGGCGGAAGGGGGCTCAGATATCCCCCCAGGATCCTATTGCTAGTGCATACTTTGCTTCAAAGGAAGCTGAGAAAGAAGATCCTGGATTATAGCATGAATATGTGTGTGCTTTCTTTGTGTGCCAGCAAAGGGAATCCTAGGCTGTATCTTAGCTTCAAAAATATCAGTTGTCATGTCTCAGTAAGAAATATCTCTCTTCATTCCTGCTGCAACTTTACAGTTGTTAGTTGCTTAGAAGAAAACAAGTAGGAGCAGTGAAGGAATTGCTGAAAGAGAAGGTGCAGGGTACAAGATGCAGGGATGCATGACTGTTCTGTTTTCATAAGGGTTTAGTAAAATCTGTTGGCTGGCTTTAGTTGAATCCCTCCTAAACTGAAGTGAGGTTTTTAAATGGGCATACTGTGCATTTGGGCATTCTGACCCCACTTTTAGTCACCTTTCCAACAGTAGGGCAGTAGTTTTATAGTGTACAGCAGCCAATACTATTTCATTAGTATGTGTTTTATGTGTGAACTTGATTGTTTCAATTTTTGAAAGTGGAGTATAACTTTCAGTACTGAACTTGTGAGTATCCACACTGACAGGTGGTTTAGTTCCAGGAGACATCGACTCAAGAACAGTAATGACCTTTCACCACTAGACAACTGATTTTAATCTGGCATGGTTTGACAGCAACTGAAAGGTGTTACTCTTTGTGGCTGATTCAGCAGACTTTGTGAAACACAGAGGCATCTGAGTGGGATTGTTCCAGATCTTATAAATGGCTACCATATTAGTAGCATCACGGGACATGGAAAGGAATAAGTATTTGAAGACTTGATGAGAACACGGGTGAGGCATATTGGAGGAAGTTTTCACTGCCAGTGTTGTGTTGTAGTTATTCTGCCAATAAATAACTGACTTCATTCAACAAGGTTTCTTATCTGGTGCAAACATTTAAATTCCATTTTTTAACATTTCTCTAGTTCAATGGTTCCCAAACTTGTTCCGCCCCTTGTTCAGGGAAAGTCCCTGGTGGGCCGGGCCAGTTTGTTTACCTGCCGTGTCCGCAGGTTCGGCCGAACACGGCTCCCAGTGGCCGTGGTTCGCTGCTCCAGGCCAATGGGGGTGGCGGGAAGCAGCAGCCAATACATCCCTCAGCCCACGCCGCTTTCAGCAGCTCCCATTGGCCTGGAGCAGCGAACCGCAGCCACTGGGAGCCGCGATCAGCCGAAACTGCGGACGCAGCAGGTAAACAAACCGGCCCGGTCCACCAGGGGCTTTCCCTGAACAAGTGGCGGAACAAATTTGGGAACCACTGCTCTAGTTCCTATTCTAATCTTGAAATTGGCTTGCACCCTGTATTAACATTCTTGAAGAAAGTTCCTGCCATGACAAAACAATAAGGACTTCTGTAAAGTGCATTCCCAACACAATGTGTACTATACATTTTGTTTAATCTCTTTGTAAGGTTTATCATGGGCTTTTACACTCTAGTTTTTCAACAACATATCAATATTTCCAATTAGCCAGAGTAAGCAAATGACTTGAATCTATTTATGAGCAACAGGAAGTTATGTGGATGTAGCTGGCTGGTTTAGTTTTATCTTTCTTTAACTTATACTTTAAAATGAAAATGACAGCGGCATATCATCTGAGATAAGTAATTTTAGCAATTTTGTAAATGTACTATTTTGTATTGGAAATACTCCCATAAGACCACTTTGGTTTGTCAGCAAACATTCCGGGGTTTATTTTAAATATCCCCCCAAAGAGTGTAGAATTATGCCCATGTCCAAAATTATTTTAACAGCAAAACCACTTGAAACAGAAAAAGAGATCACGGGATCATAAAGAGTCACAAGACCTGATTTTCAGCGGGTGTAGATCTATGTACTTTGTTGGCTTCAATGGAACTGTAACAATTTATACCAGGTGAAGATTTGCTTTATAACAGCTAGAGATGGAAATTCCTCCTGCATCTACCTGCTCACTTGAACAAGTGATTGAACTATTCACTGCAAATAAAAACCAAAGGCCTAAATCCTTTGTAGGAGGTCCAGATATGTCTGCCCCTTCGCCTACACTGTTTGATGTTTATTCTGTCTCTTTCCAGGTTTCAGTCTTTTACCTCGTTCTTTCTTTCCTTTCATTGCATCTCCTGAAGCTTCCCATCTGTGTCTGACCCTGCAGTGCTTTCTCTCATTCCTTCTCTCATGTCCTGTCAAGCTCACCCTGCCCCCCAACTCCACCCAATCTCTTGCTCCTGGTAAATGAAAGGTGAAATATGTCTTTCCCCTTTATGCCATCTGCATGAGAGTCATCCACAGTTGCAGTGCTTGTGTTGTCATGACTGTGGGCATTGCTGCTTGTTTATCACTCTCTGGAGCAGCAGATACCCAAAAAGGTGACCAGGAAGAGGTGGGACAATGGCTCTGTACGTCCTACACAGGGGTCAGAAGAGATGTCTAGCCAGGCAGAGAAGAGTACACTGTACCAGCAACATGTCTGGGAACCCCTGTTATGCCTGACTAAGGCCCAATGACTAATGAAGCTTCAGGTAGGGCAGTGTGGTTCTGCTACAACCTACCTCAATCTCTCTCACACCCTTTTCAGCTTTTCTTCCCTCTCTCCCAACATCAGTCATCTCCTTTCCAGTTGCCTTTCCATCACCCATTCTCAGTTCTGCCCTCTTTCTGCTCCTTCTCAGACAGCATTGACAGTGCTCCTTGGTTCAGCTTAGTGCAGCCCCAGAAGCCCATAAATATGACCACCTGCCTGTTCTGGGCTCCCCAGCTCTCCTGCTTGGATGGCGGAGTGGGAGTTAGAAAGGGAGGAGCTGAGGTCAGAATAGTTCATAGCACCACAGCTTCCCCTCTGATTTCAATGGGCTGGAGCTTTGGGTTGCTTGATTCCCTCAGCACAGACAACCAATGGCTGTACTTATACATTCTCCACATGACTGAAGCTAAGAAAGGAGTACAGCAGAGAGAGGATTCATGCAGCCTACTTGACAAATGTTTGCAGACATCCTACACTGTGTTTGAAACCCCTCCACCCCAGTCCTCACCAGATCAAATAGGAATTAGAAGCAGTGATGTATTACCTTTCAAACCAGCTGGACATTTACAAGTGTAGCTATCTACACTGTCCACACACATGCCACTCCCACATGAGTTTGGTTTGCAGTCATTTATATTTTCTTGGCAAAAGTTTCCATCAAATCCACTGGGGCATATGCAGAGATATTCACCAATTCCTGGGGGGAAGTTAATATTGGTAACACATGATCCACCATTCATGCAGCTGCAAGGCTTCACTAAAACCTGGAGAAGGCAAAAGAGAGTCATAAATATGTTTCTCCTAATAAATAATCACAGAGGAAAGGTGCATCTAGTTACCTTTTAAGGTTTGACTTGAAATGCAAACTCACGATACATCATTATAAAAAGTAGAGTGATCGGGAACATGTCAACACAACTTCTTTCGATGAAAAAGGCTGATTTGTTGAAACCTAAACTGTTTGCTGGAAAGCATTGGTTTTGATGAATTTCCTGACTTGAAAAAAATGTTGCAAAAAATTTCAAAATTGTCAATGTCCAATTTTGACAATTTTAAGAAATCAGTGACATTTTTCGTTCAAAACAACTTTGGATCTAGAACATTGACTTAATTTATAATAAAACAAGGTTAAAAAAGAAGGAACGATTGTAATGAAAATATAACGCATAGAAATTAATATAACAAGATATTTTGATTTTTGTTGTTGTTTTTAAATGAGTGAAAATTTGAGACTTTGACTCTCGTCCCAATTTGGGATGAGAATTTTTTTTAAATCTGTTTCCCACCCGTTACTAATAAAAACTTCATCCTAACCAATGTACTATTTCCATAGAGCTTGTCTCACAATGAAGGCTATCTATTTATACTATTGAAAGCTGGATTTTAGCTTCCATCATTTAGGGGCACAGTCTAACCTCAAATATGCAAACAAAATTCCTGTTGGCTGCAATAGCAGTTGTTATTGAGTATCGGAGGGCAGAATTCCTTAGTTCCTTTTTGAAAGAAGAAATAAATAACCTTTTAACTGCTTGCCTGCCTATAGTGTTGACCACTAATTCTTTAATAAATGTCTTTGCAGGCATTCATTCCCTAGATGGTCTCTATTCCAAATATAGAGAACAGCTTCAAGTGCAGTTATGCTGTGTACTTGCAAAGACAAGATTGCAAAGAATTTTAATAAAGAAACATTCTATCTATAAAATCTAGCTATACATTTCTAATACACCCATCACAGTAACAACTAAGTTATAGTTTCCCCATTTCTTTAAGAATGCTACAGATGATTATTTTGAATAAAACTTTGTTATGCATGTGAGGGTACATCTACACTACAGCGGGGAGTCGATTTAAGATACGCAAATTCAGCTACGTGAATAGCGTAGCTGAATTCGACGTATTGCAGCCGACTTACTCCGTTGTGAGGACGGCGGCAAAATCGACTTCTGCCGCTTTTTGTCGGCGGCGCTTACTACCACCTCCGCTGGTGGAGTTAGAGCGCCGATTCGGGGATCGATTGTCGCGTCCCGATGGGACGCGATAAATCGATCCCCGATGGGTCAATTTCTACCCGCCGATTCAGGTGGGTAGTATAGACCAGACCTTTGTCTCATTAGCATCTCCAACAATTATCCATTATTAGCAAAACTGCTCTGGTATTAAGAGTCTGCGCCCCACCTTATTCATCTCATTAGCAGGGCGGGCTCTAGGCACCAGCAAAACAAGCTGGTGCTTGGGGCGGCACATTTTTAGGGGCAGCATGGCCGGCGCCAGAATGCCGCCCCTAAAAATGTGCCCCGGCCGCCCTAGCTCACCTCCGCTGCTGCTGCCATGGCGCGCGAAACAGCTGATTCGCGCGCCGCTACTCGCCCTCCCTCCCAGGCTCTCAAACCTGGGAGGGAGGGGGAGCAGCGGCATGCGAATCAGCTGTTTTGTGCGCCGCGGCGGCTCGGGGTCTCCCCCTCCCTCCCAGGCTCTCAAACCTGGGAGGGAGGGGGAGATCCCGAGCGGCCGTTTCGCGCGCCGCTGCTCCCCTTCCCTCCCAGACTTGAGAGCCTGGGGGGAGGAGGCAGGGCTGGGGATTTGGGGAAGGGGCAGAGTTGAGGCGGGGCCAGGGGTGGGGTAATTAAAGAACGCGGGGGGCGGCCAAAATTGTTTTTGCTTTGGGCGGCAAAAATCCTAGAGCCGGCCCTGCTCATTAGCTCATGCTATCACAGGATTAATATAGCAGCTTACAATAAAGACAAAGCAATGCACAAGAAACCAAAGTTGCGGAGTAATGACATAAGAGCAAGGTACCCTCTAAAGATATACTTGAGAATGAGTTATAATCTCCCCTTTATAGTTAAAACTTGGTCTTTTATGTTATGTGCGTTTTTCAAAGATCCAAATGCAGACTGTGAATGTTAAAGCCAATTAATGAACTATTAAGAGGCAATGCAAGAGTGTTCTTTCAAATAACAATCAATAGAACCTGCTCTTGTTCATTGTATATATTATTTCTATACTCTCAGAGATATTTATTGGATTAATTGATTATTACTGCCATGCTGGATAATATGCACTTACTAAGAAATAGCTGAAGTCTCAGTTTTTAAGACAGTAACAAATTATTAGCCATAACAGAAACTGTACTAAACCAATGGCATGATAAACAGGTTTTTTTCTTAATGTTCCCCTCCTACCTCAACAGAGTATCTGCTTTGTGCATTGCATTCATCTGACACCGTGAATTCAAAGATCTGCGGTTCTTCCAAATCGACTTTCCAGATAAGAAGGCCAGCAGGAGACAGCATGGCATCCTGTGGCCCAGCCTCTAAGATGAATAGCACAGCCGACCCTTCAGGATCCGCTGCTATTAACTGGTAAACAAAATTCTCACCAATAAATGTCAGCAGCTGGCTGGAAGGGACTTGGAACACAGGAGGTAGATTGTCTAAAAAGCAGAAACGAGACAACGATTATGTACATTCAGACTTCTGCAATTTAAACATTCACAGGGTAGATTTTTTTAAAGTAATGTGGTAAATAGACTAAAGTGAACTAAAGCTGATGATAACAGTAATGTAGATGTCAGAGATAACAAACTGCTGTACTCCATGAGAAAGCACAACCTCCTCCATCCTAATTGGCTCATCACTCATATGGAACCTTCATCATTTTTGCGGTTCATCAGACATATGGGAGCAGTCCCAATATGGCATTATACCCTTCCATTGCTCTCCTTTCCCCGTCTCTTACCTGAAGTGGTAACTGTAATTCTAATAGGTAATTCTGTAATTCTGAAAGTAACTGAAACTTCAGCCAGCTGTTCCTGTATTAATGGCTCACACAGCTCTATTTATGATGTGATCCCCCTGTTTCTAACTATGCACTGGAGAGGACTTATCACAATGGGGCCCAAATCTTGGCTGGAACATCTAGGTGCTGCTAATAACAGCAGTTGTATATTTGGTAATGTATATAATGAAGTCTTAGGAATATGCTCCCTGAAGCAATCAGCCATACATTGATACCAATAAGTACCATGTGTGTGTGTTAGAAATTAGGTGGATTAGTGAGGTTGTTGAGCTTTAGTGACTATTGGAGTGAAGCTCTGCAGTATAGCATAGTCTGGGAGTACAAAGTAGTAAAATCTCATTCTGTGGGCAAGTTAGTGATAGCAGGGCCGGCTCCAGGTTTTTTGCCGCCCCAAGCAAAAGAAAAAGAAAAAAAAAACCCGGAGTGCCGTCGCTGAAGCAACCAAAAAAAAAAAGGGGCCGGAGTGCCGCCCTTTGAAAAGTGCCACACCAAGCACATGCTTGGGACGCTGGTGCCTAGAGCCGGCCCTGAGTGATATAAAGGAAAGGGAGGTGTCACTTGATTCGTAAAAATGGTGTCATCCTCTGTGGCATGGTGAGGAGGGGACTCATTACCCCCCTGGCTTCCAGCTGTAGATCCTCCAGTTCGTGGAAATTTTAATAATACAGTGTCATTGGAAATGGGTTGAGTTGAGTATCATTCGAAAGCCCTTTCTCCTACGAACATAATGGCAAATATGACAAATCTAGAACCAATTATGTAGATATATATATTCAAGACAAAGTTTAAAAATCAATATTTATTAATTTATATTTTAACACAGAGATGCATTGCTTACATAAAAAAAGACATTGATCTTTGGTGATCCTAGGGAAGTTAGCCTTGACATGCAGGATTGAAAACATTTATTCATCAAAGTCGTCATCAGTGTCATCTAAGTTTAGGGCATCATAGCTAGACACATCATGCTTATCCTCGTCTCAGCTAGATGCACACATCTTTGTCTGGAACAGAACAAGGCAGCGGCTTCATTATGCCATGCAACAATGAAATTCTTTGAGCAATTCTTCCCGTGCTGGAAATTTTTCCTGAAATGTGTGAAGTTAACTCGACCTTCCTGTGAGTATGAGGCCGTAGTTTCTTCAATGTGAAATTGGATATGTTTTAGGAGCCAATGATTTTGTGCTGGACAGGTGAAATACCATGGAGTCTCTTCTTTCTGGTAATATTTTTAATTGATTCCTCTGCATGCAAATCAAACATGAAGTGGACTATTTCATAGGTCCAATATTTTCTCTGTAGCATCCTAATGAAGTATTCAGCCAAATCTCAGCAGGTGTTAACAGCTTCTGGTTTGTTGAGAGCTTGTACTCAGCCATACCATCCATGCTGAAAAGCCTCTGCTGGCATAAAGTACCTGTCATGTTGTCAGTCAGTGTTGGCTTAGGAAGATCATGTGAGATGTACATTAGTTTGCTTTTTGTCTGTTATATGCATTGTTCCATCATATTTGAACATTGATCATGCAAACACTGAAAACTTGTACTCTCCCAAAGTCTCATGTAGATCAACATCATGCTGAGATCCGGACATGAAAAGCAAACAATGACCTGTCTGTAGTTAGCTCTGTAATAGTCCCTGACACCTTCAGTCTGACTTTTTTCTTTGCACTAGAGCCCAGTTTAAGTATGTTCTTCTTGATTGGTGCCCATAGATTGATGGAGTCTTGGATAATTATTTGGGTTTTGGAGGCTTTGTTCATTCATTACCCAAGATATCCATTCATCTGACATATTTAGCTATCTCATCACAGAAGACTGCTTTTATCAGATTAATGAACTCTGTTCTGTCATATGCAAATGTGTTGCCAGTGTGAGTAATCTCATTTTATAGCTTTAAAATTGCCCTTTTTTGGCATTAAACAGCACCTAAAATGCTGCTTGGTTACTTCTGAGAAAGTTATCCAGCCACGGTTAATGTTTCATTCAAAATTTGATGGAGTTCTGGGGTTGTCCCACTAAGAGTGACAGCTTCATACAGTTTCTAATCTGTCTCACATGTTGAAACTGTGCTGAATGGTGCCTTCAGGCTGCCATCTTACTGAAGAAGATGTAGGTGTCTTCTCAAAATGCACACCATGGGACCTAGTATAAAGCGAGTTTTGCCTACAGCTGACACTTGTCCCATTGTCTTCAAATTTTTCCTGATGCTTGACGTTTTCCTCTCCAATCTTGCCAGTTTCAGTTTATGGGTATACTTCTTAAAGCATGTAAAGTGCCACTGAGAGATGTGTATAACCAGGTCCTCCGTGGTCATATTTTCCAAAGATTCAGTAACTAGTCAGTATACTTCATCTCTCCGTTGATGCCTAAAAACAATCAAGACCAAAGTAAAAACAAAAATCCTGCGATAAATTAGTTTGGGATTGTAACTAATTAAGTTGTATAATGTATGTCATGTAACTATGTGCATACCATTTGTGGATGGATTCCAGAAATTTCTGGCTGGTTGCTGATGTCTTAACCAGTGCCTCATTACAATTCTTTTGGCATAATAAACACAGCTGATAATCATTACCACTGAACCACTTTTCTCTTGCTGATGATGGCAAATCAGTTTGAAACACACCTTCCATATATAGTAATCTGTAACATTAAAAAATGATCAGGTATCATGTTCTGAGCATTAATTGATAACACACTTATCGATTAAGGCTCACAGTTTCTTTGTGAGGGCTGCATTTTGACATGACTGTGTTAAAAACCAATTTTTTAATTATATTTTACAAATTTTCTTGAATATATATCTACAGAATTGTTCTGTGTTTGTCATGTTTCATACCATCTGCTTCCGGGAGAAAGGCCTTTAAATGATACCCAACTTGATCTGTTTCTGATGACACTGTATTATCAAAATTTTCATCAACCATAGGACCTGGAACTGGGGGTGGGGGAGGCACCGAGTCCCTCCCACCACACCACAGAGGATGACACCATTGAAATTATATATTCTATACATAATTTTTGAGTGTCAAATAACACCTCCCTTACCTTTTGACCATTTACTTGTCCACAGAATTACACACACTGCTAGACTGAGAATGTAGAAATCAGAAAATGACCACACATGTTTATTATTTGTGAAAACATGCAGGATGTGATATTACAGCAAGAGGTTTAAAGTAACAAATTCAGAAAGCAACACTGCAAGCTCTTGTAAGCCTGATGCGGTGATTTGCAAATGCAAACCTTTTTCAAGGGACGAGTGAATATTGCCCAGTCGTTGGATCTACCTAATAAGGCGCGCAAAGGAAATAAATTGAAACAAATCCTCTTTAGCCAGAAGAGGAAAGATCAGTTACAACAAAATGAATGCAATAGCATTTCAGAGTTCTGGAGGGTACTGTCCCTTCACTTCATCCAGGGCTGGCTCCAGGCACCAGCTGAGCAAGCTGGTGCTTGGGGCGGCAGATTGTTCGAGGCGGCATTCTGCTCAATCCTAGGGCGGCACGGCCGCTTTTTTAAATTTTTTTTTGTTCCGCTCCGGCCGCCCTGTAGGGGGCAGTGGCGCGGAGAACCAGAGCGCCCTGCAGGGCAGTCCTCTTCCTTCCCTCCACACCGACCGGAGCGGAGCCCTCGTGGCAGGCGGCAGGAGGCGGCGCAGCGGGAGGGGCCACGTGGCAGCGCCCTCGCTGTAGTCCTGTCCGTCCCCTTCTCTCTCTCTCTCTCTCCTGCCCGCTCTCTCTCCCTCCCCCCCAGCCGGTCCCCCTGCAACTGCGCTGCAGGGTTTTTTTTTTTTTTTTTTTTTGCTTGGGGCAGCCAAAAAGTCAGAACCGGCCCTGACTTCATCAATCAAATATCACCTTGATTTATGAGGTTTAATTATTTTCAGGGATTTTTAATACTTTTGTCTATTTTAAGAAAAACTGCATATTGAAGTATACAATAGATCTCCATGTCTACATGCCTTGTATACATCTGCAAATGTGTGATTAAAGAGGATTTCTTTGTATACTAGTGATTGTATTTGAATTTGAGACTTGTTTGTTTCCAGTGATGTAATATAGGCATTGAAGACAAGAAAAATTATAACTACATACAAATATATGTGTATACTTACAGCATATATAATTCATATTTTAAATTTAAGTAATCTGTTCCCAAATTGATGAATGACAAATTAATTGGACAGGCAACTTTGAGAAAAAGTATTGTAAATTAAACAACCAGTCCATTGAACCGTTTCTGATACCATTAACTCATGATTTCAGTACTACTTTGATCCTTGAGTAGTTCCTTGGATTTCAACAGGAATCTTGAGGAATAAGCTGCTTATCAACATGAATAAAGGTATCACAGTTTGGTCTCATAGACATTATTATTGTACTTCAGTAGTGACTACATGCCTTAAAATTAAAGCCGCTTGTAGCTAGGCACCGTACAAACATAAAATAAGAGACAGACTCTACCCCTAAGAGCTTACAATTGAAATAGATAAGACAAAGGGTGGGAGAAAGGAATTATTATCCCAACTTTAAAAATTGTAAACTGAGGCATAGAGAAGTTAATTCACTTGCCTGAAGTAACAGAGCAAATCTGTAGCAAAACTGGGCATTTGACCTGACCTCCGGAGTCCTAGTTCAGTGTCTTAAACTCAAAACCATCTTGTCTCTCTTTTAAACACCAGTACAAGTTTACATTTATTGATGTTTAAAAGAATCATGTCATAATAGAATTCATCCATAGGTATGTTTAGCTTTGAGTAACCCTCTCATATATGAAGATTAATTTCATTTCACAGTCTGGTATTTTAAATCTATATAATTTCTCTCATAAGAACTGGATGCATCTTTGTAATAAATTTTGGGAAACAGCATGTGGAGCAGAATTGCACTAGCCTTTTATTCTTGAGTATCAATTTTTCAGCCTTTGCTTTCCAAAGCATGTCTTACATTATACAGTTATTTAAATAGGATTCTCCACTTGTCTTTGCTGTGCTATCAAACCTAAGTTGCTTGTCCAGCAGACTGTCATGGCATAACTGTTGAAAGCTTCTATCTATTATTCATTTATCTTTTATGTCACAAACACTCAAAACAACTAAGCCCATAAAGGTTATGCCAGAAGCAATCAATGGCATGCTCAATGGGTATGCAGTTGCAGATAAAAACAAAGGTGTTAATTGGATGGAGGGTTACAAGAGGAAGTAACAAAAACAGTAGCACACAAAATGAGGTGTTTCTGATACAGACCGTAAAGGGGAGTGTTTTTGATTTACATGGAGGGTTTCATTCCATCCAGTGAGAAATATATGAATATAAAATATCACTCTATTTACTTTCTCAAAGTGTCTCAGCAATTTTGGACATAGGACTGAGTCCCAATCTTGGACCTCAGCACTATTGAAACTTGGGGTGGTAGAACCAGGATCTGTGTCCAGATTTCACAAAGCACTCCTATCTTTACTAAAGCTTAAACCAAAATCCCAATTCCAATACTTTGGGGCATCAGAAATCCAAATCCAAATCTTATGCTATTCTCTAGATGATCCCATCACATTTACAGGTATCCCTCATCCATCCTCTACATGATAACATATAGTATGATTTGTTTGTTTCTGTCTCTCCTCCCTCCCCCCCCCCAATATTCTTGTTGAGGTGGACCTTAATAGTCGTTATCTTCGTGGGCCCTTTGCATTACAACATGACCAAGTTTACAGAAGACCAACACAGAACCAAATGCTAGGTCTGCATGTAATTGTGCTCTACAACAGTGCATATATATATATATATATATATATTGCAACAACAGTTCAATAATAATGCTATGCATGCACATGTGTGAACATGAACATACACCCATGACAATCATTGCTGTTAGGAACATGAATAATCTGCACAAGGGGTTACCAAGGGGTAATGGCCATATCACGTTTTTTGGTACATACACAAAAATGTAGACCCCCGGCCTTAATCCCTAGGAGTTGTCTCAGAAGGCTTCACCATGACTTCTGTCATAAGGGCCTCAGAGGGGCACCTGTAGGTTTTGTGGAGAGGAATAAGGGGGAATGATTTCTCCCCTTTGCTTTACCTGCAGATTGTTGGATTTCTCCTAGACACCTTTGTGCAACACCTACAAGAATTTAGCCCATAGCCCATTTTAAACCCCCAAAATAATCTGCTTCCATTGGTGTTTCAAATACATTGTTTTCCTTGAGTGGTTTCTCTTTAAAGCCTGTACTCTTGAGAGGAGCATGGATGTCTTTTGGGACCAGCAGCCCCCTTGGCTAACAGTTTGCAGTATTGCAGAAATGATGAATCTCAAGTGTGTGCTGTGTGGATAGTTCCTAAAATCCTGTTTTTAGGGGGTTGTTTATTTGTTTTTGCTTTTTTTTTTTTTTAAGTTCTGTGAAGTTTTGCCAGGTTTCAACCTAGAACCAGAAATTTGCATATATGTGTAGTACACACACACATAGACACAATCACAATCCTGTATTCCTTGTGCACTCAAAACACCCACTGAGGGCAAAGAACACAGATTGCAGAATCAGGCCCCAATTTAAAACTTTATGAATGTAATACTGCATTCTTACCAAAATGCCTGTAAATCTTAGAAAAATCTGTCTTACTTTCATTAATAGACCATGTGAATTTAGAAATGTCAGGTTCACAGAGAAGACATGGGCTGGTAGGGCTTGAATCTCCTTCACAGTAGCAAAGTCCATCTATGTTACAAGTCTCTTCCTGCCAAATAAATAAATTACTTAATTAAAAAGAAAAAGACCAGAAAAATGACAGAAATTAGCAGTTAGTAATTGCTTGAGATAAGCATGAGCTACTGTTTCTCTAGGAATAGAGAAAAACAACAATTTAAATGCTACCACTCCGTCCCCCAGGGAGAAAATAAATGCATCTTTACATTGCTGAAGCATCATAGAGTTTTCCAGTTTCAGTGCAAGATCCTAGTGTCTGTGTCTGTCTTATCTTAGGCAACTTGTAATGTCACAGTCATGGTCAAATTTGATAGAACTCGGCTTTTTTCCTAGAAATGTTTATGTACTGTATGTGATTATTACCACCAGCTGTGGCAGGCTAATATGATGATTATCTGGTGACACTCAAAAAACAAGCTCCATAAGAACACTTGCTAAAAACTTTGACGTTCTGGAATTTTACTCCTTTTTTAAAAAAATTAAGTGCTTCTGTCCATTCCTTTTGAAATAATAATAATAAAATTCAATGGCAATAACAACCCAGTACAGAATAAAATAAAAACGTAGTAAGGAAACGTTTTATTTTTTAGGTTTCCATGACATTATTTTAACCAACAGTAACATTTTCAAATACACCAAAGTCCCAGTGAACATAATTAATTTTAGTCAATTGGATGTGGACTTTATCTCTATATAGTGCATATGTTGAGTTTCCATAGTGACTGTCTACTCTGGTTATTGGATACATTTCTAACAAAACCCTATCCTTTTGGGGTGTATCTCCTTCAATGTCTCCTAATTAAACTGTTCCACTTAGTATAAATAATTAGTCATTGAAGTAGGGATTGGAACCTGACTCTCCCACAACCCAGGTAAGTGCTCTAATCACTGGACTATAGTATCAATCTCATTCTTTCTCTGGCCCAGTGAGCATTGATTATTTCATGTAATGTGTAGCAGCTTTAATAAAAAAAGTTGAGGAAGCCCCATCCCACAATATCCCAGTGGTGAAGGTACTCACCTGGGAGACCCAGTGTCAGAGACTGGGACCTGGGCAGTCATGCCCAGTGATTGGAGCAGGAATCAGCCCCAGTGTTTGAAGCAGGAGTTGGTAGCCAGGAATAGAAGCTCAGCATCAGAGCCAGAGTCAAAGGCCAGATACCAGAGCCAAGGGTCAGAGCTGAAGTGAGGATCAGAGCTGAGGGTCAGAACTGGAGCCAGAGGTCAGATGCCAGAGCTGAGGATCAGACCCGAAGTCAGGAATCAGAGTTACGTTACCAGGAGTAAGGCAAGGTTACATCCATGGCAGAAGCAAGGCAGGGAACAAAGAGGAGCTATCACACCCTTGACGAATGCTTTGAGCAACCACCAGACTGCTGCTGCTCGGTTTAAGAACTGGTCAGCTGACTCTTCCCACCAATCAGGTGGAGTAGCCAATCAAGCAGTCTACTATAGGCCAGCTGCCCTCATTAGGTTGCCTGGAGATTGGCTCTGCTGCAGGTACTGAATCCTGACAGTAACTCCCCGTCAAGAGCGCCTCCTCAGGGCCCAGTTTCTCAGGCTACTACTGACAGGGTTCTAACAGAAGGCCCAGAACATGGATGTTGTCTACTGGTTCTCGAGACCTCTTGTCCGGACTGTAGCCTTCTCAGTCCACCAGGTACTGGAGTCTTCTACTAACTCTTCGAGCGTTGAGGTTTTGGTGGACCAAGTACTCCTGTCCATGAATTGTTATGGGTGGCAGTGGTGGGTTGGAGCTGTTTGGCTGCAGGTTCTTGGTGAAGGGCTTTGAAAGTGAGATTTGAAAGATGGGGTAAATTTACAAGGATCTGGCTGGCTGTAACTTTAAAGCCACTGAGTTTACTCATTATATAATCCTGAAAGGGTCCAGGTTTTGATAGTTTGGCAGATGTGTGGCTCGATTTAAGATCCTGGGCAGAGCACCACACCTTGTCTCCTATGCCTAGATTGGGGGAGTCTGATGGTCTTGGTCTTGGTGTTTACAGGCTTCTTTGGCAGATTACAAGTGTTCCCCTGATCTGCTGGTGCTGAGGGATCACCATAAGCTTCAGTGCAGAGGGAGCTTGGCCTTATGGGGAGCAAGGATCAGACCTGAAGGCGGAATGGCTTGAGCTTGCATTACCTCATTCTGTGCCTGCAGGGTGGTAACCTGGGTCTGCAAGGTGTGTAAGGTTCACACTATCTCCGTCAAAGAGATATTGGGCTCTGTAGGATCCATACTCACAATATCAGCTCTAGTTTCCTTATTGGTGGTGGTTTCTGGGCTGCTCAAACTGTCAGAGACATAGACATGCCTAGTAGTTGGAGCATGAATCAGGCCCAGTGGTTGGAGCAGGAGTCGGTAGCCAGGAATTGGAGCTGAGGGTCAGAATCTGAGTCAGAGGCCAGATACCAGAGTCAAGGATCAGAGCTGAGTGGCATAGCCAGGTTACCTGGAGCAAGTCAAGGCCAGGACAGGGCTGGATCCAAAGCAGGGAACCAGCAGGCTCAGGAACTATAACAGCCATGGATGAATGCTTTGAGGGGCTACTGAAATGCTGCTGCTGCTGCTGCTGCTGGGCTTAAGAGCTGCTTTACTGACTCTTCCGATCCATCAGACAGTGAAGCCAATCAGGCAGCCTACTACAGGCCAGCTGCGCTCGTTAGATAGCCCTGAGACTGGCTTTGCTGCAGGCCCTGATTCCTGATCCTTGAATTCCTCCTCCACCAATTCCTTCTCCTCCTCATTTTTTTGTGAGAAAAGATTGACCTGGCTTACACTCCTAACTCCAGGAGATGGTTGACAGCTGTGAATCCCGAGTGGTGGGAGGTACTTCCAACCCGCCTAGAGTTAAGTACCTAACTCACTTTGAGGGGAGGGGCATTGGCCATACCTCTCTCCTCAGCACGGCCTTCTGGCTAGCCTTTGGTGGCTTCCCACTCTAGGTGTTGGCTTCTAACTCTCCCCATGCATTGTATAGGGAGCCTGGAACCCTAAACTCGGGACTGATAATTCACTAGGCAGCAAAGTGCCTAAACGTTAAGCATTGTACTGCATTGGAATGCCTAAAACCCCTTTCTGAATCTAACCCTAAATCTCTGAGTTTTATATTCACTGAATCCAAACCACCAACTTTATTGTGGAGTTATTCCTGCAGCATACATTTCAAACTAGACTTTGTCTCTTTAAAGTTTAATCAATAGTTTTACTTTCTGACCTCACTCAGTTATTAGAGCCCAGTCCGGCAGTCCTTATTTAGGTTAATCCCATTTTCTTCACTGAGTGTGTTACCAGCATAAGGTTCCAAATTCAGACCTAAGGCCATAACCTACCGGACACACATGAATAGTCCCACAGAAGACAACGGGATTACTCTCCGATTGATTCATATACTGAATCCTCTCTTTTCTAAGGATCTTTTTTTAGATTCTCAGAATCCTTACAAAATATACTACATAATACATTACATTATAGTAACTTGTGAATACTGTATTAAAATAAAAGAATTGAAAGGACTTTCATGCAGTACCCTAAAAAAGAAAGACATGATTCTTGGCCATTATAATTTGGAGGATAAGAAGACTTCAATACATTGTTGTTTTCAGACTTGGTTCTGGTGAAAAATGAGGGTACGTTTCTGATGTGATAATGTGGTGATGAATGGGCTTCATAGAAGAGCAACACAAAATGTGAAATGGCCTTGTATAAAATATTCGCTGAAACGCCTTTCCCGAAAGCAATTTAGGTGTTATAAAGAAATATTATAGCAGGGGCAATTAGAATGTGGTTTAATGCATCTGATAGCCAAATTCAAATAGTATCTTGGAACATTTTACAGTAGAAATTATTATAATTTGGGAGAGGCATGAATCTTGAGGAAATGTACATACTTCAGAATTTGAAAAACACAAGAATGAGGGGAAAAAAAACTTGAAGAAACAGTGACAAGGTGGGTGAAGTAATGTCTTTTATTGGACCAACTTCTGTTGGTGAGAGAGACAAGCTTTCCAGCTACACAGAGCTCTTCTTCAGGTCTGGGAAAGGTACTCAGAGGGTCACAGCTAAATACAAGATCAAACAGATAGTGTAGCAGAAGTAGCACATAGTAGGGTCCATTCAAGGTGAAGTGGCCCATTAACACTCCTGTAGTCAGAGGACAAAGGGGAGCGAGTGGGTTACAGATTGTTGTAATAAGACATAAATACAGTGTCTTTGTTAAGACCATGATTTTTAGTGCCTAGCAAAGTTATGAATTTAAGATCCCAGACTTGTCTTTTGAAAGTGTTGTGCAGTTTCCTTTGAGGATGAGCACTGATAGGTCAGATATAGAGTGATTGCTTTGTGAAAAGTGTTCACCCACAGGTGTTATGGTGTTTTTATCTTTTATCATTCTCCTGTGTGAGTTCATCAACAAGTATGTGGGTGAAACCAGCCAACCACTAGGCTCTCGAATGAACTCACATAGGAAAGTGCGAAAAGACAAAAACAATTCATGCTAAACTATTCCTTCGATTTTGTATTTAGCTGTGTACCTTTGAGTACCTTTCTCAGACCTGAAGAAGAGCTCTGTGTAGCTGGAAAGCTTGTCTCTCTCACCAACAGAAGTTGGTCCAATAAAATATATTACCTCACCCAACTTGTCTCTCTAATATTCTGGAACTGACACAGCTACAACAAGACTGCATATATTTAAGCAGTGGTATAATTTACAGTATGTTTTGATTGTAATGTTTCTGCTTTAATTCTTTTAATCAAAAATTGAAGTGATTTTGTTCTGGACTGGACCCTTTAATTATTCTGTGCTACTGACTTAAATTGAAAGGTAGGAATTGCCATTTTATTGCGGTAAGTGATACAGTGTTTCAAGAGCAATTTTCAGTGCAACTCTGAAGACAATATTTTCTGATTAATGTTAATGAGAACAAGGCAAAGGAAGTGAGAAGAGGATGTACCTGTGTGAAACTTATTTTGTACAAAGGGAAGATTGATGCCTATATATATTTGTATAACAGAACTGAAAAGCTGGATTAGGACAGTGAAATATTTTCACCAATTAGCCTCCAAAAAGATGTTTTGAAATTGTATTGTAAAACAGTAAAATTATTCATCGGGATCCTCTGGAAAAGGAGAGAAGGTTTTTTGAAGAGGGTCATGCTAATAGGTAATAGTAGAGCATACAGGAAAACAAAAGGATAGACTGCTTTCTCACCACTTCCATGGAGTATTGGCAATTTAAAATGTAGCACTAGACTTTGATTACAGTTTTGAATCTGTCATACTACTCTATATCTGCACTTACAGATATTTAATGCAAGCAAAGATGTTTTAAGTTATCTCAAGGGTGTCTCTATATGAGAAAAATGCATAGCACACATCCTAGTACACCTACTGCTGCTTGAGGGAATGGATATAGAGTTGTTATGACTTGTAGTTACAATATCCCCACAAGATTGAAGTGAGGACAGATAATAAAGCTACCTCCCACTGAGAAATCAGAAATCTTCCTAGCAGAGATTTTTCCCAAGAGGAGGTTGGTTAGAAATCCTTTCAGCATGAGAGAGTCCTGTCTATCAGGGATGATCCCAGCACCCCTGGTTCTCCCTAGTTCTGTTCACTTGTATAAATATTTCCAGTTTACAGATATCAACAACCATGAGCTTTTGGAAATGTCACAATTAGAAAGATCCCTTGTAAAGTGCAGCAAATGTGATCCATCAACTATTTATATCACATAGAAACTGTTCAAATCACATAGCGGTGTGACCATTTTCAGAAACAGGACAAAAATACTTACCATCCAGATGACCTATAAAACAGTTTTTCCTCTTCCAAGACTGTTAAAGCGCACATTAGACAAAAGTGAGTCAGAGGGTTAAGAAAAAGATGAATGACTTTAAACTCTTTAAAATTACCTTTAACTTACAAAGTCCAGTTGGATGGAATTCACAGACCTGGCAGGCTCCATCGTACAGGGTCAGAACTTTGGAATTGCTGTACTGGAAGCCATCATTAGTAATCTAAATGATACAAAAATCATCATTCTAAGTAATAATGTTCCATATGGACACTGTCTGCTCATTTCGGAGCACATAACCATTGCACCCTTGAACTGGATGCCTGCCAACAAGATCAATTAAACCGCTTGTGACTTACTTCCCTACAAGCTAACAAATTGCTTGATGTTGCAAACTGGAAACCATTATTAATAACCAAAAGATCTTTTGGCTCAGATAGGAAGTTTTGTGATAGCTGTTAGTTTGTCAAATAGACATGCTTTGAAGTGTTACTTAATACATTTTCAGTAGACAAAACACTTGTATTTTTTCAACAGTACATACTACCTTGGACTGTTTGCCACCCTTTCTCCATAATGAAAAGCAAATACCAAGAGCTGTTTGTGTGTGTGTGTGTGTGTGTGTGTGTGTGCGTGCGCGCGGAGGGGGGAGGGGTCATATTCCCAAGGCAATCATTTAGTATATTAAAATTGTTTAAGTGGATTCATTGGAATTTCCTCACCATCACTTTACTCATAATCACTATTGTTCCTATTCAGAGTCCATCTTTGGTTTTCTTGCATCATCGGTAGCATCACAGCACAGACTCTCGACAACCTGTAATTCTGCTCAGTAACAGCCAGCCATTTGTTCTCAGTTACAATGCAACCCATATTCAACCACCAGAGGTAGTAAAGCATTTAGAACTGCAGACTTTACTCTGAAATTGTGAGTAGCCCCTACCTCTCAAGCTGTCAAAGCCCAGATATCAGAGATAATGTGGGTGATGCACAAAATGAGGGACACAAAATAATGATTAATTCAGGTAACTTGAAACACTGTCAGGTTCATGCCATTAAGTGAATGACTGTTTCTGTAACCCAGATTTCATGATTCCTTATTTCTGATATAAATACTTTTTGACAATAAAAACAGATTCATGTGGAACAAAGTTAACTTTGGGACTAAAGTGAGAGAGATTTCTCAAAATGAGACACACTTGAGAGGTATAGGACATTAGCACATAAAAACGTTCCAGAAAGTATCCAGTAAACACTGACTGAACTCACAAAGAACATAGTACACTGGCAAGACAACAAAGAGGCCCTTCTTTATGAATATCCTGGAGATATAAAATACACCTCTATCCCGATATAACACGAATTCGGATAAAACGCGGGAAAGCAGTGCTCCGGGAGGATGGGGCTGCACGCTCTGGCGGTCAAAGCAAGTTCAATATAACGTGGTTCACCTATAACGCGGTAAGATTTTTTGGCTCCGGAGGACAGCGTTATATCGGGGTAGAGGTGTACCTTAATCAACTTTAAAAATGGAGTGGGTAAGGAGTTTGCTAAAACTGAAAGGCAGTTGACATATACTTAATTCAGAGGCAGGATGCAAAAACATGTCTCCTATTCAGTAATATTTTGTGCTTTGCTAGGAGCCACTGGACCCAGAGCAAAAAAATATTTTCATCAGCTAATAAGATATTTCAGTTCACAGGAGGAGAGTGTTATTTATAATCCAGTCATGCAAAAAACATTGAATGAATATAAAGCAAAATAAATGAATGAATAAATAATACAAAGAGCCTCAATTATCACAAGTTTAGAAAGAATAACAAAAGTTCCTGCGGAACATGATGAAGTGAATATTCCCACAGTATAGCCTGCAATTGTCCTTGTTGACAATACATTACTCTCTGAACACACTCACTTCCACACAAACCAATATAACTAGAAAAAATATTGTAATCATGGGCTTTTATACTTTGAAATTCTGGAAAAGAAGAAAAAGCAACATTAAATTAAATTGAAATGAAAATGTATTGGTACAGTTTTAAAAAGAACTTAATTCCCTCCTGAACATCATATACAGTAGAAGTGATATGTATTGGCACAAATTGGAAAAGAGTTTTAAAAAAGGAAGACTTTATTTTTTAATTCAATGGCAGAAAAAAACTTCAATTTTTTCTATTATAAGATTGTGCTTGTTTGCAGGCAAGATCTCCATTAAGAAAAGATCATTCTTAATGCAGTTTTAACTTTAATTTCATTCCTTTGCCAGTACCCTTTAAAGTGTGTGTTTTCTTAGCACTAGTACACATGGTAATAAACATCATTAATGGTAATGATTAGAACAGTGCAAACTCTGTATAAGGAACAATTCACAGGACTCATTTTTCTGTTTGTTAATTGTGCTCTGAACAAACTATAACTTTTCCAGCTTACTCAATATTTTTAATTTTTAACACATTATAACTTTCAGTCTGTGGGGTTTTGTGAACTGTTTGTTTCATTATTCATTGTTGTCATTTTGTATTGGTCACTTAGTGATATTGGAGGGAATTTGCAAAAGTGCCTATGTGACTTAGGAGCTCAAGTCCAATTTTCAAAAGCAACTTGGGTGCTTAGGAGCCTAAGTCTCATTGAAAGTCAGTGAAAATCAAACCATGAATCAGTTTCTGTATCAACTTCAAAGAAACATTTTGGACAAATGACTGGGCGAGTCAGGAAGTCCGTTTCTGCTGCTTGAAATGAATGTAATTCATCATGGAACAAAATGTTGTTTGCATTATTCATAATCATAAGTACAACAACATTTGGCTTGTACAAGAGTTTGTGAATGAAAAAACAAAATGTGTAAAAACAACAACAACAACAAAACCCAACCCAATCTGGTGAATCCTAATTTAGTTTCTAATTTGTTGTATTTTTTTAGATAATTGTTTCAACTTTTCACATAGCTCCAGCAATAGTAATAAATCAGAGCAAGAGCATGCTTTCCAAAGCTGACAGTTTCCCACCAACCTCCTCCCACTTTTCCCCCAACCCACATATAGGTGAATGGCCTAACTCATCATCATCATAATGGCAAATGCCAAAAATGCGTGGTGGACGTGGCCTCCTTGCAGATCGAGCGCCACACAGATCAATCTCTGGCGAGGCCCTTTAGGTAGTTGGGCTGGAGATTGTTTATGTCCATCACTGGCAATCTTATTGCACCACTGAAGCTGGCAGCAATGTGGGCTTCACAAGCTATGTAGCCATTCCTTGGTACATCTGCTTTGGAGTTCATTGGTCTTCCATTCAAATAATATGTCCATACCAAGAAAGCCTCCAAAACTGAACTAGTGCTGATGGAGGCAACTGTTGCATTCTGCTTTGGATAGCCTCATTTCTGATCTTATTAAGTGGCCTAATTCACCTATAACTGAACAAATTATTCTAAACTGACTACCTGATGTTGCACCTGATATTGTCTAATCTACATTCAGCAGCATGGGTATGGGAGAAATAAGCAAAACCTGAAACATGAATAGGAGAGGAGATAAAATGAAAGAGCATGGAGAGGTAGAGCTGGTTGGAAAAACTTGAAGGTTACAGTTTTAAGTTGGAAAATGCAGTTCCATTGAAAGCAAAATGCTCTGCTAAATTTCACTGAAATTTTGTTTCTGAGGGAAAAAGGGCAAAAAAAAAAAAAGTTCTGACAACATCCCATTTCAATATTTTTGGAGTGAAACAACCCAGTTTTTCCTTTTGAGATTACATTTTGTTTATTTTTTTTGTTTTCTATTATATATTATAATATTAAATCAGCTTTGTTGAAATGGAACTCTTTTTTTCAAATTTTCTTGGAGAATTTCAGTATTTTTGACTTTTGTTCTGAATAGGAATGAAAACAAATTTCAAAATCAAAATAGTGAAACACACTATTCATTTTAAAAGCCTTAGTAGAGCTGTGCAGAAAACTATAGTCTGGGTTCTTTCTTCACAATCCACCCACCAAACAACCATATTCATGCAGCTGGATACATTCGGCACATAAGGGTTTAATTTTGTATTCATCAGCTGTTTCTAGGAGAATTGCCCTCAGAGGCTGGGTAGGCGAAGAGTCCTCAGAGACAGACAGATTTTCTCGAACTGTGCAAGAAGAGAAACATTCTATGTGCACTTTGGAAGGGAAAAAGAAAGAAGCTGCACTACCCAACTGTCAATGTGTGTGGTACCAGAAAACAAAATGAACCATAATACACAGTAAGCATAAGGTATAAAACTATCTACCTAATCAATCATCCGAGTGACAAGTACCCTTTATTCAGACACAGAGCTACAAATTATACCCTCTCTAGGAAAAGCCTGACACACAGGAGCCAGGAAGTTCAGTTCCTCCAAATCATTCTACCAGGGGGCAGTGTTTCCCCTCACAACCCACATAGCAAGCAGAGGGTGTAGCATCTCCTTAGATCTTGGGAAACCTGTACATACAAATATAGGAAATGCTATAGTGGATCAAAGTCCATTTAGTCCAGTATCCTGTGGACAATACCAGATGCTTCAGAGGAAGGCGTAAGAATCCTACAGTAGGCAGATGTGGGGTACTCTTGCCTCCTACATAGGTCTCATCCTGATTTCCAATCAGGATTGGTTTAAGACCTGAAGCACAGGTTATCTATCTATCTATCTATCTATTAATAGAGGGCAGGAATATAGATACAGAGACTAAGGGACTTCCCATCCCTGGATTTCTCCCATTGACAAGGGCAGCATGGATTTTAGTGGGAATTTAGCCTGCAACTAGTATGTCCATATTACAAACAGACAGTTACCAAAGCACTGTTTCAATGAAAGCAGTGATAATGGATTGCAGCTAGTTTGTTAAATGGTTGCTGTTGACATTCAAGATATAATAATGATTTTCAAAGCACATCTACAATTGCTCCTAGAGTCTCCCTGATTTTTCCAGCTACAGTTTGTTTAGTTGTTTTTTATCTCAGATATTCAACCTTGACAAAATTGCATTTTGTGGAAAAACACATAGCTAGAATGTGTGTGAGAGATGCACATGTATTTTCCATACAATATAATAGTTAATACCTTGTCCTATTGGAGGGGTGAGACTACCCCAGAGTAGAAGAAGCAAGTACAGGGTCACCAGGGTACTGATTTTCTGTAAATATTTAATGCTGATTAAAGTGAGGTGCTGAAATCACAGCAGAGCCAGGCACAGTGTGAGTAGGTGCTCTGAAAGCTTTCTCCTATAGCTCTGCCAGTGCACTTCAGTCCTCATCTGCTGCATCTTTGCTTGTTCAGTGCTAATCTTGGCACTCACCGCAGAAAAGACTGTCAATGATACCAGTCTGCACAGTGGTCTTGTGATGTACAGTAAAATATACAATACAACGGGATGAGACAAGATTCCTTTTTACTTGTGACCTTGTTAGGATTTCGAACCTGGGTCTCCAGAAGTAAAATACTAATGATTAACAATTGATTAGACTAGTGTATCAACCTTAGATGATTACCAAGAACAGTAATTGTAATTTGCACCTTAACCTTGCCTTTAAAATATATCCACAACATTGTGACTCTATTTTGCTTTGTTTTTCCCGAATGGTATGAAAGGTATCTAATGACTGGTGAGAATAAAATTTTACTCTGCATTTTAATTACCACAAAAACTGATATGCGCCTTTAAAATTGTCTTTTAGTAATATAAGAAATTCCTACTTTCACTTGCCATCTTGCGAATGGTTCATCATCAGCCATGAAGTGCGCAGCCTCTGTTTCTGTGCTGTTCAGAACAGGAATCTGGCAGTCAACGGCCGTAGAGCTGAGAAAATCTGCTTTTGTGGGTTCTTGTTCTTTTGGTATCCAATTGCCATTGAAATGCTACAGAAGAAAATGTATGCAGGCAGAAGCCAGATACAAATGAATTCCACTTGTCAGCACATATTTATATTTCTAATTCATAATGTAAAGAATTTAGCCTTGAGAAGCAAATCTCACCTCCCCCTCCAAGGCTGCAGAGGGCCCCAGAAAAAGCAGAATCAGTGTGGTTCTGCTACACAAGGGAAACCCCATTCACTGTGTGCCATATAGCCTGGCTCCATCTGAGACACCTGAGTAATGGGATTCGGCAGGTGTGAGGCCTGTCAGAAGAGTAGAGTGAGGTGGGACCTGCTGGAAATCCAGCAGCCATTGCCTCCCAGGAGCAGCAGACCTTACAACAGGCTTCAGAACTGTGCTGTAACCATTCCAAGTGCCCACTACCTCCTCCTGGCTATTCAGGCTTGGAACAGGGTATAGCCCTTTCTGACTTCAACAGGTCACTTGTGTGGGTAAGTTGCGTAGAGTTTGCCCCAATGTATCGATGGGAACAGCTTCATTTTGAAAAATAATCTATCCTGTCACTGTATCAAGGAAGCCTACTTTAACTACAATTTAAATATATTTCACATTCAAATACATTTAGAAATACAGCCATGCATACAGATTCCAGATGCACAAAATGAGAAATAATACTGTGATTTTAGGCCTCATTGAATGAGGGTATAGCTGAGCCAAATAAGAGCTAAACAAAGTTTGCAGAAAAAAAGAATGGTGAGAATATACTGCTTTGGCTCACTTATGACCCAATCATGTTAGATTGGCTTCAGCTCCCGTTGCTTACAACGTATATGCTTGCACCGGGAGCTGAAGGTGTTCTGCACCTGGTAATGACAATGGGATAGGAGGGGACTCAGGCCCAGATCCTAAAAGGTATTAGACACCTAATTTTCATTGAAATCAATTTCAATGATTCTATGGACTATGATTCTAGGGACTGTGATTTTATGATCTGGGCCTCTGGGCCTTACAGGATTGGGTGCTTTTACAAATGTAAGCACATAAATAGTTCTACTGTATTGCTGATTGACTTTGCGCTCCCACGGTACATTGCTTACAATCAGTCTGGTGACCTCACAGTGCAGATCTGGAGAGTCTCTGAAGCTGAGGCCAAACACCCGGATCCTGTTACAATCAGAAACTCGTATATCACAGAGACCCCTGTTTTCTAAGTCTGTGATCTCCAGCGTGTTCTCTGAAAGGGTGAAATAAACATAGAACTTTAGAGAGAACCAGTTTCTGAAAGGGTGAAATAAACATAGAACTTTAGAGAGAACCAGTTAAACTCATTTCAT
The DNA here is from genome assembly GCF_027887155.1 of Malaclemys terrapin pileata. Classification (NCBI taxonomy): domain Eukaryota; kingdom Metazoa; phylum Chordata; order Testudines; family Emydidae; genus Malaclemys; species Malaclemys terrapin. The sequence goes on along the minus strand of NC_071515.1, from coordinate 59,992,070 downwards.
TTTTATTAAATTGTTCTTACTGTTGCCCTGCTTTTTTTCCCAAACGCTTTCCCTTGTATTCATAGCTCATATCCCTGTTATATGTGCTTTGAAATATCAATACAAATAGCACAGCCGTACACGGGTAGCAGCAGCAGCAATCAGCATCGAAGGGGATGTACCTCTGGTCAGACAGTGATCCTATTGAACACACAGTGCTGCTAGGCTGATATCAATGAGTTTTCTGCAACTCATTTAATCAGTTAGCTAAGAGATTTCACTTTTAAAGGAGCTGTGTATGTAATAATATTAACCAACCTCACAGGCTTGTTGTGGCAGTGAGGGTTAAGTCATTAATGGGTGAAACTTAACTCTGCAAACAGCCAGAACTAGGCCTAGTATCACTTAAAGTCATACTTAAACCCGATTTTGAGGGCTTAACTGGAATAGAGGGTATTTCTACACAGCAAATTAAAACACACAGCTGGCCCATGCCAGCCATCTTTGGCTCCCGGGACTCGGGTTGTGGTGCTTGTTTCATTCCTGTGTAGACTTCCAGGCTCAGGCTGGAGCCCAAGCTCTGGGATCCTCCCACCGCACAGAGTCCTAGAGCCCAGGCTCCAGCCCGAGCCCGGAAGTCTTCACAGTATTGAAACAGCCCCATAGCCCGAGCCTCTTGAGTCTGAGTTGGTTAACACAGGCCAGCTGCGGGTGTTTTGTTGCTGTGTAGACGTACCCTTAAATGCTGCATAGTCCTTGCTGTCCCTCTGCACCAGGTGAAATTTAACTCATTGATGTTTGTAAAGTGCTTTATGATCCTCAGGTGGGTGGCGTGACAGAACTACTGAGTTTTATTGCCTTTTGGGCTTCCTTATTCTATGGTGGAATCACTGGCCAAGGAATATACAGAAAGAGAATATTTAAATCGTTAGCATATTGAGTTAAAGTCCAACCCAGGTATTTACCTTTTTTCGGATGTAAATTTCCCTTCTAATTTTAAACTAAGTTGTTTCTTTTCTCTTCTATACAGTTGTTGTATATCTGGGCACTTTTAGGTAGTCAGAATGCAATGCCCAAATAGAAATTTAGCCAGCATGCTGAAGTTAATACCTCTACTCTTTCAAAAAGTGCCATGGCAGAGATAAGTGTCAACCCCCATCAGCACAGTATCTGAGCACTTGTCTGTCATCTATTATGACTAGAAAAGGTCAGGATAATAGTTTCATGTTTCATCAGTAAAGATTCATAGAATTTTAAGCCAAAAGGGACCACTATGATCATCTAGTCTGACCTCCTGCATAACGGAGGCCTTAGAATTTCACTGTTTTCTGTATCGAGCCCATAACTTTGGTTTGAGCTACAGCATATCTAAGACAGCACCTACAGAAGCACAGTATTACCTAATAAATGGGTTCTCAAACTGGGGATCGGGACCCCTGAAGGGGTCACAAGGTTATTACATGGGGGGTCGCGAGCTGCTAGCCTCCACCCCAAACCCCACTTTGTCTCCAGCATTTATAATGGTATTAAATATATTTAAAAAGTGGTTTTAATGTATAAGGGGTGGGGCACACTCAGAGGCTTGCTATGTGAAAGGGGTCACCAGTACAAAAGTTTGAGAACCACTGACCTAATACTACAGTATAATGGTACATTGGCTCAGTTCTGATTCAAGGGACAAAATGCCACAAACTGAATTGACAATAGGACGTCCTATGGCACCTATCTTTCCCTTGAAGGATCTCCCATCTAAGAACTGATGGGGACTAATGATGCTTAAATGTGTGATCCCATCAGATCACAGCTCAAGGTGGCATAGCTGCATGTCACTTGTTTTTTGAGGAGGGGAGAAAGCACAGCAAAAGTAGAAAAGAGTAAAAGGCTTCTCCTGTGCTTTTGAAATGCTTTTAACTTTTTTTTGTTAAAGCTTTTATTGCAGTGGCATTAAAAGTGCTGTATTTACAAAAAGAATGTTAAGCTTATTAGCACTCATCAGCTGGTTGAGTAGTTATGTAATATACAAACCTATTAGTCGGAGGTGATGAACAGTTTTGATCAATTGCTTTCTTCTATTGTTAGTGCATTTAAAAAAAACCCACTTCATTGTGTATTTCATGATATTACTAGAGCCTACTAATACTGTTGTAGCTAAGATTGTGTTATTTCCATTATTTCAGATTTGCAAGCTTTTTAGAGCTTAAAAAGCATATTAGGTTATAACCAGATAGGAGAGGGGGAAAGGAATATACTTATATAGCCATTTCCTATACGGGAATAAATGTAGCTACTCCCAGGGTGCCCCCTAAAGCAGGCATGTAGTTTGCAGTAAAGCAAGATCTGCTCTGTTTGTATAAGGTTTGCTCACATCCTGTGCACATCTCAACTATATCAAGTATATGTCAGGGCCAAAGCAAAATTATCCAGCCATGCTAAACGCTCAAATGACTTACACAGTCAGCTTGACGCATTTAGTATTTACTTCACCTCCAGACACCCCTTCGATTATTTCTTAAAATTGATCAGAAGTTAGGTAAGCATGTTCCCATATATATTTATGGTATCTTCTACCTGAAATGGTAGTTCTAAGGATTCCAGATGGTTGAAAATGGGATGAATTTTTGATTATTTTTTTTTTTAATTATCCTGGGTGGTTTTGTTTTGTTTTGTTTTTTAAAAGAATATGTCAAAATTTGAAAATTTTCTACCAGCTCCACTTGGGAGCACCCTAGTACCTCATCATGGAGTTTGGAGTCTAATTTTAGGCATCCATTTATGAAAACTGTGGTCTAGTCATGTGATGATGATTTATGTTGAACTGTGTGAATACCAAAAAGAAAATAAACCTAATGCATTTCAAATTCTTCCAAATTCTGCTTATGTCCAGATTATTTGTTTTTCAAATGTATAAGCCAATAATGTTCTATGAACTTGACTGATAGCAAAAAGGAGAAGCAAAAACACAACTTAATTCAATGCAAAGTGTTCCAAAGTGTTTCACAAATTATAGATGTGTACACTACTGAAATGCAGCCATTTCTGGTGGGAAGGTGCCAACCAGCTGCTGTGCCACATGCGGCATAACAATTAGTGTGCCGGAAATTTAAGAGGTAAATCCTCTATTCTTCACAAAAGTGTCATGGTGTGCAAAGGAGACAGGACTTTGGATTTGAAGGTCTCATTTGAATATTTTTGACATCTGTGTATGAGTTTGGATTCAAATATGTACCTAAGTGTAGGTTCCTATATCATGCTGGTGAGCAGTAATACAATGAAAAATACTATGGGCCCAAGGCTGTAAACAATTATGCTTGTTAGTGTAACAGTAGCCACTGGAATCAGTGGATACTGGCTCACTTCTGTATGTTAGAACTTTCTTTGTAGGACCTGATCCAAGGCCCCGTAGAGTTAATGGGACTTTGGATTAGGCCCATAGTCAGTATCTTTAGGTATATGACTAGTCACATTGAACTCTAAGGGGCTACTTATGTGAAGTTATTCACCTACATTAGTGTCTGCAGGATCAGGGCCTATATGTCCACAACAGAGCTGGATGATGTCTATAGTGAGTATTTTAGTAGATGAATGTTGCCTTTTTTTTCTGTTTGCAAGTTGTTTGTAAATGAGCTTTGGTTCTTATGAACATGTTCACTATTCAAAATTGTTTGAACAAGCTTTTTATGGGTGTTCATGAACTATTCTGTAAGGAAACTAAGGTTTCCCATTACATTTGGTTTTGGTTTTGCAAGATTTAAGTCTGAAACTTCCTGTAATGCCTTCACGCAGCATGGTATAAGGAATTATACACTTACATTTGAATGTTCTGGCTGTTGTCAGACCTCCCATTTTATGAAGTTTTGTAGTATACCTCAGAAAATGGTCTTGTTTAGCCACATGCTTCACTGAATTGCTTTCACTGCTTTGCATTAAAGCAAATAAACTAATCAGCAGGAAAGACTAATCTCCCTGATCTGATCTTCAGGGAACAATATGGATCACTGAGCAAGCAACCTTCCACGGACCTTATGATAAGAATTTGATATCCTTTTAGAATTCAGTTTCTATTGACTTTGTAACTATCAAGCTAATAACCCCACTAACTCAGCCAGGTTTGTGCTTTGGATGGAAAGACCTGGGAGTTATAACAATAGATTAAGGGTGATATTGATGTTTGTCTTTTCAAATGTGTGTGTTATTACATTATCACTATAAAAATTTTAAACTAAAATTGCTATGGAAAGAAAAAGACTTCAAAACTAAACCAGGTTTGTTAACCCTTAAGAATCACTTACAAAACTCTTAGTTAGAAGTCTGCTTTATGTGTCTGTGGAAATCTCTTGCCTTTAACATACATCAGAGTATCTCAGTAGCAAAACCTGTAAGGGTTAGTTCAGAAATGTTTTATTTTAGTTTTTCATGAGGTTTGTATATGCTATGGTGGTGATTTTCCCAAATATGGTCTTTTTGCAGCACTGGTTTGCTCAGTATAAAAGCATCTGGGGTACATTTTTCAAAAGCACATAAGTCCTGTTTTCAAAAGGGACTTTTGAAAATGTTACCTCTAGTGACATCCAGGCCTGGGTTCCTCCTTGCTAAAAATTACAGAGAGTCCTGTGGCACCTTTAAGACTAACAGATGTATTGGAGCATAAGCTTTCGTCTGACAAAGTGGGTATTCACCCACGAAAGCTTATGCTCCAATACATCTGTTAGTCTTAAAGGTGCCACAGGACTCTCTGTTGCTTTTTACAGATACAGACTAACACAGCTACCCCTCTGATATTTGCTAAAAGTTGTTTATTGTGTAGTATTTTAATTCTGAACACTTTCTTCTGCATCCTAGAAAAGCATCTTTCTGTAGGTGTTCAGGGCCCACTTCTGTACATGCCCATTAAGTAATTTTATTCACGTGAAAGGTCCCACTGATGTTAATGAGCCCACTCAAATGATTAAAGTTATGCTCTTAAGAGCGTGTAGTATTGGGCCTTTGTATAGCTGTGTGTGTAAGCTGGGAGGGAGGAATTAATAGTGCTAAAAGCAATTTGCAGATAAATCTGAAAAAAAACCTTAATATCCACATTAAAACATTATTTGATGTAACAGAAAAATATACCAAAGTAATACCCAAATAGTTAACAAATTCCAATATTTTTGCAAAGTTTGATGTACATTTTCATATTCTGTCCACATCTGTTTTCTGAGATACTCATGTAGGCTGGGAAAAATGTATTAAGTTGAGATTTTGACCCTTAACATAAAAGTTTCCATTTACAGACTTTACACAGCCTCGTCTGCAAAATAAAGTCATCTCAGTGCATAGGCCATACTCCTTTGGAGACACTAGGAATATCAGCTTGAAGGAAGTAAGAATGTATTTTTAGTACATTTAAGCTCTACCAAAAAACCCTGATCCCAGCGGAATGGCAGCAGCATGTTAAACAGCTACATACTGTACACGGGAAACCTGGACACTATGCTCCCGGGGTTTCAAAAATTGGTAGTGAAGGGACATGAATATGATGGGATCAGAGGGTGTTAGCTCCTAGTACATAAACCATTCTGCCTCACTTGTCATCTTTGTGTGTGTTTGGAGAAAGTGTGGGAGCATCTATTATACTGGCCAGTCACAGGAAATGTTCAAAAATTCACAATCAGCTGAATAAGAAAGAAAAATCAGATGGTGGAATGGTAAAGTGGAGTCAGTAACAAGAAGAGGGACTTTGGGAAAAAGAAATGAATATTTTTAAGACAAAAGGCCTGATTTTCTCTCATGTATGCTAGTGCAAATCAGCCCTAACTCATTTGAAGTCAATGAAATTACATGGGTGTAAGGGAGAAGAGAATCAAGTCCATTATCTTCAATTTAGAAGAAAGAAGTCTTCCAAAAGAATCATGCCCATTTAAGAATTGCAGTGTTTCATCATAATAGAATGGTCTTTTGGCCAACAAGGCTTAAATGGTAATCAGTGTGATGTCCACTATTTCCACTTTACTCAAGGATATGTCAGCATTTCTTTTAAAAGACAATTTTTTGATAGGTTGCTATAACTTGTCCCATTAAAAATGTATTTCAGCCTACACACAGGTATATGTGGTGATTTCCAAAATTACCCCAAGATAAGGTGTTTTGGTTTTAGATTTAAATTACTATAGGAAAACCAATTTCTAAAAATTGGATTCAGTTGATTTATGTGAGGGATGTTTTGTGAGTTCAGATGACTATTCCCTACTAAAAGCCAGCACTGTCCTATAAAATACCCTACTCTGTTCATCAAGGGTCTAATCTAATTTCAAAGGACCAGATCTACCCCATTTATCTTCATTGAATAGCATCTTACTGTGCAGGCTGTTCTACTGATTTCCATGGGGCTACTAGTAGAATAAAGTACTACCTAACACGAGTGTGGGTGGCAGAGTCTGGGCCAATGAGAGAGAGATGAGACTCCATGAACAGCTACTGCCTTTCTGTATAAAAATCAAGGTAAATTAAGTTTGAAAAATTAACTATTTTTCCATTCAGTGTTTGGTATGCAGTGTATAGCCTAATTTATGCACAGAGAATGTCCATGACCCAATGCGCCATAATGGCCTACTCAGAGCTGCTATGATCTATCATATCTATAAACCACATATTAAATGTGCCAAAGAGTATGTATTTACTTGACAGACGAATGGCCCTTAAATGATTTCCACAGCCCGTCATGATCTGGAGATTAAGGACCATGGAGCTGATAGCAGTGAAAGCACCATATTTATTTCAAAGTCAATATGTTCTCATATAAAATCTCAACCATAGATTTTTTTAACAAATAAAATCTGAAGATAGCACCCTTCCCCTTAGGACTCAAAGCACTTTCAATCTTCCCTTTTAATTCTCCCTTCTGTTTTGTTCTATAACATAAACATTGAGAGCAAAATAATATGTTGGTCAGCTTTAAGCTTCATTGCCCATGATATTCCATCCTTGGCTATCTTTGTACTCCATCTTTGGCCAGAGGAGTCAGAAGGGCTTAATAGATCTCATGTGCTATCTGTGCTACAAGACCGTTGAAAGTCTTCATTCCAAAGTTTTCCACTTTGGTAGCTTTAATTCAGCCCCATAGCATTATATAATATAGATTTTGTTTTTCATTAATATTCTGTAATTACAGCTGCAGTAAAAGAACAAGATTTGGGCCCAAATCAGTATGATAAAATTAAAAATGGTCAATATAACTATTTAAAAAATAACACCACATAACTCATGTAACTGCTATTATAAGTGGCTACAGGGGACCTGTTTGGCTCTGATTCAGAGCTCTAAAAATTCAGCTAGATCCCAACAGCTTCTTAGCAGAAATGCTGAAATCAAGAGGCATATTCACATCTCAGTATACAAGGGTTTAAACACCCGGCTCCTTCACCTTCATATGAGAATGATACATTCCTAAATATGGTGGGTTAGCATTATCTTCTTGTCTTCCTGTAATATGTTTTAAGACATTTATTCTTTTTCTTTGATAGCTGGAATTTTTTCCCCTAGAACTTTCCACATTTGAATTGAAACTTGCAACCAGAGCTCTTAAGGTGTCATTACCTCAGTTAAACTGATTTGTCCTTATTATTCCTCATTACCTTTTATTTTGTAATTGCTCTAGAGAGCTTTATAGAAGCTGCATATAATATCCATCTATGTGTACTTTACTGGTTATGAATTTTTTTATAGTCAATGTGGTCAATGTATAGAAATTGGAGGCGCCAACCTGATTTGTTAACCATGATAATTGGATTCTCCATTTAATTACAGGTGGTAATGACATTTTAAGCACCTTCTACAGGTGTTGGGAGTTTTTATTAAATGTGAAGCAGCATTAAGAAAGTCTAAGCTTCTGGAGCACTGCCAAATTTCAGAGGTGCCTTTCAACTCTAAATTGCAGTTTTCATTTGAGGATAATTATAACTCTGGCCACCTGGACAGCTCCTTGTTGAAATCAACATTACATGATGAGTAAATCTACAAGAAACATTCAGCTCTAGTGAATTCAAACATGTTTAAATGCTGAATTATTTGAAATGTGTTCTGGGTTGTGTTTTCATTCCTTAAAAATATTATATGCACACCTTATTTTCCTGTACCCTTCAGTGATACACATTTCCAATGTCAGAAACACATTGTCATGTACTGACACTAGGGGTAGGATTTTGGTGAGTGTGAGACAAGAAATTTCAAATATGCTCCTGGTATTTTTCTCTTTGCTGTTATGACAATTTTAAGGTATGCATGCAAATTCTGAGAAAATTTAAGAAAATTATACTATACTTTGTTCTGCAGCTTATGGGTACAGATAGGTTCAGATCAAGGACTCTCCTTCTGCTTCATTATTCATGTACCTTTTCCGCTTTGGTAACTTCTTCCAGAGAGTGGAATTTAAATAAGCACCACAGAGGACAATCTCCATTCCAATATTAACATACACTTTATTGTATTTTGGGTCTTGCACCTCTTAAAGCAAGCGTGAGGCAACTTTGTACTTTCTCCTATAGAAACCCCATTCCATTCTTTCCTCCTCCTTAACTTCTAGACCTTTTATTCTCTGAGTGTATTGTAAATCTGAGGCTTATGCTATTTGTCCTTGTCCATGAGTGACTGTACAAGTGTTCCTGAACAAGCTAGAATTAGGCTTGCGTGACTTGCAAGTCAGTTGGTTGATACTTTTTCTGTTAGCATATACATCTTTACTGGTGTGGGGGGTATTTTTAGTTCTTTGCCACCAGGAGTGTTTTCTGGTGTGAAAACCTGACCCTACTGATGTCTTTGGGATTTTTCCACTGCAATACTCCCATTGACTTCAGCAGGAACAGGAGTTCACCCATAGTATCTTAGAAGAGGTTGAGATAAAAAGAGAGAGAGATACTCAGTTCTGTGAACTGAAGATAATATTTTAACTGCTGTTTAACATAACACAGCATTGCTGTTTAAATTGCTCCCTTCTACTGTGTGACACTGTAGCACTCGTCTCTGTGAATAGGTTTTATGCAGGCTTGGCAGAATTTAATTTTTATTTTTTAAAGACGTTTGATGGATAATGCCAATGTTTATTTTTATGCATTTTTTTCTATTTTTATTGATTTGAATTTTCACGGTTGCAGGAAATTGGGGGTGGTCAGACAATTATTTAATGGCAGTAGTAGATGATGGGATTCAAAAAGCTAAAGCTTCATAATAATTAAAACACAAATTGTTAACCTCATGTCAAAGTAAATAGCCTTAAATCAAACTCTAATAAGTTCTCAAGCAGCATTTCCTCATTTGGCCTATCTGTAAATTTCAATTATTATCGATGGAAATACTTTTTCATTAGTTTGTGTGTGCACAGTGAAACTCACATATACCGATATTTATTGATAAAAATCAAATTCTTCCAGGCCTTATTTTATGTCGAAACACAATCTTCTCTTAACATTTTTGTCCATTAAATGTTAAAAAAAAAAAAAAAAAAAGCCCTATGTCAATGAAATGTTAAACAAGTAGAGATTAAATCATAAAGTCAGTGACTGTAAAAGTTAAACAGCAACATTAACTTTGGCACGTTTATACTAAACACATTAATTTCATAGGTTCATAGATTGCAAGGCCAGAAGGGACCATAATGATCATTTAGTCTGTGCTCCTGTATAACACAGGCCATGGAACTTCCCCAAAACAAATTCTAGACCATCTCTTTTAGAACAAACATCCAATCGCGATTTTAAAATGGTCAGTAATGGCGAATCTACCAAAACTCTTGGTAAATTGTTCCAATGGTTAATTACTGTCACCATTAAAAATTTGCACCTTATTTCCAGTCTGAATGTGTCTACCTTCAGCTTTCAGCCATTGGATTTGTTTATAACTTTCTCTGCTAGACTGAAGAGTCCATTATCAAATATTTGTTGCCTATGTAGGTTCTTATAGACTGTAATCAATTCACCCCTTAACCTTCTCTTTGTTGAGCTAGATAGATTGAGCGCCTTACATCTATTGCTATAAGGCAGGGTTTCTAATCCTTTTAATCATTCTTGTGGCTTTTCTCTGAACCTTCTCCAATTTATCAACATCCTTCTTGAATGAGACCAGAACTGGACACAGTATTTCAGCAGCAGTCGTACCAGTGCCACATACAGAGGTAACATAACGTCTCTCCTCCTATTCAAGACTCCCCTGTTTGCATCTAAGGGTATGTCTACACTATGAAATTAGGTCGATATTATAGAAGTCGATTTTTAGAAATCGATTTTATACAGTCGATTGTGTATGTCCACACTAAGCATATTAAGTCAGTGGAGTGCGTCATCACTACCGTAGCTAGCATCGACTTACAGAGCAGTGCACTGTGGGTAGCTATCCCACAGTTCCCGCAGTCTCCCCTGCCCATTGGAATTCTGGGTTAAGCTCTCAATGCCTGATGGGGCAAAAACATTGTCGCGGGTGGTTTTGGGTACATGTCATCAGTCGCCCCTCCCTCAGTGAAAGCAACGTTTCGCGCCTTTTTTCCGTGCAGATGCCATACCACGGCAAGTGTGCAGCCCGCTCAGCTGAGCTCACTGACACCGCCGCTGTTGTGTCCTGGGTGCTGCTGGCAGCAGACAGTGCAGTAGGACTGCTATCCATCGTCCTCCACCGCGTCTGCTGCAACTCTGCTCTCCTGCTCTTGCCTCGATAGCGAATTTCTCCATGTTGTCTGTCATGGGCTCCCAGGTATGTGTGTTCTTCCTCAAGAAATGTGTGCGGTGCTATCCGTTGTCCTCCACCACTTCCGCTGCAACTCTGCTCTCCTGCTGTCCTGCAGACACCATACCACGGCAAGCATGGAGCCCGCTCAGCTCACCGCTGCTGCAGTGAGCATTGTAAACACCTCGCATATTATCCTACAGTATGTGCAGAACCTGCAAAAGCAGGCGAGGAGGCGATGACAGCGCAATCATGATAGTGATGAGGACATGGACACAGACTTCTCTCAAAGCACGGGCCCTGGCAATTTGGACATCATGGTGGTAATGGGGCAGGTTCATGCCATGGAACGCCAATTCTGGGCCCGGGAAACAAGCACAGACTGGTGGGACCACATAGTGTCTGCAAAACTTTCACATGCGTAAGGGCACTTTCATGGAACTTTGTGACTTGCTTTCCTCTGCCCTGAAGCGCAAGAATACCAAGATGAGAGCAGCCCTCACAGTTGAGAAGCGAGTGGTGATAGCCTCTGGAAGCTTACAATGCCAGACAACTACCAGTCAGTCGGGAATCAATTTGGAGTGGGCAAATCTACTGTGGGGGCTGCTGTGATCCAAGTAGCCAACGCAATCACTGAGCTGCTGCTATCAAGGGTAGTGACTCTGGGAATCGTGCACATCATAGTGGATGGCTTTGCTGCAATGGGGTTCCATAACTGTGGTGGGGCATTTAAAAGGAGGGGCTGCGGTTTTCAGGTGAATGTACAGCACAATCCAAATGCACCCCCGCACACACACCCAATTCTCTGGGATGATCACTTCACCCCCACACACACCTCATGGCTAGTATCAGGGAATATCCCTGTCAGCCAAACACGAACAGCTCAGCATGAATGGGCCTCCCCCCACCGCGTGGCTAACAGCAGGGATGTTGCTTGAATGCCACCAAAGCCCAGGCCCATTCGCTGCAATGTTTTGTTCTGCAATGATTCCAGACTACTTGCTACTGGCTCGGTGTGGTAAATTAATCATTAAACACACTTGCTTTTCAACCCTGTATTATATTTACAAAGGTACACTCACCAGAAGTGCCTTCTCTGGCTTCATGGTCCGGGATCCCGCCTTGGGAAGGTTGGGAGGGTATTGGCTCCAGAGTGATGAACAGTTCCTGCCGGGGAGAAGGGATTCTCCGCTTGCCTGCTGTGCGCTATCCTCAACCTCCTCCTCCACAAAATACTCATCCCTGTTGCATAAGACTCCCCCCTTTCAGGTGTCCACGGACAGTGGTGGGGTAGTGGTAGGGGCCACCCCTAGAATTGCATGCAGCTCATCATAGAACCGCCATGTATGGGGCTCTGACCCAGAGCGACCATCTGCATCCTTTGTTTTTTGGTAGGCTTGCCTCAGCTCGTTAACTTTCACGTGGCACTGCTGTGTGTCCCTGTTGTAGCCTCTGTCCATCATGCCCTTGGAGATTTTGGAAAATATATTGGCATTTTGTCTTTTGGAACGAAGTTCTGCCTGCACGGATTCTTCTCCCCATACAGCGATCAGATCCAGTACCTCCTGTTCGGTCAATGCTGGAGCTCTTTTGCGATTCTGGGACTCCATTGTCACCTGTGCTGATCAGCTCTGCATGATCACCTGTGCTGATCAGCTTGCCACGCTGGCCAAACAGGAAATGAAATTCCAAAGTTCACGGGGCTTTTCCTGTCTATCTGGCCAGTGCATCTGAGTTGAGAGTGCTGTCCAGAGCGGTCACAATGGAGCACTCTGGGATAGCTCCCACGGGCCAATACCGTCAAATTGCGTCCACACTACCCCAAGTTCGACCCAGTGAAGTCGATTTTAGTGCTAAACCCCTCACTGGGGAGGAGTACAGAACTTGATTTTAAGAGCCCTTTAAGTCAACAAAACAGGCTTGGTCATGTGGACAGGTGCAGGGTTAAAATGACCTAACACTGCTAAATTTGACCTAAACTTGTAGTGTAGACCAGGGCTAAGGATGGCGTAATCTCTTTTGGCCACAGTCTGAGTGTCGGTGGGAGCTCATGTTCAGCTGATTATCCACCTCCACCCCTCCAATTTTTTTCAGAGTTACTGCTTCCCGGATAGAATCCACCGTCCTGTAAGCATAATCAACATTCTTTGTTCCTAGATGTATGTATTTAGTACATTTAGCTGTAATAAAATGCATATTGTTTGTTTCCACCAAGTTTACCAAGTGATCTAGATCACTCTATATTAGTGACCTGTCCTCTTCATTATTTTCCACCCTCCCCCCAATTTTTATGCAATCTGCAAACTTTATCAGTGATGACTTTGTTTTCCTCTAGGCTATTGATAAAAATGTTAAATAGCAGGACCCCACTAGAAACACACTCGCTCGATGATTCCCTATTTATAATTACATTTTGAGACCTATCAAATAGCCAGCTTTTATTCCATGTAATGTGTAATGTCTGCTATAGACCACCAGACCAGGGGGATGAGGTGGATGAGGCTTTCTTCCGGCAACTAACAGAAGTTGCTAGATCGCAGGCCCTGGTTCTCATGGGAGACTTTAATCACCCTGATATCTGCTGGGAGAGCAATACAGCGGTGCACAGACAATCCAGGAAGTTTTTGGAAAGTGTAGGGGACAATTTCCTGCCGCAAGTGCTGGAGGAACCAACTAGGGGCAGAGCTTTTCTTGACTTGCTGCTCACAAACAGGGAAGAATTAGTAGGCGAAGCAAAAGTGGATGGGAACCTGGGAGGCAGTGACCATGAGATGGTCAAGTTCAGGATCCTGACACAAGGAAGAAAGGAGAGCAGCAGAATATGGACCCTGGACTTCAGAAAAGCAGACTTTGACTCCCTCAGGGAACAGATGGGCAGGGTCCCCTGGGAGAATAACATGAAGGGCAAAGGGGTCCAGGAGAGCTGGCTGTATTTTAAAGAATCCTTATTGCGGTTGCAGGAACAAACCATCCCGCTGTGTAGAAAGAATAGTAAATATGGCAGGCGACCAGCTTGGCTTAACAGTGAAATCCTTGCTGACCTTAAACGCAAAAAAGAAGCTTACAAGAAGTGGAAGATTGGACAAATGACCAGGGAGGAGTATAAAAATATCGCTCAGGCATGCAAGAGTGAAATCAGGAAGGCCAAATCGCACTTGGAGTTGCAGCTAGCAAGAGATGTTAAGAGTAACAAGAAGGGTTTCTTCAGGTATGTTAGCAAGAAGAAGAAAGTCAAGGAAAGTGTGGGCCCCTTACTGAATGAGGGAGGCAACCTAGTGACAGAGGATGTGGAAAAAGCTAATGTACTCAATGCTTTTTTTGCCTCTGTCTTCACAAACAAGGTCAGCTCCCAGACTGCTGGACTGGGCAGCACAGTATGGGGAGGAGGTGACCAGCCCTCCGTGGAGAAAGAAGTGGTTCGGGACTATTTAGAAAAACTGGATGAGCACAAATCCCTGAGGCCGGATGTGCTGCATCCGAGGGTGCTAAAGGAGTTGGCGGATGTGATTGCGGAGCCATTGGCCATCATCTTTGAAAACTCATGGCAATTGGGGGAGGTCCCGGATGACTGGAAAAAGACTAATGTAGTGCCCATCTTTAAAAAAGGGAAGGAGGAGGATCCGGGGAACTACAGGCCAGTCAACCTCACCTCAGTCCCTGGAAAAATCATGGAGCAGGTCCTCAAGGAATCAATTATGAAACACTTAGAGGAGAGGAAAGTGATCAGGAACAGTCAGCATGGATTCACCAAGGGGAAGTTGTGCCTGACTAACCTAATTGCCTTCTATGATGAGATAACTGGCTCTGTGGATGAGGGGAAAGCAGTGGATGTGTTATTCCTTGACTTTAGCAAAGCTTTTGATACGGTCTCCCACAGTATTCTTGCCGCCAAGTTAAAGAAGTATGGGCTGGATGAATAGACTGTAAGGTGGATAGAAAGCTGGCTAGATCGTCGGGCTCAATGGGTAGTGATCAATGGCTCCATGTCTAGTTGGCAGCCGGTTTCAAGCGGAGTGCCCCAAGGGTCGGTCCTGGGGCCGGTTTTGTTTAATATCTTTATTAATGATCTGGAGGATGGTGTGCACTGCACTCTCAGCAAGTTTGCAGATGACACTAAAGTGCGAGGCGTGGTAGATACACTGGAGGGTAGGGATCGGATACAGAGGGACCTAGACAAATTAGAGGATTGGGCCAAAAAAAACCTGATGAGGTTCAACAAGGACAAGTGCAGAGTCCTGCACTTAGGCCGGAAGAATCCTATGCACTGCTACAGACTAGGGACCAAATGGCTAGGTAGCAGTTCTGCAGAAAAGGACCTAGGGGTCACAGTGGACGAGAAGCTGGATATGAGTCAACAGTGTGCTCTTGTTGCCAAGAAGGCTAACGGCATTTTGGGCTATATAAGTAGGGGCATTGCCAGCAGATCGAGGAACGTGATCGTTCCCCTTTATTCGACATTGATGAGGCCTCATCTGGAGTACTGTGTCCAGTTTTGGGCCCCACACTACAAGAAGGATGTGGAAAAATTGGAAAGAGTCCAGCGGAGGGTAACAAAAATGATTAGGGGGCTGGAGCACATGACTTATGAGGAGAGGCTGAGGGAACTGGGATTGTTTAGTCTCCAGAAGAGAAGAATGAGGGGGGATTTGATAACTGCTTTCAACTACCTGAAGGGGGGTTCCAAAGAGGATGGAGCTCAGCTGTTCTCAGTGGTGGCAGATGACAGAACAAGGAGCAATGGTCTCAAGTTGCAGTGGGGGACGTCTAGGTTGGATATTAGGAAACACTATTTCACTAGGAGGGTGGTGAAGCACTGGAATGCGTTACCTAGGGAGGTGGTGGAATCTCCTTCCTTGGAGATTTTTAAGGCCCGGCTTGACAAAGCCCTGGCTGGGATGATTTAGTTGGGAATTGGTCCTGCTTTGAGCAGGGGGTTGGACTAGATGACCTTCTGAGGTCCCTTCCAACCCTGATATTCTATGATTCTACCATGTTAATTTTATATCTTTATAGGTTTTTTTTAATCAAAATGTGTGGTAGCAAGTCAAACACCTTAAAGAACTCCAAATAGATTTCTTCAATGCTATTGTCTTTATCAACCAATGCTCTAGTTCAAACAGAAATTAATTCCAGAAAGTCCTATAACATGTGTCAAGCAAGAAGTCAAACTAGATGATCACATTTGTTCCTTCTGGCCTTGTTATCTATGAATATTGTGGAGACAAAGTAGCCTCTACAGAAGTTCCCCGACTTACGCAAGTGTTCCATTCCGGAATGCCTTGCGTAAGTCGAATTTTGCGTAAGTCGGGAACGTATCTCCGACAATTATGCAAAAAAAAAAAAGAGCTTACGGCACTTACGGCACTTTTTCCATAAGTCCAGATTTCCCTAAGTTGGGTTTGTGTAACCCGAGGAGCATCTGTATATATTTAAGATTGCAACCAGCTTCCATTGGAAAGGCCTGTTTTTTCTCCCCTATAAATTTGGCTTAAAAATTAATTAAGCTTGAAAAATTATAGAATTACTCTGAAGAGAAAGGAGAAAAGTTCTGCAAAATGGGAAACATGAGTTAAGTCATTAAAATATTATCTTGATTTGACTTCTGACATTTATCTAATATTTCTTTTATTCCCTATAGTTCAAAATCAGTTTGTTCCTACCTCTTCAAACTTTAAATCTTCCTGAAAACTCATATACCAGCTATATTTGAAAAAATAGAAATAGTTAAACAAAGGAATTAACAGTCTTTTGTTGTGGATAATTTTGGGCCCAAACTTGCTCCCACTGCTTTTAATAACAATTATAGCCAAATCCTGCTATTGATGTAATTGTGTGTTTTTGACACTGAATTCAGTGGGAATAAGACTGAATGCAATATGTATATGTTACACACAAACAAAACTACATTAAAAGAACATTATTAAGGTTGCAAAGCACTCAAAATTAAGGAAATGCAAGAATTAAGATTCCCTTAATCATTAGTCTGTGCTAAAGTCTTAGCAGTGGCCACTGAACATGTTCAGAAGTAATTTTCAACAGTATGTTCCTCAACCCAAACAAAGGTTTCAGTCCTGAAAAAGGACTATCTTTATGCAAAACTTCAAACTACAGGATTAGCCATTTCTCTGTAGTCTGATTCAGTACTAGCAAAAACATATATTCGTTCTACTTATCCCATAACTGAAAAAGTCCAAAGGACTTTGTCAACGTGTTCTTTAAATCATTTTTGGGAAGAGACCAAATATAGACATTCACAACCCCAAAGGTAAATGTTTCAGAAAATTGTGTGTGTGAAAACAGACAGGAATTCTGTGAACTTCTTCACAAGCTGTGCTACATGACCAATTCTAGTTGCTTGCTATAACTAGAGTTATGTTTAAGGTAGAACTGATCGAGAAATATTTTCTATTTCTATGAAAACTTAAATGAAAATAAGAATTTCATTTTTGCCAAAATGTTTCTTCAAAGATATTCACTGAGAAACTGAAAATTTCTCTTTCCTTCAACAACATCCAAAAAACCCAACAAAAATGTTGGCTGAAAACCTACATTTTTCAGGCTTTAAATATTTTTTTTTTTTGCTTTTGGTGGTCCCAGACTGCACATCTTCAACTGATAACGCTGTCCTCGGTAGCCAAAAATCTTACCGTGTTATAGGTTAAACCGTGTTATATCGAACTTGCTTTGATCCACCGGAGTGCGCAGCCCCGCCCCCTTGGAGCGCTGCTTTACCGCATTATATCCGAATTTGTGTTATATCCGGTCACGTTGTATGGGGTAGAGGTGTGTGTGTGTGTGTGTGTGTGTGTGTGTGTGTATTTGGTTTTTGGCAATCAAAAACTAAAACAATTGAGAGTTTCAGTTTTTCAATGAAAATAAAAAATGAATGGAAAATGATCATTCCCCATGGAAATTTCCATTTTGACCAAAAAAAAAAAAAGTTTCAAATGAAAAATTTCAACCAGCTTTAGTTTCAGGTTGTAAGAATAGCTAGGAGCATATAGAGTGCTGCCAACCAGTGGGTAAACAGATTTTTAAATTTGAAACAGTTCTTGGTTCAGTCATGTTTGTGTCCCTGCAAATACAGGATTTGTAAATATTTATGCAAAAAAGATTTTTGTTCATATTAATGTTTGGGAAATGACAATTCTTCATATAAATACCAGGATTCAGGAATTAAAACCCTTCAGAAAGGCTTCACAGGACCCAGGGATTGTCCATATGAATCAGATTGCATGAGTAGGGTCTAAAATCAATCTGCTGGCAAGCAATTCACAAATGAAAAAAAATGCTAAATTTCTCAGATAAATTATTTGCAATTAATAGTCTGACCACACCTAGTAAGACTGTGTTGTGTAGCTGTTTGTTTTTAACTTTTTTTCTATTGATGTGAGTAGCTATTAGATGTTTATGGATTGGGTATATCGGTATTTTGTGGGCGACTGTTGCTTTAAGTCCAAAGAGACTGCTTGCTGTTTCTGAGAAGGCAGCATTATAATCTCACTGGTATTGTGGAAAATGGAAAAAGCAAATGTTAAAGGTTCCCCAGGTCAGCTGCATCTGCTTGTTTTTGTTTGTTAGGGATTTTTCTTTTTTCAAAAGAAAAATGTGCAGTAGTGACTCACTTTGGCAATATTTACTCCTTTTTAGTTTGATGCTCCCCCATTTTTGTGTCTTTTCTTTGCCCTCTCTAGCTTGTGTAACTATAAAGCACTCTAGGATGGATGACTACAATAAAATGTTTTAGACCATTTCTTGTATAAAATTATCAAAGGGGTAGCCGGGTTAGTCTATATCCACAAAAACAACGAGGACTCCTTGTTGTCTTTGTATAAAAGTAGTACTTTGCACTTCTGTAGTTGCTTTTGTCCATGGATTTCAAAGCACTTTATAAATGTTAATTACATAAAAAATATGATCCAGGCTCTTAGTTGCAGCTGAGAAATGTACAGTGGAGGAGGTTGCACAAGGAAACACTATTTACTATACTAAAGAACAGAATGATCAGATACATAGATGAACATGATTTGTTGAGGGAAGGGTCAACATGGCTGGTATAAAGGGAAATCATGTCTCACCAATCTATTAGAATTCTTAGAGGGGGCAATAAATTTGTGGAGAAGGATGATCCAGTGGATATGGTGTACTTGGACTTTCAGAAAGCATTTGACAAAGCTCCTCACCAAAGGCTCTTAAACAAAGTAAGCAATCATAGGATAAAAGAGAAGATCCTCTCGTGGATCAGTAAGACAGGAAACATTTACGGTAGGAATAAATGGTCAGTTTTCAGAATGGAGAGAGGTAAATAGTGGGTTCCCTCAGGGATCTGAGGGTCCTCCAGGGGTATACGCTATTCAACATACTCATGAATGATCTAGAAAAAGGGGTAAACAGTGAGGTTGCAAGTTTGCAGGTGATACAAAATTACTCAAGATAGTTACATCCAAAGCTGACTGTGAAAAGTTACAAAGGGATCTCACAAACTCGGTTAATGGGCAAGAAAATTGCAATTAAAATTCAATGTTGATAAAAGTTAAGTAATGCACATTGGAAAACATAACCCCAACTATCCACTCACAATGATGGGGTCTAAATTAGCTGTTACCACTCAAGAAAGAGATCTTGCAGTCATTGTGGATCGTTCTCTGAAAATATCTGTTTAATGTGCAGCAGCAGTAAAAAAGCTAACAGAATGTTAGGAACCATTAGGAAATGGATAGATAAGAAGACAGAAAACATGATTGTGCCACTATATAAATCCATGGTATGCCCATACCTTGAATACTGTATACAGTTCTGGTAGCTTTATCTCAAAAACATATATTAGATTTGGAAAAAGTACAGAGAAGGACAACCAAAATGATTAGGGGTATGGAACAACTTCCATAGGAGAAGAGATTAAAAAAACTGGCACTGTTCAGCTTGGAAACAAGATGACTAAAGAGTGATATAACTGAGGTCTATAAAATCATGAGTGGTGTGGAGAAAGTGAATAAGGAAGTATTATTTACTCTTTCACATAACACAAGAACCAGGGGTCACCCAATGAGATTAATAGGCAGAGGTTTAAAACAAATAAAAAGAAGTACTTCTTCACACAACACATAGTAAAGTTGTGGAACCCATTGCTAGGGGATGTTGTGATGGTCAAAACTATAACTGGGTTCAAAAAAGAATTAGATATAGGTGTATCAATGGCTATTAGCCAAGATGATATGGGGTGCAACCCCATGCTCTGGGTGTCCCTAAGTCTCTGACTGCCAGGTGCTGTGACTGGGGATGGATCACTTGATAATTGCTCTGTTCTGTTCATTCTCTCTGACATTGGCCACTTTCAGAAAAGAAGATGCTGGGCTAGATGGACCATTTGTCTGACCCAGTATGGCCGTTCTTTCTTACATATATGCAATATAGATTTACAGATAGATTCATAGATTCTAGGGCTGGAAGGGACCTCGAGAGGTCATCGAATCCAGTCCCCTGCCCTCATGGCAGGACGAATATTTATATATATGGATCATGCCACCCACTTCAGTCCACCTTCTGGAAGGAACACAGGAGCTGTGTTTTGTTGCAGTGTGGTGTTAACAGGTAAAAAGAATCCTATATCCAACTGAAACTGCAGGAGGTATTTAGGTTGGCAGAATATCAAGTATACATGGTTTAAAGAGCTTCAGTGTGTTGGTTTTTAGATGAAATGTGATGAAATTCTGAGAAAAGTGCCTGGGAAATGGCCTTCTGTGGGTTTTTTAGAAACACAGATGATGATATGAATGTTCATTGTATACCTAGGATAGTGAATTCATGTCCAGCAGCAAACTGGATATGAGATTTACATTTTCCAAACTGCCACTGTGTGAACTGGCCCTTTAAGGTGTTACAGCTCAGCCAAGTGTGCCAATTTTAACCCAGGACTGAGTACAAGGGGCATGTGATGGGGGGCATGTGACTAAGAAACAGGCCTTCTGGAAGATAAAAGGGAGCCTGTGGTCATTCGGGGAGTGACTTCAGGGAATGCAGACCTCTATTTAAGAAAAGCTAGTGAAGAGCCAATGAGGAGGCCTAGGTTGAGAAACTGAACTTCTAGGTGGAAGGCCTGGGGGAGAAGCTGCAGGGAGGAGGAGGAGCATGCCTCTGCAGGAACAGGACTATGAATCCTGCATCAAGGGTTAGGGACAGCTAGTAAGCTAGATGGAAGATTTGTAGTGTTTTGAACTTATTATAGTAATAAACCAAAGTCCCCAAAGGGAGGAGTTATTGAGAAAACACCCACTGGAGTTTGATTGAGCCACAAATCAAACAGTAAATACATAGGGATGTCTATCAGTTTGTGTTTGCAGCAATTGATGTGCATTCTTGTTTTCAATTGCTGCCATTCTGTGCTGTCTGAGGCTCTTTCCTCTAGTTTGTTGCTTGTTAGCAGGCAATGCAATATACCCAAATAAAGCCATATATTACCGCTACCACCATTTATTACTTGATAGGTAGTATTGCTGACTCAAAAACCAGAAGGGACTTCTAAAAATCTCCCCCTCTCTCTCTCTTGAATTTTATCCATAGGAAAAAATCTGTTCAAAACAATTTCCCCACGTAGATTGAAGCTGGGCAAAATAGAAAAAGACATGAAACATTTGGTCAGGAAAACTTTGCAAAATCCAGCAAATAAATTATGCACCAAACATAATTTATTAATATTGTATCAGCTGGGTAAATAACTGAACAAACCCTGTTTAAACAAGCAAAAGTTGTTCAGTAAACTACTGTGTAAATATTATTAGCCCAGCATTACCACAAACAAAAAAAAGATTTCATGTTTGTATTACATTGAGTCAAAACACTTAAGCACATGTTTAACTTGAAGCACGAGTCTTCTCTCCTTATTCATAAATGCACTTATGTGTTTACATCTTGCATTACTAAGTTTAAGTATGTGCTTGAACAAACTGCTGAATTGGAGCTTAAATTTCTAATTTACACCTCTATCTTGCAATCATTTATGCACGTGCATATCTTTAAGCACTGTAAGTAGTCACATTGCCACTGTTCCTCATTTACACTGAGAGGCCTGAGGTTAAATGAGAATCAAACCCATAAACTCAGTGGGCTACTTATGTGCCTAAATCTAAGTATATGCATAAGTGTTTGTATAATCAGGACCTTTGGGCCAAATTATGTCCACAGGAGCATGTTAACACCAAGCAACATCTATATAAGCCCTGTGAACATATCTGAAGTTAAAATTAATCCCATAGCTAGTTACAGGGTCATTTAACTTTGCAAACATTCCTTATTCCTCTGGCTGCTTTGGACTACTATAATATTGGAAATTCATTTACAAATGTTACTTTCTGATGGCAAAGAAGAAAGAGCCATCTATGCAGAGCTAGCATGTGTATCGACCACCGCATTAACAGGACCCTCATTTTAGGCAGCAGTGTGTTTGTCGGTGTGCAGGTGACAGATCAGATGTAAAGAAAATCGCTTCTGTAAAACCAATTTGTTAAGGGGCTTCTAAAATCCATTTTTAAAACATTACTGCGGTGAAAAAGCGAAAGACCAGTCAACCATATATGTTGTTCAGCTTTTCAAGGTCAAAAGCACTGATTACTAATTCATCAAATAACTTACTGGTAAAACTGTTTGAAGAGCAAACAACTCTGTGCAGATGTTTCACCTAATAACTCTAATACCATAAGAAGATGGGCAGAATAGGAACAAACAGAATGTTTTACTCACTCTTGGCAATGCGACAGTCATAGGAACTGTGGTCTTCAAAGCACCGGCACCCCCATTCTGTGCACTGTCCGTTGCCATTACAGAAATTGGGACACCTGAGAGCTGTGAGTATTTCCTCGTGAGTGGCAAGTAGCCCATTTGCTGCATGAAACAGCTGAGTTCTATTTTCTAGCACTTTTCTTTCACACTCATTTTCCAAAAATGCTATCATTGCACTTTCCCACGCCAGGTCATCCTTGAGTTGCAGATCTAACAGGCACATATCAATTGCCTCATCCAGCTGTCTCCCAAGGATGTCTTTACAGATGGTGCCAATAGTAGAATTAGCAAGAACCTGCTGACAGATCTCCAAGGCTTTGGTTGAGGTTAGGCCACCTTGAGTAGGCCATATTGACTGAACGTTGGGCCGAATCCCTTCAAAGTAATCCTCTGGGAAAAAATATGCAAAGCTTTCCAAGTCCTTTTGACTCTCGTTTTGAAATGGGTAAAAAGGTAAGTATTCATAATAGTCTTCTTGCCTTTTTGCTCTATCTAGCACTTCTTCTGATTTAGCGGAGTTAATAAAACTATTGTTTTTTTGATTTTTCAAGGAAACTTTTTTTGAGTATTGTTTTAATCTGCCATCGCGGCTATCTCGCTTTTTGACTGATTTAGGCAGATATCTTTGATCAAATGCTTTGGCCAACAATTTCCCATCACTTCTTAAAGTAGATTCTATTTCTAAGTGAGTGACATATTCTGATGTAACATCTAGGTATGGGATTGCCGAAGTATAATCCACATTATCATAATGGCAGCCCAAAGATTGTGGGAAAGAACTCTGAAAGGCATTTTGTGTATTTATAGAGTGCAGAGATAGAGTGTGCTCCTTCTGACATCTGCAGTAATTTTTCCTTTTCTCCCCTTCAGAGATTGGTGGAGTCTTGTCAAATAAACTCATCCCTGGGGGTATTCTGATTTAAAAAAAAAAATAAAGAGATTGGGAAAAAAAAAATAAACGTCTTTCAACAAATTGGTCTATAGCATTAAATCAACTTTCTTTTCTGAAGTCTGGGTCCCAATCCAGCAAAACATTTAAGCGTGTTCTTTACTTTAAGCATGTGAATAGTTTCAGTGGTTTTACAGGCACCTTTGCACGACCCTTCCTGAATTGCACTATGCAGTCCATGGATGGCAATGGGGCTATTTGCTATCATGTGCTTAAGTGCTTTGCTGGATCAGTGCCTACTTGCATGACTTCAATTTACAGAATTATTTTAAAGGACACATTTTTCAGAAAATGCATATTATCATTTTTTTACATAAGGTGTCTGATACATTCCTGATATAACTCAACTGAAGCCAGGGGAATTACACTATGAATATAGCTCAAAAAGTTCATTTTAAACTCTTGTATTAATTTAGCACTCCCTGCTCTAATTATTAAACAACATCTTCTCTCCCTTCTGATTTAGTGCATTCATATTTTTGCCTTTTAAAAACATTATTCCTTTCAAAAACATTTGTGTGGTAGGCTTCATTTCATTATTATAATGTAAGGGAGCTTCTTTTATTTGAACTTTCCTATCATTGACACACCCAACTGTATCTTATTGATCACAAAGATGTGGCATCACAGAAGCCGAGACTCATTACATTACTTTCTTAATTTAGTCCAGCAGTAATGATGGGGGTACTTCTAGAGAGTTTCAGTTTGAATAAGCAACCATAATTAAAGTTTGGCTGGAAGTCTCATGAGAACAGAATTTCTTGTGATGTTATTTATACAGCATCAGGAGAGTTCTTGGTGCTTTATAGTTATGTAAGATACAGTTCCTGCCCCAGTCTTTTGTCGTACTTGAAATATGAGAGAAACAAAATTTCTTGAAGTATTTTGGTAATTCTGCTTCCCGACCCAGGCTAAACCTAGAAATTCAAGAAAATGAAAAAGAGTGCACCAAAATTTCAGAACCTCAGAATAGGTCTGGTACTACTGTGGGGGCAGGGTTATCTTATCCAGTTCATCCATTGAAAGCAGTACATTCAATAGAATGATTGTAGACACTAATACAATACTAAAAATTTTACGAAGTTGTCAGAGTGACAGAGGAAAAGGGAACCATTATTGGGCGATTCAAGAGGTCCCCTTCTAGATATGATATATGAATTTGGCGTTATATTAAATATTTGGCAAAATGAGTAGATACAAAGAACACAATTTGATTTGAGATTTTCATAATCCTAGAATTTTTCAAATTAATGACACTGAGCTAGATATTGAGTTACTGCTGTGAGTGAATTTGTAAATACAACAGCCATTATGCACTCAACATTAGCCTTCATACAGTTTAAGACAATAGGATGTGTTTTCTTGAGAGAGGGAATGATGAAATTACTTATTGTTCTTTTTGAAAAGGGCAATAGGAGCTTTAACTTCCAACTGGATGCATGCCAGACACCTTCCCTAGTGCTGCATGGTAGCATCACCCACAAGTGAGGCTGGCTAAGAGGAAAGAGTCCTATTATCAGCTGTGTTGTAAAGACACCTAACCTAACTAATGCAGCAGAATTTTTAGAGGTCCTCACAGAAACCTTACACTCAAAGGCAATTCTTTCTAGAGCTAAAAGAAAAATGGAATTTTCATCCAGGAGGAAATTCTGATATGTTGACATTTGATTTCATCCTGATTCAGGATGGAATGTTGAACTATTGAAACTTTAATGCAAATGAAAAGTTCAATAATTTTGATTCAGATATGTCAAAATGTTTCATTTCAACCTTTTCAATCAAAACAAAATGTCTTGATTTTCCCAAATCAAAACATTTAATTTTGGTTTGTCAATCTGAAATATACTGTTTTGTTTCTGTTTGAGTCTACATTATTCTCTGCATCCACCTGATCCACTGCGGTGCCTCATGGAAGTTGTAATTTGGGTGTCTCATGTCCCATTCCCCAGTACGGGCAAGACTACATCTCTAATGATATACCATGGTCTCTCCGTCTGGCTGAAAGCCTGCAGAGTCTCATGGGAGTCCTATGACCATGGTTCACTATGGGAGATGTAGTCTGACCAGGGAGACTGACCCAAATGAGAGAAAGGAGGCATGAGACACCTGAACTACAACTTCCATGCACAGAAGCTCCAACAGATGCAGAGATTAATGTCAAATTAAAACTCAGTGAAATGTTTCAGTTTGGGTTTACCTGAAATGAAACTAAATGTTTCATTGAAATTTTCCTCATGGAAAATTGAAAGTTTAGGCACAACTCAACATTTTCTCAGAAAAATTATTCAGTGTTACTCTTGAAGATAAAAGGAAAAGAGCATGTTGGCTGCTCTCCCATCAGATGATGGTATGGAGCTTGCATGCCATAGAATTTCTATTCCTTTTTGGTAAGGACGCTATTTTAAAGACTTGGAGGGTTAGATGCAATTTTATGTGTAAAGTTGCCATTTGGAAAAGCTGCTGTTTAAAGAGCTCTGTGCCATCCTGACCCTGCAGCTTTTTTCGAGATGTCAGCCAGGGAGAGAACTGAACTGCCAGATGGTGAATGCTCCAACTAGCTTCAGGTACTGGAGAGTCCTAAAGTCTAAAGTACTAATTTGTTGTCTAAAATTAAATTAAAAACAGCAGCAGGGAAATCAGCATACAGGTTTTACTCCCTATTTTGCCACTTTTTTCTGTGGGTGTATTATAAGGCCTGATCCAATGTTCTTTAAAGATAATCTGAGTCTTTCCATTGAGTCCATTTGGTTTTGGATTATGGCCTTGATTCTTAGAGTCCTTATTTTTATTTACCTAGGGTCTACAGCAAAAGTTAAATTTGTCACCAGTCCCTCTCCCCCAAAAGGAGCACCACCTGCCTTTCCTGAGCGCAACACGGTCTTGTCCTTGTCCCTGACAAGTGCTGGAAAATTCTTCTCCATTCCAAGTGGACAAATAACGTAAAGTTCCCCCTAAATACTGTATCTTCTGTTGGCTGCTGGTCCCCACACAGAGCTACTACAAATTCTCCAGTCACTCTCTTAGCTGTAGAATAGCTTACCCACCTCTTGCCAGCCTGTTGCCATTTTGGTCTGAGGAATGGGTTGGCATCCAGTAACAGGGACTAGTGGTTCATGTTGGAGCTACAACCCAAGAGAGAGAGACAATGTTCCCACAAGAAAGGAGGAAAGCTGGGAATGGCTCCTGCCAGGAGTCCCAGATTTCCCCTTCTTGTAGTCAGAAAACCATCTTTCCTTCCACCTAAGTAACCCCCCAGTAGCCACATCTACATCTAGGAAATGGATAAGCCCCCAAAAGATTAAACCCATGGGATTTAGCCACTATTCTATGGATTAATATATAGGAAACTGAGTGCCTCTAACTTTGAATCTTGTATGTGCTGCTCACAACTACAGCGCAAAATACTCATCAACTAAATTAGGATGATTAATGGCTTCACCTGATTTTATGTAAATTGAATACAGTTTAATTGTGTGTTCTTT
The DNA here is from genome assembly GCF_027887155.1 of Malaclemys terrapin pileata. Classification (NCBI taxonomy): domain Eukaryota; kingdom Metazoa; phylum Chordata; order Testudines; family Emydidae; genus Malaclemys; species Malaclemys terrapin. The sequence goes on along the minus strand of NC_071515.1, from coordinate 59,965,199 downwards.
TCCTAAAATTCAATAAGTTTGAAGTCTTTTTTAATTACAACAAAGATGGGTCCTGGATGCACTGACAGGATGCAGAATCAGGATTAGTAAGACTAGGGTTCAGATCTGAGACAGAAATAAGCATTAGGGTTTGGGTTTGGGTTCAGATTCAACTGCACCAAATTCCATGAACTGTTCTTCCAGTCCCAAAGGGTGGAAATCTCATGTCATCAGCTGATCTTGCAATATTTCTCCTGGTGGGCACCTCACAAGAACAGAGGTCTTCATATTTTTATTTTGGACCAAATTTTGTAATAGCGGCTGTCCTGAAAACAGTTAATCACCAACCAATCAAGCACTGCAGAATAGTTCCATTCTGGTTTTGAAATGACCTGGACCCAGAACTATAAGGCCATATTTGGATTCAGGAATTAAAATATGGGGCAATGGAAGTCCCTGATATGGAAAGGGATCAGAATCCATGTTCCAGACTCTCTCTTTTAGAAAGCAAGAGTTTCAAATGCCCCATTGTCTTTAACTGAATAGATATTAAGTTTTAGCATGCTACATTTATTGCCACTCTTTGTCAAAATGTAATATTTAATTGTATAGTCACATGTTGTAATTAGTTTTCAGGAATAAAAGAGCAAGGGAAATACCAAATACTTAATTAATCCCTATTGTCAGTTATCTACATTTTTCAGAGTGAGTGAGAACTGCATTTTTTTAACAGCTGAGTGGGATCTTAACACAGCTGTTAACATATCATCTCTTGTGAATATAAAACTTCTCTCTCAGTAAAAGAGCTTCTTATGTGTAGTGTAGAGACTGAAAAATAAGCTTTTGTTGTGTTTGTGGTGATAATGGACCTCTAGCCCTCCTTTGATTGATTAGGCAGAGGTCTTTTTGAGGTCATTAAAAGACCATGTAATGAAGTAAATGTATAGACACCCCTTTAAGTGATGTTACAGTGTGACTTTCAGGTTTGGAATCCTTTAGCTCTGTACCTCCAGTCTTCTATGAAGTCTTCCTCAGGCATGTTACTCTGGTGTGATAGTAAAGGACTCCCGCTGGTGTTATGGAAGTCATTATGACTGTTCCCATCAAAGATGCCACACAAACCTCTGGTGCTGTTAAAATCGATGCTTGGTGCCCTGACTGTCAAACTCATTCCCCACTCACTTATATCAGCTCGAACAAATGCTCCTGAAGGGAAGATGATCTGAAGAGGCAGAAAAACCCAGCGAATTGAATCCATTAGCAAGATTCTTCTATAATAAAAAAGTGTGTTCCCTCTCCGCCCCCCCAAAAAAATCAAAGCAAGAAGTTGGCTATGCTGTTGGTAATTTAATGCCACTTAGACACACTGTAAACATTTATTTTACAATGATGCTTTCGGTTTTATTTACAATAATGCTTTCAGAGTTTTTGGTACTAATATCTGATACCATCATATAAATATAAACCCACACAAGTGCCTTCCTTTTTAAAATTAATAATTACATTCACTGAAGTTTACCGATTGGTAAGTTACCAACTAATTTTTAAAGCTGTTACCATGATAAGACCACCCCTGTGTTTTTACCTGGGAAATTTTCTTTTCTTTAAATTGCTAAGTCTGGAAAATAGCTTTCTTCCCTTTGAAAAACTGTTGAATTTTCCAAGACTGGTTTACACAGAAAACTATTATTTTAAACTAGATAAAGTAATTTTCTCATTAAAGAACCTTTTAAAGGGGGGGGGGGGAACTTGAGGGTTCAGACAAATAAATGGCTACTTTATTTGTTTTCCTGTGCTGAAAACCTGGATTTAAATTTGGACTTTGATCACGAAAATAAATAAGCTCGATGAATTTAACTTACAGCTGTAGTTTCAGGAGTGACACTGCTTTATTTTGCGGGGGCTCAGCTTGAGACACCATGGGCCTGTTTTTTCAGGTATGTTGAGACTGTGGGCAGGGATAGCTCAGTGGTTTGAGCATTGGCCTGCTAAACCCAGGGTTCTGAGCTCAATCCTTGAGGGAGCTGCTTAGGGATCTGGGGCAAAAATCAGTACTTGGTCCTGCTAGAGGAGGCTGGACTCAATGACCTTTCAGGGTCCCTTCCAGTTCTATGAGATAGGTATATCTTTATTATTATATAACTTGCAACTCCCATTGATTTCAGTTGGAGTTGTGGTTGCTTAGTACTTCTGAAACTCAATTCACCTCAAGCTGGGCACCCAAAATCAGTACCCACTGTTGAAAATTTTGACCTTAGCCCCTTAGAAATTTGTCCACATCACACAACCAGCACACAATTTGGCTCATGTGACACCCTCATATTTCTCCCCTTGAAATCAATGGCAGAACTTCCACTGACTTCAGTGACACAGGAGTAGGAGCTACCAGAGCCCAGAGCATAGCATGAGGTACTGTACATCAAGGCTAATACAAGCTACAGAATCGGGCCCATGCAATAGGCTGAGTTGTGTTTGGATGAGTCACAAAGTTAGTCCCTCGAGGAAGGAAAGTAGGATTTAGTCTATTAGTTTCTTGCTTTCCTAGACGAGAAATTAAAAAAGCAAGTATATTTTAAGAAGCAAATTTCTGAACAACTGAATAGTGGAATGATTCACTAGACTTGAATCATGCTTATAAGGTCGTATTTCCTTAATTTTTAATTTAATTTGTAGGGCAGGACAGCTGCAAGTTGAAACAGAGCTATACAGTACTCAGTTACCTTTTTGAAACTAACTTAAAGCTGTGTGAGTAACTGATTTTTTGGTGTTTGCTGGGCATTCAAAAAAAAACTTCTTTCAGGTCAGTCTAAAATGATTTTTTAACTTTTTTTTTTCTACCAACCAAAAAGTAAAAATAAATATAATATTTCAGGTTGAATAAAACATTTCGTTTGAGGATAAATGAAATGTTTCATTTTCAAGATTTTCAAAACAATTTTAATTAAACTGAAGAAAAGTTTGAAATGCAGGGTCATTTCAAATGATTACACTTTATTTTGAACATATTGAAACAAAACATTTTGAGTTGTTCAGATTTTTTTTCGGACTGAAACAATTTGGCAAATTCGACATGAATCTGTGAAATGTTTTGGTTGACCCAAATCGGCATGTTTTTGGTGGCAAAAAGTTTTGGCTGAAAATTTTTGCCATGTTCAACTAACACATGCCAACAGCCTTCCAATTACACACTTTCCTCCAAAAAGAAGTTTGTGTTTAAAATCTCGGCTATCAGGACACTATCTGCTGTTTCAATGTTCTGCACTGTTTGGACTATATTTTCCCCCTCACTCATGTCCCATGGAAACTCAGTTGGATATAAACCCCAATGGAATCAGTGGGGTTTATATGAAGTTAAATTAGGACAAAATGTGGCCCTATAACTCCTAATTCAAAGAAAGTGATTACTAGCAATATTCAAAATATATTCACAACGTTAAAGATTATTCTAGTAATAAAACTGTAATTATACTGTATTCAGTTGTAATGTGAAATGAAAGCTATTTTCCTGCTTTTGCTCCCTTTCTGCAATTAAGAAACTTTAAATAACTATGTTATCAAGACCTTTTCCAAGGCAGAAGATGATGAAAGCCAAAGCTCAAAACCCTCACCCTAACATTGTTTTGGCTCCTTATGGCCCCTTTCTTACCCAGAATATTTTCTAGTAATAAATCTTGATGTTGAAATTTTAGGACAAAATTCTCAGCTTGGATCTCTCTAGTGCAGTCTGCACTTTTTCATTCAGTGATTTCAGGGAACACCTTCTGGACCAGAGATCTTCAATGTGGATGAGAGATTCAAAGTGCAGACTGGAAAGCACAGTAGTGCTTTCTAGGTAAATAATTTGTACTAAATCAGATGTGCTGTAGAACCATCTTCATTGTGTGATCTCTCATCTTATACTTAGATCACAAGTTTTTCAGGGCCGTCTCCTTGTTATGTAATTGTATAGTGCCTAGCACAGTGGGTGCCCATGGGACTGCTAGATACTACCATAACACAAACAACAAATAATATTCATATCACTTTTGGCTATGTCTTTGAGTAACACCCATCCACTCTTGTTAGTTTCATGTTTTGTTTTATGTTTGATCATTACCTGTTAGGTTCACTCCCTCTGGGGCACCTGGCATTGGCCACTGTCAGTAGACAGGATACTGGGCTAGATGGACCTTTGGTCTGACCCAGTATGGCTGTTCTTATGGTTCAGTTAACACATTAGCCAGCATTTTCCCTCAGACTGGTTTTCTCAATAACTGTGGCTTTCACTGTAAGCACTCTGATGGCTGCAGGTGTATGTGTAGTAGTTACTTAATTCAGAAATATATAATTAAAGTCAAAGCAACTTAAAAAAAAAAGAAACCTAAAGGTCCACCTACGGTAATTTTTTCCCCTCCGTAGGACTTCATGATTTTGACACGTCGAGGTGATGCTCCAATGCTTTTAATAGACAGCTGAGGTCTGGTTTCCTGAAACTGACCATTACACATGTCTAGCAGGATGATGTCATTACCCTCCCATGCAGCTACACCGCAGTTGCAGGCAACAGCATACTGGCGGCTTCCACAGTCCCACTGTCGTACATGTACCTCAAACACACGGGCCAGGCTCTTGCACAAAAGAAAGGTTCCAATTTTATAATTATCGTAACGCCTACACAACAAACAAACAAAAACAGGATTTTCAGACCCAGGGTGTACAACTGTCATGACTGTGTGTTTGTACTCAAACAGCTACACTTTTTAATTAGGCCAGCATGATGGCTGGCCTTGGAGGAGAAAGAAAATTAACACATGGGAAAGCATATATTCAGCACCATACACAAGCTAATACCACTGGAGTTATTAGCTGGAAATGGATAAGAATTCATGTGAGAGCTGTTAGCTGTCTAAGAGCTACTGCTATGGCAACAGGCATGGATGAAAAAGACAAACATTTGAGAAAAGCAAATGGGAAATAATCCCTGCCTCCAGGACTTAATAAATACGTTTTGGTTGTAACTGGATGCTCTACGGCATGGTATTCTTCACAGCAAAATCAGTGCTCAAATAACATCTTCTGTGACTAATCACTAAATTTTACAAGGCTGACTGGGGCTAGGTGAACATTTCATATGAAAAATTAGGACTCTCCTGGAAAACTGTTAAAGTGAAGTCATTTCTCCCCCTTAGAATGACTTCACCATAAGCATAAGTTTCACAATAACTGGATTTGCAATTGGCACACTGCAATGTGTTGAGTAATTTGGAACTTTCATTGTGCTCTACTACAAATGGAGTTTCAGTCTGTCTGAATTCATGGTGGAGCTAATTCTGCAGTTGTTAGTCAGTCAGTGTTATTCTGGCAAATTTCCCACAGACCTCAATCTGAATTTTGCTTGAGTAAGGACTGCAGGATTAGGGCCTACAAGTGGATTCTCTTGTATTTCCAAATGCCTCTATTTTCTCACATTGTAATTACTTCTTGCTCTTATCCCATATATTGCTCTGGCAACTGGAGGAAACAGTGGCTATGCATTTTATGGAAATTGTGAGGGACTTCTTTGAATGAATCAATTGCTAACCACCTTTTGAAAGCAGTGCTTGGTAACATCTTCCTTTTAAACAGCTATGTTTGGTTTTAAAACAGATTTGTAGGAATCTACAATTAATAGAAAACAAATTATTATTTTTCATGTTGAAATTTTCTATATTATGCAAGGAAAGTTCAAAAATAATTACAACCAATGAAAATAAAGATTAGGAATTTTTTTGTGAAGTACTGCTTCAGAAACAGCCCTATGCCTTTTACAGTTCTCCTCCCCCTTGCCCCTTAGAGAGAAGCACACTCTGTAGAAGTGTATGGAGTTTGGAATAAAGCAAGAAAATAGAGATTAACTGTTTGTTTGTCATAAAATTTGATTTTACTCCCTCTTGAAAAACTCAGCGAAGTTGGCTGTAATGAGAGAACACTTTTGATGGGCTTGTCTCATCTTATTTTCTAATCAAGTACATAAATCCTGAGCACGCTGTTCAACAACTGGGACAAAATACTGATTAGAACTAAAGGGAGCATTAAAAAAATTCATCTCTCTTTTAATGTCAAACGATTGGCTCCTATGGATATATCCATATGAGGAAGATAAGGAGATGGAAAACTCTGAGAATCATCTTCCAAAACTTCCTTCAAATAGTCCTTTTTCAGGTGCAGGCATTTTGAAGGAGGGTGGTCATGAAAGAAGTAGGGCAAGCATGAGAGTGGCTACATTTAAACTCTGCTGGTCTATCATTTAAATACATAAGACTCTCTTAACACAGGTACATAACTGTCTTTCACAGAAATGGAACTATTCACTCATATTAATGTGTATAGACTATGGGAGCCCAATCCAACTCTTATTGCAGTCAATGGGAGTCCTTCAGTTAGGTCATGCCATTGATCATGTAAATGTCAGACTTGCAAAATGTCTTCATTTTTAAATGGAAGCCTTAAGCTGGTGTTGAATTACTTGAATGCAAAATTGAATCTAAACAGATATGCTTTTGTGACACTCATAAAAATGTCATGACAGCCATATAGGCAGCAGTGGAAAATTAAATACCGCTAAACAGTAGGAAAAGATTTTACTATATGCTTTTTTTATGTTTGCCCCAAATGTGGAAAGCTTAAGTCAGAAGAATAACCTTAACCCCCTCCCCCACACCTCCCGCCCTACACTTATCTATCAGTCTATCTTTACCACACTCATCACTATGCTGTTATTCTGTACTTTACTGTTGCAACCCACTCCCAAGGACACTCCAGCACTCATTCTCCTTTCCCATGAGGCTCCCCCCGCCTTGCCTCTTCCATCTTCTTATTTAATTTATTTCATTACTTCTGCTCCCAAAACATCAGCTACTGAAAGGCACCATTTACGATTAATCTGTTCACTTGTCCATAGGACTGCTGTCCTTGCAAGTGAGAGCTATTTTATGTTGGTCTGTGTCCTACAAAGTGTTAGTCAGAGGGAAAATGAAGGATATACTTGGGAACCAGAATACATTCGCATTTTATTTTTTGTAGCAAGCATTTTATAAAAGAAAAAGAGGCTCAGTTGATTTGCATGATCTTACTGGGCCAAATTCATCCCTGGTCTCACTTCACTCAAGTACTTGGAGTTACCAGAGTCAAATTTAGATCCAGTTACCAGACATGTGAATGTCAAGATAAAGCGGACAGGACAGAGTGGATCAGAACAATGAGTTGTGATTCGCTAGTGACATATGGCTCCACATCCCAAGCTGGATGTGGATAACACCATGTACAGGATAGTTAGGCTTGGTGGAATTCCGTTTTTATTGTTTTATCATTTTGATGGTAATAGCAATGTTTATTTGTAAGCATTTTTTCTATTTTAATCTATTTAAATTTTCACAGTTGTGGGAAATTATGGGGAGGTCAGAAAATAATTATTTAATGACAGTAGATGTTGAGATTCAAAAAGTTAAGGCTTTATAACTGGGAAAACACAAACTGTCAACTTCACATGTCAAAATATACAAAGTAAATATCCTTAAATAAAACTTTAATAAGTTTTCAAGCAGCATTCTTTTTTACTCTACCTATCTGTACATTTCAATTATTATCAATGGAGATATTTTTGTTGGTTAGTATGTGTACAGTGAGATTGACCAACATTTTACCAACATTTACTGATAAAAATTTAATTCCTCCAAGCCTAAGGCTAGTCAGTTCTAAAGTAATCATAGCAGCACTGAATAGAAGAATAGAGGCAGCATCAATGGCTTTTCCTAGATGAATAGGTCAGTGTATGTGGGAAAATCTGTAAAGACCCTGACGTTTTAACATTCCCACTCCCCTAAAAGCTGGGATATGAATAAGATCCCTTTGCCCTTGCTACATTTAATAAAAGCAAAGCAGATGAGAAACTGAACATACCTAATACCTCACCCATGTTTTTGTAAGATATTTACTCCATCCCAGAGTTAAATGAACTTCCAGTTACTCTGCTGTGCATTATAGGTGTGGGGCCTTTGAAGAAAGCAAAACTTGTGGCTTGTCTGCATTGCCCTACAGTTTGGACCTCAGTGTGCACCAAAGAGCTGCACTGTAACTACTCCTCTGTGTGGACACTGCAGGTGCAAACTAAAAGATTCCTAGTTCACTTTAACATAGTCCTCTTCAAATGGGATTACATTAAGGTGAACTAGGAACCTTTTAGTTCACATCCACAGTGTCCAGGGGGACTTACAGCACAGCACTTTGATGCATGCTGCTATTCACAACCCTGTAGTCCAGGGGTCGGCAACGTTCGGCACGCGGCTCGCCAGGGTAAGCACCCTGGCGGGCCGGGCCAGTTTTATTTATCTGCTGATGGGGCAAGTTCGCCATCCCGGGCCAATAGGGGTGGCGAAAGCCGCGGCCAGCACATCGCTCGAACCGTTGCCGACCCCTGCTATAGTCTGATGTGAGGGGAAATGTGAGGGGATTCTGTGGAGCATGAGAGGTGGAGAACTCTCTTATAGGGTTCTCATCCTCCCTGGAGATCGGTAGCTTGTGATCATAGAAGAGAGGCTTTTTGCTTTTAAATAGGCATTTGCAACAGGATGGTTTCCCACAGAGCCGAGATCTGTGACTTTCCTTGATTTGTGGGCATCAAGACAAAGAATTTTTCTGGCAGCCTGGGCCTTGCATGCAGGAGCGCCGCCAGCTTTTTTGTGCATGTTGCAGGATGAAATTAATCCAGAGGAAGGTAGGCCTCTACGATGCAGTTGCATGGGAGTGGGCAAAAGCAGAACAGCCACACAAGGGGTCTATACATTGGCTCTGCTCACTGTGAAGGAGGCTGCTGGGGGTAGGCTCAGGAACTATTGGCTCCATGCTTAGGTGAAACCCCAGCAAACTGACCAAGGAGCTGAAGGCTGGAACAGTAGTCATGGAAGGGTTGCATTATTATCCCAGTGACCTACCTGCAGGTTGGAGTGGCAAATTCTATTCCCTCCATTCTCAGGCATAGACCTTTAAACTTACCTCCCTGCACAAGTGCAGTTATTCTGTTCAGGAAGTGGTGAATTTCACCCCTAGAGAATACTGATGCATAGATTTAATTTACATGCTCCAGAAATCTAAAAATTCTCCTTTATACGGTGAAATGAAAAATAACACTAATTATATATAAATTACCAACCAAGCAGTCTTAGGTGTTTTAGATATTGCCATAAAAGAGGTATCTTAGTACTTAGCTTGAAACTGATAATTCACTTTTAAGAATCTACAATTTATGATGTGAAAGGCTTTTATATTTATAATGCATCATAACTAATAATGAAGCCTATACTTTCTCTTTGCCAGGCTTGCAAATTTGTTTAATTTAAAAGGCATTTTGCTATAAAAGGAAGTGCTCTTTCAGAGCTTTAGCCAGTATAATTAATATCATTGCACTTCTATGCATCAACACACTCAAACTGTTGTACTGTAAAATATGACACTTTGCCCCCCTGACTATTAGTCTCTCCCTTTAGTCAAAAGAATTATTAGGTAGATGTTTCTATAGAAATGTATTAATAAAGTACATGGCAAACTATTTTTTATGTAATACGCATTCCTTGAGGTAGGCATACAGAAAGGGCAAACTATTGTCCCAAGGATAAGGTCGGTACTTTAATTATTTAATTAATAGCCTCGCATTATGCTAACCCAGATGGAATGTGCATGAGGTAGCCAGATTACAAGCTGTTGAGTGGTTGTTTCTCACTAGGAGAAATAAAAAGTCATAAAATAATCTCTGTTCACTAGAGCTGGTCAAAGTTTTTGACTCAAATTGTCCCAATGGAAAATGCATTTTGTCAAAATCAATATTTTCCATGGAAAAATGTGGATTGAAATTATGTATTTCGCTGTCTTAACTGATACATTCAAAATAAAAAAATAATTTTCAACAGAAAATGTAAATGAATTTTTTCATTTCGATGTATTTTTCTTTTGATTTTTGGAAACAAAACATGTTCACTTTTGGTTTTGGGTCTGGTTTTCCCCTACTTCTCTCCCTTTTTTACTTCCCCCAACTTTTTCTGGAGGGAAAGCGTTAAATATACGAAAGTATGGGGAAAATCTCACTCATCACTGGAAAAAGTTGCCTATCTCTCCCGTTTTAGGTCTCAATCTCTCAGAGAATCCTTCATGGTGTCCCATGGAGAGCGGGTGGAAAGGTGATAAGGTGGCAGCTGACCACCCTTCTTCCACACCAGCATTCCCTGGAAGGTTCTGGGTCAATGGGATCTGCTACCCTGTCTTTAGGCTGGTGGGGTTCTATGTACAAGGATAGGAAGAGTGTATTTGTTTGGGTTACAGTGCTTTACTGGTCTGATACCAATACCTGGGGAAGAGTTGATTGTCTGTCTTTTATATTCTCCATCCTCTTTATCTATCCCCCTCTCTTTATCTATCCCAGTGTCATGCAAGATGCACATCTCCATTCAAACACAACTTTTTCTCACATGTGCTTTTTATGAACATAAGGAGATGATCAAAATTTGCCTCAAAATTTATCTGTCAGCTGTATGCCTCTAGCAAGGTACAAACAAGGATTGCATTCCCATTATTCCTTAGATGCAGTGTAGCTTTAAAACTAATTCATCACATATATTAGAATTTGAAAGATTAACGTTGTGGAATATATAGATAAAATGCTTGGCTAACTGATGACTAATAGGGCAAGGGGGAACATAATAATATTTGAAAGAGAGGAATTATTTACAATAATAGAAGAGAATATAACTAGGAGTGATGGGATGGTGAAATTAAGAGTAGGAAACTTGGCTGAATATCAAGAAGTTCCTGAAAGTGAGTTGTATTAGTCTGTGGAATAAATCTCCTGAGAGAGCTGGCAGAAGCCCTGTTACTTGGCTCATTTAAAACTAGACTGGATAAAACATTAGTGATGATCCAAAAGGAAGAAATCCTGCTGTATCTGGAGTGGTAGGTAGGATAGATGAGATGACCTGCTGGGCCTTTTCCATTGCAAGATTCTATATTCTGAAGGAGAGCTTGCCATATACGGACATTCCTTATCAACTGCCAATGGTAACTTCAAATCTATTATTGGTAACATTTCTCAGAAACATCCCTACTTGCAATCAATAATGGGATTGCACAGGTGTAACTTGTATCAAATGTTGGCCTAATAACATTAATTTAATGAGTGGATTATTGAATAAAATAAAATAAAATGTCTTATAGGCTCTCTCATTTTCCGATATAATGTTGTGCTAGATAGCCGAGAAGGCACTTCTGGTCTATAATTCTATTCTCCTTGGCTTATGACTTCCTCAGAATTGCCTATTTGGAGGACATTTCTCATTCCAAGCTCAGAAGTGAAATTATTTTATGTTGTTAAAGTTTAGTCTTTTTCGCAATTTTTGAGTTATCTGGTTATGAAAAATAACAGTGGGATAGTGAAAAACTTGTTAGGAAGCCTGACTGCTGCTGAGATGACTTAAACTTAGTCAGTATTCGGAAGTCCAAACTTGTAGGGCCAAGTCTTCTGGTAGAGTAAACCACATAGCTCCACTGAAGTCAATGAAGCTAAATCGATTTACTCTAGTGGAGGATCTGGCCCATAATGCTGGAAAAGAAATGTGGACTTTGCAGTGTTTGAAAAACACAGTTAGTTAAGAAACAAAGTAAATTAAGTTATCAGTGAATGCAGAAAATATACTGTATACATTATTTTTGAAACTCAGTTAATAGCTCAGAGTGTAGATAATTCCAGGTATTCAGGGAGGATATATAAATATTCATGCATCCTAGCTTTTAATTCCTCCTTGTATGTCTCTCTGAATTACTATTCCTACCTGTAAAATGGCATAAGGAGCTCCACCATGTGTGTCAGCTTTTCTGCTGGGGCCCATTTTCAAAGTCGGTGTCCTGACTAGAGTGTACTGCAATCTACAGAGCACATAGTATTTGAAATTGGGACCATTGGAGCCCAGCAGGTGGGACACCAGACTTGCTGAGTCTCTTCTGATGCTTAAGGTATAAAATTATGATCCTGACCATTAGGAGGTTTACCAACAGAAACTGGAAATCAGGGAGATAATCTGAGATGATCAGGTTCAAATTCTGTAGTCCTTAATCAAGCAAATATTTGAATCAGGTAAAACTCCTGGAGTCTTCAATGGGAGTTTTGCTCAATCAAGGGTTGCAGAATTTAAGACTCTGTTTTTGACAAACTATTAAATCTAAGAAACCTTTTAGCTTCAAAATAAATAACTCACGTCATTTTAAACAGGAATTTAGACTTTTGGGAAAGAACCATGAATTTTCTCCAAAGCACTGTATCAATCACTAATAACGAACTATTATAACACTCCTAGGGTATTCTAATGGAACACCATATGCTGCATTCAGGAACTGAAAACTACAACAATCAAGCCAAATTATTTCAAGGTAGAAAGAATACTCACCTTCCATCAAATGTGATAATGTGTGGATCAGTGAAAGAGTAGCAGTTTCCTGTTGGGAGGTCTTGAACTGTGACCTGGTTAATATAAAATGTGTAATGAATACAATTTATGTAGCAGTTTCTCTTCTTTGTTTTCCCTCACAAAACTTTATGGGTAGCATTCAAGGGTCAAGTATAAACTGAAATCTGACTTATAAAACATGATGCAGAATGGGTACAGAATAGACTTCCTTTTTAAACAATTGAGTTTAATCACATACTGCCTGAGAGCTGGGTGTACTATTATTTCACCTACCTCTGTTTATTGTATTTCTTTACCCTGTTTGGTAAAAGAGAAGCTTTTCCTACTAAAATTCCCATTAATAAGCAGAACCCCGCCTAGAAATTACCAATAGTGTAGAACACTTATTAAATCACAATAATTTCAAAGCCTGAGGTCTGGCTTAATTATGGATAATTAGCATGTTTTAGTAGCCTGTACTACTACAGGTCCATAGGTTTGACCTTAATTTTATGGTTCATATTTTGAATATTTAATTCATTTAATGCAGACTGTGGACCAGGTTCTGAGATCAGTTACAGTGTAAATCCAGAGTAAACCCTTCCTGGTGTCAAGGAATCAGTGCAGTCTCCCTTAACTTCAAGGTTGCGGGAACCAACAGAATTGGGTGAAAGATAAAGGGCTGTATTAAGGCTTCTCTCAGTTACAGCAGTGTAAAACTATCTTAAGTTAGATCAGCAATAACTCCTAAGAATTTCAGCCATCTGGGAGCAGAAATGACATGAAGAGTCAGGAACCAGTGGAGATATTATGCCTGCAAAAACTAGGAGAAGACCCAATGCCTCCAATGATGCCAGGGGGTGGGGGAGAAACTTACTTGTGGCACTTGCTACACCTGCGCCCTGTAGAGGTCCTTTGCATCTCCCATCCACTGGACAGAGAGACAAGACTATTGCCACATTGCTGCCCAAAAGGTGCCTCTAGGTGAAGGTATATTGCATAATATAATATCCAATTCTCACCTTGATAATGTAGAATCAGAGTGTGCTATTTGCGCACAGCCTATAGTAAGTTGTAGTGCAAAGGGCCCCATTTGCACTGTGGGAAGGATATGTGACACCCCTTTGTGGGATGAAACATGCTCCCATACATGCAGCCAGCCTACCCCCATTCTCTGGCCGTGACAGTCTACTCTTTGCTTGTTCTATCTGCTCCCAGAGGGAGGCATCTTAGGTGCAAACTCTGCACGTCATCAGGAACCCAGAAATGCAGTTCAATTAGTTCTGACATAGGGTGTGAAGCAGGAGGAAAAAGTGGAGGGTCCTTGCGCCTCCCTTTGTCACTATGCAGCCATGTGGAATCAGGCATAATGTAGTCTTTACGAATAGGGGTGATTTTCAATAATGGATTAATGGGAGAAGGCGGGCTTCTCTCATGGAGATGAGCCCCTCAAATGAAGAGTTTGTACTTTTGCATATACATCATCAGCCTTGTGGTGATGCCACTCTGACACCTCATGTACGCTGGCCACCCACAGGTGTTAGAGTGCGCCCCTTGAGGAATGCAGAAGTGAAGTCCTCAGTGAAAAATGTTTTGGCCTGAAGTCAAATATAGTTGTATCAACCAAAAATTATGTAAAATAATTTTCTCTATTAACACCATCACCACATTCCAACTCACTCTCTCTCTCCAGCTCTTTTAATTAGCGAATCAATGCAAAGAGTGCAGTATATTTGCTTCCTATGTAGTGGGGACCTGAATTTCTCTCAAATTGTTCTGCAGACTTCAGCCATTCCATTTCCAGATAAATTTGGAGATTTATTAGGGAGCCTGCAGTATCTAAAGACTATTTTGATTTTAATATATCATGCTGAAGTTTTTCTTGGCTATGCTGGCAGAGGTGTTTAACATTAATGCTTCTAATTGCTTGCAAAACATCAACAGTAAAGTGAGATTTTTTTTGTTCTTGGAAGCTTGCTTTACTAGGATCAAATTTAATTTATTTTTTAAATAGTTAATTTAACTTTACATTTGCTCAGTTCTCATGTTTTAATAGAAACATGAATGCCATCAAAAATTAATATATGTTTGATTGCATTGAGCTAACTGCATTGTATTTGTGTTGAACTAGATTAAAGGTGCCTTTATCATCATAAGGACAATATTTAAAATATTTAATATAAAGACTATATCGAGGAAGAAAAGAAATGTACACACCTTTGTAATTATACTTTTTAAAGATACAAATACAGTACTCTGGATCTAATTTTGATCTCACTTCCTCCAGTGTAAATCAGGCAAAACTCCATTGAAATCATTAAGGTGATACCATTGTATAGCCATGGTAAGTGAGAACAGAATCAGTGTCACTCTTTGGGTCTTGAGGTAAATGATGCACATAAATCAGGACCAAGTTCATTAATCAGTATGTCTTCTATTGGTAAAAATATGCTACGTTGGATTTGCCACCTCTTTGTGAACTCCAGTTGAGTGCTATGTATGTTCTGACACTGTGTGACACTTTTAGTCTATCACATCATAATATCACTGTGGACTTCTATCAGAGCTCTCATCTGAGACTCAACAGGCCACAAACAGTGGACCAAATTGTGTGTGCCTCACTCACTTGAACAGGCCTCCTGAAGCAAATGTAACTAAAGGAAGCAGGATTTGGCTCATTAATTAATTCTCATTATATTAATAATGCCCATTTTGTACATGGATAAACAGAGATACAGAGAGGTTAAGTGCCTCATTAGAGGCCTCATAATTACTGGCAGAGCTGAAAATAGAACACCGAAGTCCTGACTCTCAGTCTCCTTCTCAAATTACCAGGCCACTCTCCAACCCTTTATTTATTTTGTTGTTCATTGTGGCAGTAGGAAATCATAACCAACAGAAGTGTTCTTGCAGGGAAGCTTTGCCTTTGCTTCGCTCTATGAACCACAATCTAAATGTGGGTTATGTGCTCTTTTGGAATTTCTTCCCCTGAGTGTTTTCTTTTCCTCCTAAAGAATTGATAGTTCCAAACTGGCCCTCTCTCCTCCCAAAACACACACACATACAAACGTGATTGTGTGTAGAATCCAACTGTTGGCCCTACTGATGTGCTGGCTGATAATCAAAACAAACCGGTTAAAGCAAAACACTCCAAAGATTAATTTCTTTGGCATATTAAGTCACTGTGCTGAGTTAATGTGCTCACAATGAGGAAGTTTATACAGCTAAGACTTATTGCCTTCTCCCCCCCCCCCCCAGCCCCCCGTCCCTTCATAGCAAAACTCCCACTGAAGTTTGCCATGTTTTCCAAGTTATTTGAGTAACCAACCTTTACATCCTTTGGTGCATACGCTCTCCAGAGTAGTTCACTCCTTGTGACTGGCTCAGCTCTGATATAGCTGATGCGGTCTCCATCCTGGGCAAAGTCTGTCACAGCTGTCACAGTGAGTGAGGCTCTTGCACAACTGCCTTCTGTACAGGGCATATGCAGGAGATCCACTTGGCATGTCGAAAGGACTATGTTTGAGGGCCCCAGTAATAAGTTATCTAAAATGTACAGGAACATTGGGCCTGAGAAAAGATATTACATGGTTGTCCCCACCATCTTTACTGTCAGACATAAATGTTCTACTTTCAGATACACACATTAATTGAAACCACATGGGTTTTGTGTGAAAACTGTTGTTATGATTAACTTGATCTGATATCGCTATGCAAATAGTCACTGCATTTCTTCTTGCGATAGATGTTTTTATGAAGACCCAGTTGCATGCCTTGATAGTCACAGCTGCCAATATCTTCTCAAGTGACACTCTTATCTATATGGGGAAGAGTCCATGGGATGAAGATAAATAATTCTCATGACTAGGAATAAGACTGTTTCAGGAAGATGCACTTTCCAAGGTACTTACAAAATTATTATCAGTTTATGCCTGAGACAAAGGATGGTGCAGTGGTTAGGGTCCTAGCTTAAGACTTGAGAGACCTAGGTTCAACTTCCTGCTCTGCCACAGACTTTCTGTGGGACCGTGGACAAGTGCCTCAGTTCTCCATCTATAAATTGGAGATAATAGCACTTCCCTACTTATAGTCAGATTCTGAGGATAAATACTTTCAAAGATTAAGAGCTGCTCTGATACTTAGGTAACGGGAGCTAGCCAAGCACCTACATAGACAGAAAAGTGCTGGAGACCTGGGAACTGAATCTGGCTGCTCACAGAGCAGGTGAGGCAATGACATTGTAAGATTAGTCATGCAGCTCTGCCACTGTGCTTCAGCTCTTACTTAAAATGATCTCCTCTAGGGGTGAGAGGGTAGCTGCCTTCATGCCTTTTCAGTTCTTAGCCTCAATTTTAAAGTCACAAATCTGGGGTCCTGTTAGTGCCATCTATTGTGGGTTTTTTTTTCATATGGACACTTATCCACTAAGAACTGGTTTGAGACAGGGTTGCTGCCTCTGAGGGACAAAAATCTGGGACATCCAAGATGTTCCCGAGAGCCATTAAACTGAACAGCTGGCAATATGTACTGAGCAACTTTACAGGTTTCCAGGGACAGCTACCACAAAAAAAGGACAATCCTGGGAAAGCCTGAATAGGTGGCAGCCTTACTCTGAGATCACCACTTTTTTCACAGAGGATACTGAATAGCCACTGGATTGTAATAACAGCCACCTACTCTGGATTTGAAATATGTAGCCCAAAGTGATCCATTCAAAAGCCCAATGGTTTCTTTGAATACACCAGGGAAAATTGTGGCCCTATTGAAGTCAACAGAAGGTTTGCCATTGACTTCAGTGGGGCCAGGATTTCACACAGTTTCCACAGTCTGAGCCAACACCTACAGTATGACAAGAAATGCTGGGAATTGGATTAATTTGGTAAAATCAAAGCAATTATTCATAATTCATGGATTTGTTTCTTAATTTATATTCAGCTGGTGTAAAAATACGCAAACGTATTTCCAAATAATCAGTATTTCATGCCTTATTGAAAAGTCCTATACAATGTAACTGAGATTAAACCCACAGATTCTATACAAATTGAACTATGGCATTTAATAGAGAAGTATCTCTGATATCAAATGCTTAAGGGCTGGCTTACAATTGTATAGCAAAGTTCTGGATCATTTTCAAGGTTTTTTTAGTCAGTTAAACAGAAGCTTTCCATAAAGGACAGTTATTGCCATTGTAGTCATGTGAGGTTTGCTCACTACCCAGAACAGAAGTTTAAAATCAAACAAAATAATCTTGTTAAAATAACAGAGATACACATAAAACAAGCGACACAACAACAGCTCTGTTGTATCCTCGGATTCATTATATTATCTAAACCTAGAGAGATATTTCTATGCTTTTAATTGGCTTTCTCAATGCTTATTACCTACATAATTAACACAACAGTGGTGTTAAATGGACTCAACTCGACATGGAGTTTGTTATTTAATTTCTTTTAGCATAAATGAATAAAAACTAAAATAGCCTTTATTTCCAATGTGTAGGACTGTGGCCAATTTAAATCTTATAGTATTTAAAAGGCCGTAGCTTTCTTTCAAACAAAAAACAAATGCAACTAAAGCACTGAATAAACATCCTTGCAAAGTACATATGCATACATAAAGCAGAAGATGTTTATAGACATTTAGCATCTCAGTTGAACATATGTGGCCCAATGACACACAGACAAACAGCCTCAGAGTGGACCAATCAAGGGCAATAGTTGGTTATTAGCTTAAATTGCATAAATGAGATGATTATAAGGGACAGAAACTTGCCACTTCTGTAACAGCTTCTTTCCAAGGCTAGTTAATTGGTACAGTTGTATCTCCATCTCTGTACCTCTCAGCACCAACTTGTCAAGTTCATTAACACATTGAAAATAAATCTACTTCTGGAAACTTTCTCGGTCAGTCTCCCTTAGAATATTAAGAGACTGATAAAACATGCAGTGAAAAGGGAGTGGGCCCCTGCCAAGCAAGTTTGTATTAGATGCTAACTTTGGCAGAATAGCGTCTGCAGTCTTGTTAGCTCACTGCCCATAAATTTGCCATCAGCCAGATTTTCAAAGGTGCCTAACTTCCTCTGGTGCTTTTGAAAATTCCACTAGGTGCCTATCTGCATTTTTATGCACCTAAATACCTTTACTAATCTGGCCCTGTGAGTTTAAAGAATGCTCACTTGGTAGGCTGACACAGCCTGGCAGCCAAGAGGAATATGCGGAACAGTGCACCACTAAGTCATGAGCAAATTCAAACCACTCCATGTATGGAAGCCAACACAGCTGCTGAAACCACAAGGTACAGTTCAGCTTAGATCACTGAGTTATGTTCTCATTTTGAATGCCTTTTTATCCCCTTTGTTGTCTGTGCTTGTGCTGAGGATTGGGAGGAAAAGGAGAGGGATTTCAGCTCATTGAAGTGAATGTTTCTGAACATCAGGGAGATTAAAAAAGGATGAGAAGAAAGAGTGGGGTGGTAGATTGAACCTCAGCAGAGGATTATTGATTTTTTTTGTTTTGTTTTAGGAGAAGTTCTATATAATGTATATGTCAGCAAGTGATTAAATGGGGAAGGCAAAGATCTGGGGAGAAATCCTGGCCTTATTTAAGTCTAGAGGAACTTTGCCATTGATTTCAATGGGTCCAGGATTTTACCCGTGGAGCAGGGGTTGTTTAAAAAATTCTCACCAGTGGTAAAACCAGCACATAGCAAAAATCCCAGAGCTTGTATGTTGTTTTGCCTTGAGTTTTTAAGATGAGATGCTACATTTAACAGGTGGACAAATGCTCTGGTGGGCCTGATTGTGATCCTGTCTCTAAAAGCAACACCCATTGACTTCAAGGGAACAGCATACATTGGAGGACAGCAGAATTAGTCCCTTGATAGAAAAAGTTTTTGGTTGTTAGATGATGAAAATGGGAAATGAAAATCCATAATTTCTGGATGTGAGCAGAATTACATCACTCTGACCTTGGAAAAAATATTTGCTAATTAAAATGGCAAAATGTTTCTTTAGATAAAATGTGCTAACATTCCCAAGCAAACAACTTAGAAAGTGATCAATAGTATGTCACAAAAATTAATGCAGTGTTGTTTTTGCCATGTTGGTCCCAGGATATGAGAGAGACAAGCTCTGTGGAGCTTGAAAGATTGCCTCTTTCACCAACAGAAATTGGTCCAACAAAAGATATTACCTCACCCACCTTGTCACTATCATGTTCCAGTCCACCAAAACCCCCCAAACAAATGAAAACCAGAAAACAAACCAACAAAAAAAAAACCTTTATATTTTCATTTTCTAGAAAAGGAATGTAATGTAGAACTAATTCTTGATATTTTTAAAAGGGAAAGACTACTAAATTCCTAACTTCCACACCCTTCTTAGGGTATGTACCGATACTGGGAAAATTAGGTTATATGGGATACAAAACAATATCTGTTTCATGATTTTCTTCTCCGTCCAAACGTCTTTGAGATCCTGATGGTGCAAAGACTTAAAAATATGTATAATGTTACATAGATGAATGGTCCCACTGAAGTCAATTGGACTCCTCAAGTGTGTAGAACTGAGGCTTTATAGGGTAGGCTCTTTGGGATACTGACGGGACCTAACCATATGTTTCTAGCTTAAATAAAATCACAATTTATCCAGAAAAAGATGCAAAATCTGTTCAGTGATTTATTTATTTATTATTGATCCAGCTCTTGAATTATCTGAGGATGATGTTCTGAGTGACCATCAATAAGTGACGAGATTGTTCTGAGTGTCACTCAGGTTAAGAACCATTCAGGATGCAGAACCTTGTAATGCTATTTTATAAACCTAAATGTTTTAAAAAATCCTTTTATTTATCATTATTTCTCTAATAAATCACAATGAACTATGATGTAGCTATTATTGAAATTGCTTAATGTACCGGCAACAAACCATGAGTGATTTTCTCATCTACTTTGTTTTAGAAGCTAACATGCTATTTAGTTTTTTCAACCTTTCAACATTATCTAAATGTTGTAATTTCCCTTTAAATTCATTGTACCATATAAGTTGCAAAAAATGCATAGTCACAATGAATTAACTACAATGTACAAAACTCTTACCAGAATCTTCAGTTTTCAGCTGTAAAGTAATTTTACAGATGTCACCTTGATCTTGGCAGATAATAGGTACAGTACTTAGAATGGTCAAAACATGTTCTTTGTCATCCTCTGAAATTTGTAATGACTCTGGTGTAAACTGGAAGTAAAATACATGATCAATCTTAGATAATGATGATAGAAAAATAAGGCAAAATTGATATTTCTGAAACATAAAAAATGATTTTTTCTTTTTAACCAAATAAATTTACAAATTCATTATCATAATTTCTGATAACATAATCATTGTCTCTAATTTCAAAAGGTAAAATTGCTTTTTAAGCTTTTACAGTATGTTCAGGAATTAAGAAACTATTTGCAGTTGTCATCAGTAGTCTGTAACAGTTTCTTATTTCCTGGTCTGAAAAGAATCTTAAAAATATAAAAAGTCCTGAAAACAATAGGATAGCATGAATTTTTTTTTTCAGTATCACTTTAAAAAAAGAACTAGTTACTGTGCACTGAGAGGTATATTTTCACTGATCATGGGCTAGAGTGTGACAGTACCACAAGCCCTGCATATGAGGGGGCACACTGGTGCACTGCCCCAGGAGCAGGGCAGTTCAGTGCAGTTCCCTCCTTGTTCCCTGTTCTTGCACCAGGGGAAAAGAATCTGTTAGTGGCTCATACATGAAGCAGATTAGTTCCCCTTCTATGCCAGCATAGCTCTACTGTCTTGTGCATTCCAGAGCAAAGCCAAGACTCCAGCAACTCCCCACTCCCTCCTTGTCCATCTGCTCTGGTGGCTAGTACAGAGCACTCTTACCCTTGCCCATCTGAACCCAATGTCTGGGTAGTGCATATGTGTGAGCTGGGGCTATCTCCCTTTAATGCCCCTGCATGGGTGTGTACCCCAAGAGACAATCTGGCTCTGCATAATTATGTATTTCATTTATACAGGACAATGCTTTTCACTACTAAGGATCCAAGTGTGTTTTGTGATAACTTGTGGGTCGAATTCTGCTTTTGGTTACACTAGATCAGCTCCTATTGACTACAGGGGGAACTGTGCACATTTATCTAGGGGCAGATCTGGGATCTTTATACAGTGGTTGCTCATAAAAATGCTCCTATTTTGCCTTTGATAACTAAAAACCATTACCAGGGTACTTGCAGTATTCTCTAATTAGTATAGGTAAATCCTAGAGAATAATGTGAATACTAAAGCAGTACTACAAGACATGGCCACTGGACCAAAGATCATTCAAAATTGATTTGAAAACAATATTTTGGTTGGAAATAACTACCAAATCCATTCTCTATCATTCTATACTGCAGCCATCAAAGTGGTATCTAATAACCTTACAAAATTAAATAATCTAAATAAGGCAGTCTACCCATAAGCATTATTTTTCAGTCTCTTCCCTTGACCTTATCCAGGTGTTTGTTAGAACTTAATTTTTCTCTCCTCATCCTTAAGTCTGAATGCAGTGACATTCTGACTTAAATTCAAAGACTTTAAGGCCAAAAGAGACCACTATAATCATCTAGTCTGAGCTCCTGCACATTACAGGCCACAGACACTCACCCATCCACACCTGTAAGAGACCCATAACCTCTGGCTGAGTTACTCAAGTCATCAAATCTTGACTTAAAGACTTCAAGTTACAGAGAATCCATCATTTACTCTATTTCAAACCAGCAAGTGAGTCATGCCCCATGCTGTAGAAGAAGGCAAAAACAAACAAACAAACAAAAACAAACAAAGAAAAACGCAGGGTCTCTGTTAATCTGATCTAGGGGAAAACTTCTTCCCAGCCCCAAATTTGGTGATCTGTTAGATCATGAGTATGTTGGCAAGCCCCAGTAGCCAGACACTTGGGAAAGAATTCTCTGTAGTAACTCAGAGTCCTCCCCATCTAGTGTCCCATCACCAGCCATTGGAGACATTTGCTAACAGCCATTGCAGATGGACCATATGCCATTGTAGGCTACCTAATCATACCAACCCCTCCATAAACTTATCAAGTTCAGTCTTGAAACAGGTGAGTTTTTTTGCCACCACTACTCCTCTTGGAAGGCTGTTCCAGAACTTTAGTCCTCTGATGGTTAGAAACCTTCATCTAATTTCAAGCTTAAACTTGTTGGTGGCCAATGTATATTCATTTGGTTTTGTGCCAACATTGTCCCTTAATGTAAATAACTCCTTTCCCTCCCTGACGTTTATCCTTCTTATGTATTTATAGAGAGCAATCATTTCTCCTCTCAACCTTCATTTTGTGAGGCTAAACAAGCCAACCTCCTTAAGTCTCCTCTCATAAAGTAGTTTCTCCATTCTTCCGATCATTCTAGTAGCCCGTCTCTGCACCTGTTCCAGTTTGAATTCATCTTTCTTAAACATGGGAGACCAGGATTGCACGCAGTATTCTAGGTGAGAATTCACCAGTGACCACGTCACACTGGTGGCTCATAGTCATCCTGTGATCAACCAATACCCCCAAGTCTTTCTCTTCTGTCTCTTCCAACTGATAAGTCTCCAGTTTATAGCAAAAATTCTTGTTGTTTAGTCCCAAAGTGCATGACCCTGCACTTCACACTATTAAATGTTGTCCCATTTCCATTACTCCAGTTTTCAAGATCAGCCAAATCTTCCTGTATTATGTTACAATCCTTCTTTGTATTGGCAATACTTCTCAATTTAGTGTCACCTGCAAATTTTATTAGTGCATTGCCACTTTTTTGTGCCAGGGTCATTAAAGAAAATGCTAATAAAGATTGGTCTCAAGACCAATCCCTGAGGAACTCCACTAGTAACTTCCCTGCAGCCTGATAGTTCACCTTTCAGCATGACCCATTGTAGTCTCCCCTTTAGCCAGTTCCTTACCCACCTTTTAACTCTCATATTAATCACCATCTACTCCAATCTAACTAAATATTTCCATGTAGAACTATATCAAATGCTTTTCTGAAATCCAGGTAGATTAGATCCACTGCACATAGGTCTGGCACTCCTAACCTTGTACATAGTCACTGGAATGTATCTGGACATGTGCTAGAAGGTGCATGAAGCACTTTTGCATACTTTTTATGTTCTGACAGTGTCAGCACCTAGACACTACTGTGAATGCTTTAGAAAGGCTTATAGAATGGCATGTAATTTATTAAGACATTTTCTCACTGGGCATGTAGAAGCTACATTAATTATGATCAAGTCCTATTTTCTTGTGTATTGTGTTCCAGAGTATGTTGGTTAATATTCAAATATTCTTCAGTGACATGCTGGATAAGTGCAGTAAATCAAGGACATCTGCATTACCTTAATCCCCGCATAGAATCCATCGCTCTCTTCAGGCAATGACTGCTGATCAGGAGAGTCCCTCATAAAAGCAGTGACAGTACAAAAGATCTGTAATAAATAAATAGCTTTACTTGAAATAAAGCAGAAGGGAAACATAGTTATGCATCTTCACTAGTTATCTTGGTGGTGGCTGTTTTTACCTCTAGAACTGACTTTTTTAGGGGTTGTTGTTTGATCATATTTGTAAACCCTGAGGAGTTAAGATATTTTTGATCCATTTATTAAAAAAAAGGAGTTTAGGGTTCCAGTCTCAGTGATTAATAGCACTTAACGCTTGTGTAGCACTTTCAGATCTCCAAGCATGTTATAAAGGCGAGTATTATCATCCTATTAGAGGGAGGCTGATTCAGGAGCTGAAACAACTTGTAGAAGGTCAGTGTAGTCCAGTGATAGGGGCCAAGAATAGAACCTAGTTTGCAGACCACTGCCCTATCCATTGGCTCTCACAGCCTCCTTTTATTTTTGAGGCTATATTTTAAGTTGGACTGGCCTCACAATCATCCACCCTCAGAAATAGCCTCAGCATCATTAAAGCCCTTTGTGACAGAGGCTTTGGAAACATGGAATATTCAAAGACTATTTTATCTATAATATAAATGTGATATAGATCTTTATGGGCATGCTGTGGCTTGTATTCCTGGATCAATGGGTGAGCTAAAAGATGTTTCCTGCAGGAACTAAAGTCAGTGGGGTGTAATTAATGCAAATCCCCAATCCTGAAAAAAAATCAGGCAGGACACAAGTCCTTTTGACACTTTACCCCTTAGGGAAATACCATATCCCAGGTTGACCATTTCAAGATGCCTAAGAATGCAAAGGACTTGAGATCGTATATGTGGGAGAGGGATCACTCACCTTCAATACAGAAATGACACGAGACTGCGATCAAGAGAGACAGGCCCTGCAGAAATGATCTGAAGAACTTTAAAACCTACCCAGGTCTCTGTGTGGAAGATGGGTAACTATCTGCTAAACTAGACATGTGTACAAGCTCTTTATTGTTTTTATTACATGTTTTTTCTGTGATGATTTTGTTCTGGTTAGTATTTTGCTATATGGAAGCTGGCTGGTTACTGGTGAACCCTGTCATTGCCCTTGAGACAACAGGAGTGTACGTGCTGAACTAGTTAGACCTTGTGAGGCAATCTGCAGGAGTCTGCAGACTAATTCCCCAGTCTGGAGGGAGAGGGTTGCGGGATCCTGCCCCAAGAAAGGTAATGGCTAGAGGCCTGAGACTTAAGTGGGGTTCCCTTACAGAGTCCAGGAGGGGGTCAGAGGTACAGTTACCTCAGGAACTATGACACCCTCTTTATGTGTTATCTCAAGTCCTGATAGGGTGACCAGATGTCCTGATTTTATAGGGACAGTCCTGATATTTGGGGCTTTGTCTTATATAGGTGCCTATTACCCCCCCATCCCCGTCCCGATTTTTCACATTTGCTGTCTGGTCACCCTAAGTCCTGATCATGAGAAGCTGCGTACTCCATTTTGCCTGATGTATTATAAAAGTGTTATCTAAATGATAAAGACATGTCAACAAGGTTTATCTTTTAAAAAGCACAATGTATCAATGTTTTATTCCTAGGACAGTCAGGCAACCTTTTTCTCTGCTGAGGCCACACACTCTCTACTATCCTATTTTTTTAAATAAATGGTTTCTTGTTTCAGAAAACCAAAACTGCAAACCCCATTCCTTTGAGCACAAGATTACACAATACAAATATCCCTTAAAACAAACTACAACAGAATACTAGGCTGTAGTTATTAATTTCTGGTTACTCCTCATCACTGCAATAACAGATTGTGACTCTCTAAATCAATTCCAGACTTTCAACAGTAACCCAGCAGGGGAGCTAGGCTCATCTAGCTTATTTGGTATTATGAGTAAGCTTCTTTGGTTTGATTATCAGAAGAATTCAGCACTTTGGTTGTGTTAGTTCATCCAGAAGTGTCACATTGGTAGCTACTGAGTTCTGAGCACTTTTGGAAAATCAGTTCTTACATAGGAGCCTAAATAGGAGATGAGTTTTTTTTTTTTTAAATCTGGCCCCTTTTGACTAGGGATGTGCAAACTGGTTCAGAACAAATAAGAATACTCTCAAAAACTCATAGCCATGTAAACCCAAATCACTTTCCAGGTTTGTATAAGGCACTACTCTCCTTCCCTCTTCAACTCCACATATGTCATGGCTCCCTCCTCCCCTACCTGTATCAGAGTAGCAGCCGTGTTAGTCTGTATCCGCAAAAGGAACAGGAGTACTTGTGGCACCTTAGGGACTAACAAATTTATTAGAGCATAAGCTTTTGTGGGCTACTGCCCACTTCTTCGGATGCATATAGAGTGGAACATATATTGAGGAGATATATATACACACATACAGACAGCATGAACAGGTGGGAGTTGTCTTACCAACTCTGAGAGGCCAATTAAGTAAGAGAAAAAAATTTTTTGAAGTGATAATCAAGCTAGCCCAGTACAGACAGTTTGATAAGAAGTGTGAGAATACTTACAAGGGGAGATAGATTCAATGTTTGTAATGGCTCAAGCCATTCCCAGTCCTTATTCAATCCTGAGTTGATTGTATCTAGTTTGCATATCAATTCCAGCTCAGCAGTCTCTCATTGGAGTTTTCCAACGAGAGACTGCTGAGCTGGAATTGATATGCAAACTAGATACAATCAACTCAGGATTGAATAAGGACTGGGAATGGCTGAGCCATTACAAACATTGACTCTATCTCCCCTTGTAAGTATTCTCACACTTCTTATCAAACTGTCTGTACTGGACTAGCTTGATTATCACTTCAAAAAATTTTTTCTCGTACTTAATTGGCCTCTCAGAGTTGGTAAGACAACTCCCACCTAACTTATTTGTGCCCATTCAGAATACTAGAAATATTTCAAGTGCTGTATGGATCTCACCTAGATCCTTGAACCTGAAGAATTAAGTATTTCATTTGCTCTTCCCTCTAAATCCAAGTGGATTATTCCCAGTTCCTTCTCAGACACTTTTTCTCAAGGTCATTTCTGTGTGCACTCCAGCACCTTTGTTTTTATTTCAGATTTTCTTACTGACAGACCATCTACCATACCACCTCAGGTTGGTGAGGGGAACCAGTATTCTTCCTTATTTTGAATAGATAGAATCCTTTTCATCTTACCTCAGGTTTGCCCCTTTCCAACAACAGAAGTAAGTAATCACTTGCTACTCTAAAGTCACAGTTCCTCAACTTCCGTGTATTTACACAGTTTCTCTCTAAAGCACAATAGTAAAAGAAGTGTGTTGTACAATTTAGTTCCTTGTTATCACTAGGGATTTATTATCCCTCAAGACATTATCTCTAATGGCCCACATTCAATCTATGAAGCTTTAAGAAAGATGTTTTTCTTGCATAGCAGAGGGTAATTGTTACTGTTCCTCATGCTGTTCCCATCACCAGTGCTGATGGAGGCAGTCTTCTCAAAAATCAAGGGCCGACAAATCAGTAGCAGCAGAAAAAAAAAAATAAGTCAGAAAATATCTGTTCCCTCTTGCCCCTCCCCCCAAGTGAAAAAATGATTCCATTACACATCTCAGTGTGCGTATCCAATGCAGCTGCATTGCAGATGTAATATTTACACAGACTATGGTAAAACTTGCTGAGCTGTTTTGTACTTTTTGCTTCAACAGTTTTAGCCAAGAATATTCACATGGTGACTTCCATTTGAAAACACCACTTTGAGAATCCCCGCCAAGAAGAGAGAGACAATTAAAGCTGTCAGGATTGCTCACTAGGAGGCTGAAAAGGAAAGCAAGGGGTGGATCTGTCTAAGGATTCCAAGACAGATTGTAAATAATATGGCATGCATCTTTGAAAATGCCTCAGTAACCCAGTCTTGTTTCCTGTTTGCAAAATATATTTTCCTTGTTGCAGAACAAAGTGACTTATTTGTTTATTTAGAAACTTTTTATTAAAGCAAAGTTACAATAGAACATTAACATACCATAACGTACATTATTTATTCAGGATCACGTAGATATTAAAAGAACCTGGCTAAAGATTCTGGCTTACTGGCTGGGGAGTATCCTCCTCTGAGTATGCTAGAAAGGGAGACTGAATGTCTCTAAGAGTGTATGCTTTTAGGATACATTCTGCACATAGAACATTACATTTAAATATACAGAGATGACACATAGCTATATTTAAAATACCCTTAAAATACCATCCCATGCTTGTATACGGCCATATATTTTTGGCAAACAAAAAGTAGAATACCTTGAATAGTAGGCACCTCTTATGTATTGGGTAAAATCAATAGGACTTGTGAAGATTAGTATAGTATTTGCAAATCAAAATGTATAGACACTGAATTTGTTCTAGCGTTACATTTTATTCCTGTCTTTTTTATTGTTGTTCTTCCTCTTTAGTTTCTTCTTTACCTAGTAGGTGTACACATCTCTTCATAATCATCAGATATGTTCTTTGGCCACTGAGCTACAGGTTGACAGTTTGCCACATAATTATTATTATACTTCTTCTTGGGAGTTTTTTTGCCTTCAGCCAAATACCACCTTTTTTTCTCCAGCTCAGGAATCAGCAATATTTTTTCATATCAACATATCACTTAAAGCAAAGAGATAATAACAACACTGATGGCACCTTGCTGACAACAGTGACAGGTGAGATGGTATTTTTCACTAACTCCTCACATCTTTTTAAATAAAAGTATATTTTGTCTTCATCCCTTTTAAAGCGATAGTAATCTGTGAAGGGGACTTCAGACACCATAATCCAATTGCTTCCGGTTGTGGGTTGCTTCCTTGCATCTATGTATCTGAAATTATTTCTTTAGGGCAAAATCCACTGTTAGGTAGAAACTGATAAAACAAAAAGGGTGATTTTTTAAAAAATTCTCTTTTCAAGTTAGGGCTGCCTTCTGCCCTCAGGTGCAATTCCTACTGACTTCTTCAGATTCACGTCTGCTTCATTTTGAAATCAATGGGAGCAGTGTATTCAACCGAAGGCTGAATTCGATCTTTAATGTTGGAGCGGGGAAACTGGATGGCTTTGGGAACTGGTCATGGTATATAGAGCATTAATCTCTAAATAGGCCTTGTTCCAGTCATTGACCATTTTTTTTCCTCAGCATCTTGCATGACAAACTCTCATAGAGAGTTTAAGGCTAGAAGGGACCTAGTCTGACCTCCTATATATCACAGATCATTACATTTCATCCAGTTACCCCTATATTATGTCCAATAACTTGTCTGACTAAAGACATCAAGAGATGGAGAATCCACCACTTCCCTGGGTAGTTTGTTCCAATGATTAATCACCCTCAAAGTTAGATATTTGTGCCTTATTTCTAATTTGAACTAGTCTGGCTTCAGCTTCCAGCCATTGTAATTTGTTATACCTTTACCCAGAAGATCAAAAAGTCCTTTAGTATCTTGTATTTTCTTTGTGTGAAGGTATTCATACACTGTGATCAAGTCACCTCTCAATCTTTTTGCTAGACTAAAGAGATTGAGCTCTTTAAGTCTCTCACTGTAAAACATTTCCTCCAGTCCAGGAATAATGTTTTGTTTCTTTTCTGCACCCTCTCCAGTTTTTTAACATCCTTTTTAAATGCTGGGAAGCAGAACTGTATACAGTATCCCAGCATAGGTCTCACAAATGCCATAGAGAGAGGTAAAATCACCTTCTGCTCCTACTCACTGCTCCCTCTTTTATATTTCCAATGATTGCATTC
Organism: Malaclemys terrapin pileata; assembly: GCF_027887155.1. Classification (NCBI taxonomy): domain Eukaryota; kingdom Metazoa; phylum Chordata; order Testudines; family Emydidae; genus Malaclemys; species Malaclemys terrapin. The sequence goes on along the minus strand of NC_071515.1, from coordinate 59,935,616 downwards.
GCCCTTTTTGCCACAACTTTGCATGTTGAGTTGCTTTTCCATTATGACCCATAATCCTTTTAAGAGTCACAGCTCCGTAAATTTACAGTCCCCCATTCTATACGTATGGTCTGCGTTCCTTCTTCCTACATGTGTAACTTTGAATTTGGCTGTAGTAAAATGCATTTTATTTGAATAATGACAGGTTTCAGAGTAGCAGCCGTGTTAGTCTGTATCCGCAAAAAGAAGAAGTGGGCTATAGTCCACGAAAGCTTATGCTCTAATAAATTTGTTAGTCTCTAAGGTGCCACAAGTACTCCTGTTCTTTATTTGAATGTGCACAAGTTACCAAGCTATCCAGATTTCTCTGTCTGCCCTGTTCTCATAATTATTTACCACTCTTCCAAATTTTATCAGCAGTGGTTTTATATTGATTTCCAGATCACTGATGAAAATGTTGAATAGTATCAATCCTTGCGGAACGCCAATAGAAACTGCCATATTCAATGATTTCCCTTTGATAACTACTTTGAGCTCTCTCAGTTAGAGAGTCCTTAATCCATTTAACATATGCTTTATTGGTATTATCTAGTTCTAATTTTTAATCAGAATGTCATGCAGTACTAAAGCAAATGTCTTACAAAAGCCTAAGTATATTATATCTACACAGTGACCTTTATCAACCAAAGTTATAATCTCAAAGAATAAAATCAGATTTGTTTCCCAAGACCTATTTTCTATAAAACCATGTTAATTGGCATTAATTACAATCCTATACTTTAATTCTTTATCAATTGAAACTCTTATCAGCTTTTTTCATTATTTGTGAAATCCAACATCTTGGCCCCACTGGCAGTCTTAAAACTGTCACTCAGCTAACCACCTATGCGCCTAAATCACCTAGGCACCTAACTTTGCACCAGTGGATATGCACAAAAGTGCCCAAGTCCTGACACCATGTGACATTTCCAAGTGGTACCCAGCATTGCTCCAAAGCAAGAGTCTCAATTAGGTGTTCCCCCACCTATCTTATCAGCAGGATCTGATCCCTTAGTGTCTGTCTCTTTGATTTCAAGAGGAAATAGGGACATATCTTGTTTGGGTGCTTTTAAAAATCCCACTATGTGCCCATCTGTACTTTTAGACACCTAAATGCCTTTGAAAATCTCACCCTATGTGCCTAAGTCACTTTTTTAAATGGAACTTAGGCATCTAAGACACTTAAGTGAGTTTGAATATTGTACCCCTTACCCATGTTTGCCTGGAGTGTGCCCAAGGAATACTGAGTTTTAGGATGTGCAGACAATAACTACAAATAATCCCAGTTTATGGATTTGGGCTTGGGTCAGTGATTAGGTCAGGTAACTAGGCACCATGTGATTGCAGCATCCTTATAAGCAGAGACCCCTGGTCTCTCCCTCTCCCAGCTCCATTAGAGAGGGAGAGACCAGGGGTTTCAAAAGACTGGGGAAAGGAAGAGTTGGTACCTGGTGCCAGGATACGAGGGCAAAGAGGAGAGGGGCCATCAGGGAAGCACCTCCAGGGGATTCAGAGGGAAAAGTCAATCTGCAGCGAGGGACAAGAGCAAAACCTCTTAGAGGGAATTAAGATTCCAGGAAGGTGTAATGGACTGTCAAGGGAGAGTCTAGCTTTTTGAGTTAACTGTTATTTTAATGAACCAGATCCTGAAGGGAAGTGTAAACACAAAGCACCAGTTGTGGCTTGTTTGGATACGAAGGAAAGAAACTGAGGCAGTGGTAGGATCTGACACCTGATGAGATGAAATGCTACACCAGGCAAATTCTAGCATTAACATAGCAAAAATACATGGGAAAGCATTATGTAAGCTAGCCTCATCAAAGCGAACCTATGTACAAAAACACAGTCTCTACCAGCCTTCAAACAGCCAAACTGCAGGCAAAAGCGTACAGTAAAACAGCCTCTTTGTAGAAGACCTTCACATACACCTAGTGATGCGGAATTTCAAAGGTTTCAAAATTTGAAAACTGATCCAAACCAATAGAGGATCAGCTCCTTTGTAGACTACATATCCCCCTTTGCCCACAGATTTTCCCCTTTAGACCTACTAGTGATGATTTTCTGCAGGGAAGTAGACAGTGGGCTGCTCACCATGTTCTGCCAACCACCCAACTCAACGTGTGGAGAAGGCATTTGAAAATGTATTTTAAGAATGTCTGCAGTCTTCTACTGGAAAGATTTTAACATTTATGTCAAATCACTTACCTAGAGGAGGTGGTAATTAAAGAAGAGAAAAACCTCCTTCCCTACTTTGAGTGGAAGTTAAACTGTTCTCCTTTGTATGTTAAAGCAGGATAGATGCTAGATTACATTCTTTTGCACTAGGTTCTATATTTCTGGTGTCTCAAATGGTGTTTATGTATGCTTGGAAAGACCAGTTTTATTTAAACATTTATTTTAAAATGAATATTATAGTTCATGGATGGTGACAACTTCTTTCTTGCCATATGAAATTTAACAATTGCTGCGCTGAGCAAACCTGCCCCCCGACCCCTTTCTTAGCATAACTCATTACACGCACTCTGCCTACCATAATTTACAAATGCCTGTGCCTCTAGGACTGGATTCACCTCTGTCAATATTGTATAAATAAGACTTAGGCCTATTAGGATTTTCAAATCAGATGGAATGGGCTTCTTTCAGTGTTTATGTAGCAATAGCAGCATATTAAAGATATATTTAATGTTGCAATAGTTTCACTAATATTATGCTGGCATCATATTGTCTGAAATAACAAAATCAGAGCCCAAAGTGTGTGTCTTTTGGGGGAGAGGGAATGCACACATGAGCATTTTGAAGAAATATCTTTGACTGTTTAGACTATAGAGAAGTCAATAAAAGTTCAAACATCATTGGCCCAGTAAGTCTCAATTACTCTTTAAGGGCTTATTAAAGCTATTAAATCGTTTCAATGTATATTGAAACATATTGATGGATAGTCTGTTATGTGCCATATCATATTATCAGGAGACATTATGATGAATGAAAAGTGGTGTAGATATAAATCACATAAGAGATGATTTAAAAACACAGATCTTTTCTCTTGACAATATTATGTCAAGGAATGAAAGGAGAAGATCCTGATTTTGGATAAAGATTATAAATAAAGCAACTCCTAAAATTCATCTGCAAAAGCATTAGGGCTGAATTTAAACCATGTGTAAGTGGATAAAAAACGGAATGGCAGAACCAAGTGATTTTAGTAGAGTTATACCCAATACACCGGATCTTAATTTGGCCCATTTGGAACAAATTCTACCCTCGTTTACACCCATGCAGCCTCACTTACTTCTGAGGGTAGAACGTAATCCTTAGGTCTCCCTCTCTGGATTGCGGAAGGGGCAGGGAAAAGCCAATGAGAAGATGCATCTGACCTATCAGCCCCAATCTTGCACAGCCTCTATCTGCAAGGCTCTGGCATTAGTTTAAAGCTAACCTGACCCCGCAGAATCCCTGGTATTATGTAGCCTCCATGGGTGCAGGGGCTTGCAAACTGCTTTCCCCTGTGCTCACAGGGTTGACTCTGTCCCTTCTGGACCGATTCTCTTCTCACTTTTGCCAGACTTAACCTAGTGTATCTCTATTGATCCATGGAGTTGCTCCTGATTTACACCAGTGCAAGTGAAAGGAGAATTAGGCCCTTCATAACTATTATTAGGAACCCAAGGTGGAACAGCAAACATGGTAAAGTGCTTTTTAAAATCTTTATTATGTGAAATATTTCTGTTACAGCTAACGCATCATTGCCTGATTTCACTGATGACAATTTGTGGATAATTATAATTATTCAAATAGGCCATGAAAAGCTTTAAAAAAAAGTTCTAGCAGTGAATTGAACATCTCAGTCTAAACTTGCTAAATTAAACATGTGGGTTTCAGCAGAGGACAGAGCAGGGCTTTTGAAAACAACTTTTAATATCATAAAAATTGTCTCATAACGGCTAGATGACACTACTAGTTAACAGAACTGCTTCTCCCCCTGCAGGATTGTTTAAATCTGGATTGAACTGATTGCAAGTGAAATTATTTTGATGACAATAGATATCTCTCTGTAACACAAGCTCACCATGAAGTCTGGCAGAATTAGTTTGTCTGACTCAAATGCAGGTAGCATAATTATGAGAAGAAACTAACAAAAGTGTCTAGATTTAACCACAGTTATAAATGACTCACCTTTATAAGAATTTAAATAAACATGTTCATATTTCTTAATGTGAATTCTTATTCAAGAAAAGATTCAAATCACAAGACTGTTTACAACCCATGTTTAATATGGGGCTATTATAGCTGGCAGTGTTTATTCTTTCAGTACTATTTAGCATCACTAATGGTTCTTTGTTTATAAATTATGAACCTAATTTAACTTTTAAAGTCTGATTTTTGTGCTGTGGAAGGCCATGAATTTATATACAAGTCAGTTTTTTCATGTCGTGTACTGGTGTCTGGTTGTGGTGCTTTTGTTTCTGGGTTTTGTTGTTGTTGTTGGAACTAAATCAGTGTTGCTATGTAAGCCATTAAATGTATTGCTCAAAGATTGTTCTGTAATGAACTCCATCTTTCAGTATACAATTGAACAACGGAATGAGTCTCAGAAAGGCGGAACATGAAATAAATCTCCATATACTTTACAATTTCATATTCTTTAATATTCTCTTTTGTGAAAGGATATTATTATGGGTCTGTCCGTCAGTATAGAAATTACTCAGTGCTTGAACTGGTTGTGCACATAGGTGTCTGCGCCTTTACCCCAAGTTCATTCTGCTGCTAGGTGGAAAAAATGCTGAGTAAAAGTTGGAGCATTTTTCTCTGTTCCCTCCATCCCCCAGCTTGTGCCAACTGTATGGCATTTGACCTGCAATATATACATCATATAGTCAAGCTTTTTTATGTCTGTACCTAAGGAATTAGGTACACTAGTTCTAGTGTTACCCAACAGGGGCAACTTGACTATTTCACTCCAGGCGGTGTAAGGAATAAATCAACAGGAACACAGCACTTCCATCTGATAAGATTCATGCAAGTAAGCGTGCTCTATCTAAAACTGCAGGTTTTTAGATTGAAGCATACACAAATATAATCAATAGGTTTAAAACATCCCAGATATTTACCTAACGTCTGGAACAGTATTGCGTAATTAACAGCAGGTTTACAGTGGCCAGTTGTTCACCCACCGGGGAGAAAGGGTGTCAGGAAAAACGTCTCTCAAGATGGCTTGAGAGGACTACTCCAAAGTACATTCTATTAGCTAATCTTTTATAACTAACTTCTACAAAACACATAGGCCATAATAACCCCGACTGGATCATCACTTTTCTAACTTTCAATAAACTTTTAATATCAGAGGCGTCTAGACTGAAGGTTTTCCAACCACCAAGGTTTTTAGTCTCAATTGTTTACTTATTTATCCCCTCCTCCCATTCTAATTAGCAGAAACTGTAGCTAGTTTTGACCTTGCTTCTGAAAGGTCCTGCTCCTGTCTCCAAATTAACCCTTAAATATGTGGTGTTTCATTACTTCAGGATGGCTGAATGGACATAATATGGTTGCAGTTACTTTGATCACATTCTGGGGTATATACACCCCTCAAATCCAGAGCAACACTAGAAGCAGGAAAACTCACCCCAAAAGAGATGCCTACCCCTGCCCCTAGACTGGAGGCATCAGTCTCAGCCCATCTCAGGCCTAGGTTTCAAGCAGGGCATAGAAGGGGGAACTGGGCCCTCCATCTCCACCAGGGCCCAGCCAATGGCCCCGGGGGAAGCATCACCAGCTGAGTCCTTCATGTGGAAGATCAAAGTCTGCCGCTTTGGGCTACTTCCTACCTCTGTTCTCTTTCAGCTCAGGGCATGGTCCCATACACTCCAAATAACCATGAGTTGAACAGAGTTCAGATGATCAGAGCCCCACAGGGACTGCCAGTTCTCAAAAAGGGTGAGGGGTTTGGAGAAAGCACTGCCTGTTGGCCTCACCAGCACCGTGGTCCCATCCCTGTTTCAACCTTCCATGTGACTTTTCAGGAAAAGGCCTGTCTTCCCTCCAATCTGTTCATTCTCTCCCATTTGCCTGGGCTTCTAAGCTCTTTTTAACCTGCTCCAGATGGAGCATGCTCTACAGGCCTGGGAGTCTGGGGCTACCTGGACCCAGCATTGTCCTTTAACTCCTTCAGACCCAGTGTGGTGTTCGGTACACCCCATCACATATCATTAATGAAAATATGAAGAAAATAAGTAAAGTGGAAGATTTATATGAATAGCATCTAATAGAGATGTTAGAGGTTCTGACCTTGACAAATAGTATTTAATAATCCTGCTTTAAAATGCAATCCCATTTAAGCAACTTCTCTTACATTAGGTGTAAGTGCTGCCAGTGGGGAATAGAGTTAATAAACGCCAAACAAAAATTCTACAAGAGGATTCAGTTCCTCTGAATGTTTGACCTTGTTTGCAGAGTTCAGGAAAGCATTACCGTATCTCCCAATCTGAAATTAACTCCATCCATCTCCACGTAGGAGAATGTCTGCAAAGTTGTGTCACGATGAATCTGCTCTTTCATGCTGGATGTGGAAAGGCGTGACCAAACCACCATGTACTGCATAGGCTGATTTGAGAACGGATGATGGTAAGCACATTTGAGATGGATATTGGCTCTCACAACCTCAGGAGTAATCACTGGTTGTAAAGTCAGGTTTGGGAGTTTTCCTGGAGAGAAAAGGGATAAATAGCATAACTGTTCTTTCATCAATTAGAAATGAACATAACTAAATGTGCCAATAATATTACATTGCTATTTTCTTTCAGTTCCATTATTTTGATATAAATAGGAAGAAAAATAGTATTTTTACTACAGTGAAAATAAAGAATGTAGCTAATCTAAAAATAATTAACAGTTGCTCTTACAGTTCTTGTATTTGACCTGTAATTTTGTCCTGTATATGAAAAGAATATGTCTGAATACAAATCATACATTTGCTATTAGTTAATTTTATTTAACTACCTTGGCAAATACCTTCAACTTCGGATTCCCCAGGAGCACAGGCCTTTGGTTTCAACTCTGTAACAGCTAAAGAAAAGGTATGCGAATTTACTATACTACAGAGATGAGTTGGTATATAAATGCTTCTTCCCCATTGGCCCTCAGAGAAGACCTAATTCATTGCCTCATGTAATGAGGACCCTTCTATGTTATTTTAAAATGTATTTGACACTCTACCAATAGATAGAATAGTATGGAATGTGTTGGTGCCCACCCTGGCTCACTCCCAGTACACTGTGGATAATTACCTCTGCTCTAAAAATATTTTCCCTTCTATATGCTTCAGTAAATAATTTGAGTCTAAAACCTTTCCTGTAAACCTTATGTTAAGAGTGGAAACAAAAAGTGTAATACTGGGAATCAATACATTATCCTTCTATCTCTAAAGGCCTAGTTTCAAATGGAACTATTTCAAGTGGAACTGAAACAGAACTTTTTCAGATATTTTGAAGGGACTAAATTAAGGAACTTTTTGGAGGAATGTTTTGGGAGCCTGTGACACTAAGCACCCTGTTTTCACACCATAACCACTACTGTAACAATCTTTGTACAAAATATGCCTTGTGAGGTATTATTTGAAAACTAATAACTCACTGATCATTAATATTCTTGTATGATGTATGTATGCAGTGGGTATTAACAGTTATGGATACATGCTAGAATTATGACTAAAGTGTGTTTAAACCAGGCATGCCAGGGGGAGTTTGTAAACTGGTCTGCCTTAGATAAAGGAATGTGTATGTGATGCTCTGACTACCCCAATCTTCAGGCAAAGACAATGAAAATCCACTTTTACATATTAGTTAAAGAAAAGCTATTAAGCTAAAAACTTGGGGGAAGAAAGAGCATGGAGCATCTTTCACTACCAGACTCCATGTTGCCTTTCTCATAGATTGTCTTTGAGAGGTAACCTTGAAAAGAATCCATTTCAAAGATTTACTGGTCTATAATGAATGGGGGAGGGGGCAGGCTGAACCTCAAGTGATAAGCAATTGAATCAACTGATTGTATACAATATTACTGTATTATAAAAATATACAGAGTGAGGGCTTTTCTGAAAGCTAAGGGTACACTGGTGATTGAAATGTATGTATTAACATTATATGAGGAAATATGGACACTTAATGATATGTTTTATATCTGTGGCTAAATAGGGAGAAACTGGTTCCATCCCAGATAGGCGCGAAAGCAGCTATTTATCTGTCTCCTTGTAAATTAAGCATGGTGGAATCAAAACAATTGAAGCCCCATTTACATGCAGGGGGATGGGAAAAACAGCATCAGGCCATCCTGCCTCTTGAAACAAAGTCATTGAACTTTGGAAGATATATGCAAAGATGGGACCCATCTTTGGCACCTATCCCTAGAAAGACACAAGGGAACAGAGCTCTTGGAAGATGAAAAAGATAGCTCCTTCAACTGGGGGGGGGGGGAGGAGGGGAAGGTGGGAGGGTACTGACGTCTCTGGGAACTGAATATAGGTGAGAAAAAAAGATCTTGAAGAAAGCCTGTATCTTGCTAGATTAAGTTTTAGATTTTAGGTGCATGTTTTCACTTTCATTTGCTTGTAACCCTTTCTAACTTTATCTCTTAGGATTTTAAGTGAGTTAAATCTATCTTCTTTTGTTAATACATTTGTTTTTCTATTAATTTAAACCACAAGTGCTATGTTTGAATGAAAAAGAATGGTCACTCCAGTCAATGTGGCAGGCTGGTGGCTTTTATGTCTTTAGAGGAACAAATAGAACATATTATTTCTCTGAACTGTCCAGTAGAGGGCTGGACATTATAGTGTACATGGTTTTGGGAAAATTGAGGAATGGGATTATGTTGGGGGCACCCTGCAAGCAGTAATCAAGGCTGGTGGAAGGCAACAGGAAAGCTGTAGACAGGCTGCTGCGGTCAGAGCTGCTGAACCAGGACTGTTTTATGTATTAAGAGTTTTATATATTAAGGCCACAGATTTTAAAACATAATAGCATATAGACACTCAGGGTGTGACCTGCATGCTGGTAGTGAGCACCCCAGGTTGGGAGCTACAGCTGTAAAGCATTGTAAGGCATCCAGGGTTGTGAGGCAAGTGGTAACATAACCCTTTATAGGCCTAGATTGCACCCCGAACCCTGTGACTGAGCCCAAGAGATTAAAACATGAAACAGTTGTATCAGAAAGAAGAATCAATATGTTAACATCTTTCTAGGGCAAAAACATGAGGTAGAAAAGGGAACAGCAGTGTCTTAAAATAGGGACTAGGTAGCTAGAGGCTAATCCATTTATGAACTAAGGGAAGCTGCCTCAAAGTATGGGTCAGATCATGACTTTCTGCAGAAAATGATACAAGGGGTTGAGTTTAGGAAACCAACCCATGGGAGAGTGAGAGCAGGTTAAGCCTCTCTGCTCTCACACATACCTTTCCCAGCCATATCCACTTTCTGAACTTAAGAAGGTCCAAACGCATGGAGTTTCTGAGTTTTTCATGTTGAATGTGGAAAGTGCTGAATAGTTTTTATAGTTTTTGGCAGGAGAGGCATTAGCGCTACAACTCTTCCTCAGAGAGAATTTTTGACACACAGAGTGGATTTCCCCCCCTCCATTTGTTCCCTCCATGGCAAAACATGTTACCACCTGTTCAGCTTTTATTACTCCTTATCCAGTCTTTGGATCTTCTTCTGTGTTTGCAATGAACTGTCACCTACAGTATGAAAGTGTTATTCATGTAGCTCCCACACAGTTGGGCTTGTTGACTTCAGGATCTCTGATTAGTGATCTTGTGAGTCTCCCTGTGTGTAGGCAGTGCACTAATCATGAATCCAGACACGTGAGTGTGACGTTGTGCAGTCTATATGGTTTTATAAAAACATGCTAATAAGTGAATATAATGGAACTGGGATATGCTTCTCTTGTAAGGTATCATAACAAAGCTTATAATCTACTGAGTGTGATCATCCTATTTACCACTCTTGTATCTAAAACTAGAAATATAAAATATAACTGTGAGGGGTGGGCCATTAATGATCTTGATGACTCCCATTAACCAGGACCATTGTCTGCAATTGGCTGTGTTTTACCTGTAAGTCTTCCTGTATATGTGCGTGCTGGCAAGTGGGTAATGAAGTCTTGCAGTGACATGTGATCATGTCACTTGAACTGAAATCCATCTTTAACCTGGTGCTTTTCCAGTGAGGGGGGGTGGAAACCCAGAGGGACAAAGGGTTCCCGCCTTATGCAAAAGATATATAAAGGGGTGGAACAGAACAAAGGGAAAAAGAAGAGCCATCATGAAGAATCCCCTAGCTACCACCTGAGCTGGAACAAGAGCTGTACCGGGGAAAGAATTGGGCCCAGGCCTGGAAGGTGTCCAGTCTGAGAAAAAAACTTACCATAGCATCTTTGAGATTATCTGTATTCAGTTTGATTAGACATAGATTTGCGCATTTTATTTTATTTTGCTTGGTGACTTACTTTGTTCTATCTGTTACTACTTGGAACCACTTAAATCCTACTTTCTGTATTTAATAAAATCACTTTTTACTTAGTAATTAACTCAGAATATGTATTAATACCTGGGGGAGCAAACAACTGTGCATATCTCTCTATCGGTGTTATAGAGGGCGAACAATCTATGAGTTTACCCTGTATAAGCTTTATACAGGGTAAAATGGATTTATTTGGGTTTAGACCCTATTGGGAGTTGGGCATCTGAGTGCTAAAGACAAGTGCACTTCTGTGAGCTGTTTTCAGGTAAACCTGCAGCTTTGGGGCAAGTAATTCAGACCCTGGGTCTGTGTTGGAGCAGACAGGAGTGTCTGGCTCAGCAAGACAGGGTGCTGGAGTCCTAAGCTGGTAGGGAAAACAGGAATAGAAGTAGTCTTGGTACACTAGGTGGCAGCTCCCAAGGGGGTTTCTGTGTTCCAACCCGTCACAGTGAGAATGGCTGAAATACAGGACTGCTACTGTAGTGTGTAGATGAATGAAGTACAAAACCTCCAACCTAGAGGGAAAGGAGAATAGGGTGAACTTCCCTCCATCCCAACTGGAAATCTGGGTTCATTCTCCCATGGTTTGCCATTCCTGGTGTCAGTTTAATAGGAAGGCTAGCAAATTGAGGTAGTTGGTAAGGGTGGTTGATTTTTTTTTTTTTTGAGAGGGGGGATGTCTCTGAAATTATTAAAAATTACTTTTGACACAATTTTTCATTTTTCAGAAAAACTTCAACTGTGAGTTTTTAATCTTTATTCTTAAAATTTTCCTTCTCAAAATAGAGGAAGAAATCCTACTTTATCTCAGTTTTTTTTATACCCTCCTCTCCTTTTTCCAGTGGTAAGATTAAAAAAAAAAGTTGCTGAAAGTGAGAAAATAAAACTACTTTCTCCTGACTGGAAAAAGTTTGAACAAAGTTGAAAAAAAAGAGAGCATTTTTTCTCCCATTTTCTATTTTTTTGCCTTTAAAAAAACTGGAAAAATGAAAAACATGAACATTTTTAATAAAATGTTTTTCTAAAGGATACAACATTTTTCATTTCAATTAATCAATTCCATTTGGAATATTTTCATAATAAAAAAGTGTTTTCATCATTGAAAAAAAAAAGAGACACACTCTTTATATTGTGCCTAACAGTAAAGTGGTAATCCTAGTTTCTCAATGTGTCATATTCATGAGAGCTAATATGCAAAAAAATGCTGAAATGGAAGTATGAAGGTATTTTTCCCTTTGAGAAAGGAGAACCATTTCTATCTGAATCTATATGCACCTGAACACTCTAAAAGATCAGAAGGTGTAAGTGAGTGAGCAATTGCTTTCTGATATTCCTTTGTCTCCTAGCTACAGAACAGAGGTTAGAGCTCTTGTAGTAGGCTGGAAATTATTTCTGACTAGAGTAATTACATAAATGTCATGAAAAGCTGTTATCTTATCAGATTTTTCTTTTCTTTTCTTTTCAGGGCTCAAGACTTATCTTTTTTGGAATACTGGATTACTTAAAATAAGAGCAAGTCTTAGATACACTACCTGCAAAGAAACAGAAAAAAAAAAGCTTGAATTAGCCACTTCACCACTTCAAACCAAAACAGAGACAAAGACAGTAGTAAAGCTTACATGTGAACTGTAAGCAAGCTAAGTACACTTCAGTAATATGCACCAGATTACATTTAGCACTGGTAATAACAGCTATTCCTCAGGACCACATTGGAGTGCTGCAGATTTATTTGCTACACAGTCTGCATCTTACTAGGAGCAATGCTTGATTTGCAAGATCACTAAGATGTGTATTATAATACCAGGACCTTTGAACACATAGCAAGAGAGGCACATACCATGTTATTGATAAACAAGTACTTTACTAAACCTACCTTCTGCACAATAGCCCATGCATCCTTGAGTCGGTTGCAAGAGATAAACAAAGAATTCTCCACAGTTTCTAACTGAGATAGGTATCTGGAACAAACAACAGTCTTTGGTGCTTCCAAAGAAGAATTGCCAGGTAGCACAAGCCATTAGCTGCTTTTTTCCCCCAGGAAGCGGGAGGGATTCAGATTTTAGTGAAAGCCACACTGGAGCTTGTGTGCCACATTTATTCATCTGAGGATAAACATAAAAGAAATAATTTTTAGCAACCTACAATATATTCATTCAGAGCTTGTGTTAGCATTTTGTGTATAATCGTTTAAAAACAGGATTATCAAATCGTTCAAAACAGGAATTCACAAAAAATTGGGACACTAATTTGGATTTCATTGAGAGGGAAGAGGAGTTTAGATAGGGATCATCTCTGTGTATGTTTACTTGAAGGAGAATGGTAGTGTTTTAAATGGAGTCCGAAAAGAGGGTTCTCTGGTTTGCTAAATTCATTTTGTGCTGCATATGCTGCCCATGCCAGCCGACATGCCATCCCCCAACATAAGAGGCAGGTTGGACATACTGAGGGAGGGCTGTCAGGTGTATTGGGGAGGATAGAGCAGAACTCTACTATGTCTCCTCCCCCCACTGCCATAAGTTGTGGACTGACCTTATACAGCAGCAGAAGTTGCTGCTGCTCTAACTTCTGCTGGCTCCCTGCAGCCTCCATTGTGCCTGAGTTCTTTCCTTCTGATTGAAGGGTTGTTTATATACAGTATAAAGTGTCTTACTTGTATTTCTTGTGCATTGACTTTGAGCTTTCTATGTGTCGTTTGAGTACATTAACTAGGACCCGAAAACATGAATATGGCCAATTACAAAACATATGTTGTAATAGGGCACTAGGTTTTGGGGGTGAGGGGCACATGCACACATCACAGTATTCCTGTTAAGCTCCTTTAAAAGCAAGAGCTGTAGTTACAAGCACATGACTGAGCAAGCATGTGACATACAGAAAGTCAGTCATAAGATTTCTTTCCTCTTAGGCAGAGGCAGCAGACAAAAGAGATCTAGAATCAGGGAAGCCTGATTGTGGTTGGGTTGTTCTGTAATAGTCAGGAAGGGAACCTAAAAGGTAAGTGGTGTCTTCCCCCCTCCCAGCTGGTAGGATCTGGAAAGGCTTCAGGAGGTTGGAACCCAGTTATTTGAATTCTGTGATGTTGTGGTTTTGGAAACAGAGCAAGTTCTGAAAACAAGGATGTGAAGAGACCTGTAGCTGGGACTGTATATTTCCATTCTCCCACTGGTGAGTCTTCACACTTGCCTACATATGTTTTACAAATGACAAACATAAAAGGGAGTCCAGGTCTTTCAACCATCTCAAAGATGTAGACATTCCCATGGAGGACTAATGTCCATGTATGGTTTATGTAACTGATCTCTTTCTAGCATCCCTATCACCACAAAATATAGGTGCAAACTGTACTGTATTGATGATCTCATTTCTTATTAACAGCTTACATTGTTATGCCACTCTTTATCCCAAAGGATCCACAAGCACTTTACAAACTATACAGTCAAGGTCATGTAAATGTTATTGACTTGCAGGGGGAGTGTGATCTTTTTTCTCTATTAGATTTTGGATAGGAAGGGAAGAAAAAACATTTCATATTGAAACAGAAGAGATAATTTAGGTAGGCAGTATTTACTCACATATATTTGCATTTCCTGGGACATTGGGTTCGATATTGGTGCACTTGCGAAAAATGCCATGAGATCTCTAATGAGACAAGGTCAGGAACTCAATTTTATATCTCATCAAAAGGATATTATGTGACGACATTGGCTTGGTGTTGACTCAGAGTGAAAAGTGGCCCCTACAGAATGCCATATTATACCCAGCTGAGCCTTAATTTTGTGAGGTTCATGAGGCCTGAAACTGCTTATCTTAAGCAATCCAATGAGCTCACAGCCAAAACTAGCATTGTCTCAGCCTGTCAGCAGAATAAAATCTTAAAATATGAATGTGAAGATTTGTGTTTTCTAGATGTTTCAAATTACTACCAAATGGTATTTTTAAAATAATTCATCAGTTATAGTCTGTGCAAGTGAGAGTTTCTCTTTACTTTGTATTTCCCAAGTCAGGGATGGTGAATAATTCTACGTTAATCTGAGAGTTATATGAATTTCCATGCAAAGTGAAACTGGTCATTTGGGGCTTTATACCAGGGTTGAAACATGATATTTAGAAAGTCATTTTCCACTGGTGCAGATTTTCTAGTTCCTGCTTAAGCAAAAACAGCTCTTTTGGAGCAAAAGCGGAACTTCTGCATGACAGTACGGTGAGCTCTGAGGTCAAAGGATAAATTATGCTCACGCCAATACATTTCTGCCTACTGAATCTTAACTGGCAGTCACACACCCAAGAAGATATAGCCAGGGAAAGGTAGTTCTTCATGAGTGCTGGAAGAAAAATGGTTAGGAAAAAAATGGCCTTCTATATGGCATGGTCTCATTTTCCTTTGGTTCCAGTTATTATCATCATGCTTCAGACAACAAAGTTGTAAAATAAAGGTACTTATTTTTAGTTCTGAGTAATGCAATAGGTGAGTATGGTGTTTTACAGAAATATAGAAGCCTGGAAGGAGGAGTTTACAGTCTAGTGTCCCTTATTCTGCAAGCAGGCAGACCCCTGTGCCCATGTAAATCCCCCTTGAAGTCAATGGGGCTCACAGTTGCAGGAGGACACCAACAGGGAGCAGCTTGCCAGATCAAGACATAAGTTAGGATGGAATACAGACAAAGGAAGAAGGAGAATGGGTGTTAACTAAAATGCTTTAACTTGGGGTTTTAGGTGAGCACATTGCTTTTTAAAATTTAATTTCTCATTTATTAATTTGCTTATGTGCCGGCTGTGTTTTCTGCACTGTACAAAACATAGATATTAGGAAAGTCTGGAGAGCTTATGGCTTAAATAGTGATATTTAATCTAAAATTACTTTGATTTTTTGATATATTTCTGAGCAGGCAGTGCTAATGACCAAGAGGAAGGAATGATCAACTTAAACTAGGATTCAGGGGAGAAGTCAGATGTCCACTACAACAAAGAAGAAAGGAACAATTCAGGGAAAAGGGCAGATGTCTGGGGCTCAACAATACTCCCTACTTCATACTCACTTCATGACCTTGCTAAGACACTTAGGCACATAAATACCTTTGGGGATCTGGGCCTCAGGTCTTGATCTTCCTCTTACTCATGCAAGCCATTGACTTCAATTATATTACTAATGTGATGAAAGGTGGTGGGTCTGGGCCTTTAGATTTTCTTTGCCTACGTTTAAAATGGATGCAATTATTTATCTACCTCACAAGTGCTGAGATACCACAGAGATAAGTACAGGGTAAGAACTAGCATAGACTAGACAAAGCTGTTGTGAAGTTTAAAGAATATTCTAAAGCTATTATATTATTTATATTGTAAAGATCCTGAATAAACGGTGCTAGATAAGGAGTTCAAAGTACTAGTATAAGCCTATAGTCTGTGTCTCAGGAAAAGTATTATCTCTGTCAAGTCTCTAAGGACTCTATAGTAATGTGTTTTCAATTACAACATGAGGGCATGGACAATGAACTGTGGCCCACTATAAAAAAAGAGTGTAAGAAGAACAAGCCGAAACCTGTAAACCTACAGCTTAGTGGAATGCAAAATGGGAACAGCATGCATAGCAGCAGTTTTCCCTCCTCTTTATATATTGTTTTACCTCAGCAGCAGCCATACAACCTATTAGGAGCCCATCACCAGAATCTTCAGTCATCCCCTGAAGTAAATTCATGACCAACTAACATGTCGAGTTTGCACTTACTCTAGCTTGTCAAATAATGAGGACTGTTTGGAGGATAGGAAGGATGCTGTTGCAGAAAGTGTTCACAACACTGAAAACACTGATTATATAGGGTTACTACACGCTACGTGTTGCTACGGTGTACTTACGGTGTTGTTGCTGAAAAATACTATTGATCTTTTTATGATAAATAGATAATTTAACTCAGATAAATATTGATGTGTCAAGTGATAGTGATACATACATACAATATACTAAGTTTAGGTCAGATTCTAGTGATTTTCATAGAATATGTTGTTTAAATACATTAGAATGAATTATTTGAAGATCTGCCATATTTATTTTTACATGTTCAAGTATAACTGGCCACAATATGTCACTGGTGCTCCACTATGGAAGAATAGTCTTGTGGTTAAAGCACTGGCCTGGCTCAGTTTTTTGGCAGTCTGACCTTGGGCAAGTCATTTAATCTTCCTGTGCCTTGGTTTCTCATCTGTAAAATGGGGGTAATGGTACTTCCCTACTTTCTGCTGGTATTAAGAGGATAAATTCATTAATGTGGCACTCAAATATTGCATTGATGGCAGCCATATAGATAAGTAGACAGTTGCCAACAGTATTCTGGATGTTTTAAAAAAAAAAGATGAAATGTGATCCAAATAGAAAAGGAGTTTGTCTCCACAACTCACTTGTGGGAAAATCAAACACCCAGATTATAAAATAGCATCTTCTTTTTCTATCTCTTTCTTTACTATAGCTTTGTGAATAAAATTAATTCTCAAGAACATGTGGGAGCTACAACACTACCCTAAGCAAGTTATCATGTGAGTAAGCTTTTTGATATAGCACAATTCTGTCTTGCAACACCCCTGAGCTTCTCCTGAGTGGAGACTGGCAGTCAAACCCAATTGAGCTAAATGCTTTGCTATTTTTGTGATGTGCACAAATTGGGAACTGGGATGAAACTATAGACTCATTTTACACATGATCAAAGCCAGAATTCAAGAAGACTGGTTAATCTAACAAACTGTGACTGGATCGTTCATCTGGGCAGAGTAAGGCCCAGAGTTAGACCAAACTCCAACTTCAGGTACCTAAGTCCAAAATGTAGGCACCACTGAAATCCTCAAAACCCCCGCTCAGCTGCTGCCTAACTCCAGAGGCACCTACATTTTCACTATAAAATTCCCCTACACACCTAAAAAGAAGAACAGGAGTACTTGTGGCACCTTAGAGACTAACAAATTTATTAGAGCATAAGCTTTCGTGGACTACAGCCCACTTCTTCGGATGCATATAGAATGGAACATATATTGAGGAGATATATATACACACATACAGAGAGCATAAACAGGTGGGAGTTGTCTTACCAACTCTGAGAGGCCAATTAATTAAGAGAAAAAAACTTTTGAAGTGATAATCAAGCTAGCCCAGTACAGACAGTTAAGAAGTGTGAGAATACTTACAAGGGGAGATAGATTCAATGTTTGTAATGGCTCAGCCATTCCCAGTCCTTATTCAAACCGGAGTTGATTGTGTCTAGTTTGCATATCAATTCTAGCTCAGCAGTCTCTCTTTGGAGTCTGTTTTTGAAGTTTTTCTGTTGTAATATAGCCACCCGCAGGTCTGTCACTGAATGACCAGACAGGTTAAAGTGTTCTCCCACTGGTTTTTGAGTATTTTGATTCCTGATGTCAGATTTGTGTCCATTAATTCTTTTGTGTAGAGACTGTCCAGTTTGGCCAATGTACATGGCAGAGGGGCATTGCTGGCATATGATGGCATATATCACATTGGTAGGTAAGATCTCGGAGTGGTTTGCCAAAGCAGGAAAGGCCCCAAGCAGGAAGGCCTGGGAGGACAAAGAGAAACCTTTGTGTGGACTTTTGGATGACCGTGAAAACTTTATTTGGAGTGTTTATTAATGTAATAAAGCACAACCTGAGAAGGGATGGGAATGGACAAAATTGTTTTTGAGTTTCTTGAACAGTCCAAGAGGGGAAACTCAGGCAGACTGCTGGTAGTGTGATCCTACACCATGAGGGGTCACATGGGAGGCAGACAACCAGTTGTGCTGCCCATCACAGATGGCTGAGGAAGATTCTACACATTTCATGGAAAGACAAAATAATAAATGTGAGAGTAAGGGAAATGACAGAGCAGGACGTTAGAAAATATCATCAGAGAAAGAAGGTTCAGGTGGTTGGGAGACATGATAAGCAAGCACTGAACAGGATACCCAAGAGAAGAATGAGAAAGTGAGGAAGGCCAAGGAAGAACTGGTGGAAAACAGTGACAGAGGATATTGAATGTGCTACCGTCATCTGGGAAGAAGTGTCACAGCTAGTGGGTGACTGTAATCAGTGGAGGAACTGGACTGCCTTGTGTGTCAGCAGCACAGGAGGATCTAAGGTAGGAATTTGGGTATGATTATGACTAGACATTGCCAGTAGTCTCTTAGGGTACGTCTACACTTACCTCCGGGTCCGGCGGCAGGCAATCGATGTTCTGGGATCGATTTATCGCGTCTGGTCTAGACGCGATAAATTGATCCCGGAAGTGCTTGCTGTCGACGCCGGTACTCCAGCTCGGCGAGAGGAGTATGCGGCATCAACGCGGGGAGCCTCCCTGCCGCGTCTGGACCTGCGGTAAGTTCGGACTAAGGTACTTCGAATTCAGCTACGTTATTAATGTAGCTGAATTTTCGTACCTTAGTCCGAAGTGGGGGGTTAGTATGGACCAGGCCTTAAAAGAAAAGTGACATAAACCCCAACACTGAACTTTCCCAAACCATCAGGACAGATAAGATGGTTGAACTGGTGCTGGTATATTGATAGAAACCTCTGACCAACAAGATATTCTGACTAGGAATTATTTGGAAAGATCTGGACATCAATGACTCTGCTGGTCTAAGCCAGTTTAAGGGACTACAATAATGGAGATAGTCCATTAACAATACATATGAGTCCTGGTGCTGAAGAAATCTGGCTTCCTTCTACCACATAGAATGTATGTTAGTGGTGATGATTCTAAATGTTCTGTCTTCTTTGTTTATAATAACTCTAAGCTGCAAACATTAGGGCTCTTTTGAGAAGCAATGACTGACTAATGTGTGGTGTATCAAAAGTATTGTTACTGGCCCCAGACGCAGTCATCATTTGGAGAATCAAATTGTTAGTTTATACTTTTCCTAATGGTTGCAGAGTACAATCTATGTTCTTTTTTTCTATGGGTAAATGGGCAGGAGAAGCCACAATTCTGACTGCATGTGATGGGCCTCAGTGTTCATTGTGGGCTAGTGTTGCAAGGTTTGCTAGTCAAATGTCATTCATGTTGCTTTCCTTGTGTTTTCATCACACATTAGTCATGTTCATTGCTTCTTAAAACAGCCTATAATTCACGAATTGCTCTTCTAGTGGGATATAATGTCTGTGTTTATTGAGGATCATCCATAATGTTAGCAGGTGATGCTCTGTTATCTTTGTTTTGTATTTGTTCCTTTCTGGTGGCTTGCTTGCATACACTTTTTATAATTTTTATTAAGAAGTCTGTTTCATTATCCCATTTATGTTTTCCCTTTATTCTTCTACATTAGGCCTGTTCTTTCTTCCTTTCTTCCTTTCTTGTTTGCTTGTTTTAATTTTCTAGGATCTTTTAATTTTGATGCTACTTTAGTTCTTTCTGTGAAGGTCATTTTGTCACAAGTGGCACTGACAATTGCTCTCTGCATTCCTCCCCTCTCCCCAGTACTATGGAGTAATTCTAGGAGTGGTGAATGCCTCTCTTCCTTTGTGGTTTTTTCCCTTGTGAAGTGAATTTGGCAGTACTTTCAGAAGGAACTGTTGCGTGCATCTGTTAGCATCAGCCTGGACACTTTGGGGCACAGATATTTGCAAGTTTGGGTTGTGTGCCTGCTTGAATTGGCTGTTGGGAGGCAACTCAGCATTGCACCTCAGCAAAGGCTGAGAGCACATGCTGGGGTGTCTGTAATTGGTTAGCACCCTCAGAGAACACAGAGGGAAAGGAAACACTGAGGTAACAAGGTCAGTATCACCCTTTATCCCCTAGGGAATTTCAAGAGGCAATGTCTAAATTGGAAAGCTGTTTCAATCAAAAGTATTTTGCTACTGGAGGAATGAGTTTGTGGGCAGCACCTGGGTCTAAGGAATGCTGGACCAGGGATATACTCCACATTTTAATTCCTCTACATAGGGGAGTTTTCACTTTTATTTTTTTGCTTTTTCAGTTTGTCAACTTACTTCATTTGTTTAATTAGTAAGCAAGAGACAATGTCAGATTTGCTGTTCTTAGTATCAATACTGAAGTTATATATGACTCGTGAGTGTCAGGGCTGAAATCTACAGCTTTCTCCCCTACTGTAAGTTAATTTTTTTCCCTAAATATGCCTGAGTTGCTTGTTCTTGATATACCCTGACCAAGATTTTTCTATATGGCCATGGAACAATATTCAGAAATGGCTACACCTACATTAATGTTTATAGAAACATTCAGTAAGACTTTCAATAGAGCTTTACAAACATCTCCCAGTTAAGCACCTAAATAAATAACCAGATTTTTAAAAGAGCCCAGCCTCCCATTATGCACCTAAATGATGAGTTCAGGTTTCCCAGTGGGCCCATTGTTCTCATATGCTTAAGTGCTTTAATGAGGCAAGCCCTCGATTTCTTTGTTGTAGTTTAAATCCCATCGGAGTTCAATTGAACTGCATGAGATAAAACCTGAATTCATGCCTAATATTGCTTAGAATTAGTGAGTTCATTGTATCAATTGATAAACAGCTAATTGTTTCCACCTGATATCACCTTGGTGCTTATCACATTTATATAGTACAAGGCAGTGCTTATTATGATATCAACAGGAATGTCTGAATGATGCTCTTAGCTCTCTATAGCGATCTTTTACTAGAACATGGATCATATTTGAATACTTTTTTCCTTCTATCTGTTTAGAATTTTGTCCCTGCCTTGTTAATTAAAATCAGCTCACTACAGCCAGTGATTGAAATATCCAATAATAACTGCTTATTAATGGGTGGAAGCTGAGCTGTTATTAATACAAATTATTTTGTTCCAGAGGTTCTGCTCAAATTAAATGGAAAATCAAATTAAATGGTGATTTAATTAAGTGGAATAGAATGTAGAGGACAAGAATTAGAAGGTGAAGATCTAAAAGAAACACATTCTTCCAGTAGTGACATATAACAGATATAATCCTTCATCAACAGGATGAAACAGGTATTTTCTACCATTCAGATAAGACTTAAGAAACCAATGATAAGAATGACGTTACAAGTTAAGAAACTAAACAAGTGATAAAACCCTACAAACTTGAATAAAGGAGTCCAAGTTGGGGAAGCTAAAGAAACAAAGGATGTATTGCTAAAGGTACATTGCGGAGATCCCAAATACTGAAAATTACTGAATTGTAAAGACAAGATATATTATAGAATAATTGCACATATACAGAACAGCCTGAATAAACAAAATATGACTTTTTAAACAATTTCTTCCCTGATGGACTAACAGAAGCAAATGTATATTTTATAATTAAATGTATATAGTATATATAATCCTAGGAACCCCATAAAAGCGACAAGTATGATTTAACATTCCATATAATGTAAAATTATGGAAATAACTTTTATTTGTCTTGACTAAGCATGCACAGTTAGTTGTTGCTCTTACTGTGAATATATAATGTTGTTTTCTAACTTCATAAATGTTTTGTATGTAGCGTGGTATGTAATATTTTTTAAAAGGGACTTTAAATTGAATTTTTCATCTTCAAAGTGCTTTACAATCATCAATTAATCTATTCTTCTACAGAATAGACTCTTTGTTTGATAATGCGTTAGACACCATTTTAATCTCATACAGCGGTCCTCAGTACACTATTGGTATTTGATAAGGATACAATGGAGTTAATCTGGCAGAGCACCCATTGTACAGAAGGTCTGAATTTGGCCCATAAATTCTGTTTTCTAGGTTTCAAAATTGTATTAACTCCACCTGAAAATGAATATCAATTTTCTTATCCTTTTCTACAGAGTCGCATGTGAAACAACTAGAGAAAGCAACTAACCCATTTATGAGACTAAGTAATACACTGTGGCAACAATACTAATTAAAAACATTTGCATCTTGTTTCTCTCTGTCATTTGTCACTTACACTCTTTTTCAACTGATATAACTCCATTTCCTTCATGTGGAGTTATTCTCGATTTACACTTGTGTAAATGCGAACAGAATCAGGCCCTTTGAATTCATTCCAGTAGTGTGGAGTCCAGAATTACTTGGAATAGACTAACCTCTAAGAAGTACTTTTGGGGGAATGATGACCATACAAACTGTGAGGGCAAAATCCTCCTGTCAGTTAAATCCACGCAACCCCATTATAACCTTTCGGTTACCTGCTGTTAGAGTGTTTGTCAAATCTCCAGGATTGTCCCGGAGTCTCCACAAATTAAAGATTAATCTTTAATTAAAGATTATGCATGATGAAACCTCCAGGAATACGTCCAATCAAAATTGGCAACCCTAGGTTTTACAGATGTGACAGAAAGGAGAAGTTGCACCTACTGGATTTATTTAAGTACACAGATGTTTAGTTCTTAATTTTTACTAACTTCTACACATTTTGTTGGCATTTCTGCAGGCCTATTGTTGATCATGAAACGATACCACCCTTGTGGCAATGAGTGATCACAAACCAGCTCCTGAATTGCTGTTTGCTGTAATTCCAATGAATCAAACGTGGTGCTGCGGTAGGGATTGTGCAGAATCTGGTGTCCTTCCGGAAAGCATTCCGGAGCTAAAGAAAGGGTAAAAAGAATGAGGGTTACAAAATATCCATTTCCGTTTCTCATAATTAATAACTGCTGAAGATGGGCCAAGGAGCTGGTGTTCAAATCCAGATTAGGTTCAGGCTAGGATTCAAGGCCAAATCATAGCTAGGGCTCAAGTTTGGATTTGTCAACTCTAAAATCTCAGGACCTGTAGTTATAGGATGTTTGCTATCTTGGTCTGAAATCTCACAAGATTTTGACCACATTTGAAACAGAAGCAGAAAATAAAGCCCTTCTTGTTTTGCATTGAACTTGGGTTTGGTTCTAGGGACTGGCATCTGAGGGATTGCCTACACTGCCCTGCCCTGGGTGTGAATAGCAGTGAGCATCAAAATGATGCACTGAAACTTCCCTATGTGGACACTGCAGGCACAAACTAATTTCCTAGTTCACATTAATGTAGAGTCCTGTTTGAAGAGGGCTAAACATGAACTGGAAACCTTTTTGTCCATGCCTGCAGTGTCCACATGGGGGAGTTACAGCACAGCACTTTAATGTGCACTGCTGTTCAAACCCCCATACTCTGAACTGCAGAGCAGTATAAACATAGCTTGAGTCTCCCCTCCCCAAAATTCAAAAGAGAAAGAGAGGTTGATCTGAGGTTCCAGATTTGGTAATCTGATGATACAATTTTTTGATTTTTTGTTTTAACTCAAGTACTGTGTTTATGATTATTTTTAGTTTCATATAAAATGATATCCCCTAGCACTAAAATATGCAACATCATTCCCAAACTTTTCAATATTTATCATTCTAGATCATGAACTAGTTTTATTTAAACCAAGAAAAATAAAATATGAACAGTTTGCAAAGAATTATTAAAGAATAAATAGCCTGAAAACAACAACTTGTTATATTCAGAATGAAAGCTAAGGTAGAATTTATTTGAAAGCATTTATGCTGAAAGGTACGCTGTGATACTTTCTCATGTTTTTGGTTAAAGAATATCTTTTTCAAAGATTTTTTTTTTTTTTTTTTTTGTTCACTTGGTTTTGGTTTCCCTTTTCCCCCAAATAACTGGGGACTCTTAAATTGTATAAGAAATAACATACACCTTCTTAAATACTAAAAGATCTAAAAACATTTAACATTGTAAAGCCTTGAAAATAATTTAGCTATCTAGCACTAATACAACTCCCTCTTACTGCTAGAAGTTCAAAAGATGCAAAAATTGTATGAAAATTGTTCTTTGGAAACTCAGGCATTGAATCAACACTGTTACAGATGGAAGGTCATTTTGTCTATCCCTCTTCCTTGTTTTATTGTTTTCCTGAGTCTTAGTATCCTATGGTTTCTTGTTAAGCAATGGCTTGATGACTTCTAGTGATTTTATTTATTTTCCAGGTGTTTGTAGTCAGAAAATTAATGTGTGGTTAGAAAAAAAAAATGCACCTTTTTACTCAGCTTTCCGTCTCTTTCCCTGAATCCTATCTGCTTTCTTTACAGGAAAAAAAAAAAACAAAAACAAATTTGACCATGTTAGTACTGTAGAGTGAATACAGCTGTGGAGGAATGAACTGGTCTCTAGTCTGCTTCATGCCTCTTTTTCAACAGAACTGTCAGCCAACTTCTCACAGCAGTAATCTTTAATTACTAGTGATGATGTAAAAGGCAGAGAGAACATAGCAGGATGTTCACATCCAAGCTTTTATGTGTAGGGCTGGCAGTAGTTGGCTTTATAAACAAAGGGTATTTTATATGAAATCCCCACTATATCATTTCTCAAATGTCACTTTTCAGATTATAACCCTGTTTTAATATTGCTCCAGTGACACTGAAGCAGATTTATCATTTTTATTTTGTTGACAAGATACTCAGAAGGTCAAAGTCAATCTATTTATATTAATATTTTTAAAGATTATTTTTATTCTGTCGATGGTAAAGCAATGGTACACAAGACAAATGGAGCATTACAGAACCATTATTACAGCCTATAGGGCACTTTACCAATCGAAGGCCAGAGCAATATCAATGCAACGTTTCAATTAAATTAAATTTACTGTATTTTTTAATTTTGTAATTCCCCAACCTTTTTTCCGAGAAGGGTAAGAACCATTTCACAGCGACTGCTGGAAAATATTGTACAAATAGTTATGTCTGGTCCTGTTTTCTTCAGAAATCCTTTCTGTGGATGTACAGCCAGTCCTGGGACTGCATTGCATTAAAACTGTCCTTTGCAAAAGGGGATTAAGTGGGAGTTAAACTATCTTCAGTAGTGCATAGGCCTTGGGCCAGCCTTGTGCACAAGGGTGAATTTTACCCTGAGATAATAGCCTGCTAGCAGCTCAAAGAGCTTATGTGCCTTATATAGACCCTTTTCTGGATTGATTACTCATGTTTGTATTATAAGATCAAGTTGTGACAGTATCTATTAAAATGCCTTTTTGTACCTATGTCATATTAGTTTGTTGCACCTTCAAGATGAATGTCTCAATGGGAGCCCAAAACTTTACATTAACATTGCTGTAATACAGAAGGAATTGAACTCTTGGTATATATTGGGCCTCATTCTCAGAACTGTAGCATTTTACACCAATTTTGTATTGAATTTGCATTCATGAAAATGACTACACAAGGCGCAGGGCAGCAGAGAATCAGGCCCTTTATGCTGTATTTTGTTAAATATACCACTCTGACAATTGATGGGGAAAACTGACGAAGAAGAGGTCTGGAGACAGTGGGGCTCCCCTATGGAATGGACCATCACCAAACTCAGTGAATTTCCTGAGACTGAGAAGAGGAAAGGGCCTAATCCCACACAGAGGCTTTAATCCTCTGGCTGCTGTGTGGGATGCCCATGACTTCCTCCCTGGCCACTTGCCCACAGTTTCACCTACAGTGTTTTGAGCATTAGCCTGCTAAACCCAGGGTTGTGAGTTTAATCCTTGAGGGGGCCACTTAGGAATCTGGGGCAAAAATCAGTACTTGGTCCTGCTAGTGAAGGCAGGGGGCTGGACTCGATGACCTTTTGAGGTCCTTTCCAGTTCTATGAGAAAGGTATATCTCCATATATTATAGAAATTAGTCAGATTTTCAGTCTTTGCTCCCAGCAGCTTGTCTTGTACTCAACAGGCAGACTGAGACGGGCAGACCATCTCCCAGAACCACAATAGGTTGCCTTGTTCTCAATAGGAGGCGCTGAGCTCTTAATTTAGATACCTAACTTGAAGCAGGACTCTCTTGGAAATCTTTTGTATTTCTAAACTCCTGACAAAGAATTAATAAAAAAAAAGAGAGAGAGAGAGAGAAATTATGCAGAAAATAGTTAATGTAGTATTGCTGTATACATACTAATCTCAGTGTAGCAGGAGTTTATGCCTTGTTTTTTGTGAAGAATAGTACCTCACAACTTCCATCCCAGGAGCTCAAAGTGCTTTACTATCCTTTTTTATGCATGGGGTAACTGAAGCATAGAGAGCCTAAATGACTTGCCCAGCATCACACAATGTATCAGAAGTAGTACTGGGAACAGAACTCAGGTTTCACAATTCCCCATTGCCTATTCTAATTACCTCCCTTTGAAATGAAAAACAAAAGATTCTACATGTAAATGGAGTTTAAATATTATTCTATGCACAGTATTACTGCAGGAGTCCTGTGATATCATTTTAAATGTAATTAATAATAGTCAGTTATTTCAATAATAATAATAATAATAATAATAATAATAAGACAGAATATTCTGTTTAAACGTAATTAATAACACTGCTCAAAATGAATTAGTAATAATACAAATCCACAAAACATGTTGTGGTCTTGTTGATGATTAACTACTCTCTTAAAACAAGGCAAATATATTAGATGTTGAGGACATGGCTAATTATTTTTCATTCTTCATGTCTTTATGTTTACAGTAGCTTAGAAAAAATCCTGTTTTGCACGTTAACATTAAGAATATTCAACACAACTGAAATTTTCAAAGGGCAGGGAGGGAAGCCTAGGAGCACAGGAGAGGGGCATGGTAGGATAAGGCAGGAGGGAAGTTTGCAAATTCAATTCAAGAGAGTATATTTGGACAAAGATAAGAATGCTCTTACTCCCCCCCGGCCCCCTTAAGCACATGACATTTCTGAAGGCATGACTCAAACAACCACAATCTCTTAATGTTTTATTCTCTAAGGCTCAGAATGTGTTTTACAGCCTCTGGCTTTGGGATAGTTATGCTTACAGACTGAAGAAGTGCTAAGGCAACCTGATCAGCTGTCAACTCCATCCCAGTTAGAATGCTTGATTCTGCTCTCACTTACACTTATGCAAATCAGGAGCAACTCCATTGAAGTCAATGGAATTGCGCTAATATGAAGCTGGAGAAAGCCAGAGCAGAATCTAGCACAAGTCATTTACTGTGTAGTTACTAAGTTATTGACTTTCCTAGGCAAAAACAGTACATTTTAGAAGCTTATGACAGTCCATGTAAATCCTCACATGCAAATTGCAGTTCAGGGCACAGGCTAATTACCACTTCTTTAACAGGAAAATATCTTTATAATTAGACTATGTTATGGAAGTGTTGTTTAAAAAAACAAACCCAAAACAACAATCCTGCTATTTCCTGAAGCAGTTCACCTGGAAACTATTTGCCTCTGTGCGAAGGGGACGGCTGCTATATTGACTTTAATCAAATGAAGACCCTTCTGTTCATTTTTAATGTGTGACAAAGTCAGATGTGATGTCAAGCTTGTGTACTGTGATGAAAGTGTTCAATATAACAATTGTCCCCTCCCCCCCTTGCTGTGGGGAACAATAAAAGTCAATGTCCATGTCCTGTACTGAATTGTTATCGTTCTCCCAGGGGCAGGCTAGATTGCCTTTAAACAGAAATATTTCTTTTTGTATGGGACAACTGTAAATTTCATTTAATCTCACAGCTCTATTAGTATAATTGTATTACAGATTTATGAAAAGATGCTGAGTTTTCAGGGGAGCCAAGGGGTCATCATCATTATGACCATAAAGATTTAAATTATATAGTCAGCTTTCTTCCTGTCCAGTTTCAGTGCATATTAAGAATTAAATGATGTACAGTAACTAGAATTTATATTAGTAATCCAGCTCTCTATAATAAGATTCTTCTTGAACTATTATTACCATCAATACTTAAAGAGGTGTTGCTAAAAAGACATAATGTTTTGTTTGCTTGTCTAGGTTTTAAAGCTTTTTTCCTTCTTTTTTGAAAACCAACAATTTTGTGAGAGCAGCTCCCTGCAAAAAGACACTGGAAATGGTTCTTTTTGACACATTCAAAGCAAACAAAACTCAATACATGTTGTGGCTGCTAAATAAAAAAGAGTATTTGAGTAACTCTGTCAGCATTATAAAGAAAGTCTTAGGGCAGGTCTACACTACAAATTTACATCAGTGCAGCTGCATTGCATCTGGTGAAGATGTTCTCAGCCAATAGGAGAGAATTCTTCTGTCAGCTTAACAAGTCCACCTCCATGAGAGGCAGTAGCTATGTCAGTGAGAGAAGCTCTCCTGCCAGTGCTGTCTACATAGGGGGGTTAAGGTTGGTATAACTACGTCACTCACGGGTGTAAGTATGTAGTGTAGACCAAACTTTAGAGTGAAATCCTAGTCCTACTGAAGTCAGTGGGAGTTTCACCACTGATTTCAATAAAACCAAAATTTCACCCTTAGTTGCTCAATAGATGTGCTGTTAATTAGTTATGCTCAGCTGAAACTGTCTGGGTGGAAAGGCACAGACCTAATGGTGGAGAAACTGGTGCAAGGAAAGTCAGATGTGTGAACTGCTACAGGACCACTATTTTGCTGTTCTGGGTATGCTGACATAATTGTGTTCCTGCCACAGTGCTCCTGGAAATATACGTATCTAGAGACATGTAATGGCCAAGGGAAAGGATGGCATGACCACTACACAGTTTGTTCCCTTCTAGTATTGGCTGAAGTAAGAAGGGTACAATAAAAGTGCCCAAGGAGGCTGTCAAGTATTCCGTCTTAGATTTGAATTTTTTATTTACTTCCACTGTATGTACTCTCCATTTGGCAAACATTGATTCCTTCTACCTGTTTCTTCTAGGTCACTGGCCAGATCCTCAGCTGCTATAAATCTCTGTAGTTCCATTGAAGGCTATGCTGATTTACACCAGCTGAGGATCTGGCCACAGGAACCATCAACGCGAAGGATTATTTACTTCCTTGATTTTCCAAGGTTGGCTCAGCTTTCTGAGGTAGATACAGACTACAATGTAGTTAACTGTGTATCACTCCATTCCTTTGCATTGCTTCTGCCTCCTGGCTTCAATGGAGCTAGCTTGAGCAGAGCTTGCATGGGGATGTCTGTACAAGCTGGGAATCAAACCTTCCAGCTCAAATGTAGACATATGTGAGAAGCCATGTAGCTTGTCTAAGGTATCCAGAGGGAGTCTGGTAAAGATAGTTTAAGGCTCCCTATTCCTCAGCTGTGCGGAGCACTGCCACCAGGTGGCTCAAGATCTGGCCCCAAATTCCAAACAGCCCCAACTTCCATGGGTATAAGATTGTTATAGGTAGCCCAGTGTTAACAGCCAGCCCAGCTGTTCTGCATGCAGCCATTCATTTCTCTTTCAGTGACTGTGACGAAAAGGATGCTAGAATAGAATTTATCTGTGCAGCCCCAAAGGGCCCCGTTACCTCCTGATTGATGCTCTGATTCCATTTGGAAAGGAGCAGGGCACTGCAATGCTGGCAGAGGATGGGGTAAGGGGTACACAGCAGAGGGAATTGGAGCAAGACAGGGCAAACTTAAAAATAAAGCATTCTTCATTTTATATTTATTTAGAATGGCATGTTAGCTTTGGTGAGCTAGAACTCTCTCTGCCATCTGCCCTCCCAGTAAATATCAATGGATTACTCAGACAAAGGCTTAGGAGGCTGAGAGCTTGTTTGTTTACTCGGAATAGCAGCTGCCAGTCAAATAATATCAATAGGTGGTAGCAGATAGAAAACACTAAAAGAAATAAGGTCTGTGAGGCTGAGATTTGTATTTATTTTGGCCAGAATAGTGCTAGACACACAATATATTTGAAAGCACATTCTAACGCTCAGAGAAATAGATGGCTAATTTGATGACCATTAATGAAAAATAAGCATTTCTGACACAAATGAAAAGAGAGTAGTCCCCATTCAGTAAGGTGCTGTGATTCTGTGTGATTTGGATTTCTTTAAAGTTACAACCCTAAAACATTAATATACTTTTGGAACCAAATCTTCCTGCACACAGCCTGAGAAATGTGGACTTCCACAGGACTCGTCCTCTGAACCCCAGGCTGCAACTGCCCCTTTCCTTAATTGCAGTGAAGGTTCCTTGATAATGGGTCCATGTAATTATCTGTCCATACTCCCTATCCTCCCTTAGCCCACCAATTCTCCCACCCTCTCCTTGCTGCAACAAAGGGGCTGAGCTTGCCTGGTACTTAGCATCCTGCCTTCTCCATACTAATTCCACTGCAGGCATGGCCCTTACTCGACACAGAGGAAGGGGCGTGTTTGATTCTGGTGCCTACTGGAGAAAAAAAATCTGAGATTTTAATGTTTGGATAAAAAATACAAACTGCCTTGCTCTTTCATGGTGCTGAGTTCCCTCAGATCTCATTGAAGCCAACAGGGTGCGCAAGCTCAGTACCTGGTAGGATCAGGCCCATAGGGCCCAGGCTTGCAGTCCTTCCCCCAATCCTTACTTAAAAAAAAAAAAAATTCATACGAGGCAGGTTCTGGCCCTTACCTTCTGTGGAAAAAGAGTATTGGGAGAAAGAGAAGAAACTAGATGAGAAGGAGGAATTCTCTCCAAACTATTAGTGGCCAAATTCACAATGGTAAGAGAAGAATGTGTTCCAGTTAATTTTTATGCTAATTTTAATACTATGTTTCAGGGAGGGGTATTATTGTGATCTATCAGGTAAATCCAGGTGAATTTACATAAAAAAACCCCAAAACCCTATTTGTCCATATTCTTTTGAATAAAACTCATTGACATTTTTCATAAGTATTGGAGACCCTCTTTAATTATTGTGAACATTCTGGTGAGAGAAATTTTATTCACAAATTGTGGTGAATATGAGTGTGAATAAATATTTGAGAACATTTGAACCATATGCGCTCTCATGGCCTTTTAAAAAATATTGCAAAGAAACTTCATAGTAAACAAGTACAAATCACAACCTGTTTGCAGATCATTGAAAAACAGAGCTAACTCTAGGTGACCAATCATGTGGCACAACTAGCACATACTCATACTCCTAATGACCAGGTCCTAAACAAGTCATATTGTGTTCACACACAATATTAATTGGACATGTGTGTATAATGAGCATCTATATAGAAATCATGACCCATGAAGCGATAACTAGGGGACTAAAAACCAGATTGTATGTTGCATAATTTATACTTAATGAATGATTCAACCAATCCTGGTAGACAGAAGTTAGAGAAAAAATTGGACCAATCAAAACCACATTTTTTTCTATAGCTCTAATGCTAAAAAAACATTTTGAATGTTTTGAAAATAAGGCATCTTGTTATTTTCACAGCAATTTCCAGCATACAACTAAGAGACTGTTATTGATGTAGATATGGTATATCAACCATTCATACAAAATATAGATTTTAGTCTGTTCACTTCTATGGACATACTGTATATTCATAGAAGCATAGAACTGTAGAACTGGAAGGGACCTCGATAGGTCAGCTAGTACAGTCCCCTGCACTGAGGCAGAGCTAAGTATTATCTAAAGTTTCTAAACCATCCCTGACAGGTGATTGGAGGTTTTTAAGAACATGTTAGAGTAGACAATGACAGCAATTCCACAACCTCCCGTGATAATTTGTTCCAGTGCTTAAATACTCTTATAGTGAGGAAGATTTTCCTAATGTCTCACCTAAATCTCCCTTGCTGCAATTTAAGCCCATTATTTCTCGTCCTGTCCCCAGTGACTAAGGAGAACAATTTATTACCCTACTCTTTACAACAGGGGTAGGCAACCTATGGCACACATGCCGAAGGCAGCACGTGAGCTGATTTTCAGTGGCACTCACGCTGCCCAGGTCCTGGCCATCGGTCCGAGGGGCTCTGCATTTTAATTTAATTTTAAATGAAGCTTCTTAAACATTTTAAAAACCTTATTTACTTTACATACAACAATAGTTTAGTTATGTATTATAGACTTATAGAAAAAGACATTCTAAAAATGTTAAAATGTATTACTGGCACGCGAAACCTTAAATTAGAATGAATAAATGAATACTTGGCACACCACTTCTGAAAGGTTGCTGACCCCTGCTTTATAACCTTTTATGTGCTTGAAGACTGTTGTTATGCCCCTGCTCAGTCTTCTATTCTCCAGACTAAACAAACCCATTTTTTTCAATCTTTCCTCCTGGGTCATGTTTTCTAGACCTTTAATCATTTTTGTTGCTCCCCACTGGACTTTTGCCAATTTGTCCACATCTTTCCTGAAATGTGATGCCCAGAATTGAACACAATACTCCAGCTGAGGCCTTATTAGTGCTAAGTAAAGTGGAATAATTACTTGTTGTGTCTTGCTTACAACACTTCTGCTAATACATCCCAGAATGATGTTCTCTTTTATTTTATTTTTTTTAAAGTATTACATTGTTGATTCATATTCAGTTTGGGATCCACTGTAACACCAGGTCCTTTTCTGCAGCACTCCTTCCCAAGTAGTCATTTCCCATTTTGTATTTGTGTAATTGATTATTCCTTCCTCAGTCTAATTCTTTGCGCTTGTCCTAACTGAATTTCATCCTGCTTAATTCAGACCATTTCTCCAGTTTGTCAAGATCATTCTGAATTCTAATTCTATCCTCCAAAGTGTTTGCAACCTCTCCCAGCTTTGTATTGTCTTCAGAATTTATAAGTGTACTCTCTATATCATTGTCAAAATATTTTTTGAAGATATTGAATAGAACCAGACCCAGGAAATCTCCCTGTGAACCCCACTCAATAAGGCCTTCCAGCTCAATTGTGAACCATTTGGTATGGTTTTCCAGCCAGTTGTGCACTCACCTTATAGTAGGTTTAGCTAGGTTATATTTTCCTATTTTGCCTATGAGACGTTCATGTGAGACACTATCAAAAGTCTTACTAAAGTCAAGTTATACCACATCTACTGCTCCCTCCATCCATGCTTATTACCCTGTCAAAGAAGATTATTACTTTGGGTTGGTTTGACTTGATTTGTTCTTGACAATCCCGTGCTGGCTGTTACTTATTGCCTTAGTTTCTTCAAGATGCTTACAAATTGATTATTTCCTCCAGTATTTTTCCGGGTACAGAAGTTAAACTGACTGGTTTATAATTCCCTGGGTTGTCCTTATTTCCTTTTATTTTGCGATAAAGTACGGTCCGTATAATCTCCCTGTGAGGTATCCAAGACAAATATGGCTTCTCCCTCACTGGACCTGGCCCACAATGCTGCAAGTTGCCCAAATGGAGTCTCTGATATTTTTTCCACTCCACACTGATTACCACAGCTCCTTGCCACCAGGCAGTATGTAAGAACATGAATCCTTATTGTGGGTTAATCAGCTTGTCTACACAAATGAGGTAACCTGGAACACTGTGAGAAGGTTGTAACTGGAACATTTCAACAGCCCAAATGTATCACTTGAATGATGCATCAAAGTTCTGTTTGCCTGGGAACAAGGTCACTTATCATCCTGGATCTTCCATAAAGTAATGAAACATACTGTTGCCAAACCACAGGCCAGCTGTGTTCCACTTTTACTTCCAGACAGAGCAATTACCTATTCGTGCTTTGCTCTGTTATCTACAGTTTGATTTCTGTTCTTAACTTGTAGATTAGAAAGAATTGATTGATTATATGAAACATCTTTTGTAGTCAGAATTCCCCAAGAAAACTTTAAAAAGTAGTATGCTAAATATTGATAGTGCAGGAGTTCTGCAGGCAAGTGTAAAAGACTCTTTCTCACACACAGCTTTGGATGTGCTTTACTGAGAGACAGAAGCAATGTCTGACAGGAATACCACTGTTATCACCTGCTGTGTTTGAAAAATGCTATGGGATATTATTAAGAAGGGAAAATGTAAAGTTATATCTGAAGAAATTTTGAACAATGATGTATAAATTTCAAGGCCAGAAAGGACCATTTTGATAATCTGATTTGACCTTCTGTATAACACAAGCCATAGAACATCCCCAAAATGATTTTTAGAGTATATCTTTAAGAAAAACATCCAATCTGGCTTTAAAAGTTGTGAGTGATGGAGAATTCACCACAACCCTTGGTAAATGGCTCCAATGGTTAATTGCTCCTACTATTGAAAATTTACATCTTATTTCCCACTCTGAATTTCTCTGGCTTCAACTTTCACTGATTGGATCATTTTATACCTTTCTCCACTAAATTGAAGAGCTATTATCAAATATGTGTTCCCCATGTAAATCAAGTGACCCCTTAACCTTCTCTTTATTAAGCTAAATAGGTTGAGCTCCTTGAGTGTATGACTATAAGCCATGTTTTCTAATCCTTAATCATTCTTGTGTCTCTTCTCTGAAGCCTCTCCAATTTATCAAGATCCTTCTTGAATTGTGGACAGAACTCAACACAGTATTCCAGCAATGGTTGTACCCATGCCAAATACAGAGGTAAAATAACCTCCCTGCTCCAACTCAAGATTCCCCTGTTTATTCATCCATCAATGGCATTATCCCCTTTGTCCACAGTGTTGAACTGAGAGCTTAGGTTCAGTTGATTATCTCCTCCCCCAATCTTTTCCAGAGTCAGTTTCCCAGCACAGAGTCCCCCTCCTTTAAGTATGCCCTACATTCTTTGTTCCTTTAAATTTAGTTGTATTAAAATGCATATTGTTTTTGTGCCCAGTTTATCAAGCGATCCAGATCACTCTGTATGGGTCACCAGTCTTCTTCACTATTTACCACTCCCCCACTTTTTGTGTCATCTGCAAACTTTATCAGGTATGACTTTGTTTTCTTGCATGTCATTGATAAAAATGTTAAATAGCATAAGGGCCAAGAACCAATCCACGAGGGCCCTCACTAGAGATACACCCATTCAAAGATGAGTCGTCATTTACAATTACATTTTGAGACCTGTCAGTTAGCCATCTTTTAATCCATTTAATGTGTGCCATGTTAATTTTATATCATTCTAGTTTTGTAATTAAATTGTTGCACAGTACCAGGTCAAAGACCTTATAGAACTCTAAGTGTATTACATAAACACTATTATCTTTATCAACCAAACATGCAATCTCATTTAAAAACAAGAAATTAGTTTGACAGGAACTATTTTCCATACATCCATATTGATTGGCATTAATTATATTACCCTCCTTTAATTCATTATTAATCAAGTCCCTAATGAGTCATTCTATTATCTTGCCCGGGATCGATGTTAGAGTGACACACCTATAACTACCCAGATCATCCCATTTTTCCATTTTAACTCTTGGCACATCATTAGTTTTCTTTCAGTCTTCTGGAACTTCCCCAGTATCGCAAGACTTACTGAAAATCAACATGAATGGTCCAGCAAGCCCCTCAGCCAGCTCTTTTATAGCTCTTGGATTTATCTTGAAGTTATCCAGACCTGCTGATTTTAAAACGTTTAACTTTGGTATCCTCCAGTCATATTAATGGAATGGAAAAAGTGTTATAATACTGCATCATCTGTCTTTTTCCCAAATACAGAACAGAAATATTTCTTAAAGACTTCTGCCTTTTCTGCATTAAACTGATAATCCCACCATTTCCATCTTGTAATGGACCAATACCATTGCTAGGATTCTTTTTGTTCCTGGTATACTTAAACTCCTTCTTATTGTCACTAACTCTTCTGGCCATAGGTTTCTCCTTGTGTCCCTTTGCTTCCCTTATCAATTTTATACAATTCCTAATGTCTGAATTATATTCATTGCTATCAACTTCTCCCATGAGATCTATAGTATTTAGCTATGGAATAGTGTCCCAAGGAAAGTGGTGGAAGCCGCTTTGGTTGGCATACTTTAAAACTAGACCAGACTAAACAACTGAAAATGTACTGTCAAGAAACATTCTGCATTCATAGCAAAATGGGCTGGATGAGCTAATAGGCCCTTTCCACTGTCTCTGTATCTTCTGTGATTCTATGCATGCCGATAACCTCTTTTTCACCACAGCAAAACAACTGTTAAAGATTACTTGAAATTTTGATAACGGCAGACACTTTCACTACTAGATTGCCATTTCAAATCCAGCTTAGGCCAGCTGCTATTGTCTTGGCTTTTTGATGGCCTATGCAAAATCTTTCCTGTTCCAGGATGTCCATATCCCCAAAATTAGTATCACAATTGGCACTAATTCACCCCTTGTTGACAGTCTCAGAGACTGGGCATTGAGATTGAACTACCTCCACTCTACCAGAGGCTGTTCTCCTATGACAGGATTTATGCACATTGGAGGGACAATGGGCTCAATTTCACTTCTGTAAAAGTTAATGTAAAGCCTCCCATTGACTTCAGTGAGAGTTGAAACATACCCAACCTGGCAAAGCGTGCACTGCAGCTGCCTGTGCTACATCTATTTTGTGGATGAATAAAGTACTTCAGTCTCTAGGATTGTCTATCTGGCACCTTTTGTCAATCCTAAAGTAATACACAAATAGAACAATGGATACAAATACAGAAAATGTGCTGGCATTGCAAATACAAAGTGTGAAATTTAACGGAACGCGGGAACCTGATCTTTTGCTGCTTTTAAAATAGTCTTATGTATCTTCTCTTCCAGTTTAGAGAAAGCAAGAGAGCCAAAATGTGTCGATTACTGTATTAATTTTTACCAAGTGTCATTTTCACTTATTCTGGCCTGGCTATGGAACGAAAAATGTTAAGCATTTGAATATAGAAATAACCTACTATTACTTTGTCAGGAGAGAATTAAAAACCTCATAAATTTTCATAAGTTAGCTTTAAGTTAATGATGATGCCTTTAAGGACTTTTGAGAAATCAATAGAAAGAAAATTATAATTATAGTTATTGATTGGTCTCCTTTGTTCTCATCTCTCAGAATGAAAGAGTGAGACAAAAATGAAAAGGTTCTTTCTTACCTCCTAATCTCAGCCAAACATACCCCTTCAAACGGTGCTTTCCTAGACAGTGATAGCAAAAATGAACTTGCATGCTTCGATTTTAGAACCCATTGCGACTCTATTCAGATGGAAATTTGATGTCCATGGTTTGCCCCTTTGAGGATCTGACTTGTTTTCCTGTCTAAGCTTGGATGCAGGCTAGATTCAAGAGTCAACATTTTTTCCAGACTGCTCTCATGGAGGATGCTGAACTTTGGCAACATTTCCCCAGTTATTCTGACTAATTCATACAACCTTCCTTGAACAATAATGCTCTCTGGAGGATGATCTATGCTCATACTATGGGTTACTTATTGTCAACTGACTAGAATTACAAAAAAGAATGACATTGAGGTATAACGATCCCAATTCGAGTCTGAGTAGCAATGCCGTTGCCCAGGTTTTATGAACCAAATTTTCTAAAAGTATTCTATATTTGTCTATGTAGACAGCATACACCAATAGACTTTACATACTGTGACAGACCCAGGCCAGTGGGGTACAGAATCTGGTAGAGGGCAAATATACTGGTCACTGGATGAGTAGTTTTCTGTTCCCTGAGTGACCAGAGAAGGGGCTGCACTAGAGTAATCAGGAACCTGCTAGAACCAGTTAAGGCAGGAAGGCTAATTAGGACACCTGGAGCCCATTAAGAAGAAGCTGCTAGAATCAATTAAGGCAGGCTAATCAGGGCACCTGGGTTTTAAAAGGAGCTCACTTCAGTTTGTGGTGGGAGTGTGAGGAGCTGGGAGCAAGAGGCGCAAGGAGCTGAGAGGGAGAGGGTCTGCTGCTGGAGGACTGAGGAGCACAAGCATTATCAGACACCAGGAGGAAGGTCCTGTGGTGAGAATAAGGAAGGTGTTTGGAGGAGGCCATGGGGAAGTAGCCCAGGGAGTTGTAGCTGTCATGCAGCTGTTACAGGAGGCTCTATAGACAGCTGCAGTCCACAGGGCCCTGGGCTAGAACCGGGAGTAGAGGGCGGGCCCGGGTTCCCCCCAAACCTCCCAATTGACCTGGACTGTGGGTTATCCCAGAAGGGAAGGTCTCTGGGCTGTTCCCCAACCCACATGGTGAATCTCTGAGGCAAGAAAATCTGCCAATAAGCGCAGGACCCACCAAGATAGAGGAGGAACTTTGTCACAGTACACAAACAGGTGCATTTGTGAATGTTGGAATCTATGAACTGTGCATGCAGACATCTTATAAAAAACGGTATGAGAACGTAAGGACAGAAATTAGCCCATTAAAAGCAGGTGTTTGAATACACATACATGGAGGCTGGGTCTAGATCCCTTTGAAAATTGTCCCTAAATATAAATGTCCTGCATTTGTTTCTGGATCAGGACTGCTAGAGATGTTAGCTTTGGTCATAGCCACTTACTAACATAGGCCTGTGAGAGTCATCATAATATACTGTTTCATTCCATTTCCCCACCATGGTCTTAGTATGGGTAGGCACCAAATGCTCTCCATTCTAGGCTCTTCACTTTTATGTACCATACACTCCTTGAAGTACAAAAAAATGGGCAAAGTTTTCTGCCTTTCTTAGCCTAGCATAAAGGCTTCTATACCCTTCTCTGAAGCACCAGTCACTAATTAGCTTTAACTGTGAGCAAATATTAGCCATATCTTGAGTTCTATATTTGGTAACCATATAACAATTCTTTTTTACTGGACAAGTTTTTCCTCTCCTCCCC
This sequence comes from Malaclemys terrapin pileata, assembly GCF_027887155.1. NCBI lineage: Eukaryota > Metazoa > Chordata > Testudines > Emydidae > Malaclemys > Malaclemys terrapin. The sequence goes on along the minus strand of NC_071515.1, from coordinate 59,896,723 downwards.
TCTTCCCCCTGATATTATTCACTGCTTTTCACGGTAGCCAAAGCAATAATATTTTGGGCACCCACAAGTTCCTTGTATATTCAGGGAATGCTTTTCTGTCACCATTTTGAAATTTAAAAAAAAAAAAAGTTTTTGGTTCACTCTGTCTTTGGTCTGAAGGTTATTTACAGTGCCCCAGCAGTGTGCTGTACAAAGACATGGTCCATTGCACAACTAATTTACAATCCAGTAAGGATTTTATAATCTAGTAACCTAGTTGTAAATGGCTCTATCTAAAAAGAAACTTGCATGGATTCTATCACAAGTATGTATCTCCTTTTGCTTAAGTATATAATGGCTACTGTAGCAGATGCAGAAACTCTATCTGTCTGTTACATCATATGAAGATGGCTTTAAAAATATTAAAGGGTTATAGACTAGAAGTACTCAACAGGCCTGCCTGGCCAGTAGGTTGAAATAAAGCTGTACTCCCAAGTATGGAATAAAAACATTAATTGAAATAGCTTTCTTGAAATCCTGTTCGTTACCAATCCTTTGCATCAATTTTTCAACACTTGCAAGATGCAGTTTCTGTACATATGGTCATAATTCACTTTAAATATTCAAATACATGAGTCTCTTTTTATTACTGTCTGTATGATTAGTATAGTAACAAAATGGTCACCGATTTAATTAGCAGTTTCAATCTGCCTGGATGATGTTTCTTTGGGGATTTTATACTTCTGGTTATGGAAAAGTAGCTCATTCTGTCTAAGGGCTATGGCTACACTGGCAATTAACTGCGCTGAGACTTTCTCGCTCAGGGGCGTGAAAAAACACCCCCCCTGAGCGCAGCAAGTTGCAGCACTGTAAAGCGCCAGTGTAGAGAGTGCACCCGTTTTTTTTTAGAGTGCTGGGAGAGCTCTCTCCCAGGGCTGCGCTGCGACCACACAAGGCACGTTAAAGCGCTGCCAATGTAGACTAGCCCTAACTCTTGAATGAGATCTGCTGGCTCTTATAGATATTCACACCCGAAACTACAGACACTCAGCAAATCAAAACCTTTGTTTGCTAGATAAGTACTGTGACAGGGTCGGGCCAGATGGCTACAGGAGAGTGATAGAATGCAGATATATTAGCCTCAGATTAAGCATGTCCCTTTTCCCTGCGTAAGGTAAGAGGGGTGGTTCCAGAACACTCAGGAACTTGCTGGAACCAATTAAGGCAGGCTGGCTAATTAGGACACCTGGAGCCAATTAAGAAGCTGCTAGAATCCACTAAGACAGGCAGGTTAATCAGGGCACCTGGTTTAAAAAGGACCTCACTGCAGTCTGTGAGGGGTGTGTGTGAAGAGCTGGGAGCAAGAGGTTTGCAAGAAGCTGAGAGTGAGTAGGCGTACTGCTGGAGGACTGAGAAGTACAAGCGTTATCAGACATCAGGAGGAAGGGCCGGTGATGAGGACAAAGAAGGTGTTGGGAGGACGCCATGGGGAAGTAGCTCAGGGAGTTGTAGCTGTCACGCAGCTGTTACAGGAGGCACACTAAGACAGTTCACAGGGCCGTGGGCTGGAACCCGGAGTAGAGGGTGGGCACGGGTTCCCCCGATCTCCCCAACTCCCCATTTGATATAAGAGGAGTTGATCTGGCCTGTGGGTCCCACCAGAGACGAAGGTCTCTGGCCTGTTCCCCAACCCATTAGGTGAGCCAACAGAGACTGCAAGTTCCCCTCCTTTTCCCCATGCTGGCCAGTGATGAGGTTAGCTGAGTGAATGGCAGGTTTGTGCCACTAACAAAAGGAGCCAAATTGAGGACTGCCGAAAACCTCTGAGGCGAGCAAATCCTCCAGAAAATGCAGCACCCACCAAGGCAAAGGAGGAACTTTGTCACAGTACTTTAACTCGTTTTAGGTAATGGAATTTTGTCCTATTCATTGTCTAAAAGATGCTATTTTTTTCTCTTGGTTTAGAATAATCTGTAGTATAATTACTGTAAAAATGTTTAGTAATATACCAGAAGGACCAACAACATTTATGAAGATAACAAGTTTCCAAGGATCTACAATGACTTTAGCTGTAAGCCTTATTTTTTTTTTATATCAAAGGGAATCGAGTTCAACCAGTTTTAGTTGAGGTCCTCATTAGATTTAAAGCTGCTAACCTGTAGTAACCTTTTAGGATTAGTAATCATAATAAGAAAAATACTTGCATGATTACACGTGTGCAGCAGAACACCATTATACATGTACAGTACACAGCAATAAGGTAGCACAGTTATAGTGAGAGATGAATGTTACCCATCTGCTGCATATTAAAGGCAGATGTATGTTGATCAGTACCAACTGTGCAGCATGTAACAGGCCAAATTCTTCTTATTTACACTGATGTAGCTGAGAGCAAAATCTAGCCTTATGTGTTTTATAAAATTAAGTTATAATAAAAATGGCTTCAAACTGTAATGGGTTGAATTTGGTCCCCCGTACATCTGGAAAAACAATTTGAAACCCATTTAGCTTTTCCCCCTCATTCATGAGTCATCTGTGAACTGATTTGGATTTTTACAACCTTGCTCATTATTTAAAATTGTTGGTCAAATAAGCTAAAATTTGTTTGCATTTATTATTGGTTATTCATGAACTATTGACTTTTGACCCAGCTTTTGAATACTTGCTATTTCTTACATTGTGAGATTGGTCACTTAGATCACATGATATTGTTTCTACTCCCTGATTAGGTGATTGTAGCTTTCATAAACAGAAGGATAATCAAAAAGATTTCAAGATGGCCATGCAAGCGTTTCTAATACAAATCTTATATGAAAACACGCATTTGCATAAATATTTTAAGGAATTTTGCCTTCTTTCACAAATATTCTTTCAAACAAAATAAAACTCATACAAATGTTCACACAAAATAAATTTTAGAAGGTTGCAAATCCAGGGAAGAGAATTCATTGTTTTTATAGGAGTTAATGTTTGTACATATCATTTTGCTGAATACAGTCAGGGAAATAAATTAAGTGACCTAAGGGATCTTTTAAAAAATGGCCCCCAGTTTTCAGATACAATGGTGGACACAAATATTAGTATTTAGGGATCTGACTGCATCCAGCAATCTGGAAGATCTGAATTCTAATGTGTGCTGAACATTTATGCTGTCTGTAAAAACACAACTAAGAAAACTCGACACTGAATTGAGACCCTTTAAATATTTAGCCCTATAGCTCTTGCCCATCTCTAATATGTATAAATTTGTGATACACAGAAATCAAGTGACTTGCCCTGGGCCATCAAATAAGTCAGTTGCAGAGCTGGGATTAGAACTCAAGAGTTTCTAGCTTTCTGCCCTTTACTGTCTGCACTGGATGGCTCCAAGTATGTACCTCAGAGGTTACTTAAAGTGACTTTATCTTGTGGTTGTATCCATGGCAGAACCAATTCATTGCAAAAGATATTTCAGTCCCCTGTGCTGTAACTACCACATCAAAACAAATTATTTAAGCAGCCTTAGTGGAATTCCAAACTTGTGTAACTAGAGGGATACCCCTTCTTTTATATGTATTGTATGTATAAAGCAGCTGTATGTTTTAATATGTAAGGCCATGTAATTATCTGGCTAGATAGGAAATGATTTCCCCTTATATTTTCAAAGTATAACATAATGATTTTACTGCCATTAAAGCCAATGAAGTGGCTCAGTTTAAATTCCACACACCATTTTGTAAATTGAGGAGTTAACACATTACTAGCCACCAAATTATCAACCTGTAACAGTGTGTAATGATCAGGGACAGAATGATACGGATGTGAAAAAGGTTAATGTAATCCTTGGATGCATCTGGTGAGATATTTCCAGTAGAGATAGGGAAGTGTTATTACTGATATACAAGGCACTGATGCAACCTCATCTGGAATACTGTGTGCACTTCTGGTCTCCCATCTTAAGACAGATGAATTCAAACTGGAATAGGAGCAGGGAAAGAGCTATTAGGATGATCAGAGGAATGGAGAACCTACCTTACGAGAGGAGACTTAAGGAGGTTGGCTTTTTAGCCTCACAGAATGAAGACTGAGGGGAGGCATGATTGCTGTCTATAAATACATCAAAGGGATAAACACTAGGGAGTGAGAGGAGTTATTTTAGTTAAGGGCTAATGTTGGCACAAGAACAAATGAACATACACTGGCCATCATCAAGCTAAGGTTTGAAATTAGACAAAGGTTTCTAACCATCAGAGGAATAACGTTTGGGAACAGCCTTCCAAGGGGAGTAGTAGGGTCAAAAAACGTAACTTGGTTTAAGACAGAGCTTGATAAATTTATGGAGGGGATTGTATGATGAGATTGCATACAATGGCATATCACCCATCCACAACTGCTATTGGCAAATATCTGGAGATAGAACACTAGATTGAGAGGGCTCTGAGTTACTTCAGAGAATTCTTTCCCGGGTGTCCGGTTGGTGGGTCTTGCCCACATGCTCAGGGTCTAACTGTTTACCATATTTGGTGTTGGGAAGGAATTTTTTCCCCAGGTCTGATTGGCAGAGACCCTGGGCGTTTTTTTTTTTTTTTTTTTTTTTTTTTTTTGCCTTCCTCTGCAGCATGGAGCATGGGTGACTTGCTGGTTTGAACTAGAGTAAATGATGGATTCTCTGTAACTTGAAGTCTTTAAATCAAGAATTGAGGATTTTAGTAACTCGGCCAGAGGTTATAGACGTATTACAGGAGTGGGTAGGTGAAAATGTGAACTCTCAGAAATGTTGCTCTTACTATCAAAGACACTGATGTCTACTATAGCTTCCTTTGTTACTGCAGGACATAGTGAATCCTAATGTATTCTTAATTACTGTTAAGACATACTGTTATCTTTCATGCCCATGCTCTAATCCCAACAACAATAAACTTTAAAAATTTGCCCTGTTCACAAAACTCATTAAAACAGAGTTACATTTTGCATAGCAAAAACAATTCACAAAAACCAACCATATTAGATAGCTGGGGAGACAACAGCCAGAACTAAATTCTTTATAATACCAAGATAATTCAATAAATATTTACCTGCACATTATAATCCAAATTTACAAATAGTGCCATTGTTGCCAGAGTTACACAGAATTTAACTAAGTAGAATTATGGTTCACTCACAAAACATTTTACAATTTTCTTCCATCTTTTGTATAATGAAAAAAATATAGCCAGGTTTACAATCTCAGTTCATAGTTCTGGAAATGGGCTAATAAAAGTAACTTTCATCTTCATGAATACAGGCTAGAAAATGCTGTAACACTCAAGGAATTTTTTCAACACACTACTGAACAGTGCACTGACCCACAGGAACCCTCCTACCAACACTACAAGAAGAAGAATTCTGCATGGACTCCTCCTGATGGTCAAAATGACAGACTGGACTTCTACATAGTGTTTCTACAGACGTTCACAGGCTGAAATTGTGAAACAAACAGCATCACTTGTCCGATAACCTCAGCCATATAGAACACAATGCCATCCAAGCCTCCGAAACAACTCTGACATTATAATCAAAGGAGCTCACAAAGGAAGTGTTGTAGTCATAATGAACAGGTCGGATTATGAACAGGAGGCTGCCAGGCAACTCTCCAAGACCACATTCTACAGGCCACTATCCTCTGATCCCACTGAGGAGTACCAAAAGAAATTACACCATCTGCTCAAGAAACTCCCCACTCTAGCACAGGAACAAATCTACACAGAGATACCCTCAGATCCCCGACCAGAGGTATTCTATCTGCTACCCAAGATCTATAAACCTGGAAACCCTGGACGCCCCATCATCTCAGGCATTGGCACTCTTACAGAGAATTATCTGGCGATTTGGACTGTCTCCTCAGACCCTGCCCTACCAGCACTCCCAGCTATATTTGAGACACCATTGACTTCCTGAGGAAACTACAATGCATTGGTGATCTTCCTGAAAACACCATCCTGGCCACCATGGATGTAGAAGCTCTTTACACCAGTATTCCACATGAGGATGGACTACAAGCCGTCAGGAACAGTATCCTGATAAGGCCACAGCATGCCTGGTGGCTGAGCTTTGTGACTTTGTCCTCACTCACAACTGTTTCAGATTTGGGGACAACTTATATCTTCAAGTCAGCGGCATTGTTATGGGTACCCATATAGCCCCACAGTATGCCAACATTTTTATGGATGACTTAGAACAACGGTTCCTCTTGTCACCTAGCACCCCTCCTCTACTTGCACTACATTGATGACATCTTTATCATATGGACCCACAGAAGGAAGGCCCTTGAAAAATTCCACCTGGATTTCAACCATTTCCACCCAACCATCAACCTCAGCCTGGACCAGTCCACACAAGAGATCCATTTCCTGGACACTACAGTCCAAATAAGTGACTACCACATAAACACCACTCTATACCGGAAACCTACTGACCACTATACTTACCTACATGCCTCCAGCTTCCATCCAGGACACATCACATGATCCATTGTCTATAGCCAAGCCCTAAGATACAACCAAATTTGTTCCAATCCCTCAGACAGAGACAAACAGTTACAAGATCTTTATCAAGCATTCTTAAAACTACAATACCCACCTGGGGCAGTGAGGAAACAGATTGACAGAGTGAGACGGGTACCTACTACAGGACAAGCCCAACAAAGAAAATAACAGAACACCACTGGCCATCACATACAGTCCCCAGCTAAAACCTCTCCTGCACATCATCAACGATCTACAACCTATCCTGGAAAATGATCCCTCACTCTCACAGACCTTTGGAGGCAGGCCAGTCCTCGCTTACAGACAGCCCCCCAACCTGAAGCAAATACTCACCAGCAACTACACACCACAGAAACACTAACCCAGGAACCAATCCCTGTAACAAACCTCATTGCCTACTCTGTCCCCATATCTACTCTAGTGACACCATCAGAGGACCCAACCACCTCAGCCACACCATCAGGGACTCATTCACCTGCACATCTACTAATGTGATATATGCCATCATGTGCCAACAATGCCTCTCTGCCATGTACATTGGCCAAACCGGACAGTCTCTACACAAAAGAATAAATGGACACAAATGGACACAGAAATGGTAACATACAAAAGCCAGTAGGAGAACACTTCATTTTCCTGATATTCTATAACAGATTTAAAAGTAGCCATACTTGAACAAAAAAACTTCAGAAACAGACTTAAAAGAGAAACTGCAGAACTAAAATTCATTTGTAAATTTAACACCATAAATTTGGGCTTGAATAGGGACTGGGAGTGGCTGGCTCACTACAAAAGCAACTTTCCCTCTCCTGGAATTGACACCTCCTCATCAGTTATTGGGAGTGGACTATATCCACCCTGATTGAATTGGCCCTGTCAACACTGGTTCTCCACTTGTGGGGTGACTCCCTTCTTTTTGTGTCAGTAGAATAATGCCTGCATCTGTAATTTTCACTCCATCTGAAGAAGTGGGTTTTTTACCCATGAAAGTTTATGCCCAAATAAATCTGTTAGTCTTTAAGGTGCCTCCAGACTCCTTGTTATTTTAGTTAATGCAGAGTTTACCATAGACATTTCATTTTTAATTTATGTTTAAAAAACAAAAATCTAATCAAACAATTTAAGATTGGAAAGCCATAACACAAATTAGTACACAAAGAAACAACAGGCAATCAATTTATCATTTGCTGTTTTATTCATTTGTAATTTGTAGTCACTGCAGAGCTGCTTTTTGGAACTTGTCAGTTTGATTATCTGAAACGTGATGGGCTGCAGTTGTTGGACATTTCTATAGTGTATCATGAACTGCCTAGAATAGAGATTCTGTGGAGATTGATCCCTCCAATTTCTACGAATATTCTACATAGATCAATGTATTAAAACTTAACCTTTGGTGGCCCCAAAAGCTATTTTGTTTGTTTGTTTGTTTGTTTGTTTTCCGACATTAATTCAGTTCAGAGACGGTTCAGTTCCCATGGAAACAAGCTGCACACGAGCCATCATTGCAAAAGATAAAATAGTGGAAATACCTCTTGTAAGAATTGCTTTTTAATGCATATAAATTATTGCTAGAATATGGGCGTTGTTGACTATTACAGATGTTATATTATATTTATATGTAGGGTGGATGCCTTTGGCAGACATGTAAGGATATTTTTTACCATACGGTATGAAGAACATGCCTGTCATCTCTTTACTGAAAAGGACCTTTTTGGTGATAGAATATTGTCAGTGTTATGCCACATGATACTGTACAAAAAGTAAACCTGTTCACACTTATTCAGAAGTGATCTAAGGGTCAGCTATGGGCTTTCTATTTTTAATCCTCGACATAGTTAGGCAGGCTTTCTATATGTGAAAATGAGAATTCCATTAACCTTTTTAGCCTAGGTGTCAAACTGAACTGTCTCTCTCTCCTCCCCCCCGCCCCCACTGTGTTGTTGTAGCCATGTTCTTCCAATATTGGATAGAAAATGTGGGTGAGGTAATATCTTTTATTAGACCAACTTCTGTTGGTGAGAGAGACAAGCTTTTGAGCTTACACAGAGCTCTTCTTCTGCAAGGTGTTAACTTCACACTTCACCTTGAATGGTCTCATGCAATGTGTCAACTCCTTTGCTGAACAATCTGTTGGCTGTGATAATCTGAATACCTTTGCCAGTACTGAAGAATAGTTCTGTGTAAGCTCTAAATATTGTTTGGAACATATGGGTGATTCATTGCAGTGCTGCAGTGAAATTACTGCAATAAATACAGTATCTCACACCTAGCTCTTATATGGCACTCTCTTTTCCTGAGATTATTTAAAATTCAGTTGAAGCCATGATATGAAGGAACAAGCTTCCCAACACAGAGTCAGATTTTCCCCTCTGTTACACCCTGGTTAATATACGGATGTCAAGTGGAAGAGAAGTCAGACGAGTTGACCAGTCATAATTAAGAGCAGAATGTGGCTCATCATCATTTATGCATCTAGTTCTTTCTCTAGAGAGAGAAAGAGATGCTTTTCTTTTGTTGTTAATACTATACAGAATCTCTGCAACAAATTCAAATATCAGCTAGCGGAGTCACAGGATTGTTCAAATAGTATTATAGTACCAGCCAAGGATTTCTCTTGCCCAACACCTGTTTAGATCAGTTTTGTATCTCATAAAGCATTACTGCTGTGGTATTCTTGTTTTGGATTCTTTTGCATTGGCTAGACTGATTCTGCAGCTGAGTGTGTTTGGCATGTCTTGGTCTCAGCAGTCCTAGAAATCTGCTTTTATCTATAGAGGTGTGCAGTACAATACTTACTGTCTTTTACTCAAAAACACATCATGGACAATTCTGTGTTTCTGCTTGATAAGCACCAGAATACTGAACATCCAAGCCTGCCGGGATATGAATCATGATGGTAACTCAGAACAGCCACATTTTTCCCTTTATCATTCAACCCCTGCCACCCACCTCTTCTAGCTGCAGTTTCTACTAAAGGTTCAACTATCTATATATATTTTTTGTGTTATGTTCAAGGTTAAGGTGAAAGAAAAGCTAATGTTTTGTGTCCAGAACGAAGGGAATCTCTGATCACTTTGTTGCAAAAAGGTTGTTTTAAAAATGATCTTTAGCTTCATTCTAAAAATCTCTGCTAAATATGTCTTAAAGGTTGTAGCTCTAGAGCCAAATTCTGTCCTTAGTTATACTAGTATAAAATCAGAGACACTCCATCATGGACTAACTGAGAGTAGGATTTGGCCCAAATATAACAGACTAGCATTGGAAAAAGGACTAAGGTTCAAGATAATTTCATTCTGGTGCATGTTCCATCACTGATTATTTTTAAGCCTAGATTGGATGTTTTTTTTCTAAAAGCTATGCTCTAGGAATTATTTTGGGGAAGTTCTGTGGCCTGTGTTATATGAGAGGTCAGACTAGATGGTCACAGTGGTCCGTACTAGCCTTGGAATCTATGAATCTAGATTCAGCAATATGTCTCATTAATATTAATGGCATCTGAAGGACTAAACCCCTGCAAACTGGGCTGAATGTTTACCTTTAAGAATCCCGGTAAATATACTCCCAATGCTGAATTATCATAATACAGTAAATAAGCTCTTAGCAGAAGCAGTGGGCCAAACTTTGCTCTGTGTTACATAAGTGTAAATCTGGAAGAATGGGGTTATCCAGTACAGAATAGATTTGGCCCAGCATGTGGGGACTTGTATTACAAACGGAATCCTTAGTCTAGCTGCTCATTTGCTATATTGTTTCTGCCACAATAGTTTTAATTCAGACAATACCCTTGTGATGGAACAGATCAAATGAAAGTGAAAAAGAATGTTGACTAGACATTTCTACATAGATTCACACACAATAGAGACAAAGGGATATATTTAAAATATCAAACTCTGGTAAATTCTGCACCAAACATTAACTCTTTGGCAAATGCTACAGTCATAAGAAACTGGTTTGTAGGAGGACTCCTATACTCTTTGAGCTCACTCTATGCAGCCACCATTCCTGTATCAGCTGCCTTTTCCTCTTTCCACTCAGCAGGGCCGGCACTAGCCGAGCAAGCTGGTACACGGGGTGGCAGCTTGTAGGAGGCGGCATTCCGCCCAATCCTAGGGCGGCACGGCCACTTGTTGTTGTTGTTGTTGTTGTTCCACTCCAGCCGCCCTGTAGGGGGCAGCGGCGTGGAGGACGGGAGTGCCCTGCAGCAAGCCCGGCAGGGCAGCCCGCATCCTTCCCTCCCAGCCGACTGGAGTGGTGCGGAGCCCTCCCGGCAGGGGGCACGGCGGGAGAGGCCGCGTGGCAGCACCCCGCTGAAGCCCTGGCTGCCCCCCTTCTTTCTCTCTCCCCCCGGCTCCCTCCCCCTCCACCTGCTAGCTGGGGCATATCTGCAGGGCAGGGAGTCCCCCTGCATCCTGGCTCCGGCCGCCCCGCAGGTTTTTTTTTTTTTTTTGCTTGGGGCGGCCAGAAAGCCAGAGCCGGCCCTGCCACTCAGTTATCAATATGAACAACTCTGTATCCTGTGCCCTTTGTTTACATTCCTTTACCCTCTTCTTCTGCAGGATTGGCAGATACCTCTGCTCTCATTCATCAGCTCCTTCATGACATGACCCACTGGATGCTAGCTCCTCCTCTTCAGGGCATCCAAAAGACAGTGTGGTGAGTAGTATGTACATAGAGCCATAAGTCTATAAAGTAGAATAAAGTGTTTCCTGCTAGGGTGTTTATCCCAAATTTGATCACCCAGTGCAAAGAAAATGGAGCCATTTTTGGCATCAGCAATGCTGAGAGGAGAGTCAGCCTGCTACCTGTCATGCTGATCCTTCTCATCCCTAAATTATTGCCACAGGGGTCTTCACAAGAGCATGAGGCAATGAGACCAGTTCAGTCCCTTGACTGCCTTTCTAGAGTAGATGGATGGATTCTTCAAGTTCCTGCCCCCTACCTAAGGCAAGGTTGTCAAACTCTGATTTATCTCCCAGGGTGCAGTGATCAACCAGATGCATTAGTGAGTCTTCTAGCTATAAAATGGAAAGACTGTAGGTGTGAATGTGACCTGAAAACTTTTTTATATATCCTTTCCATAGCAAAGCAAACACAGGTATCATCTTCATCTGTTGTGATGGCTTACTGCCTTTCACCTTTCCATCTCTGCGTGTCACTACTTTCTCTGTGGATGTGATGAGTCCTGATGTGAATTTGGCCCACATTGCAAATGGGGCCAAACCTGTCATCAGGAAGTTCAATCATTAAAAAGTGCTGGTATGCCTAATACAATACAGACATGTATAATGAGGTGATTGGCTGACACAATTAATTTCCATGTTCCTATTGAACTAGATTAGTGATATTAGTTAAACATTCATTATGAGTCTCTGAGTACAGAGGACATGTCAGGACTGGATATTGACTTTTAATCAGAGAGCCCCTGAAAGTCATCAACATATTTATGATTCCAAAATTTCACGTGTTCTTTTGAGCTAGAATCTTGGAATTTGGGCACTTCATTCATAATGGGTGCTGGGTGTCAGAAAAATAGATCTTTGAGCTTTCCATTTAAACTATTAAATAGGTCTTGAGCATTGCCAGTCTCTCCCAGGAAAGCTATGGAGAGGTGTTTATGTAAATTAAGTCATGCTTGCAATAGTGACTGCAGGACAAAAAACTGCCCTTCCACCCAAAGCCTTCTGACTAGAACAATGGGGTTTGGTTCCAGTTGCTTTCAGAAAGGCGGATGGGATGGGTCACCAGAGAACTTTTAAACTTATCAGAAGCCAGGGCCCCTTTTCAAGGAGAATGGGGAGTACAGCTAGACAAGAATTTCTGAAATTTTGATTTTTTGTGTGTGTGAAATTGTTTTGCTGCTTTTCTTCCCATGTATAGAATAGCTGAATTTTTTGTGTGTAGATTTTTCTGCATTCTTCAATCACCCCTAGTAGGAATAAAGGCTGGGAAGAAGCAGCTCTAAGGTTAGAGGATGAGATAAGGGAACTCCAGCAGAACAGACGTCTCAGCCAGAACTCCTGAATCATCCTTTGCAAGCCCTAGTCAGAGTAGCACCGATAACACAGAAATCCAAGACACCTTTACATTGTCAGTGAAGACCACAGGGAAAACTCCAGGCCAGAGATAAGACTCTAAAGCAAGAGAAGAGAGAGAAATATACTGGAACAAAGGGACTGCCTGTCCTTGCCCTTCTCAGTTTCATCTGGTCCTCCCCTCAGCCAGGAGCAAGGAAATGTTGAGAGATCTGGTCAGAGTCCAACAGTTTAATACACACACCACATCCTACACTAGCTCCCACTCTCTGCAAGTCGGATAGCATTTGTGCACGTAAGAGTGAGGTTTTTACTATTCATTCTTATCTAAACATTAATGTGTGTTAGCCTGATACTGGATTTATCTTCCTGAGGAGCCTACACAAGTTTCCTGTAAACCTGTGTCTTTTGCTTAAAGTCTTAATTGCTGCCTACAAAGAAAATGCATGGAGTCACTCTGTGGGAGTGGCCCCATACAGTTACTCATTGTGCATACACAAATGTTTGTTTGTTCATGCCATTATCTGTTCAGGGTGTGAGTGTGTGTATGTTTGATTTAGGTTGTCTTTTGAAAACTTGCCTGTAAGTATCTGGAATGAGTATAAAATGAACATAGTGAGATACTCTTATGTTAATTCCCAGTATGGGTTTTGGCTAATAAAAGTGAAAAGCTCCTTGTGAGGTATTACACGTAAATGTGTTAAGGCAATAGAATGAAAAGGCTAGAACAGCTGTAGCTTTACTCAGTAGGACTGTATCTAAGTAATTCTGTGGGGGGGAGGGAATGGCTGGACAACAAATTCAAACATCCAAAAATGTGATCTCTGATCTTACAAAGATTTTCAGAGAGAAATTCTCTAGTAAAAATTAAATTATAAATTATAAATACAACAAAGAGAGTTAGTATTCTGATTTTTCTTGCTTACTGTCTGTTTTATTGCAGTGGCACCCTAAATATTCTCTTGCTTAGGCAGATGTGTATAATTTTATATCTTACATATGTTTTCTCAGACAGGAAAATGTAAGTAGTAAAGAAAAGATAACATTTCTTGAAACAGTTGCTGTCTTGATGTTTGACTCAGTTTATCCAACCTGAAAATGAGTAACTAGTAACATTGTCAAATAACCTTCTCATAAATTTTGCTTTAGAAACAGTTAGTTAGGAGTTATGATGAACGGAGTGCCTGAAATGACTAACAATGTTTTCGAGTGTTAGTTGTCGTTTAAAAGAAAATACATTTCTTTTCCTTATTTTTGTGTAAAAATACAGTTACAAACACACTAAGTATTTGCATTTATATATATGTCGATTAATTGCAGTTAACTCACACGATTAACTCAAAAAAATTAGTCACGATTAATTGCAGTTTTAATTGCACTGTTAAACAATAGAATACCAATGTAAATTTATTAAATATTTTTGGATGTTTTTGGATGGGTTTCAGCCACAGCTCAGGCCCTGACCTCGGCTCCTGGCTCCCGACCCCGACCATAGCTGCAACTCACCTCCCAGCCGTGGCCCCAGTCCTAGCTCCCAACTGTGGCTCTGGCCCCAGCCCAGCTGTGGTTCCTCTCCCAGCCCCAACTCCAGCTTCAGCTCCCGTCCTGCTCCTGGCCCTGACTCCCAACCAAAGCTCCTGGGTGGGGGGAGGCACAGACAGATTCCATTATGGGTCAGGGGGGCGTGACATAAAAAGTTTGGGGACTACTGACATAGAGGAGGACATCCTACCACAGCCATGAGTTAGTTCATTAGCTCAAGTAGAAGAGGTCTATGTGGTTGCAAAGGCAGCCTTAATTCTGTCATTTCCTAACTTTTGAGTTTTTGACTTTGCAACTTTAATAATATTTGTTAACATATTTTTTGTGTGTGTAATAAATATTAACTATGCCTCACAAATACCCATGTTAGCATTATGTCAGCTTCTATAAGAAACAGCAAATCTGGTCATATTCCTAGCATTTACTTTGTCTATGCTTTGTATTCAATATTGTGAACATCTGTTACTTTGTTCACGGTTTTTGTAGTTCCTTCTCCATGGAGAGAGAAAACAGTAGGCTGCATGTGGTGAAATGTATTAAAAGGACTTTCTAGCACTCTCCAGTGTAGTATCTGAGCACTGCATAGGTTGTGCTGGATTGTTTTTATTGTGTCCTGTAAACTCTGAGACTGTATTTGGTTCTTGCACAGTTTTGTGTACAATTACAGTACTATAGAAATTAATCACAATAAAGGGTGCATTGCAGTGGGCTAAATCCGTATGCCAAGGCAACCATTTGAAGGTGATTTGTGAAGGTGGCTTTCTCCAATCCTTGTCTCCCCAACTATTTCTGGAAGTTACCAGGGACCAGTTTGGCCTGATGTGATTTAGAACAGCCTCAAGGCTGCTGCAAGTTGCAGAAGCTTGTAATGGCTTCCTCAGGGCCATTACACCAGTGGAGATCAGTGGAGCAGAGTAGTCTGGTTAACATGTCACATTCCCTTTGATATACCCAAATGCTGGGAAGCCCAGCAGTTGAGTGATGAAGTCGGCTAAACTGGCTCTACACCACCTAAGATTTTCTTCACACACAACAGAGGAATTTTCATCTGGTGACTTGGGGCAGGTTGGAGATCCCTTTTGATGTTGGAGAAGTGGGAAAGGGACTTAGGATGGGTCAGGATCTGGCCCGGGTCTTGTACTGATGTTTGGTTTTTGTTGTTGTTCCACCCCTACCCTCCTTTCCTAGTCTGTCTGCTAAGGATTTTGGTCCCTGGCTATCTTCTGAATTCTGTGCCCTACACCAGGGGTGGGCAAACTTTTTGGCCTGAGGGTCACATCGGGGTTGTGCAACTGTATGGAGGGCCAGATAGGGAAGGCTGTGCCTCCCCAAACAGCCTCGCGACTGCCCCCTCAAATCCCCCAACCCATCCAACCCCCCTGCTCCTTGTCCCCTGACCGCTCCCTCCTGGGACCCCCGCCTCCTATCCACCAGCCCTGTCCCCTGACTGCCCCGCCGGGACTCCCACCCCCTATCCAACCGCCCTCTGCTCCTCATCACCTGACTACCCCCTCCTGGGACCCCCCGCCCCTAATTTCCCCCTGGGATTCCACCCCCTTATCCAACCCCCCCTGCTCCCTGCCCCCTGACAAGCCCCCTGGGACTCCCACTTCCAACCCTCCCTATTCCCCATCCCCTGACCGCCCCCACAGAACCTTCACCCCATCCAACCGCCCCCTCCTCCCTGACTGCCCCCCAGGACTCACCACTCCCTTACCCAACCCCCCCACTCCCCACCCCCTTACCAGCAGCAGGAGTTCGCAGCTGCGACACCCGGCCAGAGCCAGCTGCGCTCCCCATGCTGCCCAGCACGGTGGCGTGGCTGCGGGGGAGGGAGGACAATGGGGGAGGGGACGGGGACTAGGCTCCCCGGCTGGGAGCTCAGGAGCCAGGCAGGACAGTTCCGCGGGCCATAGTTTGCCCACGTCTGTCCTAGACAGTATGATTAATTAAATATGCTTCTCTTCATGTGTGTTCTCGAATAGAATGTTTTTTTCTGCCACTAGTTAGTATAGTCATCATTTGCTTTATGAACAAAAAGCATCTAAGTAAAAGATCTAAATTTTGCACTCTGCAGGCAAGTCAGCTCAATGTGCATCCTCTCATGTCCTTTATCTGTGTTCCATTGTCTCTAATGTCCTTCCAGCTTAATTTTAGTTTGCCCCCTACTTTCACCTCCATTACTGTGTTACACATGGGCAGTTGACTATGTGACTTAATCATATCAGCCTCCTCCCGCTGTTTTACTTCAATCATCTCCAAGCTTTCTCCAGTGAGCTGGCAAAGGTACTTTCTCCTCCAGCATGGAAAGTGTGATCTAAAACGATATGATAGAATTGGAGTCCTGCATGTATACTTTTAATGATGTTCAGCGTCACCAGTCATCTGGCATTCTTTATAAAGTCACCTTCATTATCGGTCTTTTTCATTCAGCTCTCACAAAGGATTGCCTATAGCATGTCATTCTCTTGCCATTTTGACATCTCTGTGTAGGAGATCAGTGGAGGAAATGTAAGGCAGCACATCCAGACAAATCATTGGAACAAATGTAACATTTAGGAACTGT
Source organism: Malaclemys terrapin pileata (assembly GCF_027887155.1). Classification (NCBI taxonomy): domain Eukaryota; kingdom Metazoa; phylum Chordata; order Testudines; family Emydidae; genus Malaclemys; species Malaclemys terrapin. Next base: position 59,880,101 of record NC_071515.1, on the reverse strand, counting down.
GATTCAACAGAGAGCTTTCACTGTTTCTGCAGAAAATGAAACACAGGCCCCCAAACATCACTGGCTTCATTAACTGGTTTTTCCCTCAAACTGGTCTGCTGTGTCCATTATGTAGCCCTGAGGATTCCCATCTTCATTTTTCATCATGAAGTCTCGTGCCCTCAAAACTTTCTTCCAGTCAAGGAGGACTTTGGGAGTTTCACAGTGCCAATGGTTAATCAGCCAGTGCCATCAAAACTGAGCAAGCATCATTAAGCCCTGCTAGGATGGCGCCAAGGAGAAAGTGAGTTCCCTTCTTTCCCCAGCACCGCTCCCAGTGTAAGGGACATCAGTGAGGTCACATAAACAGGCAGAGGAAATCTGCCCATTGGGGGTCCCTTCGCATATGGAGGTGCTTCTGGCCACAGGCCCATGACTTAGGCCCATGGTCTATGTAATAAGATGTTTACTAAGTAATATTGCATTACGTTAAATGTGTACAGCACAAATTGAATACAGCAATTAGGCTTTTCCTAGATACTTTACTTATAATAAGAATATTTTTGCAAAGTCTATTGGCAATATATGCATCATTACAAAACTTGCTTGGCACTATGTCTTCTGATTGATGGCCATGAAAATGCAGCATATTTCATTTTCTTTTCCTAGACATGAAGCCAGCTGCTGATGCTTTTCACAGGGTGAAGTTGGCAGCTGCAAGACCAGATCTCAAGGCTCTAAAATGTACGTTTCCAGAAGCTGCACCTGGGCGTCTGGCTGTTCCATTATTGGTCATTACCACGTTTTAGAAGTAACCTAAATGAAATGGGTGCTGCATCCATCTGTGATTTCTTGCCTTGATTTATATAACCAGCATCATTATCATCAGATCTAATTGATCTGAATGATCTAAAAACCTGCCTTTATAATACTGAAACCTCCATAGGCTATTTCCAAAAGTGAATTAGGGCCTATGATTCAATAGTTTCAGTTCATTTAGTTTTAAGTGTCTTTCCTAATCTGAAATACATCAACAAAACAATACAGGGGAAATTACTTTTTCAAAACTTCCATTAATTGCACATGCTAGCTGTGGACTGAATTAAACTATAAACTCTTGATTGCAACCTCGATGGTATTAGTATGCAGCATGAATAGCAAGGCTGTGTTCTGTGGATCTTTGCAGGGGTTAGGGTTAAGTAGGCAATCACTCACAGGTCTGAGGCCTTGTCTACAGTGGCAAGTTTCTGTGCAGTAAAGCAGCTTTCTGTAACTCCCGATGTGTACACACTGCCACGCCACTTAGTGCGGAGAAACTCCTCAGTTGCAGCTTTGCAAAAAACCCGCCTTGATGAGAGTCGTAAGCCTTAAAGCGCAGAGGCTCCAGCGCTGTATTGGCAGTGTAAACACATGACAGCGCAGAAAGCAATCAATTGGCCTCTGGAAGTGTCCCATAATCCCTCACGTGGCCGCTCTACTCATTGTTTTGAACTCGGCTGGCGTGGAGACATGCGCCCCTCCCCTTTCAAAGCACTGTTTCTGACAGCCCGTGTGTGCTGTGCTGATCTGCTCCAGGACACAAAGCAAACCATTAATGTGGAATGCTTGTGCTGCTGAACACAGAGGCAGGCATGTGTGTATGTATGTGTGAGAGAGAGAGATTGCTGTGCAGAGAGCTGGGGAGGGAAGCAGGGGCTGATGTCAGGGTTTTCCCCTCACCCTGCCTCAAGATTGGTTTCTCCCTGCCACTGTCTGAACTTACAAGACAGCCTGCTGACACACTCGCTGTCCCCCAAAACACACTGTCTCTCCCCCCTCCTCCATACACACTCCCCCCTCCTCCCTGTCACACACTCTGCCCCCCGCCCTCGCACTTCAGTTGAAAAGCAGCTGGCAATGTAGTAGGATGCCCATGGAACAATGGGATTAGGAAACCTGCATCATGTGACGCTGTACCTGCCCCATGAGGCATTGCAAACCCTTCCCAAAGCACCCTGCAGGCAGTTGCATAGGGGGATAGCTACCACAATGCACTGCTCTCTTTGCCATTGCAAGAGCTGCTAATGTGGATGTGCTCCACCGCCACGAGGAGCTCAATGTGGACACGCAACAGCGGTTTAATTCCAGCGCTTTAATAAAAGTGGTATAACTTGTGGTGCAGAAACTTGCCAGTGTAGACATACCCTTAGAATTGCAGCAGAATGGCTTCACCCCTTAGTACATGTTCCCTCCACACTAGACAGTGTGGCTAATGGATCCATGTGGTTATGAATCCATCAACCCCATTCCCTCCCAGCTGCACTTCTGAAATGCTGCTGCACAGTTGGGGAACGGGAAAGCCTCAGTGGGAAGAGCTCCAGGGTATGCATGGAATGTGGAACTGCTCAGCTGGGTCCTCAAATCCTGTCCTGCTCCCTTTTCTGCAGCAGAACTATTTCTATATTTCCACTGAATCAAGCCCCCCTGCAATCATGAAGAATGAAATCAGAGTTGGTCCCATATAAGTATATTGTTATACATATAAGAATATGTCATATTCTGCTAAAGTGCAGAGGCAGGTAAGGGAGTAGGTCAGTATAAATGAATCTTAGTGGCATTGTGTGTGATTTATTGGGCTGGTTTTTAACCGCTCTTGCTATCTGTTCTTAACAGTCAGGTTCAACACTTTATCTCTCCTTGGGAAAGGAAGAATCTCTGGTATGCCTAGAAAAAAAGACAGGACCGTGAAAAGATTCAACATCAATTTTGCAAGCTTCTTTCAGCCAGGAACCAGATCTGTCTGCATCTGGCTTGACATCTCTGGAATATTTCACAAGGGCTCAAATGGGCAGCCAGAAAGACAAGTCATACGAAAGTATTACTGGCCTGGGAATTCCTAAAAGTGTTGAGAGATTTCAGTAATCACATAACATTGGTGCTGGAGAAGGATTTCTGCGCGGTAAAGCGGTTTCCTTCTCCAGTGTGTTGTAGCCCATCACCTCCCTATAGCCCACCCGCTACATGGGACTGAGCAATCTTCAGCAGGAGGATTACATTCCATAATCAGCAGATTTACTGTAAATATGAACATAACTTCCAGAGTTTGAAAGTACTGTTTTGCCTGATTACAGCCGTAATTTACTCAAACAGTGCGAGGCAATCATAATTGTGAAAGAGAGGATGAAAAGTGGTCCTAGAGTTTACATTGCTTTACTGTGTGAGGCTCGGCAGGTCTATTTCTCTTTCAAGAAAGTGTGTCACAGAGGTTTTAAATAGGAAGGTGCTCAATAGTAGCAGAGTGGGGATAGTAATTACCTCAAAAGATTGGTATTTACTGGTTTCTCCTTTGTAGCTTAGAGTTAGAACCTCTTTTCCTGATGTGCATTTGTCTCTTGTCTGTAGTAGCTTCCATTGAATGTGACACAGCAATTGAGTGTCTTCCGGGCTGTCTATTCTATTGTATATTTTTGGGGGGGATTGTCGTTCACTAACTTTTTTAGTCCTATTCACATAGAAATGGTAGCTGCATGATATAGGGCTATGCCAAACATTAATAATCAATCAAAAGTCATTGGTCCTACCTTGGATTTAGGTTAGCATAAGTGAGAGTAAATCAGGCAAGTCCTCTTTATTTTCCAGTTAAGGCCAGAGCTGTAGCATGTTCCTGGTTCCTGAGAGCTTTAATTTATAAACAAAGAACTAAATGGTGGCTGGTACTGCAGAGGTGCCCTAGGAATGGGGCTAAGTGAGCACAAGAAGTTTCCCCGCACACATGCTTCTTCCCAGCACATCTAGTAAGGACCTAGCCCTGCCTGAGGCATTCTGCTCCTTCATGTCCTACTCAGGCAGGATGCCTCCAGTTATCTTTGCTTTGCTGTCACAACTCCATTAGGTCATCTTTCCTCTTTTAGGATTTAATACCTTGTAATGTTTCAGATATTGAACATGGAAATGAGCTAAGAAGAATTACATACATACATACATACACACACATTTATTTCAGAAACATATTTCATCACAACTTCAGTTGAGGTAGTTAAAAAAGGAAGATTCAGGAGACCAGGGAACTTCTACAAGTTTTTAAATATTTTCTCTTTCTAGCCATTACTAGCCTCGCCATTACTTCTCGCAGATTTGATTTAATGGCTAACAGCCACCCAGGCACTAGGCACCAGCAAAGCAAGCAGTTGCTTGGGGTGGCAGATTTGCAAGGGGTGGCGCAAGAATCCAGCATGGGAGCTGAGAACCAACAGGGAGCCCTGGGAGCTGTAGTTCCTTGGTTAGCTCCCTGCCTATAGAGCCAACCCTGGAGCAGGGAAAGAACTACATTTCCGAGCATTCCCTTGGCCACTAGCAACAGGAAAGGGTGGGGGAAGGATTATGGAACTGAAATCTGCAGCTTGCTGTGAATGGTAGGAACAGAGCCAGCTCTAGGTTTTTTGCCGCCCTCCCCCCCGCCCTGGGCTCCCCCCGAACCCATGTATTGCCCCAGCCCTGGACTCTCCCCCGCCCACATCCCCTGCTGTCGCAGCCCTGGGCTCTTCCCCCCTCCCCATGCCCCCTGCCGCCCCAGCTCTGGCCCCCACCTGCACCCTCCTGCTGCCCCAGCCCTGGGCTCTCCCCCTACCCCCTGCCGCCCCAGCCCATGGCTCCTCCCCTTCCCCCCACCCCCCCGCATCCCCAGCCATCCCAGCTCTGGCCCCCATCCGCACCTCCTGCCACCCCAGCCCTGGGCTCTCCCCCGCCCACACCCCCTGCCGCCCCAGCTCTGGCCCCCACCCACACCCCCTGCCACCCAAGCCCTGGGCTCTTCCCCCCCCCAACCGCACCTCCTTCCACCCCAGCCCTGGGCTCTCCCCCAAAGAAGGAATTGGGGGGACTAAATGGACGGTGCACCTCTCTATCTGAAGCCTAGCAAGGGAGGTACGTGGATCCCATTAGAATTTAAAATGAAAAGTAAGGGAGGGGAGGCTCTGGACCTAGGCAGCTTTAGATACAGTACCAGGCACTTAGGAGGATTTCCACTTCTGAGCCATGGAAACAGAAATTGACTTTTCCTTTCCAGATATAGCTAATATTCAGAAAGGGAATCTAGCACCTGCCTTCCAGATTTGAACACCCTCAAAATTCAGGAGTGCTCAAGCTCAATTTGGGCAGCTGTTACTTCATTTCCCCCAAATCAAATATACTGATCCACTGTAACTTGCTTTAGAAAAAGTAGAATAAATTGAGCAAGAAATGCTTCCCAGTGGTTATTAGGACTGGAATTGCTATCTTCAACAGCCATTGCTTTTTTAAAAATTTTTTTAAGTTTTAGTTTTATTTGGTTAAAAGGAAGACCGTGATAGTGCATTCCCCATAGAAACAAAGAATGGAACAAAAGAATAATAAAGGCACCTCAACTTTTTCTCATTTATGTAGGACAGTCTTATAATATGCATCCAGATATCCTCCAGTCACACAAGTTGAAAATTGTTCCACTTTACTGCAGTTCTGTAACCATATGGGAACCAATCCTGTCTGTGTTCTGTGCACATCCAAAATTCCTGCTGAATGACCAGCCCTGGGAGCGAGTTACCAGTGACCCAGGCCTGGGGTGGCAGGAGGGTGGGGGAGGGGGAGAGCCCAGGGCTGGGGTGGGGGGCATCCAAAAATTGTTTTGCTTGGGGCAGCAAAAAATCTAGAGCCGGCCCTGTGGCCACCTAATATGTTTATAACATTTTTCTTTTTGATAAATTGTTAAAATAACAATTGATAATAGTTTTTAACATCAATCACAGAATTATTGTTTAGGATTTATTCACTCACCATCTTATAATAAATATTCTGGAGTGTAAAAAGTCTGATCCATAGACTCCTATTATGAATAAATTAAACTGGATTTATTATGCTTATAGTCTGTTCTTCCTCTGGTCTTTGGAGGACTTTGTGAATGTGTAATGAAAGCTCTTATTTCTTATTATGGAATTTCATAGGTACCATGTGCAGAGATTATTATGGGAAGTATAAAGAGAGATGTATATTTGTTAGTGAATTGTTTTTTCCCTTTTTAACATGGAAAAGAGTATCTGAAATTTAAGCAATACAAATTAAATAAAGCACAGCTTGTACATGTTACTGTGTATATTGAGACAGGAGACAACTGAAGCATCTCAGGCAGACGAGAGGCCAGGAGTAATGATAAGAAGCAGGGAACTACACACAGTTTAGCAGAGAAGAAGAGGTTTCAGGATCAGGTCAGCCCCCATCCCTAAACTCAGGATGCTATACTGCCCTACAATGCAATCAACCTCCAGCAACGTTTCTAATGATGCTAAAGGGGTCTCCTGTTCCTGCTTGTCTTCAGTATAAATTCTTATGAGATGGAAGAAGGGTCACAGGTATACAGGGAGGCTAGACAGGTCTGGGTCTGTTACAGTCAGAAAGAGGAAGAGAAGCACAGAAATTATTTTGGAATCTGACTAACATAATGCTTTGCACTTCAATAACACCTGTCTGTAGCCCCAAGTATTTTATAGGCATTAATAAATTTAGACTGTGATATAGGTAATAATATTATCCCCATTTTACATGCAGGAAAACTGAGGCACAGAGGTTAAGTGACTGATCTGAGTTCACAGACAGCTCAGTAGTAGAGTAAGGAATATAACTAAAAATCCCCTGACTCCCAATCCCATGCTTTACCTACAAGACCATCCTCCTCCCTTGTCACTCTCCTTTCCTTCATATTCTAAACATAATAGCATAATATCTATACATGTGTGTATGAGATCCATGCGCACAGCCGAAGAGAAAACAAGAATAGTTCACAGCAGATGAGGAAAGACCTAGACAGTTGTGTGGGTGGATAGCAACTAGAGAGGACTGAAATGGCCACCATGAAGGAGAAAGGAAAGATTAGGAACAGTTGGGAAGAAGGTGGAGGTTTTAAGGCTGAGTGGCATCAGACAGCTAAAGAAAAGACATAAAAACTGACATGACCTAGTTAGACAGGAGGAGTCTGGGGGAGACTCTGCTTAGGCATGCACAGGAGAGCAAAGAATAGTAAAATGAAGGGATAATACTCCTCCCTCCTCCAGGGATAATACTCCCCCCCTTCCCCAGGGGATCACTGGCTCGGTGACATGCTTCTCCCCTCCTTGGGAGTCTGGAGCCACCGCCATGGTATCTCTGCAAGGAAATGCCAGGGAGTAGACACTTTGCACAGTAGGTTTTCCTCAAACCACTGGAAATTGCAACTAGGAGTTAATGCTGCCAAGGACTGACCAACAGCTCCTCTGTACAGCTGGAACTTACTTTCACCCCTCTCCGCAGATCCTGCCTTCATTGATGCCAATAGGAGTCTTGCCATTGACTTCAGTGGGAACAGGATGGGGACCTAATTGAGGACAAGTCCAGAATCAGGGCGACACTTCTGAAACCCATAATTTTGGAGTGGGGGTTGATTACTGTCTTTAGAATGTTTTAGATTAAAATATTTTAATCTATATTATAAATAATTGAACCTGTCAAACCTGTTTTCTTTCTGCTCCAAATCCATGACCTTATACAGGCATTCTAAATAGAATGGGTAATTTGTTTAAAAAGTTAAGATTACACTGGCTTGTAACAATGCTGAAATTTTCCATTGTTTATCACACTTCAAGCTATTCTAGGTGCTCAATGATGTCACAGGGTATTTTTATGTTTCACTGTGAAATTCAGTCAGATTTCTGATTTAAGGGTCACTTGAATTTACATAAATTATATTGATGACATGCTGTTCAAAGTCTATTCCCAAATGAAAAAATAAATGGTAGGTTTTATAAAATTATCTTAATTAAAAATTGACTTGTGCTAGCTGTTCGCTTCAGAGATGTATATGAAGTTCAAGTATGATGGATTGTTTTGCTCATTGAAAACCATAAAAACCAAAACAAGAGTGAAATATGGTGATAAAGAACATATTTTTTCTATTTTATTAATCTTGTTATAAGGAAAAACTCTGCTTGCGTCTCTCCTGTGAATATTCTTATTGACTTTAATGTGGCCAATTGACTTTTTGTGGAAGTAAGGCAAGCAGTAGTTGTCTCACGTGTAAAAAAAAATAAAGAAAAGAAAAAGAAAGAAAGATTAAAAACCCAAGATTGTGTGTTTGGGTCAGCTGCAGAAATACAAAAGAAACCAGCTTCATAAAAACTCAGGTTATTTCTCTATAATCACTCCAGAACTTATCAGACTGGGATAAAACCTGCTACTATTCAAAAGAAAAGAAACCTTGTCTCCTCTTTGCTCACCTCAACAATCTATGTACTCATATCATGAGAAGTATTTCTCAATATATTAATTTGGGAGAAGCAGTGGGACAATATGCAGTATGAATTCCATATATCTGTGTGCCAGTCTCAAATATTTGAATTTAAATGTTCATTTCTGAGCCTTAGATTATCATGGGAGGCTGGGAAAGTGAAACTATATGCCAAATTCTACACTCTGTTTTCCTTGTACAACCCCAGTGAAATCATTGGAGTTATACAGATGGGATGGAACAAAATGTCTTAGTATTCAGGACATCAGCAGCATGTTTTTGGTACTAGTATAAAAATCAGATGCTTGAACAAGGTATCGAATGGTGCAAAATGAAATATTAGATGTATCTCATTCTCAGTGCTATGATTATTATTATTTAAAGAAAGGTGAAATGAAATTGGTTTAAAATCTTAAAACATGCTACTGAGCTCTCATATCACCAGGCCTATATGATGTACAGTTTCAGGAAAAGGACAACTGTTAGCTGAAGGCTTCGTTAATCATAATCTTTACAAATACAAGAAAGTGCATGTGATAAAAAGTGAACATATGTATAGAAGAAAAATCTCCATTTTGAAATTACATATTGTTCTACAGACTAATCCTTGCAACTAAATGCTCCATTAGTCAGTGTAAGCAAGGGGCAAACACACAAGTAGCAGTATGAAATGGATATTGAAAGTAATTTTTGTTCCATATACCAGAATGATTGCTGTTTGCAGTGATCCCTAAAACTTAATTCCTGAATCTTATTAACCTTGATTTCTTAGCTTTTTGCAAGTCTGTGGCATTCCTTATAGACTAGGGTTACCATATTTTGTGCCTCCTAATGGAGGACACTCCCGGGGGCCCCAGCCCCGCCCACGCCCCCGCCCCAACTCCGCCCCCTCCCAAAGTCTCCGCCCCCTCCCCTGCTTGAAGCCTGAAGCAGGTAAGGGGGAGTGGGGGGGGGGGAGGAGGCGCGGCCCAGGCTGGCCCCCGGCGGCTCCAGCCTGGGTTGGCTCGGGCCCTGGCCGACCACCCCCGGCGCACCCCCCGGCTCCCAGCCCCGCGGGCCCGGCTCCCCGACCCCGGCCCGGCTCCCAGCCCCGCGGGCCCGGCTCCCGGCTCCCCGACCCCGGCTCCCGGCTCCCAGCCCCGCGGGCCCGGCTCCCGGCTCCCCGACCCGGCTCCCGGCCCCGCGGGCCTGGCTCCCAGCTCCCCGACCCCGGCCCCCGGCTCCCAGCCCCGCCGGCCCCCGGCTCCCGGCTCCCCGGCCCGGCTCCCAGCCCCGCGGGCCCGGCTCCCGGCTCCCGGCTCCCCGACCCCGGCTCCCAGCTCCCCGACCCGGCTCCCGGCCCCGCGGGCCTGGCTCCCGGCTCCCCGACCCCGGCCCCCGGCTCCCAGCCCCGCCGGCCCCCGGCTCCCGGCCCCGCGGGCCCGGCCAGGCTCCCGGCTCCCGGCCCCGCGGGCCCGGCCCCCGGCTCCCGGCCCCGCGGGCCCGGCCCCCGACTCCCCAGCCCCGCGGGCCCAGACCGGCCCGGCACTGCGACCCCGGCCCGGCTCCCGGCCGGGCACCATGCCCCCGGCCCCGCACAAAGAGGCCCCGGCCGAGCCTCCCGGTTTTCCCGGACATGCCCGGCTTTGGGGGATTTCCCCCCGGACGGGGATTTGAGCCCCCAAAAGCCGGACATGTCCGGGAAAATCCGGACGTATGGTAACCCTATTATAGACCAGGGGTGGGCAAACTATGGCCCGTGGGCTGGATCCGGCCTGCGAGCTGTTTTAAGCTGGCCCGCAAGCCACACCAGCAGCTTGGGCCCACTCTGGCCAGGGTGCTGGGTCAGGGCCGCACCACGCGGCTCAGGCCCGCTCTAGCCAGGGTGCTTGGTCGGGGGCTGGACCACACGGCTCAGCACCGCAGCTCCCGGAAGCTGCAGCATGGCCCCGCTCTGGCCCCCTCATGTTCCAATGGGAGCTACAGGGGGGTGCCTGTAGATGCGGCAGCATGCAGAGCCGCCTGGCCGTGCCTTCGTGTAGGAGCCGGAGAAGGGACATGCCACTGCTTCTGGGAGCCACTTGAAGTGATTGCCACTCAGAGCCTGCACCCCCCGAGCCTCTCCCCACGCCCCAACCTGCTGACCCAGCCCTGATCCCCCTCCTGCTCTCCAAACCCCTCGATGCCAGCCTGGAGCACCCTCCTGCACCCCAAACCTCTCATCCCCAGCCCCACCCCAGAGCCCGCACCCCAATCCCAATTTTGGGAGCATTCATGGCCTGCCATGCAATTTCTATTCCCTGATGTGGCCCTCAGGCCAAAAAGTTTGCCCACCCCTGTTATAAACACTTCAATGCTATTTTTCTAAGAGACACCAAAAACTCAATAGGAGCAGCCAGGAACTTGCAAGCATCCCTATAAAAACAAAACAGCAAATGTAAGATAGAGTAAAGAAACACATCGGTAAGACAAGAAGTTTCAATTTGAAGCTTCTGCAGAGTTATTGTAAATTTGAAGTGGAATGTGAAACATAAAGAAACGATTGCAGTTGATCAGCACTATTGACCATTGACCCCTGACGTGATCTTGGAGGGTTTATAGTTTGGGGTAACTTATAATTCCTTTACTTAAGCATGCTTAATGGAAGTTATGAAAGTTGTAACAGCAAGTAGGAGAGCACACATAATTAAACTAAAAGCTAGTAGGCCCAACCAGATAACTCCAGGTCACAAATTCTGCACTCTCATTTCAAGAGACAACCATGTAACCACAAAAAGTACTGTGCACCACAGCATTCCGCAAGAAGGAAGTTTTGGGGGGCTTTAGCAATCTGTTAACTAGGCAGATGGACTGTGATAATGGATAGGAACTATTAAGAAATGTGTGATGTAGTTTATTAATATTCATGATTAAAGGCATAGTTATGGAAAGGCGGAATGCCATGCATGGCTAACGGGAAGCATTAATCTTGTTACAGCCAGAAATTGATCAAATATGTTTGCGTATATGATAATTTACATAAAGAAGGGGTATAAGGAATCCAATGTAGTTCCCTCTTTTCAGGTTCGTTGCGTCCCTGAGATGGTGTAAAGTGAATCATGGCCTCCTTTCACTTACTTTTCTATCTGTCTTTGTTCTGAATGGTCTCCATAATGTTGTAAGTATGTGCAAATCAAGTTTGTAAGTATAAACAATACAGGAACCCCCTTTGCTGTATTTATCTTATTCTTATACTCATGTATGTTTTCCTGTCTTCAACTCTATTTGTCTGTGGTAACTACAGCCCATAAGTTTCTATGTGTGTTTCATCAATTTTGTCTTCTTAATTAATTCTAAATAGCCACCTGAAAAAGAACCCGTTATCTGTGACAAGTGCATGTTGCACCCGAATAAATAATATTACAATTGCAATCATCAATCAATCTACAGTTGTGCTTTGTTCCCTACATTAATTAAAAGGCTTCAATATCTTGAGAAAACTACATATACTATTCTATGCTACTAATTTTCTGAATTCTAGTAATGTTAGATTGCTAATACCTTTGCAGTCTCACCAAGTTTTCAAATGAACAAATATACATTGGTACAGAATGCTGGCATATTTTTTCTGCATTGTGTGCTAGCAGCAAAGTGAAACTAATAAAATCTTCCAGCAGTATTATCTAGGGTTCAGACATCAGATAACTTTTTGTTTTCACTTTTCCACTCTCAGAAAAGAGCAGAAGGGGTCACCAGAGAAGAGTAGCAGTGGTGTCTATTTAATCCCAATTTTTCTTAGTAGTGAAATACCCTACTTTTCAATTTACCTAGATTTGGTGACAATTTGGCTTTCAAAAATCAAAATATAAGCAATTTTTCCAGATATGGTCAAGAATTGGGCAGTACTTAAAATGATGATATTGTAGAAGGGCGGTGTAAAAAAAAAATCAGAATAGTTGTTATGTGTATTCTAGTTCTGACAAGATTGCCTTCTACTGTTAAATTCTAAATATGACTTTGAAATTTTAGCCCAAGGAAAACGAAGACATTTAGCTCTTTTGGTTCAGTAACCAGTAATAGAACATCTGTTGCTGTATCAACTTCAATCTGTGAATTTTAATTTTTCAGCTAGGCCAAAACAGGACAGTCATGAATTTCTTTTTGTGATAACTCCCTTTATACTTGAGATGTCTATAATTTATGGAATTATAGACTGGTATTTCACAGAATTTGTTCCAAATTTCTGCCTATAAAGTTTATAAAACATTTTTTATGAGGTGATAAGAGATGTATCAAAGGATATGTGAAAGGATATCTTCCCAGGGAGTGAAAAAGTATAGTTTGATACACTTTCAGAGAAAGGACCAAGTTCATCCCTAGTGTAACTCCAGTGACCTAACTGGATTTATCCTGGGATGAATTTGACCCAGTACTATTAAGCTGTATAGACAGAGCAACTATAGTCTCTCTCCTTTATTATATCATTAATATCTAGAACTGAGCTAAAGCAAAATTTCCTTTTGAATACACTGTCAATGGCCAATTTGACTTTAAAAAAGTAATAAGAACAAGTTAACCAGCACAAATTAAACTAAAAAATTACGTATTCCAGGATTTTCTCCAGGCTTGGGGATAACCTTTCCTAGGCATAACCTTTCCTAGGAGAGGTTAGTTTTTACAGAGATGCTAGCCTCAATTTAATCTGAAATGAAAGAAGGAAAAGACCTACCTGTTCTCTATTAGGTTGTCTATTAGGTTCCCCATACCATCCAGGTAAATGCATATTCTTCAGTGCTTCGTAATTTCTTGTTTCAGAAGGGTAAGTAAAACTGGCATATGTGTTTTCGCTCAATGTGTATATTTTAAAGTTAATAAAAACCCTTAGGACATTGATCTTGAATATATATAGTGCCTTTTATACCAATGGATGCAAGAATGCACACAAACTATATAGAAGGAGCATTTCTACCAGAAATGGAAAAACACAGCAGCTGTTTAACAGCACATTTCAACACTAAAGAATGGTTTAGGATAGGAAATGAAGTTGAAATTATGGGCAGGAATAAACCCATGCTCTTGAAAACAGTACAAAAGACCATATGTAGCCAGAATCTTGTCCTTTCTCCTCATCTAAAATCCTGCAGCCTCAGCAGTCATGGCTTCAGTACTGACTTGGAGGGAAGGGTCCCACCTAAGGCCAAACCCTGCTCACTTGACTCACATGAATCACAGATTAATACTGTGTGTATGGGCAGAAACAACAATTGTTCCCCCATTCTTCCAGCATATGTCACTGAGATTGAAATGCCCCCTTGTAACACAGTTTCCTCCCCTACACATTATAGGTAGGTACATAAGGAAATCCTGTTCTATAGTGTGATTTGGTGATCTGTAGCAGACACTAACTAGTATCCTGTCTTGTGCTCGAACTGTTAGAACATTGATCAATAACCATTCAAGATCATTTGTTTCTGAGTTGTCAGTGACTCAGAAACAGGTAATGCCATTATTGGCCTGGAGTACCACTCCCCCACCCCTTTAACCCACTCATTTCTTCTTAAAAACAAAAAACCCTCTAGTCATTGGAGTGAAAGTACCAATTAATTCAGGGAAGTCTAATGTTCTGTTCTGTGAAGATTATTACAATAGTCCCTTCTGGAGTTAGAATCAACACATTTCTCATCAATTTCAGAAAAAAAAAAATCCAAGGCAATGGATAGCTTTGTACAGGACCATACATGCTATGTGAGCGCCCTCATTTTCTGAGCCCTTTCCATGCATATGATTCAATAGCAATACTGGTACCAATAGTGCATGAGACTAATTGTATTAGTGATGCCACAGACTGATGCATTCTGGGATGCTGTACACGTGCAGCCATCTACACTGTCTGGTGGCGATCTTGCAAATACACAAGTGCCTAATTTCATGCATGTGACTAGTTCCAGTGAAGGCAATGAGACTATTCACATATGTAAAAGTTAAGCACATGCATAACGTTTTCCAAAATCAGGACCGCTGTCTCAAGCAGGAACAAACAAACCTCCACTCTCTGACCAGCTGCAGAGATTTAAATCCAAGATCTATAGGTCAAAGACGAACAATTACCCAAAGATTCCTCACAAAGTCCATGATTAGCCACCAATGAAAAATTTCCAGACCCATTAAAGAAAACAAAATAAAGCCCCCTAATGTGAGGATCTTTAAAAAAGCAGAAAATAAAGGTTTTTTTATTTTTTTTTCCGCCAAGGTTTGTATTTACAAACACTAGTCATCTGGTTTTTGTAGTGTCTTTCTGAGCTGCAAAAGATTTCCTGAGTTGGAGTTGTTTTGTGTTATGAAAGCTTCTGCATCTAGAATCTTTCTGATTTACAAAAGACTTAACAGGTCTGGATTTCCTGGTCCTCCCCCACCCCATCCTAATTCTTTCTGTCATTTAATGAGGTTGCTTGGCATTCTCAGTAGGCACTCTGCAAGCTCAGCCCTAAGACAGAAGATGGAGTTGTTTTGAAACAGAAGATGAATAATATTGTCAGAAGTATATTAATGAGCTAACGTGTCTACACACCCATGCAAGGAGTATAGGTAATCAGAAAAACGAACAAGAAATGTTAATTAAGGATGGAGAATATGTTGTAGTAGGAATAACTGAAGCCTGTGGATGATTTTCATAACTAGAATGTCAATTTTTATTGTCACCAAAGAGAAGGGAAAAAGAAAGAAGAGATGGAGGCCATTAATGTCAAAGCTATTTACACTGCAAGGGAATTACAATGACAAAGAAGAGTGGTGGTGAAATTCTTTTGGGAGAGAGATTGTGTATGTAATAGGCCAAAGGCTGAGTGCTTTCAGATGCCTGAGGTCTCTGGCCTCTTGTCTTGCAATGTAAGAAAAGATGCATTGTATTGACCCACTAATATTCTCCTGTTACATCGTAATCCTTTATTCCTATCTTGGAATAACACAAACTACAACAGCCTTCATCATGAAAAGGATTCAGTGTTGCTCATCAGAGATTTGACCAGGAGAATCAGTTAAAATGACAAGTCTAGGCAAACAATTGTCAGGCTGGGTAATAATATGGCGAAAGTCCTCAGAGGCCTGATAAGGCCAGGACTGGAAAAATATTTAAAATTAGAGGCTTCCTATTTATACAGTGAAGGCAGGGATTTTGAAAGGATCCTTAAGAGCCCAAACCCTATTGGAATTCAATGGGATTTGGGTGCCTAACTCCCGTAAGCTATTTTCCCCATCTGTAAAATGGACATAATAATAATGACCTTCTTTGTAAAGCACTTTGAAATTTACTGATGAAAAGCTAGGTATTATTTCTATTTTATTTTGAAAATTTAGGCCAAATCAAATAGATCTTTATATAAATAGGTGGGAGCATAATTTATGAGAAAGCTACATAAGGGAAAAGAAAAGACCAGTCTGACATAACCATCAAGAAAAGCTTTCTTTTACCTTTAGGTTTATTGCTGCTTATTATGCATTTATAAAATGAAATCTCCACATATCAACACAGTAAACAAGAAAGATGAGTCATCAATAATTGGGTTTGGAAATAAACAGCCTTGTTCACATTTTCCTTTTTCTTCTTACAAAATTAAAGTAAATTATTAATTAGGCTTCTTCCTGTCTGTGTCTTTGTTGTCCGTGTTAATCTTAACAAGTAATGCAGGAACAGTACAAAAGATGCTTTTTTTCTAATCCATTAAGAAGAGAAGATGATACAGTAGTCCCGATGAATCAAATTATCTGTGTTATGTTATTGGAGGGAGGTTGTGTCACAGTCAACTAATTTTTACAGAACAACCATAGTTGGTTATAGAACAAGTACCTGGAGGAAGGAGGATTTTCAAAATATCATGAATATGAGGTGTTTCTGAAATAATCTTTGAAAGGTCAATGCAAATCAGATACTTGGTCACTTGATCAAGAGTAGGGATGAGAGATCTGTCTCACCCAGGACTGTCTGATACTAATGATGGATTTGCATTTCCCAGATCCTTTTAGTTGTTAATAACTACATTAATATTTAGTTATGTTACTAAGCAAGAACGTGACTGTATCTTTACTCTCTTTGTTCTTCCTATAGTACTCTGGATGCCCAGGGATGCCAACTTCCATAAAAAATTATTAGAAACCCAAAGTGGGTGCCATACACAGGATATAGGTTAGCGTGCCACATTCACAACATGTTCAACATTTTTTCCTGAATATTGCGGATGGTCTTTCTGATGGGTCAAAGGCCAGCAAATCATTCATAGTCCATGGCACTTAAACTGAGTAGGAAAAGTAGGAGTTAGCATAGTGCAGGATTTCCTTCCAAATGCAAAAGTCTATTTCAGATCCCAGCTGTCTTTCCCAATTTACAACTAAAAGTCATTATAGCGGTATTAATTTTAGAGCATTACTTGCCCTTCCTGTCACATTCATATGATCTTCCTGATATTTTGGCAGATATTTAATTTCTGAAAATACTGAATACACAAGGAAAATTTGAAGTTTTCAGCCATTTCAAAAATGAAGAAAATACACCATGACCTAGCTTACAGTTATCCTGTGCCTATCTAATATAAACATTTGTAGCACATAAATAAGAGGTCAAGTTATGTTATCTTCTAGTTCATGAGAAGTAAAGCAGGAGCATTTAAGTTGATGAGATGTTAACAAGACACTACATGAGGGACCATTTTCTGAAACTGTCAACACATCAAGTTGTCAAGAGACGGCTGAGTTGTAAAATGCTCCTATCACTATGGGAGATGCATCATACCGTTGAAGCATGCAGATAAATTGTTATCCAACTCATGGAAATTGCTATATGAACAAAATAAGGGAGTAATAAACTCACCAATCGATCAATTATTATAAAAACAGCAGAAAGAATACAGTACATTATTATATTTTCTTGAACATATGCGGCAATCAATTTTTCCTGCAATGTTAAATGTATTCCCTCATGGTTCCCAATGGATGCCATGGACTATGAATACAGCAATCAGCATAATAGGTGTCAGAATAATCAAAGTAATATGTGTCAGAAAGAAGCAATGAGTATATAGTAATTAAACAAATCTTCCAAGAGCTTAACATACAAAGATCTTTAAAAAAAAAAAAAAACTGTAAAAATAGTTTCATGCACAAAAGTGGTTTTACGGAGTTTCAAGGCTAGATGATAAGTATTCCTCTACCTGATGTAGTTCCTCACATTTCACCATGAATAAAAATTGCCCCACAATGCAGCACACACAATGAAGAGATCAAGGTCAATATTCAAATTCAGCTGAATTTGGACTTGATCTGAACCTTAACTCACTTAATCAGTAATGTATTCTCTCAAGTTAGAGTTGATAATAACTTTCATTTAAACTGTGGATCATGCCCCAGCTACATCAAGCCAAAAACGAGGCATTCGTAGTTTAATGCACCTGTAGAGGAGAATAGACAAATCTAAAGTCTGATCATCTATAGAAAATTTTGCAAAACCAGAATTAAATACACAATTGCCTCATCTTCCCTGTCCCCGCCCCATCCCCCAGCCCAAATGAAGCTCTACCCCAAGTAGAACCTTTGATAACCAGAAAAGACAGAGAACCCATAAAGTCCAATACAGTTTTGATATTACCAACCTAATTAGTCTGAAAGATGTTATGATGATGGGTGGGGTGACAATTTGGGGAATATATGTACAATTTACGAATTTGGGGATATTATGAAATTGTTGTATCATTGAAGTCTCAGTATATGAGGAATCCCTTGTCTGCTGTCAGGGTTGTCTCACATATCTCCGAAATCAAGGACAAGGGAGAGTCATTAAACCTTGATGGTTACCCATTCAAACAGGAGCACCTTAGGACAACGGGTTAGCTGAAGCTAGGAGAACTAGTTTTATCCAGCTTTTCTCCAAGGGGCTGGGGTTTAAAGGAGTGGAATTTTCCCAGGAGTAGAACAACCTTTGGCTTGAATCCTGACTCTGGCTCTGATCTTTGGCTTAGCACCTTCGTTCCAGGCTCCTGACTATAATCATTAGATCTGACCACCCATGGCCCAATCTCTACGGAAGAAGGGGGAGCTTTACTAGGGCTTTGTCAGGTGGCAATATAAAACCTACGGTCAAAAGTGCTTTTCATCCCAAAGGGTCAGAGCTCACTTTATTTTTAAAGGAATAGAGACCAAACCCAATCAAGAATAAAACATGCTTCTCACAGTATCCTTGGTTTTCACTGGAAGTCTTCCATTCAAGGTCAGACTAGGCTTGACTTTGCTTCATTTGTGAAATCTGAATAGATAACAACCCAGGTGATGTGGTAGGAAAGATATAGAAAAGAGACAGATCCAAAGCCAAATAAAGCCAGCAGGAGTATTCCTGTGGAGTTCAATAGGCTTTAGATCAGGTCTGAAGATAAGTATGAAAAAACAAGGGTGAAATCCTGGCTCCATTGAAGTCAATGGGAGTTTTGCCAGTGATTTTAACTGAGCCATGATTTTACCTAATGCAACAATAACATGAACAACAAAATACTCTCTTATGCTAAGTATGAACAGTGCTTAATAAAATGGAGCCTGTGATGGGGCAAAGAGGCTTCACCACAGCTGAGAAGGGGTTAGGAGAGTCTATGGGCCTAGCTAGCCCCACCCTGCTATACCTGTAGCCAATGCCCAGCCTGGAGGGGAGTAAAAGGAGAGAGCCTGGCTCAGTTTAGGATTGATTGGCCAGGAATGAGGATGGAGCTCTGCCTCTGCCTGAAGAAAGCACCCCGGCCAAAGGAGAAAATGTCACTGGTTCCGCTCCCACTGGAGAGCATACCCTTCAATCATATTGGGATGGACATAATCGCCCCTCTTGAAAAGAGTGCTGCGGGTTACCAGTATATTTTGTAAAAAGCAACAGAGGGTCCTGTGGCACCTTTAAGACTAACAAAAGTATTGGAGCATAAGCTTTCGTGGGTGAATGCCCACTTCATCAGATGCAAGTAATGGAAATCTCCAGAGGCAGGTATAAATCAGTATGGAGAGAACAAGGTTAGTTCAATCAGGGAGGGTGAGGTGCTCTGCTTGCAGTTGAGGTGTGAACACCAAACGGGGAGAAACTGCTTCTGTAGTTGGATAGCCATTCACAGTCTTTGTTTAATCCTGATCTGATGGTGTCAAATTTGCAAATGAACTGGAGTTTAGCAGTTTCTCTTTGGAGTCTGGTCCTGAAGTTTTTTTGCTATTATATGGGAGACAATCACAAGGGATTTTGGACCTCATAAGGGAAATGTGGAAAGAATGTCACCTGGAGCGGATAATGTGGTATAGCACATTCTTGACCTTCAGGAGAAGCTCAAAGCTTTAGGCTTATTCTCCAAGGAGAAACTCCTATGTGCCCAGAGCATCCAGAAATCAGCCTTTAATAAAGGGTCCCACCTTCAGGGGGTTCAACCTGAGGATCGGTTTCTCTTATTACTTCCCAGTGTGGAATTGAAGCTGTTGGCCTGCTGGCAGGGGACTTATGAGGTGATATGATCAGTGAGGCCTGTGAATTACAATGTCCAGCAGACATACAGATGTAAACTGCAACAAATTTATCTCATGAATCTTGTAAAGCCGTGGAAGGCTTGGGAGAGCCTGTTTATAGCCCCCTAGCCACCAAAGTCTGAATTGGGCCACCAGACCACTGGAACCTCAAAGCCTGGGATGGTGAAAATCAGGAGCAACCTCACTCCAGAACAAATGGTCCATACCCAGCAATTGATTACTGCCTTCTCCATGGTATTTTCTATGCAACCTAGATGAACCCTCTAATTTCTCATTATTCCAAGACTGAACCCGGACAATGAGTCAGAGAAAATTCATGATCCCCTTCCACAGAGAATAAGAGAAACCATGAAGCAAGAGCTTCAGTAGATGCTAGAGCTGCAAATAATTGAGGAGTCATTTATAGAATCGCTGCCCAAGCCCCAGGCCCTTTAAAGCACTGCCAGAGCCCCGCTGCTGGAGCCCCGGAGCTCCAGCGGCGATTTAAAGGGCCCGGGGCTCCCAAGGCCCCACCTCTTCTGGTTGAGGCGCCGCCCTTTCCAGTTGAGGCCCCACCCCCTGCTCAGGACTCTGGCGTACCAGTAAGTCCTTTAAGTTACTTTCACCTCCTTGGCAAACCCCTACTAAATACCACCTGGACAAAAATGAGATGATCTACCTTGGTGCACCTAGGGAGGTGTGACCCATGGTGGATAAGGTCCAGCCCTCCAGTCATGCCTATGCCAACTCCAAAGAAAAAGGCATACAGCTTCTTAGGACTGTCAGAATACTAACAACAATTTATTCTCAACTTCTTGATTATTGTGGTCCCTCTTAGGGATCTCCTTAAAAACAATAGCCCAAAAAAGATCCAGTGGACCAATGCTTGTCAAGACACCTTTCAAACCCTTTAGCCCCATCTCTGCTGAGAACCAGTCTTATATAGTTTCAACTTCACCAGGGAATTCCTGCTACAAACCAATGCCTCTCTCAGGGGATGGAAGATGATGAACACCTCCTCCTCTGTCTTAGCTGAAAATTATTCTCAAGGGAGAGGGCCTCTTCTGTAGTCATAAAAGAGACATTAGCAGGGAAGTGGGATATGGACTCAGTCCAATACTATCTTCTGGGCAGTCATTTCACCTTAGTTACTGACCATGCCCCACTACTTTGGCTCCATGTCATGAAGGACACCAACCCCCAAAGTATGAGTTTATCTATCCCTTTAGCCATTCTCCTTCTGCATACAACATAGTGCCTCAGTGCTTCCTTTCCCGGGCAAACCCACAGCTGTGGAGAAAGGTCCACAAGGGAGCACTGCTCCATCCATGCCACTACAAGGCCCTAATCTTGGTGGGATCGCTATGTGCTACTTTAATATAGTAATAAATAGCTGCCTAAGAATTTCAAAATACCTACACCTGTGCAGAACCAAGAGAACATTGGCAGACCATTAAGAGATCACATTGCAAAATCCAGTGCTCTTGCACCAAATACATATTGTAAACCTCTATAACTCTCACAGATCACAACAAATTTTCATCAGATCTTCAAAAGGCACATCTGTGAGTCAAGGACTGTCTTTCTGCCAAATTTCAAATTTCTAGGATCCCCCACTGACATTCTAAAGTTGTTCAAAAATGTCACAAAATACTTTATAATGGAAAAGTAAATTTTTTTCACTCTCTTCATTCTCAAAAACAGCTGCACTGTTTTGGCTTACTTAAAAAAAAAAAAAAACTGTACTGTGAACAACCATGCCAAGTTTCAGAAAGGAAAATATCAAAAAAGTTATCAGCAAATGGAAATCATTCTGCAATCTTAACAATAGGCATCACTATGTGCTCTGCCCATAACAGTTACAAAAGGTCAAATTACACTCTCAGCTGTAACAGAGTAACCTGGACTAATTCCACTGAAATCAGTGGTGTTATGCTACATTTACAACAGCTTAAAGTGAGAGCAGAATTTGATGTGTAAAACCATATTTGATTATAAGAACAAGAACACTGGGGGTTAGGACCTGTAACACCTGATCAGACCAATGCTCTACTCAGTCCAGTAGCCTATCTCCAACAAAGGCTGGTACCAGATGCTTAAGAGAAAGATGTAAAAACTCCATAATGGACTATTATGAACTGACATGCCCATGGGAAAACTTTCTTCCTAGCTCCAAACACTTAGAAATTAGTCGGCTTTTGCCCAGAAGCATGCAAGTGTATAGCTGGTTATACATTTTCATCCTATCTAATCTAAGAGTAGAAAAAAAGTCACAAAATAGGCTCCTGGGGTTGCTTTAGTTGTTAATGTGCATAGTGCAGATTACATGCTGCTATGTTTGGTTTTCACTGTTTCAGTGAGAGGAAGACTAGAGTCTGTGGGATTAGCAGCGAGAACAAGTAGCTCTTCACATGCTAGATTGGTCTCATTTGCCTTCATAAATTGTTTCTTTAGGGCGTGGTGCCACTGTTCCTTTCTTCTGCAAATCAAATTTCTTCTCCCTGCTGCACTTCCTATTCTCTGGTATCCATTCCACCTACTCCTCATTTCCCCATACCTTTCTTTCTCCTCCCAGCCCCCCTACACATACACATACACAAGACTCACTATCTTTATTTTTTTTAAAGTAATATATATTTGGTACTGTACAATTCACTTGCCACAACTTAACTCTTATTTCATGAACTTTGGTGCATGTTTGTAACTTTGCATGAAGCTCATATAACATTTCCAAACTTTTCAAATCCCCTATTGCATGAAAAGCTCCTAGATGGGAAAAAAATCCTCATCTTGATGCCAATGCTACAAATAGCTAGATATTTTAAAGTTAAATTGTTAAAGAGGTATTTTTAAGAAAAGTTACTCTTTCTTTTGCTTAACTGACTTAGAGTCTTATCTGAGAAAAGTTTGAAAAGCTCTGGGTAGTGTCAACCCTCCCACCCCTATGAGTCACAGTTGCTGTTATTATTGCATCTGGTGCTTTATTTAAAAAAACTGCTACAGCACAGCTACAAACATTGTGGGTAACCCTTTCATGTTTCTCGGTCAAGGGGACCATGTAAAGTACAAGAATAATGAGTGTATCCTTAATCACTACTGGCTTCTCCATTCTTGAAGAAAATGATAACGAGAGATCTTCCTTGCTCTGTAAAAGACGTTTTATTTTTCTTAACGAGGCAGCTGCAGAGAGCTATTTGGTCAGACTTTCCTTATTCACAGAGAAATCCTTATGGAATTAATAGATTTGTTATATTTAGAGTATAAAAGTAAACAGCGTATGGCTTTGTTAATATCATTATAATGTCACAGCACAATCTGTCAGAAAGAATGTACATTTTTTTGAGCAGTTTAATTTATTTGGAGTTCACAGGAAAAACAAAAACAAAAGACCCTCTGTATCTAAAGTACAGCAAACAATTTCTTAATTTTTGGTTTGTATTTCCAGTTTAACAAGTATGTCTGTGCATATTACCTTCAATAACAAAACTAAAATGGAAAAGCAGTTGCTTTGTTATCAGGAGTTAAAAGGTCATTTCCTGTTGATGAAAAAGCCTTTTCTATCAGGTAAGTAGCTGCTACACTCCATAAAACTGGCAACCCTTCAAAAGGTTTTAGAAACTAGAAGCATTGTTTGAAGATAAAGAAGATAAGGTCATTTGCCTTGGGTTTAGTCCTGGAAACCTTACTAGGTGATCCTTTGATATTGAAATGAAGAGAGCTTTAAATTGTTTTATCTTTATACAGCTGATGATCACTGGCTGATAATCACTTTTTTAAACCATCAGAAAGCCTAGCTGAATTAAACTGTATAAAATATTGTGATATATTTTCAGCAATGGGCGATTGCTACCAAGTATTGCACATGGGATATGCGTACAACTGCACTCAATGTTTGGTTCTGAGCCTCAGGCTTTCCCATTATTTTATACTCTGTTTGACAGACACTATTAGCTCAATAATGGCTGACATGATTTTCATTGCATCGTTATATTGCTACAGTAGATTAATTACTATACTAGATTAATAAAACTGAATAAATAAAGTATGTAAAATCTGTAACCTCTTACTGGGAATATTATGCCAGCATTAAACAAAGCTTGCATTTAATATGTACAGTACTTCAAAATTTACTTATGAGCACTATTGCCAGGCACTACGTAAATGTATATTGTTATATGTGTAATTAACTGAACTATAACATTTATCTGATATACAGCACAAACTTCTCTCCCTGGAGGACTGGATTCTGTTTTTAAATACTTTTCTTAATTTATGGGTGGGTTTTTTTACATATTTTCCTTTAATGGAACAAGTTATGAGTACTTGACATTTTCTAATACAGAATAAGCATTTTCAGAAGGGTTGTATTTTCTCTATTTTGTATTACAAAAACAAAAATCCCACATATATAGTAAATACTGTGCCTGGTAAGCTTACTTCAGGGTCCACAACATCACTTTCACTATGTTAACTTTCAAATTAGCTTGTTAATTGTTAATTTTAATACCATTTCCACTCTATTTTGAATACTCTTTAAAATTATATCTCTATCACTGTAGATGTTGCTCAAAAGTATAAGTAAACAGGTTATGTGTCTCAGTTTATAACATTCATTATCACTGTATCCCCCAAATTACTGTCAAACAATTAAAAAGTACCAAAATCCTTACCTAATGGAGCGGACCCAGTACAAAGATGCAACAAGGGAATCCAAAGGATGTAAGCAACAAGTAGGAGATGCAGATGGAAAGATAAGGATTGCTGCATGTTGTCCAAAGATATGTTTTATCCACTCATCTGCAGTTTTTCAGAAGTTAACTTTTGAAGTACTAAACTTTTCAAGAAAAGACATCAGCTTGCCTTTGTGTTTAAATCTGCCTTCTTTGTAAAAAAAAAATAAATAAATAAATAAAAATCCTCTCTCCTGAGGAGAGCTCAATGTATTTTCAACTGAGAGGGAACCCCTTCAGCTATATATAAAATGTATGCATAACACACACATACACACACAGGCCACCAGAGACTGTAGCCCACACTCCAGCTGCTTACACTCCAGCTGCTTTACGCACCCTGTAACACAACACACACACACAGAGGGTTGGAGCAGTCAGTACAGTCATTGTCAGGGTCTGTGACTTTTAACTTTCAGCAGGAGGGGGTGGCCCTGGGAAAATTAGGGTTGTGAACCAAACACATTTACTTATGCAGGACATAAGGGGAAAATGTGAAATGCAGGTTACCGAAGTTATGATTAACATCAGCACTACAAAACCATTTATATGATAAATATGCAAAACCATTATAATGTTAGAGTGGAAATGTTTTGTTTTTAACTTTGAGTTTCTTGAGGTTAAGGTTTCATTTATCCAAAGCTAATTTCTTATGAAAGCTACTATGTGCAGTACAAACAACAGCTTTCTTCGAAGGTATGAGATCTGAATAGAGAACTGAAATTGTGACCATTCAATGTTTTCCACTATCTTAGAGTATATGTCCTACATTCTATTGTTTCTAAAGTATTGAAGTACAATGGTGTAACATTAGGAGTGCTTTCCTTATAACATTAGGACTGCCGTCCCGTTATAAAAATGAGTATCTCTTGAAGTTATCCCATCAGCAGAAACATTATCTAAGCAAAATAAATGTAAACTAGAGGCAAGTGTTACTTAAAAATAAAAGAATCAATTTTTTTCTTAAGCATCGTATTTTTTTAAAAACACCTTGGTCTCATTTGAAATGTCAGGGTGGCTACAGCACGGTCCCAATGTGCCACATATACTCTATGAGCAGGGACAACCTATTCAGTATATAGTAAAGTACTAGCTGCTTAATCTGTAATATGAGGAATTTGCTATTAAATTTCATGCTGTGCACTTATATTTGTGACATAATGCATAGAATATGTAATATTTCTACCCACTGGTCAATATTTTCTATACCTGTCTCTCTTTTGTCTCTTTCTGTCAAGTTTGTTTATTTTGTATGTATTCTTTTAAATAATTGGACGGTATCTCATCTGTCTACTTATTGGTATAAACTTCTGTAAACATCTACATTTAGCTCAAATCAGGTTAATTTCAGTAAATCAAGACAGAGTATTTTATTTCAAAGAATAAACAAAACCAACTGTTTTTATATTTTTCAATGTGTCTGAGAGGGTTCGAACAATATAGGGTTGGGGGAATCTCATCTCTGGCTTTGATGGGAATAGGACTGAATCTTTTGAAAGTAGCACTTGTAAGGTGATGAGTCACTCCTGTGCTGGACTCCAGCCAATCCGCAGCTGGTCAGGTGACTCCCAGGGCACGTATATGAGCCCCACAGGAGGAACAGCAGCTCAATCTCAACAGAGAGTCCTGTGGCACCTTTAAGACTAACAGATGTATTGGAGCATAAGCTTTCGTGGGTGAATGCCCACTTCGTCGGATGCAGCTCAATCTCATCACTCCATGGCTTGGAACTCTTTCCTGTCCAACAGTGGTAACAGACTCTCCGAGTGTTAGCCTGCGCCAGCCTTGCCCTTGTTCCAGCCTTGTTCCTAGTCCTGTTCCAACCTTGCTCTCACTCCAGCCTCGCTGATTCTGGCTCTGACCACTGGCTCCAACTATTGGGCATGACTGCCACAGCTGCAATCACTGTGCCCAACTGCCATGGCTTTGACTACTAGGCCTGACCATGTTCATCATGGTTTCTGACTGCATTTGAAATAATAGTACTATATTGACTACCTCACAGTAGTCCCAATGGATTGTCTGAATGTCTAGACCGCAATTAAACAGCCCTTTAGTACAAGCCCTGTGAGCCCGAATCAGCTGGAATAGGCCAACCGCAGATATCTCATTGAAGTGTAGACATAGCCTGTGAGAGCAGGTTGGGAAAAGCATTGGGAAAAGTATTATGGCTTTTGGAGATTTTTACATTGGCAAGAATAATGATGCTGGATTTCAAATTCCTAGTTAATTTACCGTAAGAACTTTAAAACACAGAACCATACTATATAGATGCGCTGAATATACCCATTATAACTAAAATACAGTATTTCCATGTTTAAATTAACAACGTTCATTTTATTTGCTCAGAAGATGTAACAAAATATCTCTCTTAGACTTACCACACCATTCAGCATCTGTGCTATTGTATCTGCATTTTACAAATGATTTCAAGGCTGCAAAGCAAACCTTGAAGTGACTAAATCAGTCAACATTTCTAAAATGGACAGTATTTATTCTTTCATCCAATGCTGGCAGCAACCAAAGATCATACAAGGAGTCACAGTTGATGGTTTTTCTCTAGTGTGTTTCAGACCTTTGAGTTAACAAAAGTCCATTACATTTCATGAGTCCAAAAATGATGAAAGTTGCAGTATGCAGCTTTTCATTTAAGTGAGGGCCAGTTGCCCTTTTAAAACCAGTAGTTCATAATCCAGGAGGAAGATCTAATTCTCTGCACAGCTTCAAAGAGAAGAAAGAATGACTTCTGTATTAAACCCTTTACCACGTGTACTTCAGCTTCTGATTCTCTGAACAGCAAAACTCTGACTTTCTTCAGTCCACTGGTCCTCATTAGCTGGTGAGCCACAACATTGCTGCCTTTGATATATGGATGTTCAGATTCTGAAGAATAAATGTGTTAAGTAACCAATGTATACGTAATCCTCACTTTGGTTTAAAAGTATACAAAGAGTGACAGCTCAGGGACTGAACCCGCCACACTTATGCAAACAGGGAATTCTTAATCACATGCAGTCCCAATGAAATTGAGCGGGTCTTGTGACAGATATGACAAACTCCTGGACAAACCTTATTGAATCAAGTTTAAGTATTTTTGGAGTTCATTGTATTAAAAATGCAAATATTTATGTACCGTTGAGGGACTGTATGTAATTGCATGGAAGACCAAGCCCTCCAGGTACTAGGATCAGTGAGTGGTGGTTAGGCACACTCACTCAGGTTGTAACACCTCCAGAGAGCTACCACCACCTGGAGAAAGGTTCGCATTTACTGGTTCAAACTGGATTCTCCAGGGACCAACAAACAAAGAAAGAATTTTTGGTTAAATAGCCTAAGTTAAAACTGACTCAGAGTTTTCTTTCAGATCCATAAAATGGACAGGATCTTTGGTCAAAGTAGGGGGCCCAATCTTTAGGGAAGGGTTGGAAGGTCTTATGGTCCACTGAGACCTCATAAGACTTGGGGCTAGTTCTGAACAAAAGCTATTATAAACTGGTTACTATGGGAAAAGCCCCTGTGGGGGGTTTGAAGAACTAATCACTAACCAGAGTCCCTGTTGGAATTAGAAGGTGATCTCTGGTAAGCTTATTAACATATATGTAGGTTCTTTTATTGTTTTAATATGTTTTCTCTGTAATGTTTTTACCTTAGGAATAAAAGTGCTTGCTTAGAGAGAACTGTGTGGTAATTTATAACTGTTGGCAATTACACTGTCCACCATCTCTGAGGAAATAAGCAAATCAGGCCTGTTTAGGCAGTCTGTTGGGGAATAACACAGTGTAGGCACAGACCTGTTCTCCCTGGTAATACCCCAGTCAGAAGGGAGAGAGATATGGGTTTCTGCCCAAGAAAGGTGATGGCTGAGGAGCCTGGAGCCTAGAGCGGGTGCCTTTACTGGACCAGAGAGGGTAAATATAAGTGCAGTTGCCCTGAACTGTGACAGGGCTCGTGTTCCTAAGGGTGGCAGGATGAGATCCTTACTCCTCAGCCACTGGTAACTATATTCTCAGCTGAGGCATGTCCATATCTACATGCTTAGTTAAAGAACTATCATTAGAAAACAGAGGTATACAGTATCTCTGTTTCAGACTGGATATCAGGTGTCTAACAGTTAACTGCATGTTTGCAATTCTTCAGTACTTACAATCAGGCAGGTGCTTTCCCATCGCATAGTCTGTGATCAGCTAAGCAATCTGTAAATCTTCATAAGTAAAGGAGGTGCTCTTTCCACAATGTGCACATTAGATCTGGTGGGCAATTTTCAGTCACAATATCTTTTCAACAGAAAATGTGATTTCCGCAAAATCAACTCTTCCCTTGGAAAATGATGTGATAAGTATATACCACCTGTGATTCATTTTCTGGATTCTACCCATAGGCCCAGTCAGGATGAAGAAAAGAAGTGGTACAATAGGTGGCTATTTATGAGAATGGCCAAAGCTGTTGGATGGAGTTTTGTAAAGGAACACAGAAAGGAGAGGAGCTGATGTGAGGCAGCAAGTAATTCATTATGCTCATCAACACCCAGCCTTAGAAGGGATATATGGTGAGGAATGTATGGGTCATCTGGGCATGAAGAGCACCTTGAAATTGGCTAAAGATCAATTTTATTGGTCCCATATGACCCCAGCAGCCAGGATATATGTCAGATCTGTCTCAGGAGGAAGGCAAAATTTGAGAAGGCTGCCAAACTTGTGAATATCAAAGCTTTTGCCTACTTGAACTAGTCCTCATTGATTCCTTAACTACAGAACTGGATGTCTCTGATATTAGGAATATTCTTGTGATTATTGTATTGTATGCTCAAGCCTGTCTGACAAAAGACCAAATGTCTAGAACTGTGGCTAGTGAATTGTGGAAGAATTTTATCAGCCCCTATGGCTTTTCTAGAAAAATACACAGTGACCAAGGTGCAAACTTTGAATTGGATCTGGTTGCTGAGCTGTGTAAAATCACACAGGATTGCGCACTACTCCATACCATCTTCAAGAAAATTGTACAATTTTGAGTACATTAGGAGCTCTTGAAGCATATAAGAACAACTGGGGGAAATATATTCTACTACTCATTCATGCATATTAGTTGTACTAATAATGATACAACGGGAAAGTCCCCACACTTTCTAATTTTAGGAAGGCAGCCCTTGATACCAATTGATTTGTGTCTTGGAATATAATAGCAAGGGCAATATGAGGTAACACTTCAGCAAACCGTGAAGGACCTGAGACACAGATTTTGCTAAGCATATGATTTAGCTACTAAGGAAAGTGAGAAAAAATCAATTGGCAAAGCAATGATGATGGGATGCCAAGTAATAATATATACTATATAACTGGAAGATATAATGTGCAACTTCAGTCCCAGAGGAAAGCAGAAAATTGCAGATAGATGGGAACCATTAGTATATGTGGCACTAGAACAATTGGAAGGTGAATTACCTCTTTACAAGGTACAGGCAGTGTCAGGAGAAGGTCTTATCCAAAACCTTCACCAAGAGAAGCTACATCCCTGTGGATTAATGTATGCCGCTCAATCTATGGAGGTACTATTGTAAGAAGAGACTCCAGCAAGCAGAACTCAACAGCAAGTAGGTAATGCAAGTGTACATAACAGAGGAAGGGGGTGAATCTTGTCTGATTCCATTGTGTAAGCAGAACTAAATCCACTAGTAGAGGAATTTGATACAAACCATAATACTTCATTTCAGGAATATCAAATGAAGGGATACAAGCACCAGTAAATTCACAACATGAGTTCTCCAATGGAACTGGGATGAATTTGCTTTCTTGTAATACAAATACCTATTGGACCTCTGTGATGGGGCATCTGCCCATAAGGGGTTAATAGAGCCCTAGGGAGGCTGCGCAGGAGGCAGCCAGTTAGAGAGGGGCTGCAAGGAACAGCCAATCAGGGTCGGGCTGGCTCATATAAGAAGGGCTGCAGATCAGAGCAGCTTCAGTCACTCCCTGAAACTTGAGGAGGAAGGTTGCCTGGCTGTCTTGCAGGCTAAAGGCAGCAGGCACCCTGGACAGAGCAGTGTTGCAGGCAGAGACCCAGGGAGCTGAAGGCAGCTCCTGGGAGTCTGCAGGGATCTGCAGGCTGAGGCCGTGAGGTAAGGGCAAAGAAGGTGCTCGGGCTATGGGGAAGTAGCCCAGGAAAATCTACTGAGGAGATGGAGGGGGCACAGCAAATGGCAGCCATCTACAGGGTCCCCGGGCTGGGACCGAGAGTAATGGGTGGGCCTGAGTCCCCTCCCTCACCATTGAGGAAGTGACCAGACAATGGGCTACAATTGCCACTGAGGGAAGTGGCTGGACAGAGGACTGCAGTACATTCCCCCAGAAGGGGTGAGCACAGAGTGCAGCCTAGCCGGAGGGCTGTGTCCTGAAGAGGACTCTGTGGTCCTGGAAGTGATGTGGATGCTGGAGCAGAAGTGATGGCAGTACCACTGGTGAACAGGACAAATTTCTAAAACAGCCAGCAGGAGGCGCTGCAGTGGTGAGTGGACCCTGTCACAACCTCACAGAACACACAATTAAAAGACAACATACAAAATTTGGGGATTATGTTTTTATAGGGCTACTATTGTAGGGACCAAAGATCTACAAATGATACTTGCTTACTGTGTGTACCTTTTGATACTACTTGAATATGCAGATAGACATACACAAGATATAGTTTCCAGTCATAGACATCATAAGAGCACTATGACATCAATCATTGAGGTTGGGGAGAATGTACCCACTTG
Source organism: Malaclemys terrapin pileata (assembly GCF_027887155.1). Classification (NCBI taxonomy): domain Eukaryota; kingdom Metazoa; phylum Chordata; order Testudines; family Emydidae; genus Malaclemys; species Malaclemys terrapin. The sequence goes on along the minus strand of NC_071515.1, from coordinate 59,848,912 downwards.
TTGCATTGCAGCATTCAGTGGTGTAAATACAAGAGGCGGGGTTACATAGTATTGCTTTTGTTTTAGGGCACTGTGTGCCTGCACACTTACCAGAGATAGGCAGGATGACTCTGCTGGATGGGACAGAATCATTCAGAAATGGGATGGGGCAGGCAGTGGATGTGCTCATTAACTGTTGAAGCTAATTGGGTGATTTCCATTGTGGGCAAGTAGCCTGCAAGACACACCCAGAATCATTCTCTGAGCATGGAACCAACGGGAACTCAAGAGGAGGTGGAATCAGACTTAGCTCATCAATGCACCAACATAAGGCCTGGAAGGTTCTGTGGTAAGGATTGTGTTCCAGGGACTTTGCCATCTTGTTGGATTCATGGTGTAGGCTCCCTCCCTACCCGCACTGGAGAAGAAAAAGAAGACTAGTTTGCAGGCTGCGCAAACTGCAGACTGACATTGCAAAGATTCAAGGGGAGTTTAAATAAGACTGTGGAACTATCACCTGTTTACCAATTTTAAGGAGCTGCTGGCCCTACCCAGGGTTGGGACACTATTCCACAGAAACTGAGAAGAGTAAATCCTCTCAAAGAAGAGCCCTATGGGGATTGTAAGTGTGTGCACCTAACTATAGTTGGCATTTGAACTTGTGGTAGTAACAAGTGCTAAAACTTGGAGAAATCCTCTTGAAAGTGTTCTTTAAAAAGTTATTGACAATATTCTCAGTTGTTTCAGGAGTTACAAGTAAACTGTTGTACATTTAGAGAGAGATTTAGTATTTTTCCTTTAGCAATTGTCAAGTATGTTCAATCAGAAGTTTAACTCTATATAATATAGATATAGAATTTATCAAAAGTACTGAAAAGATTACTCTGATTTCTACCCCAGTAGAGAGGTAAGCTGAAATACAGGACAGGTGAAGGAAATAGTATACCTAATGTTTGCATAGTGCTTTCCCCATGCCCATTATACTTGCACAAAAGATTATAGACTAGATCATCTCAATGAGCAAAGTTGCCATCCTGGAAGTGATTTCCTTCAGACCAAAAGACAGTGCAGAAGCACTCAAAGTGTTGGTATGAGTAAATAATATAGGTAGAAATATATTGCACTAGTCCTGAACTATTTCAGTCAGTATTTTTCTGTAACAGTAAAACTAAACAAATTCTACAGAATAAAAAAGTGTGTGTGTTTGTGGGGGGGAGGAGCCAAATTTAGGAGCAAAATTAGGTTTGGAGTAATAATGAAAATCAAGGCAGCAATGACTGGTAAAATAACAAAAAGAGGGAATATGGCTTGTCACATTTAATTTTAAAAAAATAAATGGGCACTAACATGACATGTGCAACATCCTATTTGTTTTTACATATGTTATATACTATTGCATTCTTTCATCCTATTTTTTTTTCTGTCTCTTTAGGACCTAATCCTGTAGTTCGAACCATGCAAGTCGACCCTCACAACCATGGAGAGCTCAGTTTTCCCATCCATCAGGTGAATGCCTTAACCATTGGATTCTGAATATTCTGGGGTGGGAATTTCTCCTGCTGAAGCTGTTCCACTGTGTATAAATAATTAAATGTGGAATAGGCTAGAGAGAGAGTGACTCTATAGTCCAGCGATTAGGACACTCACCTGAGAAGTGGGCAAAGCAAGTTCAAATCCCATCTCTACATCAGGCAAAAGGGTGAATTGAACCAGGGTGTCTCAGTGCATATGTGAGTGCCTTAATCACTGGGCTAAAGGTTATGAGGGATACTGTTTATCCCCTTCCCCTAGCCCATTTTGTATGGCTTTAGACCTGTGCTGCCACCACCTCTCTTGCAAGAAACAGTTTAGATGTCTCACTCCAGGAAAGAGTTCACAGGTGTGAGCCCAAAGTGGAGATAGGTGCCACCCTCCAGCCTGGGTCTGTGTGTCTAACATCCTTACAGGGGTATGTCTTAGGCCACAGCCTTCTCCTTGCTATCTTCTGTTGGCTAGCTTGGTTGGCTCCTCATTCAGCTTGCAGCCTTTAGTGGATCTCATTCTTAGGGGCCTCTCTCCCCACATGCATTGCATAGGGAGCCTGGGCATCTAACTAAGGGCTGTGGTTTCTACTAGGGTGGCAAGGTACCTAAAAATTAGGCATTGCAACACTTGAGTCCCTTAGTGGATTTAACCCTAAGCTGTTTGGCACAGAGGCGCTCTCTTCTGTGTTTGAACAGTGCCCAACACATTTTAGGCACTAAGTATAAATAATAAATTCAATGTATATGATTAAAACACAGTATAAATCATAAAACTTCAACTGTAGTGGGTGAAATATAGCAAATGGTAATAACTTTTAGACAATGCACATATACAATATAGGTCACTTTCCTGGTCAGATTCTTTTGGTTTTATATGTTCACTCAAGAATGAAAAATGTTACAGGTGTTATTCTTTTCAGCTGTGATTGATGTTCATCTAGGGATTAAGTCACATGTACAAATAGAAAATGAGCTGCAAAGAGTTTATGGCAATAAGTGCATTTTCTAAACCTTTAATGGAAACTCATTGTAGCATATGCTGTATTTAGTAACCTCATCATACAGTATAGCTGGCTTTGGAAAAGACAGAGATCCATTTCAAAAGTTAGCATTTTTTCTTCTGTCTCTTTATACTGATGATTTTAAAGGTTTGTTATTGGTAATCTCATGTACTATATCATAAGTGATATATTACTACAGCTCTATGAAACTGAATTGCTTTTTTTGGTGAATTTAGTGTCTCTGAAAGGTAACATTGACAATACCAGTTAATTAAATCCTCAGTTTATCCCCAGAACAAATATAACACTGGCAACAGCAATGCAAATGTCTCCACTCCTCTCAACTGCTACTGTACCTCAGCCGTCACCCACTGGGACTTTGCCTAAGGTTGAGGGTCATTGTGCTCACCCTTTTCTCAACTTCTCTTCTTCGCTGTAAACAGTGATTCTGGAAGAATACTAAACTACAGAGAGCAAAGGGGCTGTACTGCAGCTCAGGATCTGGCTCTAATCCATTTTTGTAGTCGAAAATACTATAATCAATGTGTTAATGTGTAGCTGTACCCTTCCCCTCTGTTGTTTGGAATCAAACCTTCTCAAATGTAGGTTACAGGCCATATACTTCTAGCTATGGATGGAAGAACCTCCTTTTCTTCACACGTTAAGGGACGGGGCTTTTGTACCATTAGAATTTGAGTTTTATCCATGCTGTTGACATGAAGTTCTCAGTGGCAGGGTGCAGCATAGTGTGAAACTGAATACATTAATTGGGTGTGCTGAAGAACACACTGTGGTGTGTTCTGGATATCAGACATGACATTTTGGTGGTATAGTTTCCCCTGACCTAGAAAGTAGGAGACCCAATTCATTCTCAAATATAGATCTGTAACCTGGCAGCTAAATTATTACATATTTCTATATCTTTGAACCTGCTAAAAATAGACTTTGTATTCCTGATAATGACCTCTGAGTATATTGAACCAACAATCATAATCCTAAAACCAGTCTTCCTAAAACCTAGAACTGCATGGCACTTCAGATCAGCTGTATGTGCCAAACAATGGAAACTTCCTTAAAATTGTGGAGCTGATGGCTGAGTTTGATGCTGTACTCCAGGAACATCTAAGAAGAGTCACTACCCAAGAAATGTACACACACCAATACCTCGGAAAAACAATTCAAAATGAGATCATGTTACTGGCAATAAAAGTCAAACAGAAGATTGTGGCAGATCTGAAGTCAGCAAGATATTACTCTGTTATTCTGGACTGCGCACCGGACATCAGCCATACGGACAAATGACTTTAATGGTGCATTTTGTAATAACAATAGAACCTAGTGAAAATGTCCCTGCAATGGTGACTGTCAGAGCATTTTCTAGAATTTATTGACATTGATACTAAAGGAGCTGGTATGACAAATGTGCTTGAAAAGCTGGAAGATACGGGAATTGTGATAACTGACATGACAGGTCAGGACTACGATAATGGTGCCAACTTGAGAGGAAAGAACAGAGTGCAGACATGGATCCGAGAGTTAAACGCTCAAGCTTTTTTGTCCCATTCAGTTCTCATTCATTGAACTTGGTGGTCAGTGATGCAGCATCAGCTTCTAGTGAGGCTGCTGAATTTTTTAATGTAATTCAAAGCATCTATGTATTTTTCTCTGCATCAACTCATTGATGGCAAATTTTGAAGCAATGTCTGGGAACATCCTCTCTGACACTGAAACCACTGAATGCCACATGATGGGAAAGTCGAGTGGAAGCAATAAACACCTATCAAACACCAAATTGGGAAGATAGATGATGCCATAGTTGCCATTATGGAGGATAATGCTATGACTGGACCTTTTTGTGGGAGAACAATGACAAAGGAAAATGGAATCACCAGAAACATACATAACTTCAAATTTCTGTGTGGCTTAGTGTTGTGGCATGACATACTGTTTGAAATAAATGTTATAAGCAAGAGTCTCCAAGGTGGTGACCTTGATATATGTGGAGCATAAAATTTTTGAACAAGGCATTTTAAGTTGTTAGTTCTCCTTTATTGGGGTAGTTAGCAGAGCAGTACAATGAGAAGGCAGAATTAAGACCTTTCAAAGTTTTGGCCCAAGTGAGGGGGTATGGGGGCATCATTTGAGCTCCCCGCCTCAGGTGCCAAAAAAGTTGTCAGCTGGCTCTGGAAACGTCCATAATCACAACCCTTTGGCACATATGTCCATATCCTCAAAGGTATTTGGGTCCCTAAATACCTTTGAAGATTTGGGCATAGAGTGCATTCTCTGAGAGCTTCTTTTATCCTCACCTATTGCCTCTTCTTTGCCTTTTAAGGAAGGCTGGTTGGCAGGATTTGTCCCATTAATCAATGGAGTATCTTGGGTATCTGAGGTGGGTATTTTTAGACCCATCAAACAGACACAGAGAAGTAAGTGGCCATGATTTTTAGAACCCAGGAATCCTAACTTGTAGTTCACTGATTTAACCTCTAGATAAGTGTTTCTCAACGCTTTCCATACCATAACTCCATGTTACAACAGAAAAGATTTCAAGACACCCCTTCCATCTAGCCATTAAAAATGGAAGGTGTTTTGCTTCCACCCAACTTGTTTGCAACTCCCATGTATTGAACTCATAATCACTACTGGAATGGAATCTCACCAAAGAATTAATTCAGGCAACTGCACTAAGGTACCTGGTGCTTCTGATTTATGGCATTATAGTACTTTGTTATGTTTGGTGGCATCCACCAAATAACAAAGGTTAAATTATTAACATAACTGATTTGTAACCCTATTTAAAATATGCTTTGCTTTTGTGGTGTGCCCTCTGATGCATAACAACCCATGCATTTTTTATGCGGGTATATATCAGATTACATTGTTACTTGGCCTGAAGTCAAATGTAGCAAATGCTTTGTTAAATAATTGGTCAAAGACTATAGAATGAAGTCATTCATCACCTAGTCATGATTTTCTTCTGTTTCCAGTAAATTGTTTCAAGGCAATTTCCTTTAGCCATTTATCTTAAATCTATGATATTTGATAACATCACGCAGCAATGAATTTACTATATGCAAAAGTTTAGAAAGAGGCTCTACATGAATAACAAGGACATATACAATTAATTTAAATAGCATTAACATTTATAATGTGTATACACTCTTCTAGGCATAAGCCAACCACTGACTGCCTGGGGTGAGTTAGAATTTGTATGAACAAGTTATGCCATGTTTGGTCTTTAGGGAGTTTCCTGAACTTTGCCTGGAAGTGTCTGGTGCTAGCCAATGCTGGGCCAGATTATCCAACAGTCTGATTCATGATGGCAATTCCTTTACACATATATGCTAAGCACTAGTACAAGTCTGAAGTCTCAGGGCTAGATCCACCAAGGGAATTAGGTGCCTAATAGCCATTTTAGGCACATAAATCCAAAATGCAGACCCTCAAAACCCCCACTCAGCTGCCTCCTACCCCTGTATGCATGTACATTCCCTAGGAGTCAAAGTTTCCACTGCTAGAATACCTAAATGCCTAAAAATCTGACAGTGGACACACACAGCCATTGAGGTCCTGATGCCCATTGAAATCCTAAATCCTGGCAGGATCCTCAAGCTAGGCATTCTCCTCGGAGCATGCCTACTGGATCAGGCCCTGCACAAACCACAGCTTGAAGAGGATCTGAATCTGTCTTACAGCCTAGGTGAATACCCTGACCACTGGACTGTACAGTCATTCTCACTTATATATGGATATATATATAGATTCATTCACACAGTCATTCATTCAATTTCTGTATAGGTGTTATAGTTACCAGCCTAGAAGTTGCTCATGCCAAGTTACTGGCCAGGTATCTTGGTCATGAGGATGGAGCCGAGCCCGTGTCAAGTGCACCCGATGCTCCTGGAGGCTGGCAGCAGAACCAGAAACTCAAAGTCCTCAGTCTTTAGAGTTCATTCTTATAGGAATTAATTCCTATGTTAGTCTATGGAAGCTGTTTCATCCTGCTGTTGCTGACTCAATCAGCAGATGGCACATTCCTGGTGGCTCCACACTGTCCAAAGTTTGTGTTTCTCATCCTTCCAGGTGATGGGGTGGATCCCAGTTTACCCTCCTGCGGGTTGTCTGGTGGTCCTACTTGACACATTCTTTGGCCAATGGATACTCCTTTTCTAGGCTGGCACCTCCCTAACCATTCATGTACATCAAGCATTCATTGACATACATTCCATATCTTAATTTACTGTCTCCACCACTTTCGGGGTGTGTGCTAATTCCTTTGAGACTCCCGGCCCTTTAATCACAGAGGGTGGGGGTTTGTTCCTAGGAGCCATTGCTGTTAAAATGAAGTGAAAGTCACTTAACGGCTTATAGCGTTTGTTTACATTGTATCAATTACTTCAAGAACAAAGTCAATTAACTTGTTTGTAAGTTTAAGATAGTAATAAAATATCTTTCACAGGACAGATACAACCAATGGTTTCTACAGACAGTAGCTTACAAGTTTTAACAGAAGACCCAAGAGATTTTTGTACTTGGTGAAACTGTTGGATTTTAAAGTGGGGGGGGCAAATAATAGGGGGGGCACTGTCACTTGGGGGAATCACAGTTAGTACCTTCTTTAGTATCCCTACACAGGGCCTAATCTAGTAGATGTGTTCTAAAATGGCCTTTGAACACAACTACCAGATCAGGCTCTGCAGATTAGATAGGTTTACATGTGAGTTAGGTGATGAGCTGCTCAGTGGTGTCGGTTTTGAGGTAGTTGTGTGCATACATACTAGCAGAAATATAGACATCTACATGACTCTATCTGCAGAAACTTAGGCACTAGGGAATTTAGGCACATACAGGGTTAAGCAGCAGCTAAAGCAGTAGTTCTTAGGGCTGGTCCACACTAACCCCCCACTTCGAACTAAGATATACAACTTCAGCTACATTATTCACGTAGCTGAAGTCTAACTATCTTAGTTTGAACTTACCACGGGTCCACACGCGGCAGGCAGGCTCCCCCATCGACTCCGCGTACTCCTCTCGCCGAGCAGGAGTACCAGCGTCGACAATGAGCACTTCCGGGATCGAGCTGGGATCGATTGCTTACCGCCGGACCCGGAGGTAAGTATAGACGTACCCTTAGTGTCCAACTTTGCACTTAGGCATCTAAAGTGGCAGTTAGGATAAGAAAGGGGATTTAAGTCAACTAGGAATAGGTGCCTAAGAGCCTGAGACCCAGATCCTCAAAGGTATTTAGGCACCTAATGCCAAATGAAATCAATGGAAATTAGGTGCCTAAATACCTTTGAAGATCTGGTCTTAAGTCTCACTGAAAAGCAATGGGACTTACTCTCCGAAGTGCCTAAGTCAATTTTGAAAATGAGCCTTGGACTCCTCAGTCATTTTGGTGCTTTTGAAAATGTTACTCAGGCAGGGCCGGCTTTAGGCCAATTCCACCAATTCCCCCGAATCGGGCCCCGTGCCTAAGAGGGCCCCGCGCCCAGTGGCAGGGCCGCCGGAGGGGAGGGGAGGGGAGGGGAGGGGAGAAAGAAGTGGCCGAGAATCCCTTCCCTGGCTAGAGGCTCCTTTTTAATTTTTACTCACCCGGTGGCGCTCCGGGTCTTCGGCGGCACTTCGGCAGCGGGTCCTTCACCCGCTCCGGGTCTTCGGCGGCACTTCGGCAGCGGGTCCTTCACCCGCTCCGGGTCTTCGGCAGCACTTCGGCAGCAGGTCCATCAGTGCCGCCGAAGACCCAGAGCGAGTGAAAGACCCGAAGACTAGGAGTACAAGCCCCACGTGTTTTTTTAACGTGGTTTTTTTTTTTTAGTCATCCCTGCCAGGGCCCCGTCGAAACTGTTCGAATCGGGCCCCGCACTTCCTAAAGCCGGCCCTTAACTCAGGAACTAGTAACATTTGAAAAGGAACATATCTGAGTTATTTGACACAGCATGTTTGCTTTCCATATGTGTTTTTTTTAAAAACCTAGAAATGTGCATCTCTTTGGCAAATAGTAACAGTTTTAAACACGTTTTAGACCAGATGCTTCAGAAATAACATCCTTTCATTCTGTTGTACTGGGGCTTTAAAGTTGTGTTCATGATCAACATAGTCATCTCATGGTCACCCGAATTCCATGCCAAAAACAATGGGTAAAATGCATTCCGTGCCTCATGAAATCATTAGGAAGATCTAGAGTGTTGCCACAAGAGCTAAGAGGGTTACCTTTCTATTCCTGCATATCAACCAACGCTAATACCATTTAATGGAACTTATTTATTGATGCAGAGAATCATTGGCGACATACTTTTTAAAAGGGTTTATTCTTTTTATGTTATATGGTATCACTTTCCTGATAAATTTAAATATAGAATGTCTAAGAGACTGTCAATTTCTAAATTTTTAATGAACTTAAAAATTGTTCAAAGTATGATAGGATGAACTCATATTAGTAAATGGCTCAGTCTCACAATAACAAATTTCATTTCCAGACAGGTTTATTTCTATACTAACAAATGAAATGAGGATATTGTTACAAGTATGACACTTCACCCCCTGAATTTCACTTTAAGTTTTAAGGAACCCCAAAACTTTAAAAAGTGATAACTGGAACTGCTCAGTTTTGCCTGGTTTTGTGTTAAAACCATATGAATCTTCCAGGCTTCATAAGATTTCCAGTCTAAATCATAATTCCCTTCCTAGCACCATTTTAGTTGAAGGGGACTTGCCAGAAATTCAGCCAAGGTTTAGCTGAAAGGTTGCATTTCAAGATAATAGAAAAATACCCACTTGAAAGGCTCTGTGGGACTAGGTCTGTGGAACCTGGCACACTCGAGATTCCCAGATTGCCAGTGGGAAGCCAGGTACAATCACACCCGTGGAGCACTGCGGAGATTAGGCACCACAGGAAGTACCATCCAAAGTGTCCAGAACAACAGCAGCCTGAGGTCTTCTGATTGGCCCATTCTCACTATTTAACCTGGGAGGGTGGCCCAGGAAGTTGTCTGGGCAATCATGCAGACTTCTGGCTTGCTGCGACTCTAGACCTCACCTTGCTCATTGGTTTCTGACCCTAGCCTGATTTTGACCCTGGCTCTTGCCTATTGATCCCAGCGCTAATGATTACTCTGATCCCTGCATGCTGATTACCACCTTGTGAGTGGTTGTGACTTGGTGACACCAGCCCAGCCATGACCTTTAGGCCAGACCACCGACACCTTAGTCCCTTACACCTGCTCTGGGGCTTTGCTATGAAAGTTCCACATTGGTGTCCTGTGATGGATAACAAGCCAAGAGGATGAGGGACAAAAACTGGTCATTGCAAAGGTTTGAACATTTCCACAAAATGAGCTGCACAGAAAACACCAGGTTGTTAATGTGGACTAAATTCTGATAGTTTTAATCACATTAATAGTCCCACTGGGGCTTTTCAAGAGTAAGATGTGACTCCATCTAAGTAAGAGTATCAGAATCTGGCCTGTAAGTGGTCATGTGATGCATGATCCTGAAACATTTCAAGACTTTTATATCCTTTTGAAAGAAAAAATGGTATTTATCCATTAGATACATTGGATCAGGGTCACACAGCACATCAGTGGCAAATTGTGAATTGAACCCAGAACTAATGAACCAAAATGACTTGTCAGGAATTTCTGCGATATCTTCAGTGTTTCAGTGATGCTTACAGTGTGCAAATGTAATTTTGTGATTAACTGCAAATAATTAAGGAATGGCTAAATATATTACCTGGAAACAGGGCTGTAGTAAACTTGGATCACAGATAGAAAAGAATTCTTTTAAAAACCTCCTGTTAACAGTAGGTAAAAAGTTAATGAGAAACATGTAAATGAGGAACTTGTAAATAATTAATTCTTCCTTCAGCTCCAAGAAAAACTTGTTGCTGATGTTTAAAGGTTTCAAAATGCAGGGTTGGTTGTTTTTTTCTAAAACAGGCATTGGGCAGCCCAGGCTTTATATGAAAGAAAATAAACTGTTGCATGAATAGCTTTATTGGTGGTGTTATTCCCAAAAAAGAATATTGTATTGGGGGCAGTACAGCAAGTTGCTTTGATACACCCAGGAAAGCATATGTAAATTGAAACTTACCAGTCATTACTTCAGTTCTTGGAATTTGTAGAAGGAACTGAAGTTACCTGGGGCCATATGCTGCTTTTATCATCTTCATAGATGCCAAGGCCAGAAGGGAACACTGTGATCATCTAGTCTGAGCACCTGCATAACACAGGCCATGGAACTTCACCAAAATAATTTTTAGAGCAGCTCATTTAGAAAAACATCCCATCTTGGTTTAAAAATTGTCTGTGATAGAGAATCCATCACATCCCTTGATAAATTGTTCAAATGGCTAATAACTCTCACCATTAAAAATGTGTGTCTTATTTCTAGCCTGAATTTGTCTACCTTCATTCCAGCCATTGGATCTTGTTATACCTTTTGCTGTTAGACTGAAGAGACCACTATTAAATATTTGTTCCCCATATAGATACTTATTGATTATAATCGAATCATCCCTTAACATTCTCTTTGTTAGGCTAAATAGACTGACTCTTTGAGTCTATCACTATAAGTCATGGCTTTCAATCCTTTAATCATTCTCATGACTCTTGGATCCATGTGGGAATTCTTGCATGGCTTCAGTACCTATATTTCTCCATTGTGCCTCCTTTTGGGGGACATCATTTATTTTAATCACAAAACTACCTTCATCCAAACACATCTGATCTCCTTATGTCAGAAATAATCATGACACTGAGATTACAAAAAGAACAGGAGTACTTGTGGCACCTTAGAGACTAACAAATTTATTAGAGCATAAGCTTTCGTGGGATGCATCCGAAGAAGAGGGTTGTAGCCCACGAAAGCTTATGCTCTAATAAATTTGTTAGTCTCTAAGGTGCCACAAGTACTCCTGTTCTTTTTGAGGATACAGACTAACACGGCTGCTACCCTGAAAACTAAGATTACAGAAAGCTATATATACTACCGCATCAAATCCTGCAACTTTTGAAGTTTCCTGCATGAATAATTTTTGTGTCCCTCATTTTGGGTCTTTGTCATATGCTATTTCCGACAGTTGGGCCTTGACATTTCCAGGGTTTATGTGGACAAACACTCACACTTTAGCCATGGATCAGTAGAAACAATAACAGCCACATTGGGAATCACATTAATGTATCTTTCATGGAGCACAATTGCTACAGGAAAGACTCTCTGCTGTCCTCTAAACTGTCCCCCACCTCCCCTGGCCAGCTCACCCCTACTAACTAGCCTTTATTAATCGTGTGTCTTATATAAAGAACAACAAAGCAGCCTATGAACATAGCAGTACAGATTGTTAGTCAAGAACAAGAATTAGGCAGCTAGTGTTTAGCAAAAACAATGTATCCATACATTCAAAAGCAGACATCTTGGAAATTTGGCACACTTTCCTCTCTATTACCTAATGAGTCTGGTTCACTGACAGAATGTCCAGTAGATGGTGGTATTATTTCAACTACTCAGCATTGCACTCTGTAGAAAACAACCCAGCTGAGCTAGAGCAAATGTGTGGAAAGTTGTTTTTTGGTTTTACAAATTCTTAGAGTGGCAGTTGCACTACCTTGAGTCTCCTGATATCACTTCTTGTAATAAATATTACCCATAGGTATGTCTAATCAGTAAGACATTTTGGCTCACTGAAAAATAACCAAGATACTAAAATCTTGCTACTGACAACCACAGCAGTTGAAGATCCTCTATTTCACACCTGCAGCCATTTTAAACAGAAAGCAATTCACATCCGTTTAGCAATGCAGAGTAAGATATTAAAATGTAAAACACGTGGGCATGTGGCTGCCTTAAAATATACAAAAGATTTTTGGGGTAATATAAAGCAATTTATATGTAAAACATCTGTAATCACAAAAGTGCCTTAAATACAATATTCAAATTCCAGCATTAAAGCCTTGCATCTGACAATGATAAATCAACATATTAAAAGCATGCCTCTCATATCAGCAGATGTTCTTTGCAAGGGAAATGAGGTTCTTAATGTGGAGTTAAAACAGTGGTGAGAAACTAGAAAAGTAACATGCTGCAGACATATGTCAACTGCAGCTTTAGTATGTGAGCTGAGAAGGTACATAAATAGCAAGTAGTACTGCAGTAAGTAGCACTAGGGTCTATGGTAACTTCAATGGGAATACCCAGTAGTAAGTGTTGGACCCATTGACTTAACTCCTTACTAGTCAAATGGTGAATTCTCTCCACCAATAGGGTCTAATGGGAACAATTTACTAATTTTTCATTCTTACTGTATCAAGACCAAAATCATTTCATTTTCAGACAATTACATAACATGTACTAGCTTGTTCAAGAAGAATCTTTGAATTATGTTTCTCTTCTCTTGTATGTGGCCTTCTGTTCTTAATTTCTATTATGATGATTAGGAGCCTGTTTTCAAAGAACCAATGGATGACGGGAACAAGGGAATCTCCCAAAGTAGCAAAAATGAAGTGGTTTCATTGCTCAGTAAGAAAGCACCCATAGAGCAGGCTCAAAAAAGAGATTTGGCAGCTGCTGCACATCCTACACCAGCCTCCATGTCCCTGCCTGAAAGGGAGTTTGAGTGAGCGTGGGGGAAAGGACAGAGGCTTGCACACAATGATATACCAGTGACCCAAGGTGCAGCTCTTTTAACGAACTGTTTCTAAAGCAATGACATGGAAGTTTTAACAGCTGAAGTGCCACTTTGCCATCATAGAATTGCAAAAGAATTAAAGGTATAATACCGCATGTGTGTGACAGGATTATCAGAAAGTAATTAGTTAAGGTTTTATTCTAATAAATCTTCAACCATTTTTGCCAAGTATTGCTAGTTACCCACAGTTTGATAGTATTATCTAGCAGTCCCAGAACTCCAGGGTCTTTGAAATACCTATCACAACAGAAGTTTTCAATTATCATAGTTATATTCCTAATTTCAGTTACCATGATTACCCTCCATTACAGCAACAATCTTAAAGCTAACGCATCAAAACACTGTTTTCATTTACTTAAATTTATTTTCAGCACAAATTAGACTCATAGACTCTGAGGCCATATGCAGGTCAGACAATTCTAGTCTGACCTGCACATGACAGGTCACAGAACCTCGCCCACCCACTTCTATAGTAGACCCCTAACCTCTGGCTGAAATACTGAAATCCTCAAATCATGATTTAAAAACTTCAGGTTACAGAGAATCCACCATTTACACTAGTTGAAACCTGCAAATGACCCATGCCCCATGCTGCAGAGCAAGGTGAACCCCCTTCCCCCCCACCCCCACAGGGTCTCTGCCAATCTTCACCCTTTTTTAATGTATATTTCCTTGTGTCTTCGTGATTTTTTTTTTTACCTTCCCTACCCCCTGGGGCAGCTGCTATATCAGTGTTAGGATGTCACATAACATTTTACTTAAACTGAAGAAGAGTCTTATGGAGAGCCATGAAGACCATGGGTTGAATATATCTAAAAAAAGTTCCAGAATAGAATTCACTGGGACCTAGAGCCATACCATCCTGAACTGCACTTTCATCAGAAATTAGATCACTACTTGGACCTTCAAGAAAAATCTAGATAGAGCAAGAAGTGATGATAGTAATTTAGTAGATAGCACTATTCCCTCTGAGAGTTGGTCTGCACTAGAAAAATCCATGTGTTTGGTAGCCATATTGTTTACATCCAGTAAAACGAAGATGCAAATTGTAATTCTTGCATACTGCTGGTGCTAGTTTAAAGTGTATGTGCACATGTTAGCATTTACATAGTTTGCCAGTATTCACACTTGCAAAGTGAAACCAGCCTCTGAAAACTTAGAGCGCCCCAATGTCAATTTTTGCTTCTCCTAAGCTCTACTAACTGTGATTGTAGACCTTTCGGTGATGGTGGTGTAAACAGGTTAAACCATGTTTGGCTTAATATTCCACAACAGAGGCTCAACAGTGTTTCAGGAAGAGTCCACATAAATTGAAGGTAGAAAAGGCCTATTACATTGGGTCATTCTGGATTGATCCTGGGGTAAATGAGAATTTTGCCACTGACTTTAATGGAGCAGAACTGGGCCTTCAGTTCATTCCTTTGTCAATGCAGTATTATTCCCTATGGGACACTTTATAGTACTTTGTCCAGTTTAAGAACTCAATTTAGCGAATTTTGCAAAAAAAATAATGCTTAAATAGTGCATGATAAGGCTTGGAGAAAGAAAAATAGCCAGCATTTATACTGTCATTTTCTATCACTGCCGTGTGGGAAGCTGTGTGGTTTAAGGAGATTGTGTTGTCTATCAGATAAAGCCAATCCTGGTAGCCAGCTGAGCCACTGAATAGCTATGTAATTTTGGGCAATCACTTGACCTCCTTTTACCTCACTCAAGCCAGCTGGAAAATTGGATGAAACATAGGACCTCAATGAAAATTGCATGCAGCATCCATTTATGTTTCCTAGATAGGTGAATTACAAAAACATAGTTTCAGAATATCGTTTTTGCTCAGCTAATACTTGCATATTGTATCACAAACAAAAATTCTATATGAGCTATAAATTAATGAGGTAAAAGAGTGCATCCTTTCCATTTTTGGCTCTGTATTGTGTATTAACAAGATTTCTCATAGCTGCCTAAAATAAGTGGTTAATAAAATGTAAGAAGCAGATGACTATTAAAAATTTAAGACCCTCTCTTTACACATTTAGTAATTCTAACAAAGTTATTCTGGGGGCAAACAGAAAAAGATTAATATAACGGCTGCATCTAATATCACAGCAGGACACTTAAACACACTCTCATAGCACTGTGGTCCTATACCAGGGGTCGGCAACCTTTCCGAAGTGGTGTGCCGAGTCTTCATTTATTCACTCTAATTTAAGGTTTTGCGTGCCGGTAATACATTTTAACGTTTTTAGAAGGTCTCTTTCTATAAGTCTGTAATATATAATTAAACTATTGTTGTATGTAAAGTAAATAAGGTTTTTAAAATGTTTAAGAAACTTCATTTAAAATTAAATTAAAATGCAGAGCCCCTCGGACCGGTGGCCAGGACCCGGGCAGTGTGAGTGCCACTGAAAATCAGCTTGCATGCCGCCTTTGGCATCGGTGCCATAAGTTGCCTACCCCTGTCCTATACACACCTAATCCAGGAATGAACTTAGACACAATGAGGTGCCAGCTCTTGCCAAGGCTTTAGGCCTCAGCCAAGCACTGACAAATTCATTGCTGGAAACCAGGCTGTTTCACCTGTGCGTTGGTATGGTTAAGATGGGTACAGAACTTATAACAATGTGTTTTAGTGTTTAGACTTTGTGAAAAGCTTGTAAATTGCTGCATTAATCTCACTTACAATTTCTTTATCACATGCTGTAAGGTAATACTTAAGTTTTTACTTTATAACTGTAAAAAATGTTTGCTCTGAAACTGTGAACCTGTCAGGAAGGAACATCTCCTGCCCATCAAGAAGACCTATCAAAACTAAATGGGCCATTGTGGGACATCACAATACAAAGATTTTAATTGCCCTTTTCACACCAATGAGAGGCTATGTGTAAAAGGGCTCACCCATCAGTTTGAATATGGGAAGAAGAAAATAAAAGTACTGACAAAATGTTTCAGCTCTCTTTTGCTGTCGGAGCTACAAAACAGAAGTAGAGATCCCCAGGGCCAACCTGGATTAGCCCTAAAGGGCCTTCAGATTTGACAGATTATTACAACTCTGTCGCCTTTTAAAACCATAGACTGTAACTCATTTGTACATAGATGTTTGCATCCTTTAACCTCTCCTCCAAATAACTCTCATTTCTTTTCTTAGTAAATCCTTAGATAGCTTACTATAAGATTGTCTGCAAGTGTTGTTTTTGGTGTTAGAGCTAAAGTACATATTGACCTGGGGTAAATGCCTGGTCTCATGGGACTTGGAGCAATCTGAATATTTTGTGATTTTTGGTGTATAGCAACCAACTATCACTAAATCCAGCTTGCCTGGGTGACAAGATAGAATGCTCAAAGGGCCTGTTTGTGACTACATGGTAAATCTGTTATGGTGCTTTAGGAGTTCATACTTGTTACTGATGAAATCTAATTACAGAACACCACCAGTGTGAGGTCTCTGCTCTGCTTCTTGATGGTCTTAGGTTGTGAACCACTCCAGACAGTGTGACAGATGGAGCTGCATATTCTGACAAATTATGGTTCTGTTAAGATTTCTCTGGACAGCTCTACCACTGACATTTTTTTAAAGATATTGCACAGTACTTGCATGCCCTGTTCTGTTCTACTTCTTGTTTTATTCTTTGTATCTCTATATTGGCCCGGATGGAGAGGCCATTACCAAAACTTTCTGCGACACTGATGGTAGCTGTTGGTAGAAGGGGACATCCTCTCAACCTTCTCCCCATATGATCCCTTATTTGGAGGAGAGGTTATGTATCTTCCATACTCCCGTACTCTCCTGATTAGGGGGCACACACCCACCTTGTCCACAGACTGCTCCCTTTTCCTCCCAACCCAGTACCCAGGGCCGGCTCCAGGCACCAGCCTGGCAAGCAGGTGCTTGGGGTGGCCGCTCCGGAGAGGGGCGGCAGATCCAGATATTCGGCGGCAATTCGGCGGACGGTCCCTCACTCCCACTCGGAGCGAAGGACCTCCCGCCGAATTGCCGCTGCAGATCGCGATCACGGCTTTTTTTTTTTTTTTTGGTTGCTTGGGTCGGCCAAAACCCTGGAGCCGGCCCTGCCAGTAGCTATGCTCCAAAATCTGCAGCTGATGTCAAGGGGACATACAGGCAGAGACATTTAAAAATGAATGTTAAAATATCAGATATAAAATACATTTTCAGATGTTAATAGTTATTGACCCCCCATTGCTTCCTTGAGCACTAGCCTTAGTAACTGCTTCTCTACCATCGCTAGTACCACACACACACACACACAAAAGCAGATACAAAGTTGGCTCTCTTCTTTCCCTTTCTGTCTATGACTATGTTATCAATTCTGTTCTGGTACCACAATAGGATAAGTCTCATGCAGTAGGAGCATGATGTTAGCACTGAGATGTAGATTCAGTGTCTCATCATGATTTGAGTTATTGTCTGGGCCATGTCTACACTACATGTGCGGCAGCGCTGCACCTATGCTGCTGTAGCATTGAAGTATAGATGTTTCCTACAGCAACAGAGAGGATTTTTCCATCAGTCTAGGTAATCCACCTCCCCAAGCAGCAACAGCTAGCCTACAGAAGAATCTACATTGGGGGTCAGGTTGGCTTAAGGTGCTCAAGGATGTGAATTTGTTCACACCCCGACCCCATAGCTATGTCAACCTAACTTTTAAGCATAGACCAGGCTTATAATAAAGCATGTAAATCAACCTGACCACTGCACTATATATATATAGGAATACAGTAATAGATATTCACTTACGTTAAGAAATTAGACAAAGGTATATTATATTTGTGGATCTTCTTGACCCCAAAGAAATAAGTAATAATAGGGCACCATTCAACTTGGTTATACATTACTGCGGAGAAATCAATGTCTGCTCTACATTCTATTACAACCTAAAGTAAAGGTGGGTGTCTTTAATTCTGTTTGGCTGGTGAGAACTAACCCCAGAAGACGTTAAACACTGAGCCCCTGATAAAGCAATGTTGTGAACACCTCTCATGATTAGAGAAAATGTATGCCCTGACCCTGCATATATTTTTATATATGCCTAACCTTACATGATTGTCTACATGTTGATTTCAATGAGCCTACTCACATGAAAAAGGTTAAGCATGTGCCTAAGTGTTTTCAGGATCAAGTCCTTATTTAAGTATTGGCCATTTACAAATTAAAGTATTCCCAAATTATTAGCAAAGCTATCTAAGGTACCAAAATGTCATTTGAATTCTAACAGAAAGGGATAAAGGAAAAAATGTAATGGTTCCAAAGAGTAAACAGTCTAAGAAGACAAACAGCATGTATTGTAGCCCTGGTTTCACGGTCAAATTCTACCTGATTTAATTTGGATATCTATTTTCACTTCTTCAGTGCTGTGCTCCATGAAAGTGGTTCTGTTTCTTCCCAGCGATAGGCAAATAGATTGCTATATATTTAGTTACAAATTAAATTCATAAAGTGCTTTGGGATTCTTCTAAACGAAAGGCACTAGCTGAATGTAAGATCATTATCCTGTTTGATTACATGGGTTCAACTGTATCAAAATCAACTTATTCATTTTTTCAATTTGAAAGTTCTAAGGCTTTATCCGGTAAGTAGCCGAGCCCCTCTAGTAACAGTTCTATTGATGTCAGTGGGAATGGAAGGCAGGTGCAGGATTAGGTCCTGAAGTAATAGTATGATTCACCTAATGGGAAAAGAGAGAGAGACCGGTGAGAGGAATGGGAAAGATCAATTTTTAAAGGATCAATTTTCAAGGCACAGGCTTTTAGCCAGAAGAATCCCATAATAATCACTGAACATCATATAACTCAAACCTAACTCACCACTTTGAACATTTTCCCTTGACTGACAGATATTTTATTTCATCTTTGTTTTGCTTAGCACTCTGAAGACTTTTTAAGCTGACACTCTCTAAATGCTGCACTCTGCCTTGGAGTCAGTGATTTTTTTTTTAAACACTGTATCGCTGCTTATAATCAGAAATTCCAAACATTCCCTAATAGAATAAAAATAGTGAGAAAATATGTACACAATAGCTGGCCAGGGGAGAGGATACTTGATTGACTACTCATACTTGAATGCAGAATGCAGATGATTATAGACATAATGGGTATCCTTAGGAGAGAGTTACACCATTACTATCCACTATCCTGCACAAGAAATGTGATTAATAAGTGCTGCCCACAGAGATTTATGCTAAGGATGGCTCATCACATATCAATGCATCCTGCCCTCAATTACTGGTAGAGGGAATGATTGCGCTGGGGGGTAGGGGTGAGAGAACAAACCCTGAAGCAAAAGAGCTACAGCTTTTTCAATGCACGAAAAGAACATTATTATGAAGGTTGTACAGTCAAGCACACAAAAATTAGGAAATGCCAGATTTTTGGGTCCTATGTAATGCTACCCCCCTTGTGCATTATGATACAGTCTTCAATTGTATGTGATTGTTTTTCCATAGAACCTCTTCCTCATTCAGTGCACAGGATGGACACTGCTTACTGAACAGGTAGCTCCTTGATATTTCTATTATTTTTATCCTCATTATTCAGCAAGTGGCCCATGCATTATTTACAGCATACCAGCCAAACCCTGCACTGAATAAAAAATTATTAATGTCATCCTGGGTTTTTCTATGGTGCTCTTGCTGTAGAAATTTTGTATTTTTAGAAATATTACTTAAATTATCTTTATACCACTGTGAGGTGAGGTGGTATTATTATCCCCCTTTTATACATGGGGAACTGAAGCACAGAAATTAAGGGTGCTCAGTTTGAGATGATTGGGCCTTGATTTTTTGCAATGCTTAGCATTTTGTAGCACTTTATATGTTCAGAGTAAAACTCCTATTAACCTCAGTTACAATTGTGAGTACTCAGCACTTCAGCAAATCAGACCCTAGGGGTCTCAAGTTGGGCATCTAGAAAATGAGGAACAGACAGTGGTCACCTGTGAAAATTTTGGTTCATGTGACTTGCCCAAGCATCACTGATATATATATATATATAATATATAATGAAAGAAATTGTCTCATATCAGTATTAGTGGGAGAATAACTAATGTCCTAAAGGCCTTGTTCTCCCTTCTTTTACATCAGTGTAAATCAGGCATTGAAATTAATGGTGTTACACCATTGTAAATTAAATTTTTTGTGAGTATCTATATTCACTCTAATGCAAAAGACTCGCACAAAGCTTCCCACAACACTTAAGCCCGTCTTAAGGCCATTTTTTGTTTTAAACACTTTTGCTTGATAAATGTTGACCAGCTTTGTTACTAATGTTGGCTGAGGCAGAGAGAGAAGTGAAACTGATGTATGCATAGGCCACATACTGAAGTACAAAGCTCAGCCTTCTGAGAATACCCCCCTACCCCTTGTATACAAACCCCACACTGGAGAAGGGATCAAGGAACAGGGCCGGCCCCAGGGTTTTGGCCGCCCCAAGCAGCCAAAAAAAAAAAAAAAAAAGCCGCGATCGCGATCTGCGGCGACAATTCGGCGGGAGGTTCTTCGCTCCGAGACGGAGTGAGGGACCGTCTGCTGAATTGCCGCTGAATAGCTGGACATGCCGCCATTCTCCGGAGTGGCCGCCCCAAGCACCTGCTTGACAAGCTGATGCCTGGAGCCGGCCCTGTCAAAGAAGAACTCTGAGCCCAGGAGGCTTTGCCCTGCCCCATATGCGCAAGCTGGAAGTGGAGCTTTAAAATGGAAGCAGAGCATCTCAGAGGAGTGCAGAGAGTGAAAGGGAGCAGATCTGTGTTCTTTGGGAAGGAACACCACAGAAGCGCTTGTTGCTTGAGGCCTGGCAATATTGAGTCCTGATCAAGCCTGCAAAGAAGGGACTGGTGATTGTTTTTGATAGTCAGAATCTTTATTTTTTGGAGTTCAGTTCTGATTTACTCTACAGGCAAAAAGGGACTCTGCTAGAAAGTGATCCAAGGAGGCAGCTGCATAGCACCCCAAAATTCAGGACTTAGCTGCCCATTATTGGACCCTGGATTGGAAGCCAGTGGAGAATGTGTTATGCTTCAGATTTCCCTCACAACTGGAACTTCTATTTCATTCAGTTGAATTGAGTCATTTTATGCAAAGTACTAATTCATAACATAGAAGAACAAGGCTGGGAAATGCTGTCAGGGAACTGAAATTTGGCAGTACATGAAGAGATTACTTTGGACTTCAGTTACCTTCATGTATTCAAGTGCTTCTTTTTCAGAATATGCATGCATATATGGTTTTATTTGGTGACTGGGCATGTCCTGGAGAGGATATTTGTCTTTAGAAACGATAAATACAATATCATATTAACAACCTTAGTCTAAGTAAAGAATAAATAAATGAATAATCCTCAACTAAAATTATTTACTTAGTTTCTACATCAGTGAAGGCCTACCCATACCACTTCTTATTCCACCATAAAAAAATTCCCCCAGAATATTCTGTAAAGAGACAAGGTATATAGGTAAATCCTGCACTCAAAGATCATTAAGAGACTTTATCTATAGATTTGATTGCCATCAGGCATTCATCTAGCACAAAACCACAGTAGTTAGCAATAGAAGATACCTAATAACTCATCCCATCTATCTTTCTGCCAATGTAGGATTGTTTTGTTAAATGTTTTCTAGTGTCTTGTCTCATTGTCTGGGATATTTTAAACTAGACTGAACTTCCACCACTTCCTCTGAAAGAATGGCACGCAGCCTACTAGATTTTGCTGTCAGGAAATTTTTCATTAATATTCAGTGGTATTTGAACTAAATTTTGTTACATTTGGGCCTGTTGAACTAATATTCCTTCTGCGAAGTCAAAATAATATGTAATGTTAGCAATCAAGTTTGCCATGCATAGGTACATTTTGAAATGAAATTCTGATTAAAATGATTTCCTTTCAGAAAAGCTGCCATCATCAAGTCATTCATTCTTTTGCAATGAACCAAAAAGAAAGTGTTCAACATATTTTTGTAGAATAAATCATGGATGAAACCGACTGTGTAGGCATTCATGTATTAGTCAGGGCTATCCATAGTTTAGTGAGGGAAGGTCTTTTTTTCTTTGATAAACATTAGAGTGGGATTTCTAAAAGAGTTTACATAGTAATGAGCACAAGACCCATTGACTTTTCATGAAACTTCATGACTTCCTATGTCATGTAGGTACTCTTGAGAATTCTACCTTTAGTCTCTTATGGGTCATTCACGTAACAACATTGGTTTGCAAAAACAAATGATATACCATACAGACGCTCCCTGACTTACGCAAGCGTTCCATTCTGGAATGCCTTGCATAAGTTGAATTTTGCAAAAGTCGGGAACGTATACACGACAATTACACAAGTCAGGTTTGCATAACCCGGGGAGCATCTGTACTTCAGAAATTACTTAATGATTCAACATATGAATCTCTTCTCTTTAGAATATTTCCTTTGAAGTGTCTTCATCAGATAGCTCGGTGATACTAGTAGATACAAACTAGATACAAACATCCTTAGGACTAATCTCCTTGCATAGTTGGATAGAACTTTTAAAAAATATCATTCACTTTGGTTTGAAGACAATATGGATCAGTCATTCCATACTCCTAATCATTTTTGTTGCCCTTTTTTGAACCTTTTCAAGACCAATATATCTTTTTTGAGATGGGGTGACCATGTCTGCACGCAATATTCAAGATGTGGGCATACCATGGATTTATATATAGGCAATTTTCTGATATTTTCTGTCTTATTATCTATCCCTTTCTTAATGATTCCCAAATTCTATTCACCTTTTTGACTGCTGCTCCACATTGAGTGGATGTTTTCAGAGAGCTATCCTTAATGACTCCAAGATCTCTTTCTTGAATGGTAACAGCTAATTTAGACCCAATCATTTTATATGTATGGTTGCGATTAGTTTTCCAATGTGCATTACTTTGCATTTATCAACATTGAATTTCATCTGCCATTTTGTTGCCCAGTCACCCAGTTTTGAGAGATCCTGTTGTAGCTCTTCGCAGTCTGCCTGGGCCTTAAGTATCTTGAGTTGTTTTGTATCATCTGCAAATTTTGCCACCTCACTGTTTACCCCTTTTCCAGATCATTTATGAATATGTTAAATAGGACTGGGCCCAGTACAGACTCCTTGGGGGACACCACTATTTACCTCTCTCCATTCAGAAAATTGACCATTTATTTCTACCTTTTGTTTCCTATCTTTTAACCAGTTACCAATCCATGAGAGAACCTTCCCTCTTATCCCATGACTGCTTACATTGCTTAAGAGACTTTGGTGAGGGACCTTGTCAAAGGCTTTATGGCAATCTAAATACACTATATCCACTGGATCCCCCTTGTCCATATGCTTTTTGACCCCCTCAAAGAATTCTATTAGATTGGTGAGGCATGATTTCCCTTTACAAAACCATGTTGACTATTCCCCAACAAATTATGTTCATCTATGTGTCTGACAATTTTGTTCTTTACTATAGTTTCAACCAGTTTGCCCAGTACTGAAGTCAGGCTTACCGGCCTGTAGTTGCCAGGATTACCTCTGGAGCCCTTTTAAAAAATTGGCATTACATTAGCTATTCTCTAGTCATTTGGTACAGAAGCTGATTTAAATGATAGGTTACAGACTACAGTTAATAGTCCAGCAATTTCACATTTGAGTTTCTTCGGAACTCATGGGTGAATACCATTTGGTCCTGGTGACTTATTACTGGTTAGTTTATCAATTTGTTCCAAAACCTCCTCTCATGACACCTCAATCTGGGACAGTTCCTCAGATTTGTCACCTAAAAAGAATGGCTCAATCCTCAACTGTGAAGACCGATGCAAAGAATTAATTTAGTTTCTCTGCAATGGCCTTATCGTCTTTGAGTGCTCCTTTAGCATCTCGTTCCAACCCTAAGATACTGCATCGTAGTTTAGACGAAAGGTAAAAGACAGTGTCTGATTTGAAAAAGATTCAGTTAGGGAAGTAAGAGGAGTAATGTCTTTGTCACAAACACTGAGCTACTTACAAAGGAGGAATTCATAGAGGAGAAAGATTATTACTCAAATTAGCAGAAATGGGCTATTTGATTACTTGGGGGAATTTTGGAGATGGCCATCACTATTTGGTCAGATTGGCTATTGAAATATCAGTTCATCTCTAATGTTGAAGTTCATAATAGTGCTGAAAAATTTCATGTCAAAATATAGTGAAATACCCTGTGTCCTGCTCTATAAATAACTAGGGTCAGGAGCTATATAAATCTAAGTCCCAGCTTTGCAACTAACAGGCACTGTGACCTGGAGCAAGTCTCTTAGCCTCTTGTTTCTCTGTTTCTTCCTATGAAAAATGGAGATAATAATGCCATCCCAAAGAGAGATTGTGAGCCTCCATTTTTCAGTCAGGTTGGGAATTGAAATAAAATGTTGTGAGAGTGATTTAGCGATATTTGTAAAGTGCTTTGAATCCAAGTGTAAAGTGTTTTCTTATTTTCACTTACATTCCATATTTGATTTCATAATTAATAACAGATTTGCATGTGGTAACTTATTTAATTATGTATTATAGAGAATTTTAGATGGAGTTCTCATCCAGCAAAATATCAAATGGGACTGAATATGGTTTTGGCTTTGTAGCTTAACTGTCAGAGTAACCTTCATCATTAAAGTTTTGGAGAGGCAAGAAAAGAAGGGTAAACTGATGAGACTCAGGTAGAACAAATATTTACTGTGATAACATGCTCTCTAAGTCACAGTAGCCTCTATCTGAATGCCTTCTCTTCCCTCCACAGTACACAATTCTGGTCATTTGTTTGTTCATTTTCTTTGTTGCTGTGTTTTAATCTCTGCTCTTTTATTGATTTTTATTTTTCACTGTCACCTGAATTTTTCTGCCTCCCCAGTTTAAATACAAACATTCATTCACTCCCTCCTTCTCTTTAATGCTGTGGAATGTAGTGCATTCATCCAGTGAAGCAGCTCTCATATTGTTCAGGGTCAAGGTCTTGTGACTTTTGTGACTCGTCATATATTTTGCAATTCCTCGTGCGTCAGTGAAAATGCTAACACTGCTGCTTCACTAAGAACCAGCTATACACCTTGCCCATCCCGTGGGTTCTGGAGATCTTTGACAGCAGCAGAAATAAACCAGTTCTGTTGTGCACACCAGACAGCTTGCCAGACCCACCATGCCCTGTGGTGGGGCTCACCACTCCCAACAGGCTGGCACAGAAATGGAGTCAGAATTAAGGGCTCAGCTGATGGACCCATCAGCCATTCCTACACCCTTATGCCACAGTAACCATTCCAGAGACACTCTGCTATGGCACCATGACCTGGCATGAGTGAAGGATTCCTCTCTTGCCTTCCATTTATTCGCCCCTCCAATATTCACAAGATTACACAGCTCAGGCTTTTGTGATTGGACCAAGATTTGACCCAAAGTGATGTTAAAAAGTGAGGACTTAGGCACTGCAATATTCAGCATCACAACACGTACCTTTCAGGTGCCTAGCAAATCACTGGAACACTGCGATCCACAAAAAGTGAGCTAGTGCCTAAACTCTGTATACAGTGCATGAGGAGAGAAAGGTGCCTTAGAATGCGAACCACAAAAGCCAACCTGTGAGGTGAGCAGCTGCCTAAGCTAAGCAATGGGAGATGCCCAGGAGAGGGGTGTGTCCTGAGCCCCCTGTCCCTCTCATGGACGTAGGTACTTAGGAGTCTCCCTGCAGCCTAGACTTAGTTCTGCTTGCAATCCATAATAGGGAGCCCCTCTTCTGGAGTCTGGCAGCTTAGGCACCTAAGTCATCACTTGTGAGAAGGAGTTAGATGCCTTCCTCGCTCCACACAAAATAGCAGGAGGAGTAGGTGCCCACCTAACAAACTTTAGTACAGCTAATGGGGCACTCACCTGGGATGTAGGAGACCCCAGTTAATCTCACCCTTTACATAAGGGGGAGAAAGGGCTTGATCAGGGGTCTCCCACTGAGTTTAGGGCTACTCTGATTTGGAACTTTTTCCTGGGCCCAGAGTTAGAAGGGGCCCCAGCCAGCCTGATCCCATGGCCGGCTGAACTGGCCAGGAAAGCTGCCCCCACCCCTGCTCCGCACAGACCCAAATCCCCCATGCCTTGCCTCTTCCCACCCCTGCTGCACCCAGACCCAAATCCCCCACACCTGCTCCTCCCCAGCCCCGCCCTGCCCCCACTCCAGCCTTTCCCCCCAAACCTCCTCCCCTTAGCTACGTGTTCTGGGGGACTGCAGCAGGGGTCGGGACTGCCTTGCACTCACCAGGCGGCAGGAAGTGCAGTGATCCGGCCCCAGCCCACTCCACTCTGCCGGCTCCCAGCCGTGCCACCGTTGAGTGCTGGGAGGTGATTCCCTCCTCCCCCAAAGTCTG
Organism: Malaclemys terrapin pileata; assembly: GCF_027887155.1. Taxonomy (NCBI): domain Eukaryota; kingdom Metazoa; phylum Chordata; order Testudines; family Emydidae; genus Malaclemys; species Malaclemys terrapin. The sequence goes on along the minus strand of NC_071515.1, from coordinate 59,822,351 downwards.
GGAGCCAGGGGAGCAGAGTGAAGTGGGCTGGGGAGAGGTCCCTCCACTTCCCGCCTCTCCGTGAGTGTGGGGTTGGGCCTGCCCTGCAATCACCGGGCAGCAGGAAGTGGAGCGACCTGGCCCCAACCTGCTCCGCTCTGCTGGCTTGTGCTGGGGGGCAGTTTCCCCCCTGCCCTCCAAGCCTGGGGAGGAGATGGAGCGGTGGGGAAGGGGCATGGGATGGAGAAGGGAAGGCGATGGAGGAAACGGGGATGTGGGAGAAGGACAGGGGTGGGATCGGGAGGAGATAGAGCAGTAGGGAAGGGGCATGGGGGAAGTGGGGGCAAGGGGGAAGCTGGAGCTCAGCATGCAGTATCCCCTTGGCAGAAGCTGGGGCTCCCCTGTTAAGCAGGTCCATCGAACCCTGACAAGCCCCACCTCCCCTGCATCTGTACCACCCTGATGAGCCCCCCCAGACACCCTCCCTACTAAGCCCAAACCACCTGCACCTGGACCCGCATTCAAATGAACCCCCCCTCCCCTGCACCTAGACCCCCCCTGATGAGCCCCAAACACCTTCACCTGGATCCCCTGCAGAATCCCATTGCCCCTGCACCTGGAACCCCCCAATGAGCTTCTGTGCATCCAGATCTCCCACTGAGCCACCCACACCCAGATTGCCCCACAGAGAACTCTCTTACCCCTACCTGGATCTCCCACACTAAGTCCCTCTGCACTTGGATCCTGCTGCTGGGCTGAGCCTGCTCACCCACACCTGGTGCGCCTGGCACAGGGGGGCAGGGCCCCAGGGTGTTTCTGGGGCAGGCCTGGCCCTTGCACTGTGTCAGGGTTGGGTGCAGCCTCACTGCCAAGTCCCTGGCCTGGGGTGGGGTGGGGGGAGGCTGCAGGGTAATCTCCCACCTCCATGCAACCCGTAGCCTGTGCTCCCCACTGCCATGTTGGAGCCTCCACATTTATTTATTGACAAATAAAATTTGCAGAATTTTAAAATATTGTGCACAGAATTTTTAATTTTTTGGTGCAGAATCCCCTCAGGACTTTGGGGTGCTGTGCAGCTGTGATGGTGGGACTGTGAGGAAGGTGGTGGGCAGTGGGAAGATCTATGGGTCGGGGGTGCTGGGCGAGTGGTGTGGTGTGCAGGGTGCTGTGTAGGTGTGGTGGGAGGCCAACGGGGGAGGTCTCTGGGAGGGGTGGGGGCTGGGCATAGAGATCTGTGGTTGAGGTCTCTGGGTGAGGGAGCGCTGGGCATAAGGGTGAGGCACTGGGCAGGGGGGGGTGTGGTACGGGCCTGCCCTCAAGGGGAAGGGGCATGCTGGCAGCATAGGGCTGGGCATGGCCAATGTGTGTCTGGCAGCTGCAGGTTTGTAAACAGTGCCCTCCTGCTGGGCTGCACAGAGCGGGGCTGCTCCCACCGCACTATGCCTCATTGCCTCCAGCCCACCCGTCACTCTGGAGACTGACCATCCCCCGTCCCTGCACCTTGCCCCATGGGGGCCCACAAATATGTTTGGTGCTGGGCCCAAAAAAAGTTAATCCGGCCCTGGTCATTGGGTTAGAGAGTGACAGTGAGAATGACTCCATAGCCTGGTGGTTAGGGCACCTGCCTGGGAGTTGGGACACAGCCTCTGCCCTCCCAACCCATCTGCTGTAATGAGTTCTTCATTATTTAGCCACAGTGGAACAGCTTCAGCAGGAGAGACTGAGGGAGCCACATATGAGAATATCTCATAGTTCAGTAGATAGAGCACTCTTGTGAGAGGAAGAAGACCCTTATTCGTAATCCTTTCTTCCCCTCAGGCGGAGGGGGGAATTGGACCTGGATCCCCCACAGCTGAGATGAGTGCTCTAACCACTGGGCTAAAAGTTATAAGGTGGGCACCATCCTCTCCTTTTCTAAGATTCTTGATTGGGACCTGATCTGGCAGGCAGCCTTTGAATATACCTACCAGATCGGGCTCAATAAAGAGTTAGGCAGACAAACCACTATCTTCCCCCAGTTTGTGGATTGCTCTGCAGCGTAAGTGGGAGACTGTAGTGTGCATGCCCAGAAGAAGAAACTTAGGGGCCGGGGGAAATTTTGCTTAGGTATCAGGTAAGTTTAGGTGTTTCCAGGTTTAGGTGGCAGTCAGGAAGGAGTTTTGTGGATTGTAGTGGAGCCTAAAACTGAAATTTAGGTACCTAAGTCTGGGGGTTAGGTGCCTTTGTGGCTCTGGGCCTGCTGACTTGGAGGAACTGGATCTCAAAGAGTTAAACTGACTACTGGAATTTTCATTTCTGATGCTGGTCCATGTTGGCAACCGCATGTGGCACGATTGCTGCTTTCTCTCTATTGGAGTTTTAGCCTTTCAGTTCACAGTGGCTCTGATTTTCATTTGTTTTCCTAATCTTCTGGACAATGCTGATATATGCTCAGCCTGCTGCTTGGGAAAACTCAGGGCCTCAGGGATTTAAGAAAATAGTTTGGGCCTGCTTTTGGGTTGGCTGAGTGTTGATTTACATTATATTTCCTCTGCACTTATCGCTTACAGTGGTGATAATATTTATACAACAGGACTGTGAAACCGGATCAAATTTCTTTAGGCTGCTGTGTCTCAGGAATGATATTAAAGTACCTATGAATGGTGGAACACTTTGGTTTTAACCCTGAGGATTTTATAACACCAATATTTTATATATAGAACACCAGGCATCAGGGCTGGCTCCATGTTTTTTGCCACCCCAAGCGACGAAGCGGGGGAGAAAAAAAAAAAGATAAAGCTGCGATCGGCAGCACTTCGGCGGCAGCTCTACCGCGCCGCTTCATTCTTCGGTGGCAATTCGGCAACGGGTCCTTCACTCCAAGTGGGCCTGAGAGACCTGCCTCTAAATTGCTGCCAAAGACCTGGATGTGCCGCCCCTTTCCATTGGCCGCTCCAAGCACCTGCTTCCTTTGCTGGTGCCTGGAGCTGGCCCTGCCAGGCATTAAATTATCTTTTCTATGGCCCTGTTTGAACAAGGTATTTAAGCAAGAGTCTAGCTTTAAGCATGTGTGTAGTCCCACTGAAGTGCATTGGGTCTTAATTGGAAAGCTCTGTCCATTAACTCTTCGGTTTTGCAGTTCTATAACACTGCAGTTCTAGAAATGTTATACAACTGCTTGGCTCTTGTTCCTGAACTGTTATATTACTGTTAAGTACTAGCATGCTTTGCCAAGATGGGCCTGTTGTAGAAACTGATCCAAGTTAAATTCATCTTGAAACAATTGTTTCTCCATTCAAATGACCTCTGCAGTCACTTGCTTCTATCAGATAACCCCTTCTCACAGGGCCGGCTTTAGGAAGTGTGGGGCCCAATTCGAACATTTTCGGCGGGGCCCTGGCAGGGATGACTAACAACAACAACAACAAAATGTAAAAAAAAGCTTTTCATTTCTTCCATGTATTATTTACTTTCCATAACTATATAAATAATAAAATTATATCTTTATGTACATTGCGTCATATATGCTGTTGATCAGTTATTAATGAGCTCTGTTTCACATGTGTGGGTCCCCGCCACTCCCTGGGGGTGTGCTTGGGTGACCAGATGTCCCAATTTTTATAGGGACAGTCCCGATTTTGGGGTCTTTGTCTTATATAGGATCCTATTACCCCCCCAACCCTGTCCCGATTTTTCACACTTGCTGTCTGGTCACCCTAGTGGTGTGCACATGTGTGGGTCCCAGCTGCTTCCTGCCCCGCTCATTGAAGCAGGTGTGCAGGGTTACTGCTCTGGGAACTGCTGGAGGCAGGGCAGGGGCTGACCGGAGGTAGGGCCTGGCTGCAGACAAGGCAAGGGGTGCGGGGCTGGCTGAAGACAAGGGTGTGTGGGGTGGGCTGGCTGGCTTCAGGCAGGGCCGCAGGGAGGTGTGGCAGGGGTTGGCAGGGCTGGAGACAGAGGAGTGTGGGACTGGCTGGCTTCAGGCTGGGGGTGTGGAAGGGGTTGGCTGCAGGCAGGGCAGGGGGTGCAGGGCTGGCTGCAGGCAGGGGGTGCGGGCCTGGTGCGGGCAGGGCACGGAGTGCAGGGGAGTGCGGCAGGGGTTGGCTGGAGACAGGGCAGGGGGTGCGGCAGGGGCTGGCTGTTGGCAGGGCAGGGGTGCAGCAGGGACTGGCTGCAGGCAGGGGGTGCAGGGCTGGCTGGAGATGGGCTGGCTGCGGGCAGGGCAGGGGGTGCGGGGCAGGCTGTGGGCAGGGGGTGCAGCAGAGGCAGCTGGAGCCCCAGCCCTTTAAATAGCCCCCAAGCCCCCCGCTTCATCCTAGGGCTCTGGGGGCTATTTAAAGGGCCAGGGGCTCCCCTGCTTCTACTGCTCCGGCCCTTTAAATAGCTGAGGGAGCCTGGGGAAGCGGCAGGGCTACGGTGGCTATTTAAAGGACTGGGGCGGCAGAGACAGCTGGAGCCCTGGGCCCTTTAAATAGCCCCTGGAGCCCCCTGCTACCCCAGGGCTCGGGGCTATTTTAAAGGGCCCAGGGCTCCCCTGCTTCTACCCCCCCCCCCCCCAGCCCCTTAAATAGCCGACGGAGCCCTGGGGAAGCGGCGGGGCTCCAGCGGGCTATTTAAAGGGCCGGGGCGGTAGAGGCAGCGGGAGCCCCGGACTTTTTAAATAGCCCCCTGCAGCCCTACCCCAGGGCTCCAGCAGTGGGGCTCTGGTGGCAATTTAAAGCTCCCAGCAGGGGCTGGAGCCCCAAGCCCTTTAAATTGCCCCCTGGGGAAGCCGTACCGGGGCTTGGGCGCGGGGCCCTCTTAGGCGCGGGGCCTGATTCAGGAGAATTGGTTGAATTGGCCTAAAGCCGGCCCTGCCTTCTCAGTGCTCAAGGTAAAGTTTCTCCCAATGAAGTAAAGTTTCTCCCAATGTCACAGTCAAACACGAATTGGGTAAAACTTTTCACTCTTGTTTTAACACTGGTTAAATTTGCAGACATTTCTGCTGAGTGTCACTAATTATCTTCTTTGGTCTTTGAGATGCAGGGTTATTGTACAATTGCCTTCCAGTAGGGTCCAGTGTCATCAAATAAAAAAATAAGAATCCAACATGAGGTGTAATTCATAGGGCCCTACCAAATTTATCGTCCATTTTGGTCAATTTCATGGTCAGAGGATTTTAAAAATCATCTATTTCATGATTTCTGATATTTACATCTGAAATTTCACAGTGTTATAACCATGGGGGTCCTGAACCAAAAGAGGGTTGTTGTGGGGTCACAAGGCTATTGTAGGGGGGCTGTGGTATTGCCACTCTTACTTCTGCCCTGCTGCTGATGGAGGCACTGCCTTCAGAGCTGGGCAGACAGAGAGCAGCAGGCAGCACAGACGTGAGAGTCACATAATATGGGGGGTCATCACTTTTTTGGGGGGTCAGTCTTATGGGTGGGTGACTGCTCAGGGCCCAATGGTCAGGGGGGTGCTATGGTCCCCCCCCACACACACACACATAGCCAACCCAAGGCCCCTTAAACTCCCAAGCACTAGGCCTGGAGCCAGGGAGGGGCAAGGCTGGGGACAAGGGCACCAGAACCTTTGTAGAAGTGTGTGGGGGGGGGCACTGGCACCATAACCAAGAGTTCTGGGGGCCATGCCCCCCACTTTTTAATATGGGCATAGTTTGGGGGCAGAGGATGGCATCCATTCCCCCCTGCCCAAACTGCAAGCCTCGGGCAGGCACGGAGTGGCACCAGCAGGGGCTGCACTTCATGGTGATGTTGCCCCCCCCACCCCTCAAACTGCAAGCCTTGGGCAGGGGGGGTCTTCCTTGCCATATGTTGACCATCTTACAAAGACAGCGACTAAGGTCAAAATGCACAATTGCTTGAAAAACTGTCTGAAACAACGTTACTCATTTCAGCCTTGGCATCTGTTATTCAGCAGTGGAGTATTGCTCTCTGTATGGGCTCACTTGTTTCTCACAAGGATGATTGATGTACAACTTAATTCCATGGTTAGCAGTTCTCTGCAATATTGCTCCACCCAGTATTCACAGAGAGGACAGCGTAACAAAGCTTGCGATGAAATTGCATGATATGTCACATCTATTGTTAATTAAAGATTTGTTTAATCCACCACATGGTTATCTGCCCTCACGGTGCCCATTGTGGATAAGTTTACTGGGTGAGAGGTTTATGGTAGAAGACGCATGGTGAGCTTCATGGTCCACAGAGAAAGTGACAAATCATTATCTTGTCTCAGACCCCATTCAACATCAACCCGGGTTTGATTTACCATGAAGGCAATGGAGACTTCTCAACCAGTTTCATACCGGACGTGGAATTTGTGCAGCTCTATGAATGATGTTTTATTTAAATATTCTAATTATATACACTTAAGCTTATGGTCAACACACCCTGCCCCACGCTCTAGTGTTGGTAGGAGACAGAGGTGCACAAAATTTAGTATCTATGGCTTGGGTTGGTACTGTGAGCTGGAGGATGAGTTAAGGAGGATAGCTGGGGGTGACTGGATGAGTGGCTTCTAGAGCCACTGGGGCAGCTGAGAATAGGGGGGGGGTGTTGGGGCACCTGCAAGATGGCTGGGTATGTTCTGGGGCTCTTGAATGGAGCTGCTGAGGTATATGGAATATTTTGGGGTTGCTGGGATACATTCAGGTGGGAAGATGCTGGAGTTAGTGACTGTTAAGGCTGCTGAGGGACAGGGGATTGTGAAGGTAGGTGGATTTTGGGGCACCTGCTGAGTGTTAGAGTAGTTTTGGGGGAGGAGGCTTTTGGTAGGTGCCTGGTGGTGTTTACTGGGGAAATCCTGAATCTTTATGATCTCTTCAAAACAGCCCCGTATTCATAGTTTTACCATCTTATGATTATCTATAAGGCCCCTACCCTTGTCCACATTTAAGTTCCTCTTCAATACCCACTTCTGCCATTGATAAGTGTGATAACTGAAAGGGTGGAGGGTAGTTCCCTTATGGACACCCAGCCAGCCAGTTAGCTGTAAAATCCTCTTGGTGTCTGTTATCTGCTTGCTTTACCTGTAAAGGGTTAACAAGCCCACCGGTAAAAGACAAGGAGTTAGCAGCTGACTAAAAGAGCCAATGGGAAGGTAGAACTTTTTAAAATTGGGAAAGAAACTTTCCCTTTGTCTGTTGTTCTCCAAGCCGCACAGCAGCAATGCTATATGCAGGAATGCTGTGTAAGGCTTGAAGCGGCTATGAAAATTCATCAGATCATACCTAGAATTACTTATTTGAACACCTCCCCCCCCAAATATGTAAGTGAATTAGGGATGTTTAGCTAGATGCGATCAGGTTTATTTCTTTATTTGGCTTGTGGACTCTTCTGTGCTAACCCCAGATGCTTTTGTTTGCTTGTAGCCTTTAAACTAAACCCCCAAGAAAGCTATTTTGGGTGCTTAATTTTTGGAATCGCTCTTTTAAAATCTAGCAAAAGCCTAAGCTCCAGATGTATTTTCTTCCTTTTTGTTTTTAATAAAATTTACCTTTTTAAAGAACAGGATTGGATTTTTGGTGTCCTAAAAGGGTTGTGCATATGCTGTTTGATTAGCTGGTAGCAACAGCTAATTTCCTTTGTTTTCTTTCTCAGCTCTTCCCCAGAGGTTGTGTGTGAAAGGACTTGAGGGTACCCCACAGGGAGGAATTCCCACGTGCTCCTTCCTGGGTCCAAGGGTTTTTGGGGTTTTTTTGCATTTGGGTAGTGGCAGCGTTTACCAAGCCAAGGTCAGAGAAAAACTGTAACCTTGGAAGTTTAATAGAAGCCTGGAGTGGCAAGTATTAATTTTTAAAATCCTTGCGGGCCCCTACCTTCTGTACTCAAAGTGACAGAGTGGGGATTCAGCCTTGACAATAAGTAAAGAGAAATGGGTGTTGGTTAACTGTTCATTCCTCACCACCACTGAAAGGAGTGGGATGCTCATGTAGAAATAATACATACACAAATAACTATAAGAAATTTGTGAAAATTTTATTAAACACTTGTGTGCCTTCTAAAGTGGACCAGATTATAAATAATTTAAGGTAAATTAAATTCAACTTGAGAATGTCCTTCAAAATCTTCAGAATGTCTTTTGTGCTTTGGTAATGTGAAACTGGCCAAAAAGGGGCTTTCCCCTGTTCTTTGACAATATGTTATCTCTAAAGCTACGACCATGCATGGCAAGCGTTGTGGATATAAACTCAGAAAATAGGGGTTTACAATGGATTAGCTGACAGACCCTCAATGGTTGCAGCCCTAGTCAACACTGCTGTAATAAAGGGATTTATCTTGGATTAGAGTTTCTGGAATTAATCATTAATTGGATTAATGAAATGTAATTCAAATCATGCATGCCAACCTTGCTTTATTCTAACTTCCTGGTTCTTTCTCCTTGGAAAACTCATCAAGGGAAAATCTCAGCTCCGGGAAAGTTCATGAGCAGTTTTAAGACTTCTTTAATTTTACATTCACTTCAAATCTCCAAAGTGATTAAAATTGCCTTTATTCTTTCCTTGGAAATTTTTGTAATTTTCCTGTATGTAATATTTACAGTAAGTTTGATATTTTTCAGCCACTGAGGTTACCTGTTTAAACCTTATTTCAATTCCTTTGGAGAGATATAGAGACAATAGAAATGTCTTCATTGTGCTTTTCTTATTCCCCCAGTGTGAAACTCAGGAAACATTTAATTCAGAGATGTCTTGTTAGTGAAATATAGTACATCCTATTAAAATCTGCATTTAGCTCTGGCACACTGACAAGAAAATATATCTTAAACATTAGGAGTTTGCATTTAAACATCTCCTTTGAAAAGCACTACATTTTTTATTCTCTTCCTATCTTTTTGTGCTGATAAATGATCAAATATTTACACATGGGGTTGTAACTTCTATTCTCAATAAGCTTACTAATTTATACCTTTGAGAAACATTTTCATTGAGTATGAATAGGTCAGATGGTGGAATTCTTAAACAGTAACAGTAACTTGGCATAGCTTTCAAAAGTTGAAAAATAAAACCTGGAAATATCATTCTTCTGGAGTTGTTAATAAATTCCCTCTCTCTGATTAGAGAAGAATACTTACCTAGAGAGAAGTCTGAATGTGAAATGAAGGTGATTCCTGAATCTTAAAAGTTACTTAGCATAATGAAAAAATATATGGATAGGCACATATAAGCCCTTTGCCCAAAAACTCTCTGCTCCCATCTCTTGGTGAGTAGCGGGGAGAATGACCACATACCTACTTCAAATAGTTAGAAGCTCCAAAGGGGAAGAAGCTCTCTGCGACCAACTATTGCTAAACAGGAGAAATATGAAAACAGGGCTTCATTTGCGTAAGCTTTCTACCCAGAATTCCTCTAGTGACACTTTGAGAGCCACCATAACTATACACAAACTCCAAATCAATTGGGTAGAGGACTTGAACTCAGACACATAAGGCATGTGTTCTAAGGATTTGGATCTAAAATATTAGATGTTACTGGTGCTTCTTCACTGTAGATCTTGCACTGTAAAGTGGACTATTTAATCGAGACAATGAGGAGTAATTCCTCAGTGGGATGCAGTGTAGAAAGAACTCTTTGAAACTGCACAAGACAGCAGCTGAGTGAAATCTGGTGAAGCTTCTTCTACCCAGCAACTAAATAAGCCTGAAATCACTGTAGGTGGTAGAGTCTCAGAACAGGACTTGGCAGCTCTTCCGGAGCGATTGGAAACAGGCCTGTCTCGGTACACTTAGGATTCTGGGACTACGCTACCTGCTGACACCAAACTGTGAGTGAGGTTTAAGAGATGTGGGTAGTGATGTAGTAAAGGGACACTTGCTCATTGAACATACCCACTGGTATGTGGGAACAGAGTTGATTGACTACTGCCAAAATTACTATGGAGGGGTGTTTTATTTGTCATTCACACAGATACATTGTTGCTGTATTTTCCTAAGTTGATGCAGTGAAAGTTTTCCTTGTTTCATATGCAGACTCAGGACTTGCAGATGGGGAAGTGTTGCTGATTGAGTGTGCCCAGGAAAGGCATTTCGTGATCCCAGAAATTCTGGGAGGGAGTTTGAGGCAGTGGTGTTTGTTAGTTTTAAGAGTGATCCCTAGCTAGTTGAACTCAGCCCTTGGTGCTGCTGACAATGCCCAGCAGAAAAGTTATACATGGTATTGGAGTTGAAATTAAAGGGAGTTTTGCATGGAAAACTTTTACAGTGTAAGCCAAATAATTCCGTCTGCTAAATGGTGCAGATAGGAGAAAAACTAGTTCAAATAAGGTTGGGGGAGGGACCAATGGCTCTGTTGACTCCTTCTGGTCTCAGAAAACACAGAAGCCCTATCTTGGCCATTCTGATGTAGAGACTTCACAAGTGTGAAGGGGAGCAGAGCTGGGCATGGAGAACTGTTGTGCATGCTCCTCACCCCCCTCCCCTTGCTTAAAGTTTTTCCCCTTGCAGCACTCAGAAGGGAGGCCTGCATGCTGTGTATAAATTCTTTATACATTTAAGGTAGAATTTTCAACCTGAAAATGACCACTCATATTGGGGACTGAAGGTTTTCCCTAAAGGTTCAAAACTCAGAAGGCAGACAACACATTTTTTGTTTAAATATAGTATTTTAAGGTACTTGTGATTTTTTTTTTTTATTTTATTTTTGCCACTGACTCATTATTTTTGATGCTTGGGGAGGGTTGTCAAGCATTCAGAGTTATAATGATCCCTTTGTTGACTGTACACAAATTACAAGTAACGAGTGAGCAGAGTGCATCAAGAGTTTCCTAATACCACATTACAATATGGGAAGGCCGAGCCCCAGAACGCAGTGCAAAGAGATCCCCATAACTGACACAAAGCTTTATTTTATGATAGTTCATGATCTAACACTAGTAAGGCTCTTGTTTCAATGCAGAATATTTTCATCTCAGATGTCAAGGGTACAAGTTCTGGATGCTGTGGGACTCTATGAGGTGTGTGCTCACTTAGCTAAATTGTTCCAGAAATGGACCTGTCACGCAGCAAAATTAAAGCACAGTTAGCAGAGAGGTCAATCCAGATACAGTTCCTGGATTCTCTGATAGATGAAGTGGGTGTAAATTTGGGTTTGGATTGAGAGCACAGATCAGACCCTGGGATTATGGCAGTATTTGTAGTACTGTGGTTTCTAAAATTCTTATTTATGGTGGGGCTGATTTTGGGTGTTTAATGTCTCGCTCACAGATTCATCAGTTTTGTAATGGAACACTATAATAATATATGGAGATATACCTATCTCATAGAGCTGGAAGGGACCCTGAAAGGTCATCAAGTCCAGCCCCCTACCTTCACTAGCAGGAACAAGTACTGATTTTTGCCCCAGATCCCTAAGTGGCCCTCTCAAGGATTGAGCTCTCAACCCTGGGTTTAGCAGGCCAATGCTCAAACCACTGAGCTATCCCTCCCCACACTAAAGTTCACTGGGTTTGCATTTTGTCCTACAAACCTTTGCCTTTGGGTTTTAGGTGCAGATGGAGTTGAAATTCAGAAGCATCAAAAACCTCCACAAACTATTATAGTTAGTATAGACTGGTTTGTCTGGCAGGACACTTGGCTGGTTCCAGTGCTTAATTTATAATGAAAGAGGTTCTGGGCCTCAAGCAATTTTTTTTTTTTTTTTTACTTTTATAACTGACACAGCAAGCCCAGAGGTGCTGGGGCTATGAACTGCCAAGCCTAGAGGTGCTAGTGCACAGTCCTGGCAAGCGCCAGCACAAATTAAGCACTGGCTTGTTCCAATTGAACAGTTGCTGCAGAATTTTGTATATTACATGAGCAGATTTATAGTGTAATTTATGTGAATCCTGATAACAACCAATGCTGAGTTCATAATAATAATAATGTAATGTATCATGTAATGTGCATGTGTTTATATCATTATCATCTAAATGGCCAGTGTAAAGTTCTGGTTTGTGGACGGTAAAAGCTCTCTGCAATTACTGATGTGACTACAAAAAATGTGCCTTTTTGTGGCTTGCCTTTTGGCAGTTGACAATTCCATTTCTGACACCATCCACTGTAATGTCTGTTTGTACAGCCAGAGTCAGTGGGATGATAACATTAATGTTAAATTGTCAAGTTTGGCTTAAAACCGTGCATGGAAATTTTGCAAGTTCACAACCCAGCTTTATGTATGGAAATTCAGGTAGTGAGACATCCAACCAGTGTGTACAAATCCCCATTTATGTGCTCAGATGTAGGCATGTGCCATGTTTGTATGTGTAAAATTGTGTTCCTAATTTTAACTGCCAAACGTAAAGGATAAAGCTGCTATTCCACCAGTGAGTCTGCCCACGGTTCCTACATGTTACAGTACACGTTATACAACTTCCTGCCCTTCTAAAACACTTGTAATTTCTAAGCACAGTTCTTTGAGAATACAGCCTATATTTTATTCTGAATTATTTTTTTTCTTGGTTCTTTTATTGCCATTTTAATACTGTATTTTGCCTTCATTCATTGTGTAAAAGATCATAATTTATGTTCACATTCATCTATGTAACATTCATCTACAACTTGATGCCTTACTCTTTATTCTCTCCATTGTCATTTCAATAGCCCTTCCATGTCACATTTTGATCTCATGTACCTCAGAAGAGATCAGAATTTTGTTCACAGTCTATAAAGAATGAGTTTTAGCAAACCCAGTTGGAGACTCAATAGCTCAATGGGAGACTCCATCATTTTCAGCAAAAAAACCCTTTTCTCTGGGCCTTTTGGGTGGGAATTTGAAAAGTGCTTGGTATTGGCCTAACTCTGCTCCCACTACTTGGATTGAAAGCTCCTAAAGCAGGGACTATCTTTTTGCTCTGTATTTGATTTGGGTTCATGATTTGAGATCTTGGGCTTTATTGCAATACTATACAAGTAATAACCACAACATTGAAGTCAATGGTAAAACTTCCACTGACTTCACTGGGACCAGTGTTTAGCATTTTTGAAAATCTCACCTTTTACACTTTTTTTAGTCTGAATCATTGTAGAATTCTGCTTTAACACAGTTCATGGTGATTTGATTTGAACATGTCTAGGTGGCTGCTGTGAAAGGCACCAAATGCTCTTAAATGTAGCATAGAAACCATTTTCTATCCTTGGTTTGACACCCAGAAAGCATTGACTGGCTAAATCCATGTCTAAATTGAGTTGTGAAAACTGAATTTGAAACAATTCAGTTGACATGGTTAAAGGAGGAACTTTGTAGAGTTGGAGAACGCTTGCGGGGGGAAGCAGCATTATTCAAAAGGAACAGCTTGGAGCTTTACAGAATACATTCCCTTAGTGGTTTATGACTGGGTTATCTTTCTTCAGAGAATAGTTTCTGCACAACTGCAAGAAATGTGTGGGATTAGCATACAAACTCTGACTGTGTGATACAGCACAAGATGAATTAAGACATGTGCCTTACAAAGGTGTGAGTGCCACTGTATTAAAGAAAAAGTTTATTACAGATAATTGCTTGCTCTGTTTATGCTGTTTCTGTAGAACTTGGGTAAGCAATTTAGGTTACAGAGATTTATCACGGTTTTCATGAAGATGTATGAAACTAAGAAACTGCAAGCTTTTTTTTTAATCCACCGATAAATCATTTTATACATTTAATTTCTCCCTGTGTAAATTTTATGGGATCATATATAAAATGAAAGTTAAAATTAGTACATGTTTTCTGACAAAGAAGATATTTCTATTTTGTCACTATTTTGACACTATTGTATGTAGTCTCTTTTGATATAAAAAAATCCCAGCAGGTCTACTTGTTAAATGTTTAATGCTATAATTTTTTTTAAATAATTTTGAGGGAAATTCAGTGGTGGATACAGAATATATTTCTTATTAGTAGGTCTGACAATGCATTATATAGGTTGCTGGCAATCTGAATGAACTAAGGACAAAACCCAGCAAAGGTGGCTCTGGGGATATGAAGCACATATTCTTTTGCACCTTGGTGGGGAGGGTTCACACTGTGGAGGACAAGACGGGGGTTTCTGTCTCTATCACGTTGGGCCTGCCACCCAAGTCTCAAAGTGAAACTGCTGAGCCAGCAGATTTCCTGGAGCGAACTTTGCCTTCACCATTGTTCACCTACTATAAATAGATGGTGCATTGGCCCTGTTCATATTAATATAACAATAGGAGTTATAAGGCGTTATGATACAACACAGAAAATTTTTTTCTTGAGACTCTAACTATTGGGGGGAATATTTATCTATTATTTATTTATTTAATATATTTATGACTATAACACAAAATGAATTATTTTCCTAGCTACGCAGAAGGAGGGCACAAGATGGTAGATATGAGTGCAGGGACTGTTCCATTTGAGAGAAGCTTATCTGCATCTCTTTAGTTTTGGGCCTGCCGTACTCATGCATTCTTAGCACTAAATATCGTAGCACTAAATGTTATCACCACGTTTAATGCTATGGAAAAAATGTACAGCAAAGCAGTGCAGTGAAAAGAAAGACAGCATTTTTTGAAACAGACTATTTCTCCTTTGCTTAATCTTTAACTCTTTGCACGTGGGAAAAATTCTATTCCATTTGCTTCAGTGGAAGAAGAAGCAGACTCCAAGCTTCTTTTTGACATCCTGTTTTACCCTTTGTAGCCCTCATTTCCCATATCACCTTCCCTTTCTTTATTGTAATCCCTTTCTGCGTTGTTTCTTGTCTAAAGCCAGGCCTGCTCTCTTTGTAGTCAATGAGAGTTTTGCAGTTGATTTCAGTGGGAGTAGGACCCTAATTTGTAAATTCCCAAGATCAGGGATCTGACATCCTATTAGTCTATAAAGTGTCATGAACATCTATGGCATTGACTAAATAATATTTTTGAGTTCTAATTCTTTTGACTACCCTTTTGTATGGGGAAATCATTACACACATTACTTTGTGCACACTTTTATTTCTTAAAAATCTATTATGTTAACTAAAATGCATTTTAAATGTCCTGTCCTCTGTACATTAGTTGTCTGCATATAGTTAAACTATATAATATATACAAAATCAATTTTAACCAAAATCAAATTATCTTTCCATTTTATCTAATAACTAGCAACACAATTCCAACATCAGAAATGAAATTAAAGGTTCTGTTTTAATAATAATTAGAGACATGTTGGGATTACAATGTCCAGTTGCCCCATATGTTCTGTGTAAGATATGCAAAGAGGAACTTCCAGCTGAGACAAATGTACCACAGCTTCTAGGAGCTAAAGCATATGGTGGCTTTTCTCTATCTCACCTTTGTCTTTAGACAACAAGAGTATACAATTAAGTATCATGGTATTGAACATCAACATAGGTACAATGACTACAGGCCCTAGATGGGAACTCCACTAACTGGTCAAATACGCTTTAGTGTCTTGGCAGAAAGACATTTTTGGTAGAACCTGCCTTTATTTTGAACTCGTCAGAACAGTGTGAGCCATTCTTTCTTGACAAATCTTCCAAGGCAGAACTTCCCAGAAACAACATCCCATCAGTGATGGCTGTTTATGGCTTGTCTATGCATGAAAATTAATTCAGAATAAAGTAAGGTGTGCATTTAAAATGGATTTAAAATTTAGAATTCCTGTTTAACTCCATGTGTGAACTTGCTTATTCCTGAATAAGGGAATCCAGATGTGGAGTTATTCTGAAATAACTCCCTATATTCACAAGTCCTTAGTGCAGCCAGGTTACTCTCTGCCTATCTTGTTTTGGTACAAGCTATTTAGAATTCAGGTTGAGAAAAGGACAGCAAATTAATAAAATGCAGATCAGAGAGAACAATGTGTTTCCTAGCAATATATGTGGATTCCACCACTACTATATCTGAGCACCTGAGGTATAGTAATTCTGTATTTTTTCTCCAGGTCATGTACTCCACTGGCCTTTATAGAGACTTTTCTCAACCCCCCAACCCCAGCTTATTACAGCTCCCTCACAGCCCGCCACCTCCCCATACCTACAATAGGAGACTGAGGGAGCTCTGGCCCTCTGCTCACACTCTCCCACTCCCAGCTGTACTGTGCCACCCTTTTTGACTCCAGCTGGGGCAATGGAACTCACCTCTGCATCTCCTTCCTTCCCAGTGGGCTTAGAAGAGTTCCACCAGGTCACGTGCTGATGTTCCTGAAGACTTAGCAAGTTTATTGCCAATCAAGTGTTAACAAGAGTTAAGTCCCAGAGGACTGGGGAAGAGGGAGATGTGGTTTCAACAAGTTAAAATGAACCTCATATCACCAAAAATCACAAAACTTGCTTGGATATGAAATCCCCCAGTCTTATCTTCAGGAGCTGGAATATATTCAGGATCACCTTCGGATGTATCGCACCGTCAGGTAACCAGTATGTCGCCATGCCTCAGTGGGTCACAGTTGAGAATACTGGATTCAGGATAAAGTGCTGAGAAATAGGCCAGAGTCACCCAGACTGATGGTTATTCTATTATTAGATATACCAAGCTAGTAACAAAAGTAAACTTCTGTCTCACCACGCTGGTTAACAAGAAATCAAAAATGCAGTCTCCTTAGGCATTCCAGCACTTACATGGCTTGCTGACTCACAGGGGCAAGTCATTGGCATCTGCAGGAAGAGCCATCTGGGTGGAATGAGTTTCCTCTATGGTCCATTGTAAGAGTCAATTGCCTTTGATGGGCTATCAACACAAAGCTGTCAAAGTAGATCTTTATCTGGTGGGTGATACCCTGGGAACAAACACATTTGGGATATAGATCTATATAGCCGATATTCATAACTTCAGATACAGTGACGACACATGGATATAAACATACTTAGCAAATCTTACCTTTTCTATTGACCCCTTACGTGATATACTTCGTGTGAGATTTGTGGCAATTATATAACAATGGTAGCAACAATTATATACATGGTCATATTTCAATCATACAGCATCACAAAGTAAAATTCCATTTCTTCAGTCCTTATTCAGACACATCTCTCCAGGAACCCTAGCTGTGTTCTGTTCCACACTGCTACCTACCTTTTGAATTAGGCACAGCTCCAGAAACAGCAATTGTAAACTGATTATTTGTTTCTATCTTTTTTTCAAAGGTACTTAAATGGTCAATGTCATTTCATTATTCCTGTCAATTACCTGGCGGGACCCTCAGATAAAAAAGTACTTATTTGCTCTGTGATTAAAATTATGGAGTATCAACTTGCATTTTAAAGCAGTAAATTAACAAAATTAAATTCTAGAAGACTAATGTTCCCCTTTATATTTTGATGACAACTATAAGCATAATGTAATTTTTCCCGATTTTTTAAATTCCACTCTTTATTACCTAGGTGATTTATAGATTTTTTTTCTTAATATATCTGACTTTATGCTTGAGGAAAATAACATGTTACAATACTAAAGTAATTTTCTAGCTGATAGTTTTAGTATTGTCCTCTTATTTGTAATTTACGTATAAATATTATGGTACTAAATTTATGTCTCAGTTCAGGAGAAGTGTTATGCCTGAGATATTTCCACCTTTAGCTAATCTATCCTGCTTGAACTGCTTTGGTAAAGACAGTGGGTTGGATATTCCTAGCTATTACACCTGCTTCTGCCCACCACTACACCAAGTCTTGTTGGTGGAGCTATATAGGGTGCCATAGAGTGATATACTAGCAGTTCTTTTTAGCAGTGTAGTGGTGCTGATAATATTCAGATCCCTCATCCCACAAAACTGGCCTTCCCATTCCCTTCCTCCACCATATTCCCTATTTGATAGCATTTCTAGGAGTTGTTCAATAGTTATAACCCATGACTAGCCCAGCTAGACAGATGCGGTGGGTAGGAGGGACAAGGTGAATTAGTAAACATCCTCATTTATGTTAAGGTCTTGTCACTATGAAAAGAAAAGAGATTTCTTTGGGGATAAGTTACCATCTCCCTCTCACCCTTCTTTTCATGGCCAAATATTTTCCTAAACTTCTGGGAATTTGACTGAAGTATCTGAAGGGAATATATAAAATACATAATTGGAGGAAAATTCTGGCCCCAGAACACACATACTGATATGAGAGGTCTCTGTTCAGTGTAAATCACCCTGTGACCAGGGATAAAGGTGCTCTGGCATGTAACAGATTACTGGGTTCATGGCTGAGCTGGGCAGGGTAATAAAAGGTGAAGGGAAGCTGGGGTGGTAAAGAGGGCTGTCACAGGGAAACACTGTGGTTTTTGGTTTCAAACTGGTAGCCGTGTTAGTCTGTATCAGCAAAAACAACGAGGAGGCCTTGTGGCACCTTAGAGACTAACACATGTATTTGGACATAAGCTTTTGTGGGCTAGAAGTGGGTTCTAGCCCATGAAAGCTTATGCCCAAATAAATTTGTTAGTCTCTAAGGTGCCACAAGGACTCCTCGTTTTTACTGTGGTTTTTGTCTGCCCAGCTGCCCACAGCTGGAAAGGTCTTGAGTGGCTATTGCCTGGTAGTTTGAGTTGATTTGGGCTTGAAAGATATGTCTGCAAATAAAGCAATCCTTAAGGCATGTGACGTGTGTTGTGGGGGCTGTTATTTTTCCTTCACTGGCTGGTGATTCTTGATATTGGCTCACACACCCCCATTGTAGAGTTCCCAGGCATCAGGTTCCAGCCAGTCTCTGGAGTCTCCATATGGATTGGGTAGTAGTAGTAGTTGTTGTTGTGCTATTTTCCAGCCCAGACATTTGAGCAGCTCCCTTTATCGGGCACAGAGAAGGAGGACGACTGGGTGTTGGAGGGGGAAGAACACTTTTGTTTTGCTGACCCAGGAAGTGCATGCATCTGCATTCCCATGTGAAGTGAGAAACTGGTCTTTTATCTCTGAATCGACTGAGCCCCCTCCTTTCTCTCACAAAATCTGAGTCTTTATGGAAGATATTTTAGTAATAGTGAGAGAAGAGCAATCACAGTTTCTAGACTGTCTTGTTTCTAGTCTCCTTCTGTGCTGCTTCTCTCTTTCTCTCTCCCTCTCTCTGGATTTTCTTGGTTTCTGTTTTCCCTATTTCAATTTCTTCATGGGTAAACTACAGATCCCTGCAGTTTTTTAGTAGGATGATTCCTAATACACACAAATCTGACTTGAGGGGGAAAAGTGTTAATTAGGACACAATCATTTAGATCAGGGGTTGGCAACGTTCGGCACGCAGCTCGCCAGGGTAAGCACCCTGGCGGGCCGGGCCAGTTTATTTACCTGCTGACGTGGCAGGTTCGGCTGATCGCGGCCCCCACTGGCCGCAGTTCGCCGTCCTGGGCCAACAGGCGCGGCGAGAAGCGGCGCCGGCAAGCGATGTGCTGGCCGTGGCTTCTCACTGCCCCCATTGGCCCAGTACGGCGAACCACCTGTCGCATCAGCAGGTAAATAAACTGGCCCGGCCCGCCAGGGTGCTTACCCTGGCGAGCCACGTGCTGAACGTTGCCGACCCCTGATTTAGATGGTTCTTTTGCCAATTATTGTGGGAAGATCATGAATTACTTACAGATATTGAGTAATGTGACAGATGCACCTTTAATGGAAATCAGACTTTGCAAATATTCTGTATCTTCAATTTTATATTGCACCCCATCCACATAGTTACCTCTGTTAGAGCCTCCTTTACCTCCTTACAGATTTTGATGGACAGGCCTGGGTTCATCTGGATCCCACCTCCAGCCCAGCAGTGTGTAATTTCCTTAAATTCTTCCCATATGAATTTATTGGTGGTGTTCCCACCCCCTTGCTACTTCCTGGCAGGGTCACCAGGGCAGCTCTGAGGGAAAATTCTACCCAAAGGGTAACCCCCCACTTACTTGCCAGATAGTTGAGATACCCAAGAAATAATATAAACACACAATAGATATTCTACAGAGTAATTATATTAAACAAAGTAAATATAACATGACAGGATAAAACACTACTCTCAGAGTCACCGGTGCCCACCCTGAATTTCTCAGTCATGTGACCTGATAGAGCAAGAGTAAAATTTAGTGTCCCATTGGTACGCATGTGTTGTAGGGGCCCCTTGATGATCTGTGACAGTGATATCTTCTGAAGTAGCAAAGTAACTTGGCTGACTAGGTTCAATACAGCACAAAAAGACTCTCAGGTGGGATAAGATGGTAAGCCTCTCCACAGGTTTAATTGGCAGCAGGTAATAAAATCCCTAGACCTTTACCCCCTGACTCGAGGACACAGTTCAGGGAATGGGGGAGGGAGGGCGTCTCCCAAACACTTTCCCTGACCATCTATCCAAAAGATGGAGCACTGAGAATGATCCTTTGGTTCAGAGATGGTTCTGGACTCTTCAGCAGCTGTAGACAGGGATTCTCTTCATGCAGGAATCAGCCAGCTTCTGTTCCCAAGATTTCCCTTCACCACCAAGGGATGCAGGGCTCAAGGTGTAAAATATAATACATTTACTAAAATCCTAACTCTAATTTCCTACCTGGGCGCTCAGACAGTCACAGCAGGCAAGCAGTCCTGAGGATGTTTTTATTGTAGACTAGGTAAAGTGTAGTGAATATTGTTGGACTCTGTCATTGTTTTATATACAATTTGGATTTATTGCCTATTTATCACTTGTATCCTACAGATTATTTTTATCGGTAAACAAAGAGCCCTCTTGTATCACAGTTTAAGTGGGACTTTTCAGCTTGGAAAAGAGGCGACTAAGGGGGGTGTCACGGAGTATTGGGGGACTCAGGGCCCTGCACCCCCGGCTTCCTGCGATTCACTGCGACTCTCAGCCAGCCAGTAAAGCAGAAGGTTTATTTGGATGACAGGAATACAGTCCAAGACAGGTCTTGCAGGCACAGACAACAGGGACCCCCTCAGTTAGGTCCATCTTGGGGTCCCAGGGCCTCCCAGCCCACCCCCCTTTGGGGGGGGTCAGAGCCATCTCTGCCTCCCAGCCATCTCTCCAGCTTGCTTCCAGCCCTCTCCCTTCAGCGACCCCTCCCACCGCCTTTGTTCAGTTTCCCGGGCTAAGGAGTCACCTGGCCTTCAACCCCTTCCTGGGTTCTCAAGTTACACACTCAGGTATGCGCCCTCGGGCAGATCCCATCCTCCAATGCAGACTATCCCAGCCACACTCCCCTGTCAGCATTCACAGACCACAGTGAGAACAGGCCCAGTTCGTCACAGGGGGATATGATAGAGGTCTATAAAATCATGAGTGGTATTGAGAAAGTAAATAAGGAAGTGTTATTTACTCTTCTCATAATACAAGAACAAGGGGCCACCACATGAAATAAATAGGCAGCTGGTTTAAAACAAACACAAGAAAGTATTTTTTCACGCAACGCACTGTAAATCTCTGGAACTCCTTGCTAGAAGGTGTGAAGACCAATATGATAAAGGGGTTCAAAAGAGAGCTAGATAGATTCATGGAAGATAGGTCCATAAATGGCTATTAGCCAGGATGGGCAGGAATGGTATCCCTAGCCTCTGTTTGCCAGAAGCTGGGATTGGGTGACAGGGCATGGATCACTTGATGATAACCTGTCTGTTCATTCCCTTTGGGGCACCTGCCATGGGCCACCGTCAGAGGACAGGATACTGGGCTTGATGGACCTTTGATCTGACCCAGTATGGCCATTCTTATGTTATTATGTTCTTATATCTTTACATATATTGTTCAGTGAAGAACTATATTAAATATTGTATCTAGTCTCTGATGAATGGACCCAAAAATGAACCACAAATCTGAATGTCCCAAATTATGGAGGATGATTTATTCCGATACAATTGCTTGGTCACTATGGATTTGGGCCCAGATTCAGGGCTGCCCAAAAGGGGGGGGGGACAAGTGGGGAATTTGCCCCAGGCCTCGGGCCCCGCAGGGGCCCCCACAAGAGTTTTTTGGGGAGCCTGGAGTGGGGTCCTTCACTCGCTCCGGGGGCCCCGGAAAACTCTTGTGGGGCCCGGTCACCCGGAGCTTCTTCCGCTCCAGGTCTTCGGCAGCGGGGGGTCCTTCCGCTCCAGGACCCGCTGCCAAAGTGCCCTGAAGACCCGTGGCAGGGGGTCCTTTTGCCCCGGGACCCGCCGCTGAAGCGCTGGTCTCCAGACCCCCTGAATCCTCTGGGCGGCCCTGCCCAGATAATAACCAAAACTGGAAGAAGTAGGGTTGAACTGACCTCTAGTCCTGTGTTACATCTATTAGACTACATTGTTAGGAACTTGCCTTATATTTTGCAGCATATTGATAGATTTTTTTTTCCTCTCTCCCATTTTTTGTACCTTATTTGAAGCAATCACACAGAAAGGAGGAGGCATTCCAGACAGGGACTCCATCTTTCACATACACTTTAGACATAGTAAATAAATAATACCTCCATTACCAATGTCTCAGTAGGATGATCTTTCACCCATGTGCTCTAGTGTTCAGTGCCATTGTACCTCCACTTACACTCATGCTCTTCTAATTTTTGAAAAGGTTAACACGGTTTAATCGCTAATAGCCACTTGATGATTGCAGAATCTAACAGGTCATGTTGGAGACATTTGTCAGGGAGGCAGAGGTATATATCTAGATGTCTCACACAATTATAATGAGTTGTTCTCATGCTGCGATCACTCTATTACCACAGCTGGGATTGAAAAGACATGTTTGTTAGAGAAGAGTGCAATGGGCCAATCAGCTTTGTGTGGCTGCCATCACTGAAGTATTTGCCTATCTCCAGGTCATCTGGTAAGTCTGGTGATTTGATGGCACAAGCTGTTTTGTGAAAAGCATGATCCTGCCTTGTTCTGTGTTGTTGCTTTTCCTGTGTTCTCTGCCTGCATGTTGGTACTTTCATAAAATGACATCACCATGTTGGATGACATAATGAAGATATTAACCAATGTACTGAGCCAGCAGTGACAATTCAGAGCCTTGCTCCTTAGATAGCCAGCTGAAACTGAGTATTTTGAGGGGAGAGATAAGTAATTCAGGTACACACAGCTAAATTATCTTTTTATATGGAGATTGCTAATATGTTTTGTTTTTATTTATTTAAAACACTCTGTTTTGTAAGCATCAAAGTGTCCGCATAGCTATTCTAATCTATTTAGATACTTACACAGCACTCATGACTGAGGTATCTGGGTTAGTTAGCAACTAGAGGCTAGGGCCTGGATCCACAAAGAGACTTGAGCATTGCAATGCCTAACTTTTTGGTGCCTAGAAAATCACAGGAACAGCACTGCAATCCCCAAAACTCGAATTAGGTACCTATGCTCCCTGTACAATGAATCAGGGAAGATAGGTACCCTAGAATGCTAGCCACAAAGCCATTACACTAGGCAGGGAGACACCTAAGCTAGCCAGTGTGAGATGCCAATGAGAGGGGTGTTTCTTAAGTCCTGCCCATCTCAGGTACCTAAACCTGGGTTACAGGAAGGCACCCATCCCTGCTAGCAATCAGCCACTCCTCCACCTAACCTGCATGTGGGGCCCCATCCAGTAGGTCTGTTCAGAGACCAACTCAATCTACACAAATGGGGGGGGGGGGGGAAGAAAGGAGAATCTCCCTTATAACACTTAACCTAGTGGTTAGACCACTCACTCTGCCCAATGAGGATTTGAACAGGGATCTGTCACCTCTCGGATGAGAACCCTAGCCACTAGGTTATAGAGTCATTCTTTCTCTGGCCCAATTAATATTTAATTAAAGTTGAACATCTTCCATTGGAGAGATTGAAGGAGACCCATATCAGAATATCCTATAAAACATCTAGTGGTTAAAACACTTCTTCCTTCACTTTTCTTTTCCATTTAGCTTATCCCCACCACCAAAATCATAAAACTAACGTTTGCTGCCATTATATTGTTCGCTCTGCTTGTGTGTTATATCCCCTTTCCTACCCTATGTCTTTCTGGGCTATTTCATTTGTAAGCTTTTCGAGGCAGAGGCCATCTTCTGTGTTTGTACAGTGCCTAGCACAATGAGGCCCCATTCTTGGTTGGCTTTTAGGAACTACCCTACTAAGCACAATTAGTATAATAAGTACCAACCATTCTCCTGAACTAGCACAAAAAAGTGGCTCTACTTCTCTTGAATAAGAAGAATAGAATATAGAGAGTGAAAAACTCGCAGTATTTGGGTGTGAGTTAATGTGTGAAAAGATGGCATTTCAAAAAGGCATTCTGCATGTTGAACTTCATGAGAGAGCCCAGAGGTTGAATACGGTGCCCCCAGGGTAGCCTGTACTGGGAAGGACATTGGGTCAAGAGAGGAGTAGAGCCTTCTTGGAACAGGGGAGGGCCCAGAAGGAGCATTGTGGCAACTGCTTATAGCAGCAATCTCCAGCTGCCTGACAAGGTAGAGAGGTGGATGACACAGGAGAGGGAAGAGAGGTGTTGCTCATTTTACAGAAATGGGGAGACAGGCAAATAAAGTGACCTGCTGAAAATCACACTGGAGCTTTGGAGCAAATTTAGTAGCAGAATCCAAATTTCCTGTCTCTCAGACCTGTACCTTAGTCACAAGTTCATCCTTCCTCTAACAATCCATTCTAGGAACATATTATGTTTCTGGAATTAGGTAATTTATACATGTGTGCTCAGAGAACAAAAATGGCAATGAATGTGGTTCATGAGGCGAAGTTGTTTTTAAAGAATTGGGTTTGAGAGGTACAGTTTAGGCATAGTTTGAAAATCAAATAATGAATGATAGTTGGCTGTTATATAGGGCTTAACTCTAGTACTGTATTACATTGTAGCAGTCAGGATATCTTTCTCTTTTTCTGTATGGCATGTTATTTGTAAACTATGCTAAACAAGTATTATAAACCAAATTGGTTGCACTACATTGTGGTATGCATTCCTATACATCTATGTTTTAAATCTATCACATCTATTTACATAAATTCCATTCTGTATTCAGAAATGGGTATTGTAATTAAAATATAGTTGAATGGTATCATTTTAAACATCTGAAATATTAATATTTCAAATATTGCTCAGGTAACTGTTCAAGCAAAAGTAATAGAAAGTGTTTGGTATCTGCAAATTACAGTGCTCCAGCAGAAGGGTGCACATTGTAAATGCTACAAAAAGTTCCACATCAAATACATTTTAAAACGTATCATTATACAGGGGTGTAATTAAAAACTCAACACTTTCCCACAGTTACCACACAACACCTTCCCAGATACTACAATTTAATGTCTCTTCTAAATGTAGGGAAATACTGCAGTATCTAAGATAGCACTGTGACCTATTTAATGGCAACAAGTATAGCAAATTTCAAATTGAACTGTTAACACTTTGGATTGAAAATCTGATATTTTAACAGCCCATAAATTAGAATAGACACTTTTAACATTCCTGCTGTACAGAACATGGATAGTTATTCATTCTAATTGCCTAAAGATTCAATACAACTTTTTAAAGAAGACTAATGAAGTCACACAAAGAATAGAATAATTGTAGCTAATGGTTAAGCAAAGATGTGGACTGCATCTACGGCTGTTTTGGGCTCTTTGATGCCGGCTTTTAAAGACACTTATTTGGCTTTTAACAGCAGCAGTTTATAAAACATTAAATTTTCCCCTTCCCAATCTCATGGTCTTAAACTGTTCAGCATCTAAATAAATAAAATTCCAAGGTTGGGATCAAGCCTAAATTTATTGTACAACAGATACATTTTGTATTAAACTACTTACAGTGTTCATCTCTTTGCTTTAAAAAAGTATGTAGAAGAAATTATGGTGCTAGTGGCAGTCATTTAACTGAGGTAGCCTGGTTTGTATTTCCAGATAAACCTTGTACATTTTGAAATTGGAGCAGAAAATAAGCCCCTGCTTTGGGATTTATGTAAACTTAACATGAATTTTGGTAAAACCTTTTTTTTTAATTTGCTTAATTTAAGGCAATTGTAACCTTGATTGTCTTTATAGTGTGGACTCTTCTGGTGCTAAATATAAAGCACTGATTTTCAGAGGCTGACTTCTCATTTTACTGAACTAAGTCATATTGAAAATTGATGTGACAACACCCATAAGCTAAGTGAAATTTTAAACAATCGATATGATACTTTTCATTGAAGTCTTCAATGGTGTAAAATAATGGTAAAATAGAAATGATTAATTGTTGGAAGCATTCAGCGATAGTGTAGAAACAACCCACAAAGGGTGATGATGGCTTGGTCTATAAGTGTGAACAATGTGCCTTGAAGTATGTACAATGAGCGTTCCCTCCCACATGTGCCTCTAGCACTGTGCTAGTCTAGCACCACCAGTGGGGAATATGGGAGCTGGAGCACCCATGGAACAAAAATAGTGGGTGCTCAGCACCCACCGGCAGCCCCACCGATCAGCTCCTCCCTCTCCCCCCCCCACTTCCTGCACACCAGCCGACCCCAATCAGCTCCCCCCCCCCGCCTAGTATCTCCCACCTGCTGGTGATCAGCAGTTCAGCGGCGTGCAGGAGGTGCTGAGGGAGGGAGGAGGAGGAGCGGGAGCAGGGCGCGGTCAGGGGAAGAGGTGGAACAGGGTGGGAAGAGGTGGGGTAGGAGTGAGGGTTTCAGAGCCGGCTTTAGGAAGTGCGGGGCCCGATTCGAACAGTTTTGACGGGGCCCCGGCAGGGATGACTGAAAAAAAAAAAAAAACACGTAAAAAAACATGTGGGGCTTGTTCTCACCGGGCGGCACTCGTAGTCTTCGGCGGTTTGTCCTTCACTCGCTCCGGGTCTTTGGTGGCACTGAAGGACCTGATGCCGAAGTGCTGCAGAAGACCCAGAGAGAGTGAAGGACCCGCCACTGAAGTGCCGCCAAAGACCCGGAGCGCTGCCGGGTGAGTAAAAATTAAAAAGGAGCCTCTAGCCAGGGAAGGGATTCTTGGCCACTTGCCCCCACCCCGGCGGCCCTGCCACTGGGCGCGGGGCTCTCTTCGGCGCGGGGCCCAATTCGGGGGAATTGGTGGAATTGGCCTAAAGCCGGCCCTGGAGGGTTTGGGGGAAGGGGTGGAGTGGGGGCAGGGCCTGGGGCGGAGTGGGGGTCAAGCACTCCCGAGGGAAATCACAAAGTCAGCATCTGTGGTCACAGCCCCAACTCCCTTTCATGCCAATCAGCTGGTCTAGTTTTGGGAGGAAGAGCATGATTCACTCTGCACTCTTTCAGAGGAGTTCTGGCTGAGCCATCTTGTAACCCTCTGGGGAGTCCTACTGCAAAGCAGCCCTGGTTTATGCCCACTCAGTGGAATCAGTGATTTAATACCACTGTCTGGATCAAAGAATTCATGCCCATTCTTATGCTGTCTGGTAGTCTCAGGACAATGTCACTTCCTTACTACAGGAACTGGTGACATAAGCAGCGTTTTAGCATATCACTGTGCTTGACAATGGGATGGAGTTTTATAATTCCTATCATATACTCGCTGAGCTTATGGCAGTCTGAGATCAAAACAGAACAAATAAATAAAACAAACTGACATAGACATAAAAAATGAAACAAAGTAATGTCATTTGAAACTATGGCTTTCATTGACACTTAAAAAAAAATACTATGGACCACATTCCACTGATTCACCCTTCATGCATCCTTGGGCAAGCCACTTTACTCCAGAACAACAGCAGTAGAGCAGCCGTACAAAATCCAAAAGAACAGCTATTACAAGAAAAATAACAGGCAGCCTGCTACCACTCAGCCCTTCGGGTCACCTTTAATGAAGCACTGGAGTCCCTTGGATATATTATCAAAGAGCTAACCCAGAATTAGATGTCTAACCTTCTGGGAAACACAGTCCAAGAACTACCACTATTGTCATTATAAAGGCCCCTTCAGCCTGTCAGATTTAAGTAACAGAAGGCAGGGACAAACTTTGAAGAACTGTAACTATGATTTAAGATTAATGGTAGAATACCTAGTGGCACCATAAATGTAAGTACATAGTATCTCCCCCCTCCCCTCACCAGACAAAACACTACCTATAAATCCCAATGAACTTTTATAGACACAGCACAGTAATAATTGTGTCTTTCTTTTAAAAAATGCTTTAAAATATTAACTAATAATCCTCTCAGTGACAAGATCAAGATCTGTGTTGGTTTAAAAGTGAGGGAAAACTCAAGATGAAAGGGTAATAACTGACTTTGCAAAGACCATCAAGGGAGTCTGTTTCAAAACTGGCATTAAAACACAGATGTTTCTGGCTCTGCATTCTATGCTCAGAACACAAGATCAAAGAATGAAGAGACTGCTGCACAAGGAGGATTGCCCTTGTCTCAAATGGGGTGGTCAATCTAGGACACAGGCAGTGCATGACTCCTGCATTTGGGGAGGCTGGGCATGAATGCCGGAAGCACCGTAGAATTGGGGAGGGGAGCACCCTGCTCTGCCCTGAGGCCAACCCCCACTTTGCCTCCTCCCCTGAGGCCCTGCCCAGGCTCCACCCCACTCCACCCAAGGTCCTGCTCCCGCTTGGCCCCCATTCCCCGAGGCCCTTCATGCCCGCTGCTTGCGCCTCTTCGTCTGCTCCCCTGAGGCACCCCCACCTGCCACTTGTGCCTCTTTGCCCCCTCCCCTGAGGTCCCCACTGCTCATGCCTCTTCACCCTCCCTAAAGGCTCCCCCCTGCCCTAGCCTCTTATACACCCCCACCCATGATTTGAGAGCTCTTTTTACTTATCCTAAAAAGGAGCCTCCATAGCACAGGCAAACAAACATTTGAACAATCCATAGACTTATTAAGTACAAAGGGCATGGAATCATTGCTTTGTGCTACACTGTGGGAGTGTTATGGGGGGGAGGGATAGCTCAGTGGTTTGAGCATTGGCCTGCTAAACCCAGGGTTGTGAGTTCAATCCTTGAGGGGGCCACTTGGGGATGTGGGGCAAAATCAGTACTTGGTCCTGCTAGTGAAGGCAAGGGGCTGGACTTGATGACCTTTCAAGGTCCCTTCCAGTTCTAGGAGATGGGATATCTCCATTATATTAAACCTGGCACAATCCACCCTGGGAAGATAAATCCAGGGCAGTGTTTTTCAACCTTTGGTCTGAGAACTCCTCAGGGGTCCGCAGACTGTGTCTAAGATTTCCAAAGGGGTCTGCATTGCCATTTGAGATTTTTTTAGGAGTCTGCAAACGAAAAAAGGTTGAAAACCACTGCCCTGGGGTAAAGATGACAGAGCTGATGCAAGGACACAAACACCACACACCTTCCCTGTTGCCAGGGAAATGGTTAGCAAAAAAAGGCAAAGTCCTGACAGCTGTATACCACATTGACCTTAGGATGCTTTTTCAGCCTCTTGTGGTGGTAGAAGGTTGAAACAAATTAGAGCAGCACTCAACATGCTTTAATACAGCACAGGGAAACCGCATACATAGAACCATGAAGGTTTTTTACAGCTGGACTGAGGCTATAATTATGTCCAGAATTGCCTTTTCCCCAAGCAGAAGTGAGTCAATTATAGAGGAAAAGATAGAAAACTATCATGGAGATTTGTTCATACTACTGAGCTCCCCTCAACTAAAAACCATCAAATAACTTGTTGGTATTGTGACAATTTGGGGAATCTGTCCACAAATCAACAACTGATTCTTGGACTTACACTCATTAACATTTTTATCAATGACCTGGAAAAAAAAAAACAGAAAATCATCGCTGAGTTTGCAGATGATGCAAAGATTGGGGGAGTGGTAAATAATGAAGGGGGCAGGTCACCGAGTAAGCGGGATTGAGTGGTAAACTGGGCACAAGCAAATGGTATGTGTTTTAGTGAGGCCAAATGTAAAGTTATGCATCTATGAACAAAGAATGTAGGTTCTTACTTACAGAATGGTGGACTCGACCATGGGAAGCAGTGACTGAATAAGACTTTGGCGTCATGATGGATAATCAGCTGAACATGAGCATCCAGTGCAATGCTGTGGCCAAATGGGCTAATGTTACCCTGGGTTATATGAACTGGAATCTCTGGTATGAGTAGGGAGGTTCTTTTACCTATGTATTTGACCCTGGTGTGACCAATACTGGAATATTGTGTCTAGTTCAGGTGCATAAAATTCAAGAAGGATGTTGATAAATTGGTGAGGATTCAGAGAAGAGGGGTGAGTGATTAAAGGATTAGAAAACATGCCTTATAGTGATAGACTTAAGGAGCTCAATCTATTCAGTTTAATAAAGAGAAGGTCAAGGTGACTTGATCAGTCTATAAGTACCTACACGGGGAACAAACATGTGGTAATGGCTCTTCAGTCTAGCAGACAAAGACATAATAAGATCCAGTAGCTGGAAATTGAAGCTAAACAAATTCAGACTGGATATAAGGTGCAATTTTTTAACAGTGAAGGTAATTAACCATTGCAACAATATACCAAGGATTATGATGGATTCTCCATCACAGGCAATTTTAAAATCAAGATTGGACATTTTTCTGAAAGATATGCCCTAGGGAAGTCCTGTGTCTCTGTTAAGCTGAAGGTGATCACAGGGGTCCTCCTGGCCATATGATCTATTAACTCCAGTTCATATGAAATCACTGTATCATGGAATGCCTCAGTGAATGTGGAGTCAGCCATCTGTTGTCAAGGCTGTAGCATTTTCCCCTCTCACCAGATATAGTGGTGGGTCATTAGAACTTAATGGTCACCTATACAGGTGGAAACATCTTGGGACAATGGACTGGCTGAAGCTAGGAGAACTAATTTCTCTAACTTCTCTACAAGGAGTGGAAAGTAAAAAATCCAATAGCAGAAAAAAGGAACCAAGTGGCGATGGGACATATAAACCCAAGAGCAGGGAAAGGAAACTTTGGGCAAGACAGAGGGGCATACTTTTATAGTGTGTGTGTGTGGGGGGAGCAAGGGGGTGTTTGTGGGTGGGGGGCAGGACCCTGTTTTAACTGTGGAACCAGCCAAGGTCAAAGGAAACAAGCTGATGTGGAGCAGAGAGAGAGAGAAAGACTGTATGATTTGTGGACGAAGCCATGAACTGGAGGAGAAAGGATCCTGGACACCCCAGAGAACGCTGTCCTATGCCCAAAGAATGCTCCAGAGTGGCGGGCAAGGAAATGTGTACAGTGTCTCTATCATTTTGTCTAGATGTGTTTATCTCACACTATCTAATTAAAGAGTATTTTGTTTTAGAATACTATGCAAACTGTCTGTGTGTCTGCTGGCTTCACTGCAAAGTTAAACTGTAAACCCAGAGCACCCACATATTAGAGTTCTAGATGTGCATAAGCTACTAGGAAGCCTGAGGGGTCACCACTAGTCTTGGAGGAGCTAGAGCAGTTGGACTGCATAGTCCCATTTCCATGAAAGGGTAACAGACAGAGCACCTGTGCCCAAGAATTGTGCCAGGAAGGCCGAGGAAGAGACAATGCTGCAGCCTACTCAGACCCAGGGAATCTTAAAGCTCACAGGGCCCAGTGAGATCCAACACAGCATTCTGTAGTATCCAGAAGGGGACAGTCTATCAAGTCGCTGTGTGTGACAGATACATTTTCTGATGCTCTGAACCATAGTACTCTTTTAGCCTCCTAAACAATAATATCTTTTACTATGCAGCAGCACCTAGGGCTGTGCAATATTATTTTGCATTAACTTTATTCACCTCCCCAGCACACACACAAATGGAATTACATATATTCTTCACATTCCTCCCCTTCCCACAATAGTAGAAATTGTTCGTCAAATGAGCAAAATGTAATTTTGCAAGAGCAAATTTTTTTAAAAAGCCTCTTATATAAAGACCAATATGATATTAGATGAGTGCATATATTTTTTTTAAAAGTACTGGCTAATCAAGCCATTTACCTAAGCATTTTATGTGGCTCAGGACAAAACAAACCTCCATCAATTAAATTACAAGGCATATCACAATTCACAACAGATGCTTTATTCAATTATTTAAATACACGACTCTCCTAGCACCAGTTTATGTCACTGCTACACTTCAGGTGAAACCCTCTTAAATGAATATCAAAGGACGGACCTGTTGCAGCAATAGATTTACTGTTATGGATTTAAGAGGTCTCCACTGTATTCACATTACTTTATTACCATTTAGCACATTCTAATTAAAAATAAAAAGACTTTGCTGACTTCCCTTGTGCATTCTGAAGCCATATAACTCTGACAAGAAAGAGCAAGTGACAGATCAAAAGAAAATGTGATACTATAAATTACCTATTTCTCTGGACATATGGACTATTCATCAGATGCGTTGCTGAATACTAGTTAAGTTTCCTTGCTTTCAGATATGCTAATTCACCCAAGTCATTTTACACGCCAGGAGATACATTCCCATGGCAGTTATTCAGAGAATTACTTCTCCTTAAACTGAAGGACAAGATCCCCCAAACTATGCATGCCTGCTATGACTCAAGAGCACTCTGGAGTTTTCAATTGCATTTTTATTCTGAGCCATCTTTCTAAGATGCCAGATCCAAAGCTCATTGACATACACAGAAAAACTCCTGTTAACTCCAAGAGCCTTGGGTCAGGTCCTAAGTAGGTAAGCTCCCTGGCACAGCATGGTCAAGATATACAATAGGCCCAACTAGAACTAGAGGTATTATGTGTACTGGCTTTTTCTCTCCCTCTTTGGAAATTCAGCTCTATTTGTGCTAGAGTGGAGCCTAAAGCTCCCAAAAGAGATCAGAGCCCCATTGTGCTAGGCATTCTGTAAGCCCCTAGAAAGAGAGAGTCCATGCCTAAGAAATCTTACATTCTAAACTGGCAATTCAAAGGGTGAGAGGGGAAATGTTTTGCTCAAGGTCACAGCAGGACCGAGGAATAGATCCCAGATCTTCCAAGTCCCACACTACTACCCAATCTACTGGACTACACTGCCTCTTCAGAGAGCTGATCCTTCAAAGGGATGCACAAGGGCAGGCCCTTTGCATTGCTGTCAATGGAACTCCAGGCAGAGGTAAGTGTCAATGCTAGTAGATCCCTTTGAAGACTGCCACACTAGTCTTTACGAACCTAGTGGGCTTGTATCCTCAAAGCAGTATCCAAGTTTGCTTTTCCTTCCTGTATTTCACAGCTACTAGCAGGTTGTAGTTAAAAATAAGAAATTGCATTTTTGCTTCTTACTGCACAAAGTTCCTGATTTATCTGAACATGATTTCCCCAGTCTACTGTTTTCATTAAAAAAAACAAAAACAGGTTCTCATTAAACATGTAGTGCAATGTGGCATCATTATTGTCATTGTTCACCACTGAAAATACTTCACTGTGATCCTTATTGCCTTTTTCTTGGCATTCATAAAAATGAGGGTCCAGTTTCCACTGGATAGATCCAAGCAAAATCCAGCCAGGATCATCTTAATTTTCCCTTCCAAACTGAATGTATGTAGCTTAGTGCGCTCTAGGAATTCCTAGAGCTCTCCAGGCTGCTTCTTCTGGTTGCTGTTTTTCTGATTTAGACAAACACCCAGTCTCTAGGGACACAGTTTTATATTAGTTCACAATGTAAAACCTTTACAACTCTGTTTCACTTGTACTACTATGATCATCCTTTCACAGCACAAGCAGAGGTGTGGGGTATTGTTCTTTGCAATAGATTATCCTCTTTAATGGATGGTCTTTCCATAAGTTCCATAACTATTGCCTATAGTTACCTTTTCCCTAGCTACAAGGAACTACATAAGAACTTAAGACAAGAACTGTTTGGTGTTGAGCCCAGCTATGTGTAAAAGTTTCACCGGTAGCCTCAGCACATAGAGAATGGCTGAAGTGAAATTTTCTAAAAGCAAATATCCTGTCAGCAACCTGCTTGAACTGGAGTTCACTCATGACTTTGGTGGGGTTGTGAACTGGGCGAAAAAGACTCTGTAGAGATGGAACTCACTACTAGGAAGTCATAGGGGCCAAAACTTAGCCATATAAATACTTGATCCATTTTTAAATAAATCCTGTTATCAAGCATATCCAGAGTTATAATTAATGACAACAAAATTTTTGGAAGGGACATTAAACCTTGCGCTTCAGGAGTTACACCAATCTCTAATTACTAGAGATCGGCATGAGACCAATGAGAGGGGCAAATTATCACGTCTGACTATTCCAGGGTTCTTTCTTTCCTCTAAAGCATCTGGTGCTTAGCACTGTCAAAGATGGGATGTTGGACAAAAATGACCTTGGCAATTCCTTTGTTCCTACATTAATAGAAAACAGTTTCTTTAGTGCTAAGAAAGGGACGTTTCCCCTTCTTCACAATCTTTTATACTGCTCAAGATGTTTGGGTTACAGTTTTCCCCAACCAGCATATGGAGACAGATTACTAAAAGCCAAGGTTAAGAGAATAAAACTTTCCTTTTATAGAACAACTTTTACTAAGTGGGATTTCCAAATGCTTTACAAACTACAAGCCAAATTCTGCCACCACCTACAATTTTTTGCTCCCACTGAGCCACACAGGCTTAGAATGTACATAAAGCACTTCACTTACCAATTAAAAGTATTGACCTCTGTGATGGAACGAGGCCACCTTTCTCCATATGCAAAATTGCTGCAGTAATTTAGGAGATATGAAGAATAATTTCTCCAGTTTTAGCAGTAGGAATTTAGGTAGGCAAAATATAATTATCAACGCTGGAATTTGACTATAGGCACCAGTGTTATCACCACTACTTTAGTGAAAAGCGCCATTGTTTCTGTAATAATGTGATGGAAAGAGCCACCAGATGGCTCTGTTATGGTCTTGCAAATTCTTTTTCTTAAGGTGCGAGCACATTTTTAGTTTTATTATATTGTTGTTAGTGTTGTTAAGCAGTGGTCCTTTGAGAGAAGTTGTGTCAGATAAAGGAAAGGGCAACCTCTCCACTGATTCTCTATATTTGAATGCAGTTCTTGTGAGAGAGTACGCTCCCTGGGAACTAGACGTTCATGTGTGGGCTAAGATTTCTGTAGAAAGGAATTGCCTGTGTGCTGTTAATGACTGCCTCTGATCCCAGGCTGGTGTATATGTTTAAATAAAGCTAGTTACACACAGAACATACCCAGAGCCCTGCACCATTGATTTCTCCTCACGGGGAAGTCAAACCACCACACTCTCAGGACCACTTCCTGCTCTCGTTTACACCATATCTCACTGGAGTTACTCTGAAAATTAGGCCAATTACTTGGGTACATAAATCGGAATGTAGATGCTCACTTTTGAACATGTTGGCCAAAGAGAATGAGGAGGCTCATTCCTGTTGCATCATTCCCCTCAAAAGAAAAATGTACAGTGGATTTTTCTGGGGCTTGTTTTCTTATCATCTATTTATTTCATTGGAAGTAGGTGTTGTAGACAGGGGTCGGCAACCTTCAGCACAAGGCTCATCAGGGTAATCCGCTAGCAGGCCGTGAGACATTTTGTTTACGTTGACCGTCCGCAGGCACGGCCCCCTGCAGTGCCCATGTGAACGTCTAGTTGCCAGGGAGCGTACTCTCTCCCAATAACTGCTTCCAAATATAGAGAATCAGTGGAGAAGTTGCCCTTTCCTTTATCTGACACAACTTCTCTCAAAGGACCATTGCTTCACTGTTCCCAGCCAATGGGACATGAATTTGAGATGTCTCTTCAGTGGTAACTATCTCAAAGTGCCAAGTAAAAATTATCTTATCATCCTGCACACAGCTCATATAGCTTATAACAATTAACTACAACAAAGAGAGAGACTTCATTTTGTTAGGGATGAACTCCTATGTATCTATGAGTACCTGTTTCAATACTAATTCATGTTCACTGTAAATCATTTTTATTGAGGGTAATTGATTTATAGGAAGTGTTTGGGGTTTTTTTAACCTTCAAAGCAGATGACGATAGCTTGAAGTAATATATAATAAGACACTGATCATATTGATTTTTAGGGTGTGTGATATGGCTGAGTCCTCATACTGGTTATCACATTTTACTAATGTGTGTGATTTTTTGACCACTTATACATTTTAAGGGCTGGTGCCAATTAAATAACATTGGCTCTGATCAAGCAAAGCTCTTGAGCATATGTTCAATTTTAGGTATGCAAGTATCCTCACTGAATTCACTGGAATTACTCGTGTACTTAAAGTTTAAGCATGTGCTTAAGTGCTTTGCTGGCCTACAGCTTATGAGAATGACATGAAATAAGACCAGACGAAAAATATAGGGCCAAAATTACCTTTGATGTAAATGGACTCAGTTCAATGGAGTTCCAGACTCCAGTGGTGAAAATGATTCTACATTTGTAGCACTCTGTAAATTTACGGCTCTATATGAGAGATTTCTAATAATATAAATAAAACAAAATCCCACAGCACACTGCTGTGTACCAGTAGTTATCAAAACCCATTCATTTTTACTGTCACACATAGCACATAGCCCCACAGGAAAAACTTTAAGTTCTTATTTTTTTAATGTATTTGAGTCTCTTAAAAAAAAAGAGTTTACATAATTTATCACTGCAGCCAGTTGGAAAAGATATTGCCTGGTTTAAAAAACAAACAAACCAGAAGTCAGTGGAGATTTCTGAATCCCCCAAGCCCCCTACAGCTTAATGAAAACTCTGAAAAAATTAAAATCAGAATTACTCTCCAATCACCCAGTTTGGCTCGGCAAATCATAAAAATGAGAGGAGAGAAGGGTGGAAGATGTTTCAAATCATTACCAGGTTAATAAAAGTGTCATGAATCTCATGCTTTGTCTTCTTACCAGGTAATACGATGTCTTATTACCTAATGCATATTTGTTAGAAATGACCAAATTCAGTGCCAGCCATTAAGACTTCTATTTAAGAAGAACTAGCATGCTGCAGAATCCTGAAATGAATGGAAACAATTTTTTGTTATCGAGCCACTATTAACATATCATCCAGATAGATTAACTGTCTGATACCCATACGCCTTGCTGATCTCAGTAACACTATAAATATCTCTGAGGCCGTTACAAAGCTTCAAAAAATAATTAATGCCCATTGGTGTAACTTTCCTTTCAAATGAAATCGTAAAAACATTCAAAACTGTTGACAAAACTGAGCTTTTATGAAGGCATTTGCTATGGTCTATTTTTCTTCTATAATTTCTCTAGTTTGTAAGTCTTCTGGGCTGTTCATCTTCAGGGAGTTCTGCATTAGAGAAGGAATTAAAGGTTTTAGATTCCACATGAAGATTGTTAGATTGTAAGCAATAAACTAAAACCAAGCCCTTAAAAAACTTAAATTATAGGGGTTTTCAACCTCACCTGTTCTAGTGCTTCTTTTATTAATAATTCTGATGTTTCCACTATTTTGAGATATAACCAGAAAGGAAATAAATCCATTCCCTGAATAAGGCTTATTGGAAAAAATAATTTGAAAATGAAGTTGAAATGTTTATTCTTTCGCCAAGATGCATAATATCAGAAATTCTTATTGCAAAGTAACTAGTATATGTCTTCTTCGGTGGAGAGGGAATAATTTTTTTAAGTAATTCACAAACCATTTAATCTATACCATCAGATGGCCCCCTTTACCCTAATCTTTCTTTTATTATAAGAAAAGCCCCCAATCCCTTCAGACTGAGAGAAAAAAAGTTAAGAACCATTTCCCCCCCCTCCCCCCCCAACTCCTGCACAGTGCTTTAAATAAGAGTTACTTATATTATTCACATAGGAAGCATTTCACTCAGTCATCACCACTGGCAATTTTGCTGATTTAGAAAAGACATGATTGTTTTTGATGGATCAGTCTGAGGGGCGTGCCAAACCTTGTTCTGCTGTTAGGTTTTCGGTTTCAATTTCATATCCCAGAACATTAAATCTCCTGTTTTCTAACAGGTCATAGTCAGTACTCTGCTCTTGAGAAGATCAATTTTCTAGATGCTAGTAAATGAAAGAATGAAGACACTGCTGTGTCAAAAATCATTGCTGGATTCTAGTGAGTTTCATTTACAAGAGAAAAGCGGCCAACAGAGTATTCCTAACAGTTAACCTTCATGCACACAGGCCTATGGAACAGAAAATGCCATCTAGGCCAAAGTTGGTAAAGATAATATCAGAAAGACAAATGATCATGATGGGACACAGAAATGTTCACTACTAGGTCACTGGTTCAAATCCATCCAAAAGTTACTAACATTAAAAAGGTTAAAGGATTTAAGTCACTGAGAACCTGAGACTTTGAGAGATTTCACTGCCATTTATCAAAGAAGACTTAATGATACTGATATTAACCTCAGAAACAAAAGGGCTTGTAAAAGGACAGAAGGAATAGAAGCAACCAAGCATGCAGTAAGTTCACCAGTCCTAATAAGGCAACAAAAACAGAAGTTTGAACCAAGGGGGAGGTGGAAGAAAACATAAGTGGGGAAAATTCTCATTATTAGTAGAAAGAGTACCAGTATGTATCAATGTCACTTTTGGCCCACATAAAGAATATTGACACTATGGGTATGTCTACACTGCAATTAGACACCCGCAGTTGGCCTGTGCCAGCTGATTTGGGCTCACAGGGCTCACGCTAAGGAGATGTTTAATTGCTGTGTAGACGTTCAGGCTCAGGCTGGAGCCCAGGCTCTGGGACCATGAGAGATGGGAAGGTCCCAGAGCTCAGGATAAAGCCAACGCGTGAATGTTTACACCACTATTAAACAGCCCCTTAGCCTGAGTCCTGTGAGCCCAAGTCAGCTGGCACTGGGCCAGCCTCAGATTTTTAATTTCAGTGTTAGACATACCCTAAGTAAATATCCTTTTAAAAGAAAGTAGAGTAATTGCTGGGCGAAAATCCATAATCATTACTGATGATGAGGAAAAATGTTCCAGAAGAGGATCCAGCAACTGAAGAGACATCTGGAGTGGGAGCTAAAGAAACATGAACACGCTTTCCTTGATGCAAATGTGTTGAATACTGCAAATGCAGCTCACACTAGAGCACACATCAATAGCCTCTCAGGAACGCTTGCCAAAACATTTAAACCTCTGTGTCTGTTTAGGACTGAATGCATACGATGATAATGACAGCAGGACATTCAGAAGTATTAGCCTAGGGAAATAACAGCATTTTCAAAGGGAATGGTTTGCAAAGCCTCATAGGGGCAAACGAGTCATGCAGAGGTGACTGGGAACATGGTTTCAATGTCCCATGATGCAGTTTTCTCAAGCCTATAATTTTATCTGCATCCCATAATGTTCTTGTGCCTCTTCAAAAGCACCACAAACTCTCGCATCTGCCACCTCTGTGAGAGTCATAGAATCATAGAAGATTAGGGTTGGAAGAGACCTCAGGAGGTCATCTAGTCCAATCCCCTGCTCAAAGCAGGACCAACACCAATTAAATCATCCCAGCCAGGGGTTTGTCAAGCCAGGCCTTAAAAACCTCTAAGAATGAAGATTCCACCACCTCCCTAGGTAACCCATTCCAGTGCTTCACCACCCTCCTACTGAAATAGTGTTTCCTAATATCCAACCTAGACCTCTTCCACTGCAACTTGAGACCATTGCTCCTTGTTCTGTTATCTGCTACCACTGAGAACAGCCAAGCTCCATCCTCTTTGGAACCCCCCTTCAGGTAGTTGAAGGCTGCTATGAAATCCCCTCTCACTCTTCTCTTCTCTTCTGCAGACTAAATAACCCCAGTTCCCTCAGTCGCTCCTCGTAAGTCATGTGCCCCAGCCCCCTAATCATTTTCGTTGCCCTCCGCTGGACTCTCTCCAATTTGTCCACATCCCTTCTGTAGTGGGGGGACCAAAACTGGATGCTGTACTCCAGGTGTGGCCTCACCAGTGCCGAATAGAGGGGAATAATCACTTCCCTCGATCTGCTGGCAATGATCCTACTAATACAGCCCAATATGCCATTGGCCTTCTTGGCAACAATGGGACACTGCTGACTCATATCCAGCTTTTCGTCCACTGTAATCCCCAGGGCCTTTTCTGCAGAACTGCTGCTTAGCCAGTCGGTCCCCAGCCTGTAGTGGTGCCTGGGAGAAGAAAATGGCAGATGGGAGTAAGGCAGAGAGATGGAATGCAGAAAGCTGTAAGGCAGAAATGGCACGACAGCGAGCTTGGGGGGGGGGGAGGGGCAAATACAGCATGGAGGAGACCTGTACAGGGGGTCCAGAGGAGAGAAGCCAGTAATGGGAAGGAGAAACAGCTGGGAAAGTAGGGACTAGGACACAGAGTGATGCGGGGAGAGACCAGAAATAACCAGCAAAGTTGGAAATTTGAAGGGTGACTAGAGAATGCATGGTTTTCAAACTGTCAGTGATTGCACAAATTATATAATCACAAGCATGCAAATTAGCCTACACGGTTATGTAAATGCAATGCAAATTTGACCTCCAATATTTTGAGAGCTCAATATGGGCATGTCTGAAAATAGTCTATCAGCAATCTGGCAGCAACAGGCATACAGATCTCCACAGCAGGGATTCTCAACCTTTTTTCTTTCTGAGTCCCATCTCTCCCCTCCCCTCCTCCCATAAAATAACTCCACAGCCCAGCTGTACCACAACAACTGTTTTTCTGCATATAAAAGCCAGAGCCGGCATTAGGGGGTAGCAAGCAGGGCAGCTGTCCTTGGCCCCACGCCACAGGGAGCCCCACAAAGCTAAGTTGCATGGGCTTCAGCCCCACACGGCAGGGCTCGGGCTTCAGGTTTCTGCTCTGAGCCCCAGCGAATCTAATGCAAGCCCCGCTTGGTGGACTCCCTGAAACTGCTCATGGACCCCCAGTTGAGAACCGCTGCTCCACAAGATAGCCAAAGGGGTGAGATAGGAAAGATAACTTAGGGGTGGGGTATGTGATGGGTTGTACTGGCCCTTTAAGAATGGAGGGGGCACAAAAGACCTGTTCCCAGTGTTGAAATGAAGAAAGGCTCAGAAAATGACTGGGTAGAGGAAGCAGTCCCAGGGAATTAGAAGTTGGATGAAAGGACACTATTTCTTTAAGGACCCATAATTAGGAGCCCTGTAGTGTAGGGTATGGCAGGGTTCCTTTCTCTTCCAGCCAACTGGGAAGAACTTTCAGGAGGAGTGTTCTATATAGACTGCTTTTCAGATAGCAGCCGTGTTAGTCTGTATCCGCAAAAAGAACAGGAGTACTTGTGACACCTTAGAGACTAACAAATTTATTAGAGCATAAGCTTTCGTGGACTACAGCCCACTTCTTCAGCTGCATATAGAGTGGAATAAATATTGAGGAGATATATATACACACATACAGAGAGCATAAACAGGTGGGAGTTGTCTTACCAACTCTGAGGGGCCAATTAAGTAAGAGAAAAAATTTTTTTGAAGTGATAATCAAGATAGCCCAGTACAGACAGTTTGATAATCATGTGCCAGCAATGCCCCTCTGCCATGTACATTGGCCAAACCGGACAGTCTCTACGCAAAAGAATTAATGGACACAAATCTGACATCAGGAATCATAATACTCAAAAACCAGTGGGAGAACACTTTAACCTGTCTGG
This sequence comes from Malaclemys terrapin pileata, assembly GCF_027887155.1. Lineage (NCBI taxonomy): Eukaryota > Metazoa > Chordata > Testudines > Emydidae > Malaclemys > Malaclemys terrapin. Next base: position 59,781,084 of record NC_071515.1, on the reverse strand, counting down.
TCATTCAATGACAGACCTGCGGGTGGCTATATTACAACAGAAAAACTTCAAAAACAGACTCCAACGAGAGACTGCTGAGCTGGAATTGATATGCAAACTAGACACAATCAACTCAGGATTGAATAAGGACTGGGAATGGCTGAGCCATTACAAACATTGAATCTATCTCCCCTTGTAAGTATTCTCACACTTCTTATCAAACTGTCTGTACTGGGCTAGCTTGATTATCACTTCAATTTTTTTTTCTCTTACTTAATTGGCCTCTCAGAGTTGGTAAGACAACTCCCACCTGTTTATGCTCTCTGTATGTGTGTATATATATCTCCTCAATATTTATTCCACTCTATATGCATCCGAAGAACTGGGCTGTAGTCCACGAAAGCTCATGCTCTAATAAATTTGTTAGTCTCTAAGGTGCCACAAGTACTCCTGTTCTTTTTATATAGACTGCCTTCTCCCACTGAACAATGGGAGACACTGAAAGAGAAGGAAGCCAGTGCCAGAGGCTATGCTCCAGACAGAAAGGTCTGGGACTGGGGGCTTCAGGTGTAGCAGACTGGCAGAAGAAGAACTTTGGGTGTAGAAGAACAGAACTAAGTACGAATGTAATGGGGTGTATTCACCCACTGGAGTCAGTAGGTGAGCTTGTTTGTCTGGTTTTTCTTTTAGCTTCCTTAAAGTTTACAGTATGGTCTGTTGGGGATTGTGTGTTTGGGGACTGTTTGGGAGTGGGGGCCAGGGGGCTTACTAATTGCTAGATGAGTGGGCGCTAGTGAGTAGTCTCTGGCCACAAGGGGGCACTTGAATAGCAACCATCCTGCTATAGGGTGTGAAGGATGAAGAGGGAATCAGTGAAAACAGAGGAGTTGCATTCAGGCAGGCCTCCCCCAGCCAAGAAACATCAGTTGGAAGAGACTGATGTGGAGAGGCTGGAGTGCAAGTAATACTTGAATGTTCAAGTGCTATAGAATGCAAGCCTCAAAGGATAATAGGAAAAGCCTAAAAATTGTATTATGAAGCCCCGATACTAGGTTAGTTTTAGAAGAATAATATTCACCAGAATGCACAAACAGCCCTCTACTTTTCAGAGCTCTGTAGCCCTCTAGCCCCCAATCTGTTTATAAATGTGTCCCTAGAAAACATTACAATTCAGCTACATGGCTTGATCCTGCCACTGTACATAATTTTCAGTAATATATTATCCATTGAACCTACACTGAAAAATCACAATCATCTGTGCTATAAGTTTTTAGCACCTGTTGATAGTTTCACTGATTGTACTGTGGTGTAATGTTTAGGTTTCCAATGCTGTAGGGGAAGGTTTCCATAAATATAAAATATATAAATTATCCGTGGCATTTGCTTTGCTTTAACTGAATGAAAATAATTCCACTCACATGTGGGTTTTGGTGATATATCTTTTTGGTAAAAAAGGGGGGCCTTAAATTACTGACTATGTGGGAAGTGTGCCTTTAGTGGGAATTACATAGGTAAATCCCTAGACATCACATAAAAATATACGCCCAAGTGTCTGCATTAAAACCATGAAAACATATCCATTCAGCTAAGACTGAAAATTTATCCTTAGGTATTCCTGATGTGCCGTGATACAGCAGCACATTAGTTAGACACACAGTGAATTCAGACTAAATCAATAGTAGATACTGTTTTTAAAAAATATACCAGTTGAAGATTCTCTCTTAAAATAACAAAGATGTGGCTTGATTTTCATAAGGTTTAGCACAACTTTGCAAGTGCAAACACCTGCACATGCACTTTTGAAGACCTAATACCTGTGCTTCTAAATAACAGCATCTACCAACAGTGCTCAAAAAGTGTCTGTGCGGGTGCTTATGAAAACACAAAAGAAAGCTTGGTTTAGAGTGCCTTGAAAATATTATTCTATAGAAACCACTCAGTTATCTATGAAAAACAGATTGGCTCCCTGAATATCAAAATACATTTTTACTAATCAGATCCCCCTAAATTCACATAGCTTCATGAGCTCTTTGTTTCCATCTGCTCCCCTTACTTCAACACAAGTGTGTACACTCTTTTGATTCGGATACAGTTCTTACAGGAGACAGTGGGAGCCTTTCCACTGGCTTTGGTGGAATTGGATCAGGACTGTCCCTATTTTGATTTTTTTATTCATAATATGAACATTTGGAATTGTCTCCTGAAGACAAATTTAAAGTTGCTGATTTGTAATTTTTTGTAGCTTATGAAATCTCATTGTGCCCGTGAAATCTCACTCAGGTACGCCAGATGTAGTTTTACTGTCATGGTGGGCTTCCTCTTTTAGTAAAATCCATAAGCGTGGTGGTTAATTGACTTACTGCAGACATCTTTTGAACTGTATGTTTTAGCTCAATTTGCAGCAGTTTCTGCTGTCACCACATAGTAGACATAGATACCCTGGAACTTTTGAAAAAAGAAAAGCCTCCTAATTTACTGCCAGCAGATGTTTTGTTCTCAGACTCCCACAGTGTTGTTCAACTCCAATATTCTATTCTCCATACATGTAACACCCCTATGTCTATGGCAGCAGGTGTTCCATGCATTCAGGGATGGCAGAACAGCAGTTTCTATCTCTGCCTAAAATACAGCTTTCCCCTAACTGTTCTCTTACAATTTCCTTATCCTGCAGATAATTATTTATTTTAAACTATTTCCTCTTTTCTGTCTTTTTTATCTCTGTTTTCAACTATTGTAAAGGTGTTAAGATTGATTACATTCTCTCCATTTCTTCTTAGCCACCATTTGTCACTGTTGTGGGAAAACATCAAAATGAAGGCTACCTCTATTAAATAGGAAACAATATAAATTCCATGCAATCTGTCCTTGTATAAGGAAAAAAGGAACCTTTTCCCCATGCCCAGATTTGATTTCCCCACATAAATCCACACTTGCTCATCCTCCACCAACACCTCATTTCACACTGCTAAAATCTTAGTGAAATGTCTAATTCTGCAAGCAAACTGGTGTATCAAACATTTAAGAAACTATTGCATTTTATCTAGTGAAAGAAACTGTGGTTAGCTCTCTGATAGCAAGTCTCATTGACATGCAATTCATACAAGTTCAATTATGCCTCTGATAAAAACAATTAGAACTAGAACTTAAAAGTTCAGATTAAAAGGTTTGAAAACTTGGAGAAAGTGATTTTTAAAAAAATATTAAAAGTAAATGACTTTTTAATTCTATATATTCATCAATTTGTAAGTTAATGAAATTAATGAAGCAAGAAATGAAATGGAAATACCAGAAGTTGGAACTCCTGTACTTAGTTTACTTGCAATAAGCAATCCCAGAAAAGGCCTGTTACCACCAATTAAAACTAGATATACTAAATAGCCTCATTATGAGTGTATTTCTATTAGATATCCCCCCCACATAATTTACAAATATCTTACATATCTGCCTGAAGGAGCACTTGTTGGCCAGCATGAGCCTGAACTCACACTATAATTGTGCTCAGAATGAGTCTGAAAAATATAGGATTTCTGTTAAGGGCTTTTTTTTCCTGCAGACAATATCTGCTTAGATTTCTGTGTCAACATTACATTCTAATGAATCTCTTGAGAATCTGAAAGATACAATATAAAGACAGTGGGGGCAAAATAGAAATTTCCAGAAAAAAATGTGCTTGAGGTTTTTTCTTCCTGGAGAGACATAGGTCTAACTTCTTACTCCCAGATGTAGGCTCCAAAGTCCCATTTTTAGGTGCCACTGTGATCCAAGAAACTCCCAGTCAGCTGCTGACTAACCCTGTAGGCACCTAAATTTACTCAACACTTAAGTTATTCCAGTAAAAGATCCTACATGCCTATGTTGCTGCCTCACTCTAGGCTTCTGGTACCTAAGCCCCAGAGCGATCCTACTTTGATAGGGTAACAAGCCTTGTGGATGAGAAGAAGCAGTAGATGTGATATACCTCAACTTTAGTACAGTTTTTGACACTGGCTCACATGACCTTCTCATAAACAAACTAGAGAAATATAGCCCAGACAGACCTACTGTAAGGTGGATGCAGAACTGACTGGAAAATTGGACTCACAGAGTAGTTATCGATGGCTTAGGTTAGACATTAGGAAAAAAGTCCTAAATTAAACCCTGGAACAAATTACCTAGGGAGATTGTGGAATCTCCATCATTGGAGTTTTTAAAGAACAGGTTAGAGAAACACCTGTCAGGGATGGTCTAGATAATACTTAGTCCTGCCTCAGTGCTGGGGACTGGATTAGATGACCTATTGAGGTCCCTCCCAGTCCTACATTTCTATGATTCTGTGTCCACAAGAAAGTGAACAGAGTTCTAACACACTTTACGTAGGTCATTAACTAGCCATCCAATAGTAACACTACTAAACTAGAGCTTCATCTGATCACTGACAGGTGAAGAATTCTGCATTAACATGAATTTTCTAAGCAATTCAATCCGTCAGAGGCACTTACAAAACAGGATTTTGTCTGAAATAAGTAAAAGATCCACATACATGGGTCATATGTGAAATAGAGCTCAAGTTCAAGTTCTTTATCTTCTCTAACAAATGTTCTGCTCGTTGAAGGCTTCAAGAATTTATTCAAATGCCAGATCTAAATCTTTTCAGGACAGTTTATTGTTTCCTCTGATTCTGCTTTGGCAGAGGCACAGTATGTTTCACTGTTATCAGAATCCTCTTTTGTTTTCTGCTTAATCCCAGATACAGTAGCCGAGAGGGAAAAAAACAGATACTGCAGTCCACAAAATCTCAAATGTCTTCTCTGCCCCTTCTAATATCCTTGCTTTACTTCTCAAATTGTCAGCACTGATGCCCTGAGATTGTGAATCATTTCAGTCCCAGATGCTTCCATTGTGTTATTCTGAACGTACTTTCTATCAGATCACCATTTGGCTTCTGAAATCCTCCACTTGAATACATGGGTAGTGTCTCCCTCACTAGACTTTTGGGGTATGTCAAAATATGCATGTTATAAATCTCTACTCTTCAGCTTGCTAATATGGTTAGAAAGCAACTTATTTTTCTGAAAGTTTAGATAATTCAGCATTACTCTTGGAATCACTACCTAATATATCAAGACATTCCAGCCCAGGGTCATTGCTGTGAATGTAGAACTTCAGATTACTCACCCTGACAACCAAGGAGTCAACCTTTTAAATCTAGGATTGCTATCATAGACTACAGTTGGGATTTATGACTGAGTTTTTTTCTAATGTGTGCATATCAATGAATCATAAATGGTTCTTCTGAGAGAAGTTGAACTCTGCTACTGAGAGCTTCCTACTGAAAAAAACAACAGCTGGCTGGATTGCAGAGTCACATTTTACATTTTACAAAAGTTGTGCTGAGCCACTTCACTGTTACTTTTAGATATTATCTAAACTATGGGCTGGATTACCCTAGATTCTGATGGCATAATCCAGGGTATAGGACTCCGAGGGTATAGCTGCATAATGCACCCACAACCCTCTCCTCTTGATGAAGCCCATAGCCAGTCAGCACAGCCCCAAGAATGGGCAATGAATACTGGGGAAGAGGGGATGCAAAGGTGGCAAGGGCATGCCCTGGTTCAGCATCTTTCTTAGGCAGTTTCAGCTGGAAACTCCCATACAAGCCCTCTACTGCAACTGAATGTGTCCTCCCCAATAGAGCCTGTAAAGTAAGATAGCAGAGCAAACCCTCTCTCTTTTAGTCTGGGGGTGGCCTCCCATTCATGACCAGTGGTCTCAGCTATCACAAGGATAGGTTCTTATACTGCCCTTATCACTTTTTGCCTTCCAGTAATGCATTAAGCCACATGACTAATGTCTGTCATGTGTGGTTTGTTCTTCCACTCATTTGCTCCTGGGAGGGAGAATTGTGAAGGGTTTTTTGGGAGGTGGAGGATAAACGTACACCCTACTCTGTGCTTAAGTCAAGGAAGGCAAGGTTGAAGCAGTGCACCTTCCCCTTGCAACAGAAGGTGCGATGTTCCTTTAGGAATTTGTTCCACAGTCCTGGGCTAGCCTCTCAAGAAAGTTGTGTCTCGTACATAGATAAGCTTTACCCTTACTGAAGAAAGTTTTATTGTGTGTGTGAAGAGGAATTGTTAATCATAGTTCTCATCCCAGAGCTTCATGTGATCTTTTAGTTATCCTGGGCCCAGGTCATTGAACGCCATGAAGATAAAGACCAAGACCTTGAATTTGACTCTAATTTGCACTTAATCCACTGCACCTCATTGCATCAATGTTGGGGGTGGGGGAGGGAATTGGACTTCATCTGTGTACCAGATACAATAATATTAACAGCCCCCCTTTCCAACTAAAATGTAATACAAGTTTGTTGGGCATCTCTAGAACAAAGGGGATGGAGTAGGCTAGTGAATTTGGCCCCATATTTTCTCTTTTATTACACAATCTATATACTTTCTGAGCACACGTACTCTGAACATTTACATGCATATGGCATATTTAGCATGGAAATGAGGGGGGAGATGGGAATCTTTTCTCTTCATTTCTAAATCTCTTCAGGAAGAGCAATTTTTTGGAAGGCTGAATCGTAACATAATGGTGTCATCGGCCAGAAGGGACCATACAGTCTGACCTCATGTATATCACAGGCCACCAACACCACTCAGCACCTGCACACTAAACCCAGCAAAATATTATAGCCCACAGGAGACTAGATTATGTGCTAGAGGCAGAGTATAGGAGGAATCAAGGTGCATCAGTGCCTGAGGCCCCTGCAGTGGCATGGAATTGAGTGAGATACACCCAGGTATTGCTGACAAACAACCTGCACCCACACACTGCAGAGGAAAGCAATCTACCACCAAGGTCACTTCCAATCTGACCTGGGGGAAAATTCCATCCCAACCCCACATATGGCAGTCAGTTAGACCCTGAGCATGTGAGCAAGAACCAGCCAGCCACGAATCTAGGAGAATTCTCAGTGCCACCTCAGAGTTCAGGCCATCCCCATCCAATGTCCCATCTCCAGCCATTGCTATCCTTGATGCTTCAGAGGAAGGAAATTTGAAAAACAAAACAAAACCAGCATACATGGGGGAGGGGGCAGAGAGAATCCATTCCTGACCCCTGCAGGTGCCTGGCTGAAACACTGAATCATGAGCTTTTAGGAACATAAGACATAAGCTGGAAGTGAGCCTCAGGGCTGCTAAGCACTGCTCCTTACCATCACAAACAACCTATCATAACTTTGTTCAGCTCTCTTAAAATTAAGTTCATTGCCATCACATCTTCTAGTGGGAGGCTGTTCCAGAACTTCACCCCTCCACAGTTAGAACCATTGTTCTAATTGCCAGCCTGAATTTGTTCATCCTATTTGTTCTTGTGCCAGCATTGTCTCTTAGCTCTTCACCCTCCCTGGTGTTTACCTCCCTGATGTATTTATAGAGAGCAATCAGATCTTCTGTAGGCCTTCTTTTTGCTAGGCTAATCAAGCCAACTGCTTCCAATCTCGTCTCCTAACATAGGCCTTCCAGTCCCCTGATGATCCTAGTTGTTCTTCTCTGCACCTGTTCCAATTCATCTTTCTGGAACACTGCACAGCAGAATTGTACACGGTATTCCAGATGAGATCTTACCAGTGCCATGTACAATGGCATGAATGCCTCTCTCTCTCTCTCTCTCTCTCTCTCCTGGAAATGCCTCTCCTGATGCATCGTATTTGCCTTTTGTCACAGCTGCATCACACTGATGACTCATAGTCATCTTGTGACCAACCTATACACCCAGGTCTCTCTCCTCCTCTGTTGCTTCCAACTAATGATGCTCCAAACTTATATGACCTACCTTGTACTATTGGATTTCCTCCCATTTCTAACTCTAGTCTTCAAGGTCATCCAAATCTTCCTGCCTAATGTTTCAATCCTCCTCTGTATTGATGATGCCTCCCAACTGTGTAGCATTAACACACTCCGATATTTTGTGCCAAGGGCATTAATAAAAAATATTAAATAAGATAGGTCCCAAACCTGATCCTGGAGGAACTCCATTAATATCCTCCCTCCAGTCTGATAATTTACCTTTCAGCACAACCTATTGCCTTCTCCCTTTAAGCCAGTTCCTTATCCACTTTATAATTCTTGTACTGATCCCCATCTTCCTAATTTAGCTAATAAAGCATTTGATATGCTACCACATGGGAAATTAAGTCCAACTATGTTTGATCTACTGCACTTCCCTTGTCTGAAAACCCCGTTATTTTCTCAAAGAAGGAAATCAGGAGAGTCTAGCATGAGCTACCTTTGATAAACTGTTGTATTATATCCCCTTTACTATTTACCTCAAATAATGTAATTATTCTTTCCTTCATAATTTGTTCTAAAGCCTTGCATACTACTAATATCAGCCTAATAGCTCTGTAATTGCCCAGATCACCTTTCCCCCTTCCTTAAATATAGGTATGACATTAGCTATTTTCTAATCATATAATCTAATCACTACCCCCAAATAGATACATTTATTAAAAATGCTTGCTAGGGGCCTCACAATCTCATATGCCAGTTCTTTCAGTATTCTGGGATGGAAATTATCCAAGTTAGTCCAATATGAGCGCATAAAGCTCTTTACGTTTTTCTTCCACCTCAGATGTGGTAATTTCCATTTCTAAACACTCATTCAACCAGCTGTACTGCCACAATGCACATGTTCCATATTATCATCTGTATTGAAAACAGGCAAAATATCCATTTAGTTTTTGGGCCATACCGGGTTATCTTTAATCTCCTTACCATCCACACGGCATAGCTGCCAAACCTCATCCTTCCTTATTCTCTTTGTATTTATATAATTAAAAAAAACTCTTATCATTTATTTTAATTTCTTGGAAAGAGCTAATTCAGCTTGACTTTTAACAATTCTCACCTCATTCCTACATTTTCTAACCTCTATGTCTAATATTGTAACTTTCTTTGTTGATCAGCCCCTTTTTCCATTCTCTATAGGCTCTCTGCTTACTCCTAATAATCTTCCCTACAAGTTTTTTCCCCTTGGTTGGGGTGCAAATTTCAGATAGTTTTTTGCATAATTGATCTGAAGAAATTCCAAGCCTCCTCCACATTTAAACACTTGAGTTCTTAAATCCTGTTAAAATCTTTAACTAGTTCCCTTAATTTCTAAAGGTCTGGCCTTTAGAAATAAAAAAAAATCATAGTTGATTATCTGGTTTTAGTTATCCTTCCAATTAATTTAAACTGTATCAATGCATGATCACTCGATCCAAGGTTATTTCCTATGACCAGCTCTTCTATGATGTCCTCACTACTTACTAAAGCCCAAGTCTAAAATTGCATTACCTCACCACATTTGAGGAAGAAAATTATCATCTATCATATCCAGGAATAACAGAGCTCTATCACTATTCGTCGCATTTATTCTCCAATCTATATCTGGAAAATTAGTCTTCCATTATGACACAATTCTCAAAAGTATTTATCTCTCTAATAATATTAAAGAGATCTCTATCCATATCTGAGTTGACCCTGGGGGTCTATAGCAGACCCCTAGCACTCTCCTAGACTGCAAGTCTGGCTGTTTGACTGTACTTCAGATCTACCCAGAGAAATATATAAAATCTGCAGCCATTTTGATCATTCAGCAAAATGCCTATAGTACTCTCAAAAAAGCTGCAGGGAAGAAACAAATAGACATGGGAGAATGTGTTAGAGTAAATTTGATCTAATAGAACTGAAGCAATCTTTAGATATGCCAAAACACTGGCGCTAAAATGAGATATGGTTCATCCATAAATCATTATAGTAGTATGTGTGGAAAAACTGGATAATAACCCAGCCATAACTACCTCAGGCAAAGAGTTTTAGAAAAGGAAAGTAATCTAGTGAATATTTATTTTCAGAAATTGTGGTTAGTGGGAAGAACATCTTTGATAGGATAACGAGCCTTGTGGATAAGGGTGAAGCGGTGGATGTGGTATACCTAGACTTTAGTAAGGCATTTGATACGGTCTCGCATGATATTCTTATCGATAAACTAGGCAAATACAATTTAGATGGGGCTACTACAAGGTGGGTGCATAACTGGCTGGATAACCGTACTCAGAGAGTTGTTATTAATGGTTCCCAATCCTGCTGGAAAGGCGTAACGAGTGGGGTACCACAGGGGTCTGTTTTGGGACCGGCTCTGTTCAATATCTTCATCAACGACTTAGATATTGGCATAGAAAGTACGCTTATTAAGTTTGCGGATGATACCAAACTGGGAGGGATTGCAACTGCTTTGGAGGACAGGGTCATAATTCAAAATGATCTGGACAAATTGGAGAAATGGTCTGAGTTAAACAGGATGAAGTTTAACAAAGACAAATGCAAAGTGCTCCACTTAGGAAGGAAAAATCAATTTCACACATACAGAATGGGAAAAGACTGTCTAGGAAGGAGTACGGCAGAAAGGGATCTAGGGGTTATAGTGGACCACAAGCTAAATATGAGTCAACAGTGTGATGCTGTTGCAAAAAAAGCAAACATGATTCTGGGATGTATTAACAGGTGTGTTGTGAGCAAGACACGAGAAGTCATTCTTCCGCTCTACTCTGCTCTGGTTAGGCCTCAGCTGGAGTATTGTGTCCAGTTCTGGGCGCCGCATTTTAAAAAAGATGTGGAGAAATTGGAAAGGGTCCAAAGAAGAGCAACAAGAATGATTAAAGGTCTTGAGAACATGACCTATGAAGGAAGGCTGAAAGAATTGGGTTTGTTTAGTTTGGAAAAGAGAAGACTGAGAGGGGACATGATAGCAGTTTTCAGGTATCTAAAAGGGTGTCATAAGGAGGAGGGAGAGAACTTGTTCACCTTAGCCTCTAAGGATAGAACCAGAAACAATAGGTTTAAACTGCAGCAAGGGAGGTCTAGGTTGGACATTAGGAAAAAGTTCCTAACTGTCAGGGTGGTTAAACACTGGAACAAATTGCCTAGGGAGGTTGTGGAATCTCCGTCTCTGGAGATATTTAAGAGTAGGTTAGATAAATGTCTACCAGGGATGGTCTAGACAGTATTTGGTCCTGCCATGCGGGCAGGGGACTGGACTCGATGACCTCTCGAGGTCCCTTCCAGTCCTATAATCTATGAATCTATGAAAAAAAAGCCTGGGGTTTGTAGAGGGAGATCCAATAGAAGAAGGATTTTATAGGAGACTGCAGAGAATGGGCATTGAAAAGAGAGAGAGAGAGAGTGTGTCAGAGAAAGTAAAGTGAGGTTGTAGAAAACAAAGACAAAAAGGAGGAAAATTCCTTAAAGCTCACTGGAGGATCGGGAAGAGAAAAAAGGTAAAGAGATGAAGGAAGCAAACGTGGGAAAGGGTGGGGGTAGATGGAAAGTGCTTGCAAAGAAGAGGAACAGACAAATGAGAAAGAGGTCATCAAATGCAGAGGAGAGAGATATCTGGATCTTCAGTAGCTTCTGTAGGAGAGAAATAAATAATCTGAACTAGAAGTACTTGATATAATAAAGAGCCTTATTCAGAAAAATAATTTATGTGCAATTTGGTTAAATCCTGAAATACTGGAAACTAGCTGTACTTCTTATTGATCTAGATACTTCCTTCACCATTTTGGGAATAATTTCTTCTGCATCTATTTTTATAACATTGGTTATTGCCATAGGTGCTCCAGGCCCAGAGCACCCACGGAGTCAGCACCTATGACAATACCTATTGTGCATGCCAACTCGGCATTTCAAATATTTGCCGCTCGGCATTTCCACCAAGTAGTAATCTTTCTATATGACTTATGCACATTAATTTTCTTTTGCTGTAAACTTTCTTCCCTTTGGGGAAAAAATGGCTTGAGAAGATGTTAGGTGAGTAAACACATTTAGCTCTAGGTCTAGGTCAGGCAGTGACTGGAGGCAACAATAATAGTGGCAGTAAATTATTTCTAGCACAGTATGTCATGTATTCCACACGAATAGCTGGCAAACATACCCGTTCCTTGGGCTTCAAGAAGTCTGGGCTCTACTCTGTAAAAGTGGAAAGAGAAGCTTGCATTACATATCTTATCCAGTTTAAAAGGTCCTCATTACAAATATTTCCTTCTTTCAGAGTCCTTTCCCCAGATAAATAACCTTATTAACAATAAGTCTAGGCCTTAGGTTTTATTTCTGCCGGTATTTATTTTTCTGTGATTTTTCATCCTTTCTGGTTTGTTCTCTTTCTATGATGGCATGTGATCTGGGGGAACTCTCTTTGCATGAGATTTGAGAGCTGTCTCTTTTGGAGTATTGTAGCTCACATTGTACTGCTGTACCAACCCTCAGACCTTCACTTGTTAAGCTATTCTATCCATGTTTCCTAATTTAAAAATTACTTCCAACATCTGTTCTGAATTTGTTCATCCCTACTGTCTATTCTTTACACATTATACCATTCTTTGTGCTTGACTGAACATATTACCTTGTGCTGGCATTCTTTATAACAGTTAAAATCATAACTACAGTATTGATATAAATTACTTCTCAATTGATATATTTACCCCCTTCTTTAAATAAACCACATTTAAAGGTTTTTAACCCTGGTCTTGCTATTTTCAATCCTAAATGAAGGAGACTAGATGGACAGGATTTGTACACAAAAAGCCCTGTAAATTATTCCTGGGGGAATTCTGCACCACTGCGTGCACGCAGAATTCGTGTCACTCAGATTTCTTTGCTTCCCCACAAAAAAATTACTTTTGATGAGGGAAGCAAAGAGAAGCCACAAGAGCAGTCACGCATCCCTCCCCAGCAGAATGGGCACGTCATTTCAGGTGCCTGGAACAACACGTGGAGAAGTAAATCTTTGGGAGTGGGCGGGGGGAGGATGCCCCAGCCTGTGGCTCCTACCCTATGCTGGGCTCAGTTACTAGTCATAGGTGGGCTGGTGGTGGGAGAGAACAGGACTTGCTCTTCCCCCGCAAGGAGCAGCTGGGGCCAGGTTAGACCCACTCCCAGAAACTTCCCCCAGCTGCAGGAAACTCCACACACAGACCCCACCTGCTTCCTGCCTCCTCAGCTGTGGGAGGAGGGGTCACTGTTTGTCCACCCAGCCCATGCGCCTCGACCCCCAATACCCCAACCCCTCTGCTGAGCCTCAACCCCTGCAAATGGAGGCTCCCTGCACCTGGTCCCCCACTCTGTCAAGCCCCAGTCCCCCGCACCCAGACCCCCCCACTGAACTCCACACCCCTGCATCCAGACCCCTGCCGAGCCCCTCCCCCTGCATCTGAAACTCCCACCCTTGCACCCAGACCAACCCCCCACTGAGTCCCCCACACTCAAACCACCACCCCGACAAGCCCCACCCCCTGCACCCAGACCTCTACCCCACTGAGCCCCACTCCTGCAGCACCTGGACCTGCCCAATGAGCCCCCAGACACCCAGACTCCCCCTACTGAGGCCCATCTCCCTGCACATCCAGAACCCCCTGCTGAGCCCCAACCATGTTTACCAGGACCCCATCTGCAGAGTCCCCTTCCCCCTGCACCCACAGCCCCCTAAGGAGCCCCTGTGCATCCAGATCCCCCCCAACACCCAGACCCCCCACTGAGCCACCCACACCCAGATAGCCCCACACAGAACACTCTCACTCCACACCTGGATTCCCCCACACTAAGCCCCTCCACACCTGGATCCTGCTGGGCTGAACCTGCTTGCCCCATACCTGGCTCGGGTGCTAGGACTGGGTGTACATGTGAGACTCTGTCCCTCTTGCTTGCTATCTTGGTGCACCTGGCATGGGTTTCAGTGCACACTAGCCAGGACCGGCTCCAGGCACCAGCTGAGCAAGCTGGTGCTTGGGGCGGCAGATTGTTCGAGGCGGGATTCTGCCCAATCCTAGGGCGGTACGGCCGCTTTTTCTTTTTTGTTGTTGTTCTTGTTCCGCTCCGGCCGTCCTGTAGGGGGCGGCGGCGCAGAGAACCAGAGCACCCTGCAGGGCAGTCCTCTTCCTTCCCTCCCCGCCGACCGGAGCGGAGCCCTCGCAGCAGGAGGCGGCACAGCAGGAGGGGCCACGTGGTAGCACCCTGCTGTAGCCCTGGCCGCCCCGTTCCCGCCCGCTCCCTCCCCCTCTCCCATCCCCCTCCAGCTGGTCCCCCTGCTCCGGCCACGCCACAGGTTTTTGGGGTTTTTTTGCTTTGCCATTCTGGCCGCCCCGTTTTTTTTTTTTTTTTTTTTTGCTTGGGGTGGCCAAAAAGCCAGAGCCGGCCCTGACACTAGCAGGTCATGCACAAACTGACCTGTGCATACTCTGCTAGTGCATTCATGTAGTCTCATTTGAAACAGACTAAGGAACTTTTTAAGAGTGTCCATGTTGGCTGGTCAGAGTGCAACATGCTTGTTGTGCTCACTAGAATTTACACCTCTCTGATACGGATTAAGGCACTGAGTAGAGAAGCCCTTAGACACACTGCTCCCTTTCAGGCCAAACTCAGACTTCCTCCTAGTCTTGTTTACATGACCAGCAACTGTCCCTTCAGAAATGTATTCCTTTACCAGTTGTTTAACATGACTCTCCAATAGGGCTTTGTCACTGCATTTGATTTCATTTTATTCTAGCCCTTTCCCTCATTTCATAGGCTTTGTTGACCCTGGTAACAATGGGATCTGTAATTCAGCACCAACACGACTTCTCTAATAGCATCGATGATGGAAACTATTGCATAGATAGGCCTCAGGAGTTTTTACCACCATGTTGTCTAATCCAGGTCCTTGGAGGCTTTTTTTTTTTTTTTTTAAACTAGGCTAAAAGGGAGATGGTGAGCGGGCCTATTTTATGATCCAATTTTTTATGGCTAGATTACTAGGTATCATTTCACTCTTCCCCCTAATTTTTTCTTGAATAAATACAGTTCTTTTTAACAACATATATTTATTCTCACATTTGTCATTAAGATAAGATTTCAAACCATCCCATGGCTGACATATCTGTCCTTGAGAAAAAATCCTCTATAAGCAGCTCATAAATTTTTTTTTCCCAAAGACAACCATTTTTTGTGTGCTTTGCCTTATAAATAGATCCTGGGCATAATTAAAATCTGAGTTTTTAAGCAAAGACTTATAGCAAATATTTTTATAAAGAACAAGGCCTTAAGAAGTAAAACACATCACACATATTCTTCAAACCACAGTATAAGAGAATAGTAAATGACTAAAAGCAAGATGCAGTCTTAATGTAATAACTATGGGTCTGTATAAAAATATTTAAAAAATTTATAGTCAATGTCTTTTTACTTTTTTAAATTACAACATACATATGAAAAGCGAATTTGTCCTTGTCTTATTGAAAAATCAGACCCAGGAGGTTATTGTTCTGGATTATAAATTTTGTTTTATTTAATAAAACAATCAGAAATGAAAACATGAGCTACCACAAGCATAATGATTAAGAATATATGATAGCATGCATCTCTTAAAACTCATTAAAAGTTAAATTAGGCTAGAAATAACTGGAATAATATGAAGTGTGATTGCAGCACTATTTGTATTAATAATGAATTCAGATAAGACTGAGGTGGTATTGGTAGGTCTGGGAAAGCAACCAGATAAGTAAAGGACTATATCTCCCCATCAGTTGAGTATGTGTGTCAGCCATTTGTGGCAGTGGGTACACCTACCTTAGTTACATTCACACCTTCGATTGCAGTGTAGACATACCTTTAAGTCATTCCAGAAACTGAAACTAGGGCAGAATGCAGCAGCTCACTTACTGAGTCATGTTTATTAGAAAGGACACAGGCTATGCACTGGCTGTCTGGTTTCCAAGTGGCAATTAAGGTGTTCCTTTTGATTTATAAAGACCTTTATGGCTCGTACTTGCTTGTTTGAGAGAATCCCTCTCACCTAGTGCTTACTGATACAATTATGATTGGTGGAGGTGTTCAAGCTGAAGCCTCTCCCAATTTCAAAGATATGGGTGTTCCATAAGGGGACCTCAGCAGCACACTACCCTAGGTCCCAAATTGATTGAGTGTGTTGACCTATTTATTTGAGGCTTTGGAGCGGCAGGAGCTTGTGGTTAAGTGGGATTGGGTCATTTGTTTGGGGCTCTGTTTTGTTACAGATTGCCAGTGAGGTTAGCTACGGGGTGGCTGGAAACTGAAATTTCCATTCCACAGGAAAACCTAAAATTTCAAACAAAAACTTTATTCCATATAGGGAAAAAAAATGAAATTTAAAATTTTCTCCTGGAATGGAAATTCCAAAATTTTCTTTTAATAAAGTTGAAACAACGTGTCATTTTGTCCTTTATTGAATGTTTCTGAGGCTCCTCTTGCTGCCTGGAGCCCTGGGAGCCTGCCAAGCAGTAATCTGGTCAACCTGGAGACCCTGGAAACGCTGGCTCCAAGACAGTGTACCTAAAAGGTCAGTCAGGGAGTCCAAGTCTGGAATCTCTAGGAGCCCATGCTCCCCAGCCCCACACTAGCTAGAGTGCCAGGTAGGCAAGTTGGGAGCAGGCAAACAGGTTTCTGATGGAATCCATCTTTTAAAATACTTTTGCATTTTATTTCAATACTGTCACTTCCGCAAAAGAAAATTTAAACTAATAAATGGATTTTTTAATTTGTATTGATTTTATTTTATTTGCACAGTGCATAATTAACCTGTGGAACTCATTGCCACAAGATATCAGAGATGCCAGGAGTTAAATGAAGGGTTAGACATTTATATGGGCAGTGAGTGTCATGCTGTCTGGTATGACTCATGACCACAGGGCAGACTGCCAAAAACACAGCAGACACCCCAAACTGGTAGTAGGCTCTATAATTAGATTTCACCAACCCAGTGACAAACTCCTGGATCACTATGACAGTCTTATGAGGGAGTCACAGACAGTCCCCTTAGACTCTTCAGTCTGTTAAATGGTTGGTTACACCAAAAAATCACAAACTATTTAGGTTGCTTCCAGTCCCAAGAGACCAGTCACTTACACCAGATCAACTGGTAGCCTAGATCTTATACCAAAAACAATGCTTGTAGCCAATTCTGTAATAAACTGTCTAAAGTTTTATTAACTAGGAAAAAGAAATGTCAGTTATTTACAAATTAAAGCAAGCAAACATATACACACAAATGAGTTACCATCTATGATTCCTAAAGATGACAGAGATGTGATAATCTGTCAATTGAAAAGGCCTTTCAGGATAGATCCAGTGATAACCCCTGGGGATCTCTGCCTTAATTTAATGTCTCTGGCCCTTTGGGAGTTCAAAGAGCAAAGAGATGAAAAATCTTCATGTCAACTATTTTTTATTTCCTTTTTCCAGCATTCAAAGGGATGGGACGAGATCTTCTGCATGTTCTTCTCCATGGGTGGATAGGGCAATTAACAAAGGTTTTGTCTTATGATGGCCCACTTAACTTTTGATAGGGGGAGATGGGAATGATTTTGATAGGGGGAGAGGGGATGTCCCAGGTTCCCAGGTTTACAAGTTCAGAGCAAACATTTTCAAAGTTATAAAGCAAAATGTACATATTTCCTTATAGCACGGAATGCAGACATTACAAGTGAGATTAATACAGGGAGCAACTTACAAGCATTTCACAGAGTCTAAACACTGTATATATTCTTATGTAAGACTAAGACTAATACCTGTTTTGAACAAAACTAACAAATCGGTGAGCTGGTCTGGTTTCCAGCTATGAGTTTGTTCTTAGCTAATGCCTATGGCTTGGCCGGAGCTGGCACTTGGGTTGCCAGTATCACAACAAAAACAAGCACTGTTACATTAGATAGGTTGCAAAATGTAAGGGATATGAACCCTTGTGCCTGTGGTCATAAACCACCATTATGTGAGATTGGAAGACATTTCCCTTATGGGCAGGTTATTCCACAGTTGTTCACTATGGAGATTTTTGCACCTTCCTCCGAAGCAGCTGGTACTGCCAAAGTGTTGGCTATAGGAGACTGGACTGAATGGACCACTGGCTTGATCTGGGTGCCAGTGCCTGTTTTCCAAGAAATAAAACCACAAAAGCCCAGAACCATTAGTTAAGGCCTCTTACTCCTTTCTGTCTTTGTTCACTTATTCTGCCTACTTTGTCTGCAAACTCCATTAAAGGATATTAACAAAGTAGAGCACTGAAGGCAGACAAGGAATCTAATTATCTTTTGTTGAAAAGCACTATATGTTTCTTTTAACATCCAACAATAGAGTGAAGAGCATCTATATTTCAAATGAATCTTTGATAAAGGTGAACAACGGGGAAGAAAAAAGTAAGATATACTGTTTTTACTACATGTTTTTATCTTGTCAAAATATTTATTTCTCAGTGTACAGAAGGGTAAATGAAAATGGGTGATGTAGCTGTCACTTTTATATTAGACATCATTTTGCATCCAGCTGTGGCCCTGAGGAAGTTCGTTTTATTTATTTATTTATTTATTTTTTACATGATGATCCAGTTACAAAAAGGACAAGATGTTTCCACTGACTCTTTGAATTAAAATACAAGCTAGAAATAAAATACATTGCATGCATCAGAGATATTGCTTTCCTTTGGGCTTAGTTTATAATTCCTAAATGCTTTCTTGCAAAAATGACACTATTATTTTGATCAGCTGAAGGTAACTGATGTGGAGCTGATTTATTTAAGAGGAATAGAGCCAACACACATACATAGCCAAATACTCATCCCTCTGAATAAAGTCTGAGTAAACAGATCTTGTAGAGGGGACCTATGTGGAGGTTGTATGTGCATTAGTGTTGGAATCCACCCCCCTCCACTCCCCCCACATTAGGGAATAGGATTCCCATGAAGCCTTCCATTGGTTAGTGCTAGTCCTGATCCCTGTTGTGTACGTGGGGAGTTTGATCACTAGATTCATATATCAGAGGGGTAGCCGTGTTAGTCTGAATCTGTAAAAAGCAACAGAGGGTCCTGTGGCACCTTTAAGACTAACAGAAGTATTGGGAACATAAGCTTTCGTGGGTAAGAACCTCACTTCTTCAGATGCAAATAATGGAAATCTCCAGAGGCAGGTATAAATCAGTATGGAGATAACAAGGTTAGTTCAATCAGGGAGGGTGAAGTGCTCTGCTAGCAGTTGAGGTGTGAACACCAAGGGAGGAGAAACTGCTTCTGTAGTTGGATAGCCATTTACAGTCTTTGTTTAATCCTGATCTGATGGTGTCAAATTTGCAAATGAACTGGAGCTCAGCAGTTTCTCTTTGGAGTCTGGTCCCGAAGTTTTTTGCTGTAAGATGGCTACCTTTACATCTGCTATTGTGTGGCCAGGGAGGTTGAAGTGTTCTCCTACAGGTTTTTGTATATTGCCATTCCTGATATCTGACTTGTGTCCATTTATCCTCTTTCATAGTGACTATCCAGTTTGGCCAATGTACATAGCAGAGGGGCATTGCTGGCATATGATGGCATATATAACATTGGTGGACGTGCAGGTGAATGAGCCAGTGATGTTGTAGCTGATCTGGTTAGGTCCTGTGATGGTGTTGCTGGTGTAGATATGTGGGCAGAGTTGGCATCGAGGTTTGTTGCATGGGTTGGTTCCTGAGTTAGAGTTGTTATGGTGCGGTGCGTAGTTGCTGGTGAGAATATGCTTAAGGTTGGCAGGTTGTCTGTGGGCGAGGACTGGCCTGCCTCCCAAGGTCTGTGAAAGTGAGGGATCATTGTCCAGGATGGGTTGTAGATCACTGATGATGCGTTGGAGAGGTTTAAGCTGAGGACTGTAGGTGATAGCCAGTGTTCTGTTGGTTTCTCTTTTGGGCCTGTCTTGTAGCAGGAGGCTTCTGGGTACACGTCTGGCTCTGTTGATTTGTTTCTTTATTTCCTTGTGTGGATATCGTAGTTTTGAGAATGCTTGGTGAATTCATATAGTTCAACTATATGAACTAGATTCATATAGTTCATAGACACACTGGCCACATCTCCGGGCTTCTCTAAATAGGGGCTGAATCAACAATGCTCCAGAGATAACTACAGCATTGCACTGGTACACATGGATACAAAGCATGTTTGTATGGTGTCTCCCCTCCCCGTACAATGGACATGGAATAGGTCTGTCATGTTTAAGACACTGTGTTTTGGTGACTGGGGTAGGGGGACAGTAATTAGCATATAGGAAACGAATAAGGTATGTGATATAGAACTTTTCAATTCCTAAATTTTTAATTGTACTTATTTAAAAAAAAATCATTTCATAACTGCACCCTTTTTCAGATTTCAGAGATCACAAAAGATGTAAGGAGTCCTTTTAAATTCAAAAGCAACAGAGGGTCCTGTGGCACCTTTGAGACTAACAGAAGTATTGGGAGCATAAGCTTTCGTGGGTAAGAACCCCGAAGAAGTGAGGTTCTTACCCACGAAAGCTTATGTTCCCAATACTTCTGTTAGTCTCAAAGGTGCCACAGGACCCTCTGTTGCTTTTTACAGATTCAGACTAACACGGCTACCCCTCTGATACTTTTAAATTCAAAACATCTTATAAAAAGATTTAATTTCTCACACAGATGTCTTTATTTTTAAGAATATAAAGTTTCAATGAAATCCTTGGATATTTTTCCTTCCTTCCTCATTCACATATATTAAATCACCATTCTGATTTATTCTGTAACATCTCTACTTTTTACAGGTTTTTTTTCTGTCATCAACACCATTAGATACTTTAAATATGGCATCATTAGTCTTTTACTGCATAACCTTTAAATAAATAAAAAAAGAGGATAGGATAAAAAACAGACATTTAAAGTATTAAAGATAGAACAAAGAAAACAATGTTAGATCTTTGGCTGGAGTTCACTTTTACTCAGTCTCTGGCTGGAAAGAAAATAGAAATCATTTGGCACCTTTGCAAGAAGTAATGATGATTTACACATGGACTATCATTATCACTGTTTCAGGAAACCATCACACACTCTTCCAGGTGATTAAAACAAGTCTGTAGTTTACGTGGGTACTTGAAACAAAAGCAATATAATTGTTCAGTCATTTTGGTGCCAGATTTCCCTCACAATTTTTTCTCATTCCCCAACCCAATCCTGCAACTCTTATTCACGTAGGGGGAGATCATGCCCTCTTGCAGTCAATGGGAGTAGGATTTCACCCACAAAGTATTTTCAACCATTTGAATAGTGCAGTGCTTTATTTGTGCCAGGGCTTGACAGGACTGCACCTCAGCACCTCGAGGTCTGGCAGTTTCAAACCCCAGCACCTCTGGGCTTGCTGCATCAGTTATGAATGTAACAAAATTGTGTGAGCCCCAGTACCTCTTTCATTACAAACTAAGCACTGGAATAGTGCTATTGAAGTCAGGCGTCACATGGGTACGGGTTGCAGGGGCAGGCCTTTCTTCTCAATTGCCTATTCTGTATTATTGATATGATGTTACCTCTTAATTGCAGGTTGTTTGTCTGTGCCCATTGTGTATCTTTAGGTCCCTTCATGCCTCTCATCTCAGCAGACTGCTTCCCTTTCTGTACCAGTGACCAGAACACAGGCTTCCGCACTCCTACACTCACTACACCATTCTGTTTCCCCTTTTAACAGGGTTGAGGTAACATTCCTTTCAGAAGTAGTACTGCCTACTGCCACAGAAATGGGACTCCCCCACCCCACACTAAAAACATTAATTATAGCAGTAACTTTAGATTTTCTTAAACATATCAGGCCTTAAATATTTGCTATTCAGTTAGGATCTAAAAAGAGAAATTATACCAACAATACAAGCTGTTAAAACTTTAACCGCATCACTTCCAGTTCCTCAAAAGCATGGCCTTTGGGGAGGCTAGCCCCGTGGCTCTGCCCCTTCAGCATAAGGTCCCACTCCCTGAGGCAGGAGCCCTGAGCCCCTCTACCCTGTTCTCCCATGGCCCGAACAGCCCCAGCCCATCGTCCTGCAGCAGCGGCTCCAGCCAGGAAAGGCATAGCCTTCTCTGGCCTATTATACCCGCTGCCCATGCTCAAAAGGTCTGGGGAAGGAATTCTATTCTATTATACTAATTACAAGAAACAAAAGTAGGATTATTTTAAGTTATTCAGGGATCATAGTTATGAATCCCCCTGGTGGAGTCCATAGCAGCCAGCATATATTTCCCCCCTGTAATGAACACTGTGGGCCTAATTCTGCTTTCCGATAAATTCAAACTAACTCTATTGACTTCATGACTGGTTTGACTGAGAGCAGAATTTGACCCTGTCCCACTCTGGCACTTCCCTGGGCAGATGCTGCCTTCTTTTCGCTGAGAACTAGGTCAGCCATTTTCAAATTGTGGTCCAGGAACCATCAGTCATCTGTGGAGCCTTTCTGTAGTTTGCAGAATGAAAGATTTGGGACCTAAGGAAATGGGAAGCGGGGTGTTGAAAAGAGAGGAAGTCAGTGAAAGAATTTTTCTCTAACAAAGTGGCCCACTTAGAATGAAAAACTACACTGAGGGAGGTAGATGGAGGGTTATAATTCCCAAAGAAGCATTTATTAAATTTTCATCTGGTTAACTACTATTTCTCCAAAATCCTTCGAGTTCTCCACTTCAAATGTATTATTCTACTGAATACACAATGTAGATATCATTTTAGTTACTAGTGGATGCACAATAGAGTTTTTTGAACATACAAGTTTGAGGGTTTTTCCTAGGATTTGAGAGCAATGGGCAATGTTCCAGATAGCATTGGTTGGGAGTTGGATGCTTAAGCTTCTTTGACATGTTTTCTTAATGTTATCACATACACCTAGGGATAGTAAGATCTAAATTAACTTGCCAAATGTTGGTGAGAATAACACTTCTGCATAAGGCAGGGATTATTCAACACCCCCCTGCTACTCCCCCAGAGGAACCAAATTTGGAAGTTTTCAGTGTTAAGAAAAACACGGAGCTAATTCTGATATGACAAAACAAGAAATTTAAGTCAGACTTTTTCTGGTCACCATGTAAAAATAAATAAATGTAAGAAAATAGGGAGACAAGATGGGTAAGGAAATATCATTACTGGACCAATATGTGTTGGTGAAAGAGACAAGTTTTCGAGCTTACCCAGAGCTCGTCTTTAGCTTTGGAAAAGATACCCAGGCCAGGTTTACACTCTAGATCTATACTGGTATAACTACATCACTACGGGGTATGAAAAATCCACACCCCTGAGTGACATAGTTATACCAAGCTAATCCCTAGTGTAGACAGTGCTATGTCGACAGGAGCGCTTCTCTCGTCGACATAGCTACTGCCTCTCATGGAGGTAGATTAACTACACTGGCAGGAGAAGCTTTCCTGTCACCCTAGTAGCATCTTCACTAAAGCTCTACAGAGGTGCTGCACTTGAAGACAAGCCCCTTAAGAGTGTCTCAGCTAAATACAAGGTGGAACAGATTTTTAGCATAAGTAGTTAACACATATTTCAATGAACCATGCAAGGTGAAGTGGCGAGTGAACACCTCTGCAGTCATAGCACAAAAAGGGAGGTTAGTGGGTTAGATTGTTGTAATAAGCCATACATCCAGTGTCTTTATTAAATCCATTATTTTAAGTGTCTAGTAAAGTTATCAATTTAAGTTCTTAGGTGTGGCCTTTGAAAGTGCTGTGCAGTTTCCTTTAAGGATGAGGACTGAGAAGTTGGATATGGAGCGATCACTTTGTGAAATGTGTTTGCCCATGGGTGATATGGTGTTTTTGTTTTTTATCATTTTTCTGTGTGAGCTCATTTAAGAGAGTAGTGATTGTCTCGTTTCACCCACCTAGCTGTTGTTGGAGTATTTAGTGCACTGGATAAGGTACACAACTCTCTGTGATAGACATATGTAGGACCAATGAATCTTGAAAGGTTTTATGAGGAGGGTGTTGACCATGGTAGCAGTGGGGTTATGTCTACAGTTTTGCATCCGTTGTTGTGGCAGGGTTTGGTGCCACTTTGAGTTGGTGGGTCCTGGTCTGTGGGGAGACTGCTTCTGATGATGAGCCTGGAGAGGTTAGGGGGCTGTTTGAAAGCCAGAAATGGGGGTTCAGAAAAGCTTTTTTTCAGGATGTGGTCCCCATCAAGTAACTGTTTAAGGGCACCTCACATAGGTTCCAGTGCAGGTAGTAGGTGACAACTAGGGGTGTGCGATAAGAGGGTTTGATTTTTGTTTTCCATATCAAAGCAAATTATTTCAGGATATTTGGGTGGCTCATTCCATGATGTGATCTACTTCTCTTGGGAAGTGTTTGATGAAGGTGGGTTAAGGTGTGTATCTAGGATTTTTTCTTCAGAACATGTTCTGTGGTATCTGAGTGCCTGGATGTAGATAACAGATTTCTTGGTGTGTTTGGGGTTGCTACTGGATCTTTGAACATAAGTGGTGATCTGTGGGTTTCTTGTGTATAGTTGACTGTAGGGTTCCATATTGAAATTGATTGTGGTGTCCAGGAAGTTGATGTGAACGTGGGAGTGTTCTAGAGAGAGTTTAATGGACAAGTGATGGTTATTGAAGTTATGGTAGAAATGTATGAGGGAGTTTAGGTTGTCTTTCCACTGGGTGAAAAATATTATCTGTGTATCTCAAGTATAGCTTTGGTTTTGTGGAGCATTGTTCCAGAAATTCTTCCTTCAGGTGGCCCATATTAAGAGCCATCCTAGTCCCTTGGCTATTCCCAGGGTTTGGACAAAGTGTTTGTTGCTGAATGAAAAATTGTTATGGGTGAGGATGAAATGGATGAGTTTGGCAATGTGTTTGGGGTGGATATCTGAGGGTTGTCCATTTTGCGTTGTAGATATTTGAGGCAGGCAGTGATGCCTTCTTTGTGAGGGATGTTGGTGTATACGGAGATGACATCCATGGTGGCAAGGATGGTGTTCTGAGGGAAATTGTTAATGTTGCGGAGTTTGTGGAGGAAGTCAGTTGTGTCCTGGAGGAAGCTGGCCCTTTGTTTGGTGAGTGGTTTGAGGATGGTTTCTTTGAGTCCTGATATTCCTTCAATAAAAATACTATGGCCAGATATGATGGGTCTGCCCAGGTTGCCTTGTTTATGGGGTGGGTTTGTGGGGGATGTAGTTGTTGAGTTTCTCTTAGAGTTGTTTGGGCAGACATTTGATGATATCCTTAAATTCTCTCACAGAAAAATGATAGACAAAAACACCACATCACCCATGGGTGAACACTTTTCACAAAGCAATCACTCTGTATCTGACCTCTCAGTCCCATCCTCAAAGGAAATCTGTACAACTCATTCAAAAGATATACCTTGGAGCTTTAATTCATAATTTTGCTAGACACTTAAAATCATGGACTTAAAAAGACACTGGAATTATGGTTTATTATAGCAATCTGTAACCCACTTCCCACCCACCCCCCTTTTTTTGTCCGATGACTGCAGAGTTGTTAATTGTCTACTTCACCTTGAATGGTCTCTTGCAATATGTGTTAACTATTTATGCTAAACAATCTGTTCTACCTTGTATTTAGCTGTGACACTCTAATCCCAGATCTAAAGAAGAAAACTTGTCTCTTTCATCAAAAGAAGTTGGTCCAATAAAAGATATCCTCTCACTCACCTTGTCTCTAATATCCTGGGATGAACCCAGCTACAACAGCAATGCAAATAAGAAAACAGAGAGAGCTGGTTTAAGAGAAATAAAATCTGTATTTAATAATAATACCTAATAGCAGTATTTGTACAATGCTTCCCATCTTCAAAGTGTTTTCCACACATTAACTAAGTAATCTTGATAAAACTGCCTGTGTGGGAGCTCATTATTATTTGCTCCATTTTTATACCTTGGTAACTGAGGATATGAGAAATCTATCTTGGATTTACACCACTGTCATATCTGTGGAATCAGAGTACCTATAAATAAAGTGAATTGTCCCAGGCCCAGAGAAGGAACATTTCTTTTGATTTTCCTTGCTTTCCTTTCAAGCATTTCTCCACTCAACCATGAGACAAGACAGAGAAAGAAAATTGTCCCAGAAATATTTGCTGTATCATGCTAGATATTCTCTATACATCCAACTAGGGCAGGACAAACATTCTAAGCACTGGAGTTCACAATTTCATTTTGTTGTATCATGGCATCACAAAAATCATATTGCGCGAATGTGGTAGAACTTTGCTCTCTTGCTCTTTCTAAAGCCCTCTGGACAGTTCTCTCGCCATGAACACTACACTGAAAAGTGTTTAGAAGTTCATGGAAGTGTCAGCCAAACTTTGATTTGTCTTCAGTTTTCTATTTGTGCCAGTGCAGCCTGTTTTTTTTAAATATATAATAGAGTAGTTTGAATTCAAGGAAGCTTTATATTTAAATTACTTGAATAGCATTAGTTTATGCAGTTATTTTTCTAATGGCAGATTCTGAAAAATGTTTAACAATGATGTTGGCATTATCATTGTCTTTAGGTATCTTCATGATGCTGCTAGTTAAATACCACTCTAGTCACTAATCTTTCCACCCAAGCAGAGCTGACCTCAGCTTCCTTCAGGATCTATCAATAAAGTTCCTGGGTCAGCCAGAGAGGGTTGTTTAAGACAAGAGCAAATGGAGGTACTTCCACCTCTTTCTCCTCCACAGGAGCTAAACACACTGATCTTGCAGAGATTCCAGAACCCCATGGCCCGTAACAGTCTATTTCATTCTATTTTTAAAAGTAAAGTTCTGCACACAGGTGTGTCACATGCTGAGATTCTGATGGATGTAAGATTTTAGTATGCAGATTATTATGGAAATGGCAAGGGAGGAAACAAAATAAGTCATTTTTTCTTTTTATTGTTGCACTCCATGCAAGTCTAATCACATCGGGAACTTTTCAAATTAGTATTGTTTTGAGATTAGTTTTCACTACCACAGCTCGAAGTTCACACTGTATCAATATTTCATATCTGAGTAAAATAAACACTTTATATTATACACTCAATACAGAAACTTTATATTAGTGCTGTACTTTCTAAGATTCTTTTTAAACCTACCTACTGAGAGTGATCCATTATATTTTTGGAGAGAAACGTGCAATGGATTAGGGAGAAAAATTCTAATCAGGAAGTAGCTTCTGCTTCTATATGGATTACTTTATCCATAAGCAGAGAAAAAAATCCACTGTGCCAATAATAGGGAGAAGTTTTAAGTTTTATTAACCTCACAACTGTTTTAGAATCTAAGAATAATAGAGATTGGCTACAAAATACACATCTTAAAACTCACTTTATTAGATCCCATCCATGCACACCACCATTCACTAACCTGGTCAGAGGTGGGCTGGAATTTATGTACATACACTTGCCCAGCTGACAACAATACTCCTTAAATACCTGACATAAGTGAACAGAAAGCTGCTTTCTTATTTTAATCACTTCCAGGAGGTCACCCTCTACAAAATATTACTCTGGGATCACCAGTACTGTAATAACTGAGGATGTGCACAGATCACCAACAGTAGAATAAAGTAGTGCTTGGATTTGGTGCCTTTAACATTCAGCAAGAGGTGTCTGCCCTCTCCACTCCTGAAACCAGGTTCCTGAAACCGTAACAGGTTCTTCCCTCTCCTATCAACATGGTCATGGTCAGCGCTAGAAAGTCCTTTCCTCCCTCTCCCACCCGTTGAAAGGAGGGAGAGAGGAGGAAGCTGGAACACAACTATAAAATGCTTGAGTCAATAGAGTCATACTGGCAGACAATTGGCTCTTGGTGTTTTGTCACAATTAGGAGCATACCGACTGGTGTCTTGTCTCACTGATCTTAGAGACATCTGCCTGTGACTGGGCAAGGGAAATGGAATGCCAAGCAGTGTGTTCTCTACTCTAATGCCATGGAGGTGCATGGTGGAGCCAAAGAGAGAAACAGATCACAAAAACCTATCTGGTGATTGAATGTCTGCATGGAAGAGTCCTTCCATCTGAAATCTAGCCTCTTTCTACCAGTAGCATTACAATTCAGCTTCACCCAGCTGAGACATCTTCAGCCTCCTGGAGGAGATGCCTATTCTTGAGGGCCTTTGTACTTTCAAAACCAGCTCAGTGTCATGCTACCTTCCTCAAATGTTAGGGCTTCTTTTCTACATCCTCTCACTTGGTATACTGAGTTTCCTGACAAACAGCTCTCTGCTTGCTCTGAGGCAGAGGAAGCATAGCATTTACCAGTTTTTTCAGCACTAATGCAGACAAACCCATGGCACCATCTACTGCTTCCAGAACACTGGTATCACATTCATGTAGCCCAGGGCTGTATGGTTACAAATTCCTAGGGCACATGTGAGCTCAGAGTATGGATGCTGGTGCTTCAAGGATCCCGCCACAATCTGCCACTATTATATTTGCATACCATCTGCATATAGAAGTATCTCAATGATCACAGGCCAGTTGAATCAGCTACCCTCACTACACAACCACAGGGAAGTTTTGCAGTGGTTTGGGAATCTCTCAGATTGCTGTCCAAGGTTTGAGGGAGAAAGTGGAGAAGAAGAAGAAATAAAAGATTGTATGAAAGCTGAAGTACATGTGTTTGAATGCTATTTCTCTCCTTATAGGGCTCTGGAGAATTTCAAAACAACTGGGGACAAACATTTAGAGTTCCTAATGCGCACTCTGTAACTACGCTTTGTTAGCATCAACTGGAACTATGTGCATGTATTGAAAAGGGAATAGACAAAATTGAGTTCTTCCCTCTGTGAAAAAAATATTTTGATGTCCTTTTCTTTTTGAATATACCAAGAGAGGTGTGATGGATTTCATGCTACCTTCAGATGTCAGTGTCAGATTAGGATGTGATGACAGAGGACATAAGGCATTGTTGGACAGCAAAATGTCTTTGGCCGCAAGCAAGCCTGTCCTCGTTAATTTTATCTCAGCCCCATCTCCCTGATTTGTCACTGGCTCTGAATGCTTCAATCCCCTCTCTCCATAAAAATGTCTAGCTGTCTCTTAAATTCATTTATGCCATTGGCTTTTACGACCTTACTTGATAACTTACTCTGTGTATTTTCCATCCTGAGTAAAATGGCTCTGCTTGAATGAATTCCCTTGTTGCTCTTAATTTCCTAATTTTTAGGCTATGTGGCTGTGTGCTCTGGTTATTAAATTCCTCACCAATGTGAGAATTTTATTTAATGTGTTCTTTATTTTGATTCACTGGCTACAGACTAAACTTTTTCTTCAGGATAAATGGCATTTTTAATTTACTGAAAGACCTATAAAATGTGAATTCCTGTGGCCAGACCTTGAGCCCTTTTTCAGATTGTTACGCCAACTAGAAGTTACAAGTGGTTATAGAGAAACCCTCACTTTTTACATCTATGAGTCTATAGTAGCTACTCATGACCTGGTTTGGAGGTGGATCAGCTGAGAACCAGCACTGAGTCGAACTGTCTGATATCACTTTCTCCCTTGCACTCTTCTGTTCCCCTTCTTTTTCTATGCATTATATAGTCATTCATTTTTCCTTTCTCCTTTCATTTCAATAGTCAACCTTCTAGCATGTCAATTAGGCCATACAAAGGTGTTTCTTATACATCATAGTATATATAGGCTTTCATATATCTATGCAAAGATTATAAACTCCCCAGGATTGTCTTGATATATGTGCTTAGCACAATGTTGGTTCTTAAGAAATAATAAACAATTATAAGAATAAGATGCTTGCTCATTCATCTGTACTGTTAATAACTAAGCTTGTATTATTTGTCAAACTATTTCTGTACCTTTCCAGTGTAAAGTTCCTATGTAAACACATAATAGTCCAGCCCTTCTTCAAAGAGTATTGTTAATAAATTCCATGTTCCGCTCATTCTGGTTTCACTGTTCTTTATTATTAGTTATATATTCCCACTACTTTCACAGATTCCAGTTACGCTGGTAAAATAGGTCATGTACAGATCCTTTTATATTCCCTCGAGAAAACAATAAAGAGATCATCTACCAGTTTCCTTTTTTTTTTCAGGCTAAACATGTAAAATCTTTTAAGCCTTTGCATCATGTGATATTTTACAGTATAAATCTACTTTCCTGCCCTTCTCTGAATTGTTCTGAAACTTGCCTAAACAACCACAACTGTACATAGTACTCTAGCTTTTATACCATATTATTTTTGAGCTTAGTCTATTATTTTAAAGTTATGGTTTCTCCAGTTTAGGGCCAAATCCTGATGGGTGCTGCATACCTGCAGCTTTCACTTGGACAACTGCTCCAGTCTGGTAAGGCTGCTTTGCACTGCTCCAGCTTGAAAATTCTGTCAGGCTGAGAATTCCCGCTGTCTAGGGCAATGCTAGCTAACGTAGAGCTGCCACAAATGCTCCTTCGCTATCTAAGGGATGTAGAGAGTGTGGCCAGGGAAAAGGGGGAATTTCCACACTTCTGCAATTCCTGCTGTGGAACAGCACGTAGGCCCATAAGCACTTGCTCTAAAGTGCACCTCAGGATCAGACCATCACACAGTGACCCTAAGATATTAGCAGAGAAAAGGTGGATTAAAGATACTTTAACCCTCGCCCCTCAAACTGCACAGAGCAGGGAGCCAAGGATCTGGCTTCTAAGGAAGTTTGAATAAATACTTAGCAAACATTTCAGGATTTGAGCTATGAACTCTTCGGTGAAAGAATGTGTCCTTTTTTAAAGGACATATCTGTAAAGCACCGTGCCCATCAATGGTGTTGTAGTAATAATAATAATAATTTGTACATTTGCTATCATCTGTTAGTGATTAAATGAATCTTCCTTCTTTTGACTGCTTTCAGTGTAAGCATCATACCCTTAATTTCCACATCTCTAAATGCTGTAGATAACATTCTTAGAAAATGTAAACAGAGGTTAACATGCTGCATTTGATTTTAATTTCTCCCACAAATATTATGGAGCCTGCATGTTTAGCACTAGAGAAAAAAAATATTCAGTTGTGCTCTTTGAAAGAAAGAGAAATAAGCAGGAGGCCATTTACTATGGATGTGAAAATTATCACATTTTGATTTGCATTTTTGGTGGAGAGACGATAGTAATAAGCAGATAAATAACAAAGTGGCAGAGTCAACATAAAGCAACCAAGAGCAGGAGCAGCCACACCACTGCAATAGGTCAAGCAGTTGCAGGATAGACGTTGGTGAAGCTTCAGATTCAGTGTTAGGCAAGAATGGACATGCATTAAGTATCATTTTGGAACATTTGTTCCCAGTTGTGATTTCGTATATGCTCTTCAGGTGCTTTGTTGGGATGCAGTAGTCCTCCTTTGTACTAGTGGTGTTCATATAAAACACAGATTCTCAACAGGAAAAGTTCATTTAATACACAAAACATCATAGACAAATTTGAATGCTGGCAGACTGGCACTAACTAAAAGTGATAACCATTAGGAAAATTGCATTCATTGGCTTGATTTATTCAGGTCTGGCTGGAATCTCCTTTTTGAACACACAAACATACAACCACATTTTCCAGCCTTCCACCAAAGCATTTCTGAGAATCTGATCATGGAATTGAACCCTAATGGCATTAATTT
The DNA here is from genome assembly GCF_027887155.1 of Malaclemys terrapin pileata. NCBI lineage: Eukaryota > Metazoa > Chordata > Testudines > Emydidae > Malaclemys > Malaclemys terrapin. The sequence continues at coordinate 59,749,695 of NC_071515.1, read as the reverse complement.
AAAAATGTTACATTTCCATTAATTTGCCTTGCACATTTAAAGTTTTGACAACAAAAGGGATAATAGTATTACAGAGGCATAAGTAGCAACTCCATAGTTAAGAGCAAGTCTACATTTTCATTCAAAGCCATACAGCATTTTCTACCTCCACCAACATTTGATTGCAGGAACTGATTTGTTTGCACACTGAGACATTTAAAATAGCGGATGAAAATAATTCATTGCTGAGAATTTAGTGCCAGATTAAAGCTGTTACTCTAAAATCTATGCTACTTAATCAAAAAAGGAGTTAGGTGCCCTTTTGTGCTGTACCTCTAAGGATGTCTACCCTGAAATTAGGCACCCCTGGCTGGCTCGTGCTAGCTCACTCAGGATCATGGTGCTTGGGCTAATAGACTGCTTAACTGTCGGGCTTGGGCTGCTGCCTGGGCTCTGGGACTCTCCCACATTACAGGGTCTTAGATCCTAGGCTCCAGCTGAGCCCAAACATCTATACTGCAGTTAAATAGCCCCATAGCCTGAGCCCTGTGATGCTGAGGCAGCTGGCCTATGCCAGCCACAGGTACCTAATTTCAGTGTAGACATCCTTAGAGGTTTGGCACAAAGTCTGGGGGAAGGGGTGGGGCAAAGGTGGCTTTAAACCACTTTTGTGCCCTCCTGTTTTCATCTTGCTGCACAAGCCAAAATTGCCCTGGCCTAATTCAGGCATCCCTGGAGCCCAGTCGAAGCTGACTGCAGGTGGTGGTGGTGCTAGCCAGAGCTGCTGGGGTGCTAGGGGGCGTGACCCACTCCCTCAAGCCCTTGGCCTTACCCATGGCCCTGGCACATCTCCTATGCCAGGGTTTACAGGAAGGTGGGCAAGGGACCTCAGAGGGCAGACTCAGGGTGTCTAATACAATGCCTACAGCAGGGTAATCCCCCCAGCCAGCTCCAGGACTTTAATAACTGCTGCATAAAGAAATATGATTCTGGAGGAATATAAAAGTTAGCCAGGATTAGAGAATGAACAGAGGGTACCCAGAGCAGAACTGGGGAGAAAATGGGAACCAGAGAGGAGAAGATAGCAGGGAGGGAGGAGGTAGCAGAGAAGGACCTGGCAGAGAGACGGTAATTAAAACCAGGGGAATGGGAAAGGGGGAGAGAACTCAGTTCTGAAGCAAAATCATTGTTATTGCTCATCAGCTTTGATGGACTATTTTTCAATCTATCAAGAGCTCCACAAATTAGATCAGGGAACAGTAGGAGCCAGATTTTTTGGGGGCGGGGGTTGTTCTTCACTCCTCAGGTCCCCATTGCAAAGCCAGCATGTTCTGGTCACAACCTCTCCTTTCCCAATGTGTCCTCTCAGTTGAAAAGGGTTGAGGGTATTGTAGAACTGGCTTTACATATTCAGGAATCCCACTGTGGAATAGCACAAACATCATTTAGTGTGTCTGTGGACCTCCACCAGGATTTTGCCCATTATATTTTGCCCTTTTTTTAAAGATGCCTGACAAATAATTTAACTGTGGCCTTTTCACTGGCATGGGGAGTGATAGCATGGAAAAATGGCATCTTTGGTTCACTCACACTTATTTTGTATGTTTATGCTCCTTGAATGGACTTCATGATTTTGCTTAAGTATGTTGCAGCTATTCCTCTGCGGGTTTTGCTGAGACACAGCATTTTAATGTCATGCTTTTTATGTTGGTGGGTGGAGATTTAATAATTTGTCCATAACTGTGACTGAAATGTCTCCTGTGGTAAAAAGGTGATACGTAAATAGATCTGTTGCCTTTAGCAAACGAGTCAGTGTTCTCTTTTAATGTACCACTGATCATGAGCACTCTATCTTCTGGATTGTTGATCCCCTCTGTGTGGTGGAAAAAATGAAGCACACAATAAGGAAATAGTACACTTTCTGATCAGGCAATATTTGTTATACGCGACCATGATCCATTATGGAATATAGGTTGAAATTGTTTCTTTACATTATAAAAATCTCTGATGAAAGAAATTAAAAATCTCAACTAACATGTTAAGATTTTTCCAAAGTTTAGGCAATCAAAACAGGAAACAGAAAGGCTGACAATTTTTATAGTGTGTGTGTGTGTGTAACAAATTTTCCCTCTGTATCTACTCTAGGACATCCAATGCATGTTTATCACCCAATGCACATGCACACACACACACACACACACACACAAAAAAACCCCTTTTGTAATATTAACAAAGAGTTGTGTTGTCCTGTAATCAGAATAGGTTATGCTGCTATCAGACAAACTTGTGCAACGATCACATAAGCTAAGATGGGTCAGGACAAGTAATTGCTTGTATGGGAGACTTTATAAGATATACTTCTAATAGGTATTGCAGAAAGTAGCACTTATATTACAGTAAGAAGCTCTCTTTTTCATTTGAGTCAAATCTGTATCAGTGCTATAGCATGGAGCTAGAGGGCACTGTGTAGCTGTATTTCAACACAACTAGTTTTGGTCATAGTTTGGAAGTGCAGAAGGACATGCAAAAACAAACAAACAAAAATGCAGAGAAAGGAAAACAACTAAACTGCTTCCAAACTTTCCAAAAGGTTTGTTTCTGCTTTCTATATAACCAGGTAAAGAGAGTCAAGCAGATTGTTATTTTTCCTGAACTGATTTCCTCATTAGGACCAAGTCTGTTTCTTGCACCATTTTGAGCAGCTTTCCCCACTCTGGTTACCAATACTTTGGCCTAGAAATAGAAAATGCTTTCACCATTAAGAGAAATTTTCCTGTTTGAAACCATAATGGGCTCAAAAATGATAAACTTTCTAAAAGAGAAACTTTCCATCTTAATCCATCTTTTCTCTGCATATAATACATGAAATATTTATAGAAACAAGGGGACCTCTTATCTCTCTAGTAGTTCAAACCCTGATATTGGAAGCAGGTATAGTTACGATTAAATAAGGCCAATATCCATGAAAACTTCAGTTCCCACTTTCTTCCCAAATTCAGCCCCTTGTACAGACTGTTTCCTGTAATGTTGTACACAGACTTTCAGTCTCACCTCTCTTGAGCAAATTCTTTTTAAAAAAACAGTCATCCAAATCACTCAATAAAATGTAATAGAGAATGGTGGTCTCTCTCTGCGTTTTTTTAACCAACTCTTGGAATTCTATAGCAGGGATATGATTTTCTACTAAAGTATCAATTGCTCCTCAAAACAACAGCAGCAACACCAATGAAAAATGACCCAGCCTGCAGAAAAATGTTTTATTTCAAATTTGATGGAACTCTTTCACAAATGGTGTTGCGCAGACCCAACACTGGTGCCTGGTTTCTCACTTTTCTTTGTGCCTTCCAGGCCACTGCGCTTGGATCCTATTGGGATCCAGAAAGGTACTAGGCACCTACATCATGTTGCTGAGCCTTACCTCCCATTCAAGTTAATCACATGTGAGGGTGCTTCACACCTTCTAGAATTATGCCTTTAATCTGTCCCTTTGTGGGAGATTGAGCTGTTGTGTCATTGGGGTCCACAAACAGAAATAAGCCTGGCTAGTGTATGTGAGCCTGGCTAATTCCTATACCAGTTCACTACCCATTTCTTCCCAAAAGGCCCAATGGACAACACAAGCACTCTCTATTTCCACCCCAACGCTGACCATCTTTCAGTGAGATACTAAACATTCTCCTGCTCTGGAAAAGGGACTTCCACACCATAACACTTAGGAGGAAGCAACAAAATGCAATTAAGAACAGATTACATAATCTTCTCAAAAATAAATCAGGCTTCCTATAAATTTAAAAAAAAATAAAATACTCTTCTTCCAATAGTGTCAGACAAACAATAAATTTACAAAATGAATCAGTTCTATACAAGACAAGCTAATGAGTGTCATTTGGGTCACATCTTCAAATTGCAAATAAACATTAACCTTTATCAACCTAACATGTTACTCAATAAATCTTCTGCACCGCTGTTCATATTTATCTGCTGTGTCATTTAATATTCTTTTCTGATTTAGCAAACCATTTCTTCCTGTGCCTGACCCCATGTAATGGAAAACTATGGAAGATAGACAGTGGCTAACTCAAGAATGATACAATTTAGAGCTAAACAGAGCTGGAGACCGGTGTTGAAATGCTCCACCCTGATCTTTCAATGTGTCCCATTGAGAGATTCTCCTCTGCAATAATAGAAACTGTTGAGATAAAGATTATATTTAAGGACATTTAAAATGTAAATAATATAATAAAACCACTTCTAGCATTGGTGTTATTTTGACAATGAGTATCTCATCTGTGAAATGGAATATTTATGTGGGCAATTACAAAAATAAAAAAATCCTACCTGCCTCAATTGACCAAAATAAATGCATCCTCAAATGTACGTTTAAACCTATTGAATAGATGATGATTTTGGTATTCCTATTACCAGACAAGGTTGGAATGTGGAAAAGCAGAGTTGAAAACTAAAATGAGACAAAATTTTTGACCCTTAAAAAAATGGTTTGGTTCCAGTTTCTTTATTGGAAAGAGGTGTGGGGGAAGTTCTTATTTTGTTCTAATTTGTGCAACCATCTCCACTGAAGGCAGCATGGGAATGACTCTGGCCCCAACACATAAGCCTCTGACCTAAACAGACCACTTACATACTTGCCTTACATGGCAACATGACATAAATAAAATAAATTTTTCTGACATTTAATCCACCCTAGAGTTGAATTAGTATGAGTCAGCTTTTTAACCATAGGTACATAAGAGCTTGACAAACAACCAGTTTGACACTCTCAATTAGGACTCCCTCCTATGACAATCTTTATGCATATATATCTTATAAGATACATTAAAAGAATGTTACGGTTGCTCCGGCCTCTCCCCCGCTGCTATCACACTTGGCTCCTATGCATGGGCAGTAGGTGAAGCTTCCCCTTGGGGAGCTTAGCCCCTGCCCTACCTCTTCTGGCCAAGGCCCTGCTCCACTCACTGCTATCTGCTCCCTTTCCCATGGCCCCGGCCGGAGCGCGGTGGGGTGGGGTGGGGGAACTGAGAGCTCGGTTGGGGCCATGTAGAGGGACTGAGAGCTCAGCCCCAGCCAGGACCATGGCGCCACCCCATAGCCCCACCCCATTCCACCCCTTCCCACATGGCCCCACCCCTATTCTGCCAATGGTTCTGCCCCCGTTCTGCCACTTCCCCCGCAGCCTGGCCCTCGTTCTGCCACCACTTCACCTCTTCCCTCCGAGGCCCCACCCCCACTCACTCCTTTCCACCCTCCCCCCCTCCCGCTGTGTCCCTAAGACTGGAAAAGCTCTCCAGCCTCTGTGCCATGGAGGGGAGGGAGAGGGAGATTTTTCCATGGGTCCCAAATTGACCAGGGCCCCTGGGCACAGACCCCATGGGCCCATGCCATAATCCACCATTGCCTCATCCCTGCAGCGGCGAGGGGGTTGGTGAGGCTTAGCCTCCCCCAGCCTCCATTACATGCTGCCTATGCTCCTACCTAGCCCTCCCTACCCCCAGCTCCTGCCCCCTCCCTGCTGCTATCACCCTTGACTCCTAGATATCCCTCCACACCACCAGCTCCTGACCTATCAGATCACCCAAATACCTAGAAGAAACCTGCTTCAACACAGAAATAAAATGAACTCCAACCGTACACCCCTAGTTGTCACCTACCACCCCACACTGGAACCTGTGCAGGGTATCATCAAACAACTACAACCCATACTTGATGGGGATCCCATCCTGAAAGAAATCTTTCCTGAATCGCCTCTTCTGGCCTTCAAACAACCCCCGGAATCTCTCCAAGCTCATTGTCAGAAGCAACCTCCCCACATACCAGGACACACCAACTCAAACCGACACCAGACCCTGCCAGAACAACATATGCAGAAGCTGTAGACATCTCTCCACTGCTATGATGATCAACACCCCCCATAACACACCTTCAACCTGCCCATCACAGTGGTGTACCTCTTCCAGTGCACTGAATGCCCCAATAACAAATATGTGGGTGAAACAAGAAAATCACTACGCTCTCGAATAAACTCACACATGAAAATGATAAAAGACCCGTGACTGAACACTTCACAAAGCAGTGTCTCTATATTTGACTCTCAGTCCTCATCCTCAAAGGAAACCTTCACATTTCAAAAGATGAGCCTGGGACAGGTACTTAAATGCATAACTTTGTTAGACACTAAGAATCATGGACTGACTACAGAAACTAGATTTATGGCTTATTACATCATTCTATAACCCAATAACAACTGCTCCCCCTCCCATCTGCCTTTCCTCCCCTCCCTTCCTTTTCCCCTATGACTGGCAGGGTGTTAATGGCCCACTTTACCTTGAACAGTTCCTTGAAATATGTGTTAACTACTTACACTAAACAATCTGTTCTATTTTGTATTTAGCTGTGACACTTTTGAGTACGCTTCCCAGATCTGAAGAAGAGCCCTGTATAAGCTTGAAAGCTTGTCTCTCTCACCAACAGAAGTTAGTCCAATAAAATATATTACCTCACACATCTTATCTGTCTAACATGAATTTTTGTGCTCATGTTTATTTCCAGCCTAGCTTAACTAAGAATAGTGAAAAAAAAATCATTGCCGGATTTCTAGACCAACAACATTCAGATAAGCGTCCCAGTTTTTGAAATGCTCATTTTAATTGTAATTTCAAACTCGTACCAATGAGAGCAGCATATCTAAGTTGCTATCTGCTGTGTACATCTGAGAAGAGAACTTTTCACTTGGATTTAATGTTACTCATTCATGTTATTGTCTGCTATATGGTTTAATACATATAGTTGTAAGAATTCTATAGATAGAATTGAATAATTAAAAAATATCTTATAATAATATACATAGTGTTTATGGCATAGAAGTCATAATACATCAACCACCACTACGAATTAGGGCTGTCAAGTGATAAAAAAAATTATTCGCGATTAATAAATTTTATCACGATTAATCGCACTGTTAAACAACAACAGAATACATTTATTTTAAATATTTTTGGATGTTTGTTACATTTTCAAATATATTAATTTAAATTACAACACAGAATACACAGTGTACAGTGCTCACTTTATATTTATTTTTCATTACAAATATTTGCACTATAAAAACAAAAAAATGTATTTTCAATTCACCTCATACAAGTACTGTAGTGCAATCTCTTTATCATGAAAGTTGAACTTTACATATGTAGAATTATGTAAAAAAAAAACCTGCATTCAAAAATAAAACAATATAAAACTTTAGAGTCCACAAGTCCACTCAGTCCTACTTTTGGTTAGCCAATCACGCAGACAAACAAAGTTGGTTACAATTTGCAGGAGATAATGCTGCCTGCTTCTTGTTTATAATGTCAGCTGAAAGTGAGAACAGGTGTTCTCATGGCACTGTTGTAGCTGGCATTGCAAGATATTTATGTGCCAGATGCGCTAAAGATTCATATGTCCCTTCATGCTTCAACCACCATTCCAGAGGACATGCTTCCATGCTGATGATGGGTTCTGCTTGATAATGATCCAAAGCAGTGCGGACTGACGCATGTTCATTTTCATCATCTGAGTCAGATGCCACCAGCAGAAGGTTGATTTTCTGTTTTGGTGGTTTGGGTTCTGTAGTTTCCGCATCAGAGTGATGCTCTTTTTAGACTTCTAAAAGCATGCTCAACACCTCGATCCTCTCAGATTTTGGTTGCGATTCAGATTCTTAAACCTTGGGTCGAGTGCTGTAGCTATTTTTAGAAATCTCACATCGGTACCTTCTTTGCGTTTCATCAAATCTGAAGTGAAAGTGTTCTTAAAAAGAACATGTGCTGGGGTCATCATTCGAGACTGCTATAACATGAAATATATGCAGAATTTTCATAAACATGCAAAGTTTACATAATATATATTTAGGTACTGCATACATTTATTTTTATTTTTTCTAATTTCAACAATTAATATCCATTTTTATTTTTAATTTTTTTTGGATTTGTAACTATTTTTATTTTTACAGTTGCTGAAAATTAAGGAGGGGCAGGGTTGAGGTTAGGGTTAAGACAGTGCTAATAACAGGGCTGCAGGGGACTCCCAGCATGACCGAGGGAGCCAACACACTGGGGTGCAAGGTGCCACGGAGGTTGTGGTCATGGCCCCGCATAGCAGAGACCTCCCCAGCCAGGACTGCGAGGAGGAAGAGGACAAGCCTAGTTGTTGAATGGCTCTGTCCCAGGCAGGAGCCATTCAGACGTGCGGTGGTCTCCCCAGCTGCCAGGAGCTCGTCCTCTTCCTCCTGCTTGCAGACCTGGCCAGGAGCCTCTGCTACACTGGGCCAGGACTGCAGCCTTCCCCACACTTCATGTCTGCAGGGATTGGATATCACCAGCCCTGCATCAGTGTCAGTGCGGGGGGCCTTCTGCAGCTCTGCTCTTATGGGAGCTGCTCGGCAGTGTCAAGTCGTAGGTGGCTTTGCATATGCCTGTCAACATAAACTTAGGCACCTAGTGGACTTTACCAGTAGAAACTTTGGCACTGAGGGAATTTAGGTACATATAGGGTTAGGCAGCAGCTGAGTGGTGGTTTAGTGAATACAAGTGCTACCTAAATGTTGGATTTAGGTACCTAAGTGGGTAGTTAGGCAACTATGTCTGCCTTGTGAATCTAACCCCAGCAGTCTGTTTTCTTAAGGCATATGCACTTTGGCCAACTTTTAAAACTATTTCAATAAACTTTTAGTAGAGTGCTCAGGGAATTAAACACACATGCACCATTAACAATAATGGGAGTCATGTACATACTGCTATTGTCACTACATTTACAAATTACCTCCAACACTTTATATTCTGAACCAAATGCATTAAGTGCAACGTTTGCGAGAATACACTTCAGTCCCTTTCATTCATACTTATGTTCTGGTCCCCGAACAGACAGAGTATTCTGACTGTGTCAATCTTCGCTGCTAAATTGGATACAAACTTACCAAGATAATTATTCACACCGAGTGCTTATTGTGCATCTTTCTTATTACTATGTGTGGGCAGATTTTGCACAGCTCGTATTTTGTTCACATCAGATTGTGTGAAAGCAACCGATTACCTTTCCTCCCATACAATCACATTATCAGCACAACCCACTTTCTTTCTCTGTTATTCTTTAGAGACCTGTCAGGAAACATTTCAGAAGAGACCTGTCAGGAAAAAGGGCTCTAAAAATCATTAAATAACATTTCCCATTATCCAGGTTCAGTTACCACTGTCTAGCATTGTACAATAACAAGCACCCAGTATTTCCCTTCACTCTGGGAAACAGGAGAAACAACAATAATTTGTTATGTTGCCATTCAAATCTTTAAATTGAACTGGGCTAAATTCTGCCCTCAATCATACAGTTATGACGCTACTGGAACCAATGGACTTGTACAGGAGTAAATAATGAGGGTAGAATTTGGCCCTAGCATTACAAATACAGCAGCTTCTTCTTTGTTTGTTTGTTTTTTTAATTTATTGTATTATTTCTCTTTTACCTTCTTTTAAAAGAACATTGTCAATTTTCGGGGGGCTTTTTAAAAAATCATTCTTTGCATCTTTACACAGCTCCATGTTGGAAAATGGGATATAATCGATTTTCATGGTGTCTTGAATCCACATGTGTCCAAAGAGGGCCCAGCAGGGGGTTGGGATACTTGGGTGGAGGCCATTCTCTTTTAGCAAAACCCTGAGTCTTCCCAATCCCAAATGGCAAGCAGTTCCCCCCAATAATATTGCTGAATGTCAACATCATCTTCTGCAGGAAAATTCTGGTGAGTCTGTAGAGGGATGATTACATGAACAGTAGTATTCCTACCCAGCCACGGTTCTGAAGCCATGGAACCGGGAGAGGGGGATTTCATGGGGTCAGAAAGAAAGGTGGGAAAAATTCCATCTTGGTTTAGCAGCTCCCAATTTCTACGTTACCAGTCTTTTACCAGAGAGGCACTGTCATAACTATAAAGGGAAGGGTAAGAGCTGTCCTGTGTACAGTACTATAAAATCCCTCCTGGCCAGAAACTCCAAAATCCTTTTCCCTGTAAAGGGTTAAGAAGCTCAGGTAACCTGGCTGGCATCTGATCCAAAGGACCAATAAGGGGACAAGATACTTTCAAATCTTGGGGGTGGGGGGAAGGCTTTTGTTTGTGCTCTTTGTTTTGGGTTGTGCGTTCGCTCTAGGGACTGAGAGGGACCAGACATCAATCCAGGTTCTCCCCATCTTTCTAAACAAGTCCCTCCTATTTCAAACTTGTAAGTAAAAAGCCAGGCAAGGCGTCTTAGTTTTACTTTGTTTTCTCAACTTGTAAATGTACCTTTTACTAGAGTGTTTATCTTTGTTTGCTGTACTTTGAACCTAAGACTAGAGGGGAGTCCTCTGAGCTCTTTAAGTTTGATTACCCTGTAAAGTTATTTTCCATACTGATTTTACAGAGATGATTTTTACCTTTTTTCTTTAATTAAAAGCCTTCTTTTTATGATTGATTTTTAACTTGTTTTAGATCCAAGGGGGTTGGATCTGTATTCACCAGGGAATTGGTGGAAGGTTTCTCAAGGCTTCCCAGGGAGGGAATCCATTGGGATGGTGGCAGCGGACCAGACCTAAGCCGGTAGTTAAGCTTAGAAGTTTTCATGCAGGCCCCTACATTTGTACCCTAAAGTTCAAAGTGGGAATACAGCCTTGACAGGCACGTTTTCTGTTACTTGGGGATATGACCTTACTCTGATGGAGAGAAGCCTAACAAGCTCCTCTGAGCCTATTTAACACTAATGAGGTGCACCTGCAACGCTTATTCTGTCTGGAGATGGAGGGGTGGGGGGGAAGAGCTTAAAAAGGAAACCCTGCCACAGGAAGGGGTGGAGAACAGGAATAAGGCTGCCTTGCCTCAGACAGCTGAGACAGGGCTGCTGAGTGGGAGACAGTAACAGACCTCACTGCTCTAAAAGCTGCATGATCCAGCCTCAAATCAGAATGCCCCCAGAAGAGGGAATGAAAGTAGACTCTCATTTTAGACTAAACCGAAAGGGCTGACCAGGAAGACCACCTGATATCCAAGTCACCCTTGCCTCTCTGTTTTCCTATGAACTTCCTTCTTTCATAAGGGAAGAAGGAGGGGAGAGGACTTTTTGTTTGTTTGCTTGAAGAACCTCCCCCTTGGTTGTCTGCCAGGGTTTGAAGAGAAAGACGTTATCAAGGACAGGAAGCAGAGACCCAAGGGAGCCCCTGGACCCCACAGACCTGTTGTCCTTTATTTAAGGCCAACTCACATCCTAGTCCACTGCATCACTCTTGTGACGTTGTGCAGTCTATATGGTTTTATAAAAATATTATAAGTGACTATAATGTAACTGGGATAGGCTTCATGCAAAAGGTCTCTTGTAAGGTATCATTACAAAGCTTAAAATCTACTGAGTGTGATCATCCTATTTGTATAAATGTACCACTCTTGTATCTGAAATTAGAAATATGAAATACAACACTGAGGGCCTATTTTAATTATGCAAAGTGCGGGCCATTAATGGTGGTTTGGAATCTTGATGACCCCCATTAACCAGGACCATTGTCTGCAATTGGCTGTGTTTTACCTGTGAGTCTTCCTGTATATGTGTGTGCTGGCAAGTGGATAATGAAGTCTTGCAGTGACATGTGATCATGTCACCTGAACTGGAATCCATCTTTAACCTGGTGCTTTTCCAGTGGTGGGGGGGGATGGAAACCCAGAGGGACAAAGGGTTCCCACCTTATGCAAAAGATATATAAAGGGGTAGAACAGAATAGAGAGAGGAGAGGAGCCATCATGAAGAATCCCCTAGCTACCACCTGAGCCGGAACAAGAGCTGTACCAGGGGAAAGAATTGTGCCCAGGCCTGGAAGGTGTCCAGTCTGAGGAAAAAACTTACTGAAGCCTCTCTAAGGGTGAGATTATCTGTATTTAGTTTGATTAGACATAGATTTGTGCATTTTATTTTATTTTGCTTGGTAACTTACTTTGTTTATGCTCTAATAAATTTGTTAGTCTCTAAGGTGACACAAGTACTCCTGTTCTTTTTCGGATAGAGACTAAAACGGCTGCTACTCTGAAACCTGTTACTTTGTTCTGTCTGTTACTACTTGGAACCACTTAAATCCTACTTTCTGTACTTCATAAAATCACTTTTTACTTATTAATTAACTCAGAGTATGTATTTATACCCGGGGGAGCAAACAACTGTGCATATCTCTCTATCAGTGTTATAGAGGGCAAACATTTTATGAGTTTACCCTGCATAAGCTTTATACAGGGTAAAACTGATTTATTTGGGTTTAGACCCCATTGGGAGCTGGGCATCCGAGTGCTAAAGACAAGCAAACTTCTGTGAGCTGTTTTCAGGCAAACCTGCAGTAGTTCAGGGGGCAACCCTGGGTCTGTGTTGGAGCAGACGGGAGTGTCTGGCTCAGCAAGACAGGGTGCTGGAGTCCTGAGCTAGCAGGGAAAACAGGAGCTGAGGTAGTCTTGGCACATCAGTTGGCTGCTTCCAGGGGGGTTTCTGTGATCCAACCCATCACAACTCTCTCTACCACTGGATAGCCTTTTTTTGTTTTCATGTATAGTTATGCACAAGTTATTTGGATCATTACAATTATTAGGAGATATGATAGTAGCTTTGACACAAATTACAGTTTAATTACTGGTGTTGCTCTGTATTTATTACCTAGTAACTAGGGCCCAGATTTGAAAAGTTATTTATGCACGGCTCTGCTCAGCATTGCAAGGCCTAAGTGATTTAGTTGGCTAGGTTCCATTTTAAGTAACTTATTTGTAGACACGTAAGAGCCTAAGTCCTATTTACTTTCAGTAAGACTTAGGTTCTTACATACCTAATTCACTTTTGAAAATGGGACTTAGCCATCTAAATAGAATAGCAATGCCTAAAAACTTTTGAAAATCTGGACATAAGTAAATAATTCATTACAATCTCAATTTCCATTCACTGTAATATTTTATGATATCTAAAAAATTAACTTTTGTTATTAATGTATCTTTCAAATAAATTAGGTGTGACACTTGGTGAATATTAGTTCAATTTTCACCTTGATAAGAGGTCCATATTTTATCTTTATAAAAACAGATGCATCTAAAACAGTCACTTATTTAACTATATGTCAATCTGAATGTCCAAATATGAGATTTCAGTTCTTTGCCCATGACTGAGAATTTGGCTTCCTGTGGAATCTGAATTGCTGTGTAATCAATAATTGCACAATTTTTATTTTGGTTACCTCTGAGTGACTGAAGAAGGGTGGCTTGGAGCAAGTCTACACTTAAAAACAAATGCATTGGCACAGCTGCAGCACTTAAGTAGACACTCCTACACTGATGGCACAGTTTCTTCTGTCGGCATAGTTAATCCACCTCCCCGAGAGGTGGTAGCTATGTCAGTGGGAGAAGCTCTCCCCTCAACATAGTGCTGTCCATGCAGGGGGTTAAGTCGGCATAACTACATTGCTCGGGGGGGATGGATTTTTCACACCTTTGAGTGATATTGTTTTACTAATATAGGTTTGTAGTATAGACTTGGCCTTGAATCCCGTAAGAATTTAAGAGGTTTGACAGCAAAGGGCTAATTATATTGGCTTATTTTAATTTTGGTAGCAATACAAGTATTAACCTCAATAGCACCTTCCATCCACGGTCCTCAAAGTGTGCTACAAACATAAACAAGTTAATGGTTATAATATCTCTGATGTATGTAAGTATTAATAATATATGGAGATAAACCTATCTCATAGAACTGGAAGGGACCCTGAAAGGTCATTGAGTCCAGCCCCCTGCCTTCACTAGCAGGACCAAGTACTGATTTTGCCCCCGATCCCTAAGTGACCCCCTCAAGGATTGAACTCACAACCCTGGGTTTAGCATAACAGGCCAATACTCAAACCACTGAGCTATCCTCTCCCCCCATTACTATCCTCATTTTAAAGATGGGGAATCAGAGGCAGAGAAAAAATAAGCAATTTGTCCAGCATAAGAGAATTGGCCTCTTGAGAACTCAGGAATAGACTGTAGATCTCCTGACTCCCAGATAAAAGTAGAAGATCATTCTCCTCCTTTTACAGGTTTTGCTGCCCTAGGTGCTGATAATTTTAATTTGCTTGATGTTTCCAATGGAAAGGCCTGCCAATCAAGCATTCATATCTGGGATTTTATGTGGTTTCATTTGTGTTAGTGAATGTTGCTCCAGAGCTGCAATTTCTTATAAATGTTTTTGAGGAAATTCTTCAGATTGATATTGTTCCACAGTGGCTCTTTGGAAATGTAATTGCCAACAATTTTTCCTACCATGTAATTTCTTGCTTTATTTGAAAAGCAGCATTTCTGAGCAGCTAACATGTTTATTTGCATATGCACATTCTACAGCTCAAAACAACAATCCCGTTCCCTCATTATGGGTTAAAATTTTTCCAGGGCTTTCTAGCGCTTTGTTCTCATCATGCCTTCAATAGCACTAACCTTATGTATATGTCTCTGAGTTATCTTGTTGGCCCAATAACTGTTTAGAGTCTTTATCAAAATTAATTCAAGCCAAGCACCCTTCCTCTCATTATTTTGGTAACACTTCTTGAAAATTTGTACAGATAAATAATATTATTTTCTAATTTACTTTGAGATAAAATTTGTCCTCACGCTTTCACTTGTACAATTCTGCTGATTTCAGTGGGATTGCATATTTGTACGACAGAAGAATACAAGACCCTTGATTATATCCTCCCCCTGGCATTTCTTGAGGGGGTCAAAGGGTTTACACACACAACTCCAGGAGAGGGTTCCTGGCTGAGAATCCCAAGAAGAGATAGGAGCGTTTCTCCAGCCCAGACTTAGGCTTTATCTACACTGGCACTTGACAGCACTGCAACTTTCTCATTCAGGGATGTGAAAAAACACCTTCCGAGCACTGCAAGTTTCAGCGCTGTAATGTGCCAGTGTAGACAGTACAGCAGCGCTGGGAGCCGCGCTCCCGGTGCTGGTAGCTATTCCCCTCGTGGGGATATGTGGCTTGTGCCGCGACTACACAAGCCACATACTTAAGACTTTTTGTGGGATACGGCTTAAGCCACACCCATCGCCTCAGCATTTCCCATTACCTAACTTAGGCAGCTCCCAACTCAGCATTCTGTTTTATGTGGATCCCATTCTTAGGCACCTGTATCATGATGACTAGAACTGAAGTGAGAGGGACGATGTGCCTCAGTGGGATGGTTATTGACGAGACACAGGAAAGGCAGGGAGTTAGGCTGGAAGCAACTTCGTCATAGGGCAGAGCAGTCCACAGGGTTTAATAAAATTTCACTTGTTCAACATAAACTGCATTCAGCATCACACTTCATAAATGAAACAGCATCTGTCTCTCCCCATGTATTGTACAGGAAGCCTAGGTCCCTCATACAGAGCTAATAAATCCACTGGGTGGCAGGCATCTAAAAGTTATGCATTAAAATGCTGTGTTGCAGCAGCTAATTCCCTTTATAGAACTAGCACCTTGCAGGAAAAAAAATCACACTTTCATTGAATTAGCTGTTTTCTGCCTGACTAAAGGAATAGTATAAAACCAAGAGTTTTATCACTCAGATCTCTCAACTATCCTTAAACTATTTTCTTTATGTGTAAGTTTGCTGGTAAAGTATTTCTCCCCACCCCATCATGAAATGTTGTAGAAGTTATTTTTTTTTAATTTTTTTTTGGGGGCGATGGGATGGGGGAAAGGTTGACATGATTTTTTTTTAATAAAGACCATGAACTTTCCACTGCTCTAGGATTTTGCACTGATTGTTTCAATGCTTGTTGCTTCCACTTGACATTTCTCAATAGGAACATGAGACTTTCAATTAGTTTTACTAATACAAAGTTTCTTTCTCCTCTGTTTTTAGGGTCCCACACAGATGGTGCCATCTTTTGGGTAATCACCTCTCTTGACAGACCAAAAGTATTGGTCTTCATTTTGAATGTCCCATCTTCAAGGATTAAGTAGAACTATTCCCCTTGGCTTTGCATTCTTCATTCTTCTTTTGAACATGTACTCTATAAACCTGCATGTCTACTATATTTTTTTATTCTAAAATATTTGGCACTTTTTTCAGAAAACAGAATGTCCACAAGTTGTTTTCCATGCAAATAAGAGTATCATCGGTTCCTTTTTATTTCTGAGAAGCAGCATATGAAAAAGACAACAAAGCTTCCTTTACCTCTAGATAATTACATAAATAATCTAGTTTCATTTTACAGCAAAGGCAGACCAATAACTGAGTTGTAACAACAGACACAACCTACATAAACAAAGGGGTTTTTAATTACTACTATAATTTATGAGATAAAGGTAAAATTACAACTTCTGGTCTTTGACAATATGGGAATTATATCTAATCTTGTACTATAATGTTGGTGAGGCTATAGTATGGTTCCTGTTATGGTATTTCTTACATTGCTTGTCTTTGTGGATTTTTAGTCTATTCCTTTTGAGCCAAGCTGTCTCTTTTGTTCAGTTTAAGTAAGGACTAGAATAACACCTTTTAAAAATGTCAAACTAGAACAGTTCAATCTACATAAAAGACTGCCTGTCCATGCTTGACTGTATAGTTTCATGCACAGTTTGAAAATATCACATGAATTGTCATTGTTCCTCACAACAGTTACTATCTGAGACACAACATTTTCTGGCAGTTATATTCTCAGGGCAACACAGGTATGAGCAAGGTCTGTGGTGCCCTGGTATAATTCAATTTGGGTATGGAGCAAGCAGCTTTTGCCCCTCTACCCACTGTCAAGTGTACCAGAACTAAAGGCTCTATCTAGCTCATAAACTGTACTCTGAGGAAAAGTGGAACAGTAAAAAAATCTAAAGCTCTCTGGAGCTCTGAGATATTGATATACACATCTAATAAATTCTTTAAAGAATTTCTAGATACGGTTAAATGAAAAAAAAAATCACCTCACTGCTGATGTAGGGAATCAAAATACTGTACATTAATTGCTGATGCAGTCATTTTATTAACTCTCCTTTAAAATTTGATAAAATCAAATGCTTAACTAATTAAGCCCCCAACATGAAATAGAGGAAGAAAATGTGTCAGTGTTATAAACTGGCACATTTTGTTTACCTGTGGAAAGATTACCACATTTTTACAATGAAAACAGTTTGAGATTATGCCTGATAATTTGTAATTAACTCCCCAGGGTTTTGAGATCTAATTAATTAATGTTTGTAAAGCACTTTGAGATCTTTGGATGAAAACTATGGTACTATAGAAATGCCAAGTGTTGTTGTTATTGTTGTTATCCTTACAGTATTCCACCACCCAAATCCAACTATGTGGAAAAAATAGCTCTATGCTTTTTGACACCTTGCAAACAGGACTAAATCGCTGATGAATTATCTCTGCAGCAGGAATTTTTATGTGTTTATTTTCTGGATTTTGAATGTAATTTCTTATATGAGTAAACAGAAGACATAAGCAGTGTTTTGAAGATTTATATTAATGTACTTTAAATCCTACATCTCCAGACAAGCAGGTAACAAATATACACATCAATAGTGATGCATTTTATAGTTCCTGTTATAAACAATAAACTTAGCTAATGGCAATTTTCACATTTTCTCCAAAAGACAAAGATCTTTAAATAAATGTTTTAAAAACTTTTCCTCACTTAGGGATACATTTGTAGCTGGCCCTCCACTTGTGCACAAGTGTGAAGTGTGAGGCACACCTGCAGCTAAACCAGAGCTCCTCGCTTAGCTGCTGCTGCTGTTTTTCATTAGTTGTCCCCCAAACTCATTTGGGCTCTGGATTTAGTAGCTCCTGCCCTTTGGCTGGGGGAAGGGGCCTTTAGATGGGGGCAGGCTCACTGCATTTTTCCCCACACCTCCTGATATACACTCACCCCATCTGTGGCCCCATGAAATCATGAGACCTCCTTGTCAGCCTACTGCTGATTCTAGCCAAGGTGACTATCCCCCGTATCAAGAGGAGGATGTTGGAGCGGGAGGTGCTCTGCAACCGTGGGGCCTATTTCCACTCATCTCTCAGGTCACATATCTGGGCAGAGTTTCTCTGGGTCATGTCCGTTGGCTCCTTGGACACTTTTGAGGAGTAGTGGGCGCTGTCTGGGGTTCTCTTCTCTGTGTCCCCCTCTGTCTCCCTGATTTTGACCCTGTGACCCTCACTCCCCTCAACCCAATCCCAACCCTAAATCTGGCTTCGACTTCCACTCCAACCACTAGGCATGGCTACCTGGAGGTAGTGCCTGGCATGAAGAATATAAGGATTATAAAAGAACTGATCTGTTCATAACAAGTAGCTTTTGGAGGCTCTCTTTACTTTATATACATTGTCACCACCACTCAGCTTTGTTATAACTGTTACAGAAATACTGGAATTCATGGATATCCATCTTGTACCTCTTTCTTTAAATGAAGCATGTCTCAAAGGTGAACATAATTATGCTGTTCATTCCTTTTTATACCCATTACAAGCAATACTCCAGCTGGATAACATAAAATAGAAGCAGGTTTACAACAATATTTAAATACAGCAACAAAGGAACAGAAACCACACTATAGAGACAAGAAAGGCAGAAAACAATCCCCTAATGCTAATTACAGGTGAGAAAAACATTCTCTTGAATACTCCAGCCTTTTATATGATGTAGAGCTTGGCCTTTCAGTAGACTGAACTCTCTAGCAATTACTCGGTCCTTCATACTTTCCCCAAGGTGTTTCCATTTCATTTAGGCTCTACTAGGGGGACCAGATAGCAAGTGTGAAACATCCAGATGGGGGGATCTATGGGGGGCAATAGGTAGCCTATATAAGACAAAGCCCCCAATATTGGAATGGTTCTGATAATATCGGGACATCTGGTCACTCTAGACTTTACTGCAAGTATGGAAGAGGCAAGTTACCATTTACCTGTTACTGAATCAGGAAATCTTGCATAATCAGACCCTTAAATTTGTGCATTCAGCACAATACAATAAATAGATGTAACAAACCACAATTTAATCATAGAAATGTAGGGCGTGAAGGGACCTCAGGAAGTCATTAAGTCCAGCCCCCTGCGCTGTGGCAAGACCAAGTGCACCTAGACCATCCCTAACAGGTGTTTGTCCAACATGTTTTTAAATGCTTCCAATGATGGGGACTCCATGGCCTCCCTTAGCCAATTCCAGAACTTAACTACCCTTTTAGTTAGAAAGTTTTCCTAATATGTAACATAAATAACCCTTGGTGCAGATTAAGCCCATTAATTCTTGTCCTATCTTCAGTGGACATGGAGAACAATTGCTAACCGTTCTCTACATAATGGCCCTTAACATATTGAAAGACTGTTATCAGGTCACCCCTGAGTCATCTTTTCTCAAGACTAAACATACCCAGTTTTTTCAAGCTTTCCTCGTAGGTCAGGTTTCTAAACCTTTTATCATTTGTTTCTCTCCTTTGTGGATACAAAATTTATATTCGCGGATGTGGATATCTGCGGAGCTGCAAGGCTCTACCAGGAACCGCAGCAATTAAAGCAGCAGCATGTCAGGTTACCTCTCGCAGGAGGCAGCGCCCAGCCCGTGCAGGTGTGGCTTTACTGACCCCCAGCCCTGCCTAATGGGGCAGGCACCAGGCTCACCGACAGCTGCCTTTGGTCTCACTAGTGTGTGCAAGAAGCTCACACTCTCCTAGACGGGAGTCCCTTCCATGCAGCGGTGTGTGTCTCCTGACCTGGAGCATGCAAGTCACTTGCACACATTAGTGTGATCAGGGATAGCTGCTGGTGTGCCTGGTGCCTGCCCAGTGGGCAGGGCTGGGGGTCGGTACAGCCATGCCAGAGGAGCTGCCCAGGCTGGGCGCTGGCTCCTGTGAGCGGCAGCCTGGATGCTGCTGCTTTCACTGCCGCGGTTCCTGGTAGAGCCCTGCAGCTCCGCGGATATCTGCTTTATATCCTCATCTGTGGATATAAACTTTGTATCCGCACAAGGCTCTACTTCTGGACTCTTTCCAGTTTGTCCACATTCTTCCTAAATTGTGTTGCCCAGATCAGGACACACTACTCCAGCTGCGGCCTCACCAGTGGCAAGTAGAGTGGGACAGTTATCTCCTGTGTCTTACATACAATACTCTTTTTAATATGCCTCAGAATCATATTAGCCTTTTTTGCAGCTGTATCACACTGATGACTCATATTCAGTTTGTGGTCCACTATAACCCTGAGATCCTCTTCAGCAGTACCACCAACTAGACAGTTATTCCCCATTTTGTAGTTTTGCATTTGATTTATTTTCTTCCTAAGTGAAGTATTTTGCTTTATTGAATTTCACCTCATTGAATTCAGACCAATTATCTAATTTGTCAAGGTCATGTTGAATTTTAAATCTGTCCTTCAAAGTGCTTGCCCCTCCTAGCTTGGTGTCATCTGCAGTTTTTATAAGCATACTCTCTACTCCATTATCCGAGTCATTAATGAAACTATTGAATAGTACTGGACCCAGGACTGATCCCTGCAGGACCCCACTAGATACACCTCCCAGTTTGACAGCAAACCATTTATAACTACTCTTTGAATACAAAGAAGTGTTTTTTTTTTACCCACGAAAGCTTATGCCCAAATAAATCTGTTAGTCTTTAAGGTGCTACCAGACTCCTCGTTGTCTTTGAATACAGTCTTTTAACCAGTTGTGCATCCACCTTATAGTAATTTCATCTAGACCACATTTCCCAAATGTGCTTATAAAAATGTCATACAGAACTGTGTCAAATGCCTAACTAAAATCAAGATATATCATGTCTACTGCTTATCCCCCACCTCTAACCACTAGGTTAGTAATCCTATCAGAGAAGGAAATTAAGATGGCTTGGCATGATTTGTTCTTGACAAATCCATGCTGACTGTTCCTTATAACCCTATTATCCACCAAGTGCTTACAAACTGATTGTTTAATAATTTGCTCCAGTATATTTCCAGGTATTGAAGTCAGTCTGACTGGTTTATAACTCCCTGGGTCTTCCTTGTTCCCCTTTTTAAAGATAGGTACTATGTTTGCCCTTCTCCAGGCCTCTGGGACCTCTCTCTCTCCCAGCAGTACTCAAAGATAATTGCTAATGGCTCTGAGATTGCTTCAGATAGTTCGTTAAGTATCCTAGGATTAATTTCATCAGGCCCTGATGACTTGAATATATCTTTTATTTAGATGTTCTTTAACCTGTTCTTTCCCCATTTTGGCTTGCATTCCTTCCCTCTGGTTGTCAATATTAATTGTGTTGTGTATCTGGTCATCATTAACCTTTTTAGTGAAGACTGAAGCAAAACACATTAACACTTAAGCTTTCCGATGTCATCAGTTAATAATTCTCCTTCCCTGTGCAGTAGAGGACCTACAGTTTCCTTCATCTTTCTCTTGCTCCTACTGTAAACAACCTATTCGTATTGCCTTTTGTCCCATGCCTGGTCATGTAACTCATTTTGTGCCTTAGTCTTTATGATTTTGTTCTACATACGTGTGCTGTTGTTTTATACTCCTCCTTAGCAATTTGACCATATTTCCACTTTTTGTAGGATTCCTTTTTGATTCTCAGGTCATTAAAGACTCCTGATAGAGCCATATTGGCCTCTTACTACTCTTTCTATCTTTTCTTTGCATCAGAATAGTTTGCAGTTGTACATTTAATATTATCTCATTGAGGAACTGCCAGCTCTCCTGAACTCCTTTTTCCTTAGATTTTCTTCCCATGTGACCTTACCTACCAGTTCTCTGAGTTTGTTAGTCTGTTTTTTTTTTTAAACTTCGTTGTCCTCATTCTGCTGCTTTCACTTCTTCCTTTCCTTAAGATCATGACATCTGTCAAATGTACCAATTAAATACAAATCTTAGCCCCTTTAATACAATCTTTTTCATCAGAAGTATCTCTCCTAGGGCCCGATCCAGAGCTAATTAAAATCAATGGCAGCTTTTCCTTTGATTTCAATAGGCTTTGGGTCTGACTCCTATTGAATAGTTAACGGAGTCAGTCCAAGTAGGGATTACTTGGGCATCCGTTTGCAGATCTGTGTGTGGCTAAGGGAAATGGCAGATATTAGCATCTCATATTTTTCATTTCATCCTTTGAATCACTCTGCTATGAGTACAAGATCATATTGATAAAATAGCAACAGCAACATATTACAAAGTTCGTTCTATAAAACAAGGGTATTTTCCCTTGCAATGTGTGTGTGAGGAACTGAGGGAAAATAAGCAGCTTTAAGCTTTGAGGCAATATAAGGTGATAATTTGTTTATTTTTTCACAATAGAATTAGATCAGAGGAGGGCAGATATGCAAACATTTGGCTATTTAGTATTGAAATGGATATTTTCGTTATTCCTTCCTGATCTGTAATCATGGTTCAATCTGTTCTTTTAAGAAAATGCTGCTGTCTTAAAAATGTTAATCTCTATTAAATGGTTTTATACTCACATTATTTTCTTTAATAATTGAAACCCTGACTAGCTGATGTTTTGTGTGTATACGTGTAGATCAGTTTTATGTGTGTAGAACAATGATTTGGTGCATCATACATCAAGTTGTTAGCCTGAGGAAAGTGAAAGAATTGCACCACTGATACAGCACCCTCTGTAGGAAAGTCTGAAGGAAACTTCATACTAGTCAGCAGGCGTGAAATATAGGTGTTCATAAAGTGAGTAATCTAAAGCCCATTGAAATGAATAGGAAGAGTCCCACTGACTTCAAAAGGTTTTGGAATCAGACCCAAAATGTAAGACAGCAGAGACCCCTTCTTCATATTTGTGTGCAAGTCATTTAGCAGAGCAGGGGTCACTATATAAATAATGGCAGGACTTTTCAAAGGAGCCTGAGGGACTTGGGCACCCAATCACGGGGTGTTAGGAACCTAACTTCTTTGGGCTCCTTTGAAAAACCCATAGAATTATAATCATATTTAGAACAAGATCCCTATGTCATGATATCATCAATGACATTATTTATCTGAGATGGGCAGTGTCCAAATTTAATGACTACATCAAAAACAAAAGAGGAAGAAAAGGGAGGGATTCTGGACTGAGTCCTAAACCATCATTGAAAAAGTATCCATGAGTTTGTGAAATGATTGCAAGGCAAGAAGATGCAGTAATCTTGATAGCTACATATGCAATTCTTAAGAGGTAAAGCAGAAACATTTCCTTTGGTGGGAATCTGTGGGCTTGTCTACAGAAATAATTATACAGATATACCAGCGAAGCTAAGCTGTGCAGCCGGGCGACAGGCTATCAAGGGCCGCGCAGGCGTACAGCCACAGGGGCTTAGACTGGAGAAGAAGAGAGGTGGGTGGCGTGCAGGGCTGGGGCAGGGAGATGCGCCCCTCTCCCAGCCCCTGGCTGCTGTGGCGAGAGAGGTCTGGGGGGAGACTTCTCTCCTCACTGCATCCTCTGGGCAGCCTGCACTGCAAATCCCTCATTCCTGGCCCCACCCCAAAGCCCGCACCCCCAACTGGAGCCCTGACCCCCCTGCACCTCAACCCTCCGTCCCAGCCCTGAGCCCCCTCCCATACTTCGAACCTCTCATCCCCACCCCCACCACACATCACCTCCATATTGGTGCACATAACAAAACTCATTCTGTACATGGACGTAAAAAATTAGAGGGAACATTGTATACAAGTTTGATTCCCTCTTATTCCAGAACAGGAGTGGCTTTTTCCAATTTAGCTTAAATCATTTTGGAAGTGACATATGCTAAACTAGAAAAAAGGCATTCTTGTTCTGGAATAAGAGTGTTTGCAGGGGAAGTTATACAGGTATAACTACACAGGTATAATTATATTTTCCTCTGGAAAGAAAGACCATGGACTTGAGATGAACTGTAAAGAAAGTAGACTAAAGGCCAGGGTCAGCTATCACAAAATGTTGGATTCTGAATGTTCTCAACTGCTCTGTTAAACCTTTATTAGTAGGAGCCCATGCCCTAGAAAACATTTTTGGTCATACTTTACATTAAGGTTCCATTTATAAATAGTTTATAATGTATCTATAGATAGAATCATAGATTTATAGGACTGGAAGGGCCTTCAGGGGGTCTTCTAGTCCAGTCTTCTGCACTCATGGCAGGACGACGTATCCTGACAGATGTTTGTCTAACCTGCTCTTAAAAATCTCCAATGACAGAGATTCCACAACCTCCCTAGGCAATTTATTCCAGTGCTTAACCATGCTGACCACTAGGAAGTTTTTCCTAATGTCCAACCTAAACCACCCTTGCTGAAATTTAAGGAGAACAAATTAAGGAGAACAATTTTTCTCCCTCTTCTGTGTAAATGTGAAAACTGTTATCCTCTCAGTCTTCTTGTCTCCAGATTAAATAAACCAATTTTTTTCAATCTTCCCTCATAGGTCATGTTTTCTAGACCTTTAATCATTTTTGTTGCTCTCTTTTGGACTTTTTCCCATTTGTCCATATCTTTCCTGAAATGTGGCACCCAGAACGGAACACAATACTCCAGTAGAGGCCTAATCAGAGTGGAGTAGAGTGAAAAAATTACTTCTTGTGTCTTGCTTATAACATTCCGGATAATACATTCCAGAATGATATTTGCTTTTTTTGCAACAGTGTTACACTGTTGACTTGAATTTAACTTGTGATCCACTATAACCCCCAGGTCCCTTTTCACAGTACTTCTTCTTAGGCAGTCATTTCCCATTTTGTATGTGTGCAACTGATTGTTCCTTCCTAAGTGCAGTACTTTGCATTTGTTCTTATTTAATTTCATCCTATTTACTTCAGACCATTTCTCTAGTTTGTCCAGATCATTTTGAATTTTAATCCTATCTTCCAAACCACTCACAACACCTCCTAGCGTCGTATCATCCACAGACTTTATAAGTGTACTCTCTATTCCATTATCTACATCATTGATGAAGATATTGAACAAAACTGGACCCATAATTAATCCCTGTGGGATTCCACTTGATATGCTGTTTCAGCTTTACTGTGAACCACTGATAACTTCACTCTGGAAATGGTTTTCCAACCAGTTATGCACCCATCTTATAGTAGTTCCATCAAGGTTGTATTTCCCTAGTTTGTTGATGAGAAGGTCATGCGAGACAATATCAAAAGCCTTATTACGTCAAGATATATCACATCTACCACATCCCCCGATCCACAAGGCTTGTTTCCCTATCAAAGAAAGCTATTAGGTTGGTTTGTCATGATTTGTTCTTGACAAATCCATGCTGACTGTTATTTAACACCTTATTATCTATAGGTGTCTGCAAATTGATTGCTTTCATAATTTACTCCACTATCTTTCCGGGCACTGAAGTTAACCTGATTCGTTTGTAATTCCCTGGGTTGTCCTAATTCTCCTTTTTATAGATTGGCATTATATTTGCCCTTTTCCAGTCCTCTGGAAACTCACCCATCTTCCATGATTTTTTGAAGATAATCGCTAATAGCTCAGATATCTCCTCAGTCAGCTCCATTATTCTAGGATATATTTCATCAGGCCCTGGTCACTTGAAGATATCTAGCTTGTCTAAGGGCTTGTCTACACTACCCACCGGATTGGCAGGTAGCGATCGATCTAGTGGGGGTTGATAGATGTGATAAATCGACTGCTGAATGCTCTCCCATTGCCTCCAATACTCCAGCAGAACGAGAAGTGCAAGTGGAGTCGACGGGAGAGCATCAGCTGTCGACTTACTGCCTTGAAGACACCCTGCTAAGTAGATCTAAGTACGTCAACTTCAGCCATGCTATTCACATAGCTGAAGTTGTGTATCTTAGATCGACTCCGTGCGGTAATGTCGACAAGCTCTAAGTAGTTTTTAACTTGTTCTTTTCCTATTTTAGCCACTGATCCTACCTCACTTTCACTGACAAGTTAGATATCCAATTTCTACTAAGCTTTTTGGTGAAAACTGAAACAAAAAAGTCATTTAGCACTTCTGCCATTTCCACATTTTCTGTTATTGTTCCCCCCCCTCCTCATTGAGTAACAGACCTATCCTGTCCTTAGTCTTCCTCTTGCCTCTAATGTATTTATAGAATGTTTTCTTGTTAGCCTTTATGTCTCTAGCTAGCTTAATCTCGTTTTGTGTTTTGGCTTTTCTAATTTTGTCCCTACTTACTTGTGTTATTTGTTTATATTCATCTCCTGGTTAAGCTGGGATCTTAAGATCCCTTGCCATACTTCCTATTTTTCTCATTCAGTGGGATTGTTTGCTCTTGTGTCCTTAATAATGTCTCTTTGAAAAACTGCCAACTCTCTTGAACTGTTTTTCCCCTTAGACTTGCTTCCCATGGGATCTTATTTACACTCTCCCTGAGTCTGCTAAAGTCTGCCTTCTTGAAATCCATTTTCTTTATTGTGCTGTTGTCTCTCTTACCATTATTTAGAATCACAAACTCTACTATTTCATGATCACTTTCACCCAGACTGCATCCCACTTTCAAATTCTCAACCACTTCCTCTCTATTTGTCAAAATCAAATCTAGAACAGCCTCCCCCCAGTAGCTTTCTCCACCTTCTGAAATAAAAAAAATGTGTCCAATACAGTCCAAGAAGTTGATGGATAATCTATGCCCTGCCGTATTATTTCCCCAACAGATGTTTGGGTGGTTTAAGTCCCCCATTATGACCAAGTCCTGTGCTTTGGATGATTTTGTTAGTTGTTTAAAAAAAGCTTCATCCACATCTTCCTGATTCTCTACCATGACATCACCCTTTTTTAAATCGCTTTTATCCTTACCCAGAGACTTTCAACAAGTCTGTCTTCTATTTCCATCTCAACCTCAGTCCAAGTATGTACATTTTTGATATATAAGGCAACGCCTCCTCTCTTTTCCCCTCCCTGTCCTTCCTAAGTAAGCTGTACCCTTCTATACCAATATTCCAGTTATGTGCATTATCCCACCAATTCTCTGTGATGCCAACTATGTGATAGTTATGTTTAATAACTATCATTTCTAGTTCTTCCTGCTTATTCCCTATACTTCTCACATTAGTATACAGACATCGAAGATACTGATTTGATTTCTCCCATGTTCTCTCTTCTCTTTCCCTTATCCTTGCTATAATTCTGACCTTTCTCCCAGGTCTGCATGTGTAGACCTGCCCTTTGACTTACCTGTGGGCTTTTGTCTCCTGCCCCCATCAAGCCTAGTTTAAAGCCCTCCTCACTAGATTAGCCAGTCTGTATCCAAATATGTCCTTGATAGGTGAACCCCATCTCTGCTTTGCAGTCTTTCTTCCTGGAACAGCACCCCATGATCAAGGAAGCCAAAGCTCTCCTGGTGACATCATCCTCGCAGCTGGGCATTCATGGCCGGGATGCATCTGTCTCTGCCTGGGCTCCTACCCTTGATCAGAAGGCTTGAAGAGAATATCGCCTGCATCCCCAACTCCTTTGCCCTTATTCCCAGAGCCCTGTTGTCACTTCTGATCTACCCAGGGTCATACCTTGCAGTATCATTAATGCCCACATGGATGAATAGGATGAGGTAGTAGTCAGAGGCCCAGATGATCCTTGACAATCACTCCTAGGCTGCTCTAGAGCAAGCAGCTCTGTCTGTACAGATGAAAAATAGATTTTTGTAAATAAATTATTAAGGAATTGCTATAAAGTCCAATGGGTAAATAGACACCTACAAACATAGCTTATAATCAGGTAAGATATCTTCTACTGATGCTCTCATAATGTCATGATGGAGGCATGGACGGTCTGACCTAGTGGTTGGAGCAGGAGTCAGGACAGGTCAGATACCAGTAGGTCAGAGCCTGAGGGCAAAACTGAGACATGCAGGAGCAGGTTACCAATAGATCAATAGGAGCAGGTGTTGAAGGAGAAATAGTCCTAAGCAGGGAGAACCCAGTTACATGGGCAACTTCCTGTCCTTGTGCTTTGTTGAAATAAGAGCTGGGTTAATAAGCACCCTACAGTTCCTTTAAAGTTTTTGTTTTGTCTCCTCCATTTTCTGACCACCATTTTTCCTCCTTTCCTCCTACACCCCTACCAGATCCTTCTCCCTGACTTCCATAGCTATTAATTTACTGCAGAGCCATTTCTGCTTCTCTCCAAGGTTTTCCGTTCCATACCATGGTTAATTTATGGGATGAATTTTCCTAGCAGTGTCTCATTCCATCAGTTTTTGAGAGTGAATAAATAGTTGAGACAACACCCGGTGTCAAATCCTAACCATCTTACTTGAACAAAACTCTTGTAAACCCCAGAGGGACATTTGTGTGAGTGCAGGATTTGCTCCATAAGCTTTTGCCAATGGTTGCTCTCTACTTATTCTGTTTCCAGTTTACTACTTCCTATGTCATAGTCATGGCATGCACAACAAGTCAATAATTATGTGAGATACAGTAGCCTTCATCCACTATTGGCCTATATATTGCACTATGGTATAAAAACTGCCAACCTTTGATAGATGGTTACAAAGAAAAACCACCATCTTTCCCTGTCCACTCTGCCTCTCCCCCCCCCCCAAAAAAAAAAAAAAAAAAAAAACGAATTAAGAAGGGGCAGGAGTCTTCAGCTCTGGGCATACAGTTGTGATATTGCAAAACTTGCTAGTTTTACCACCAATAAATAAACATTACCTCAAGCTCTGCACTATTCTCTTACACTTGTTTATGCTCACTATAGAATATACCTTGTATAATGCAATACTGAGGATAACTAATTAGTTATCCAAAGGAAAATGGCATGTTACTAAGTAGCCCTACTGTAGCTTATTAGACAGCAAACAGAAATTACTTTCATTGCTTTTGAACCCATGACAACAAATTCTGATAAGTGTGTGTGTGTTAAGACAGATAGAACAAGATTAAAGAAAGTTAACTTATTTAGAGTAAATTTTTAGCTAGTTGAGCTAGGGCACTTGCAGCTCATAAGCACCATGGCTGACACCTGGGTGTTTGTCAATCAGGTTCAAAATAATGCTCTCAGGTGTAAAATACAACTTGTATCCTCCTATGGAAATCTTTTCTGGTTGGAAGGATCTCTTCATGATGGAAGGAAGTCATGACCCCCTCTTGAGTGCAGTCAGTAGTGCCAATTATAGTGGGTAGCCCAACTGAGCAGAAACAAATAGCAGCTCCACTTACTCTTTCTGTCAGAGCTTGTGCACTGAGTGGAAACTAAATTATATATTGATGTTGGGCATTGTCTCATCCAGAACTGTGTGTTCACTGCAGTGAAATGGTTGCCTGAATAATACTGGTCATGTACGCTGTCCTTTGAAAGGAAACAAAATGCCTGACAAATTAAAGTGAACGGCTCAGTTTCTGAATAAAGAAAACTTGTTTTGGGACTTGCTCTCAAGCTCATGAGACAAGACTGCATACAGCCCTAATATTTTCTTCCTGAGATAGGAACTTCCAGTGTACTGTTCTTGGTTCTCTCTTCATTTTCATCTTTTATAACAATAAACAATAAAGCAGTTATAAATGACAAAATGCAAAAGATGGACAAAGTTGAGATAAAATAACTACTTGAACATCTTCCCATCACTGAAACTGGACTTTAAAAAGATCTTAAAGCTCTGGTGCCCTGCCCACACTGGTATTCCAACAGTGGGCTTATTGATGGAACTGCACTTGTGATAGTGCTATAGTGGGAAATTTCCTGGAAAAAAACTAATGCAAATTCACCAGATGAACCTGAATTGTTCATTTTCCCCACCTCAAACCCTCACCTACTCCTTCTATCACCAATGACATTTCCCCCATCCTGTCTGAAACCTACATTTACAGTTCAGGGGAAATTGTTTATAGACCTGTGCAAATAATTGACTTTTTCTGGTTCAGGGGCCAAACCCAAAACTCAGGAAAAAAATGTGGTTCGGTCTGAAACTGATATTTTTTACCAGCTTTTCTCACTGAAATACAAAAAACAAAAAAACAAACAAATTGTTTCAGGTCAAACAAAACATTGAGTGTAACCCAAAATGAATTTCTTTTCAGTATTTTGGTTTGGGATGGTTTTAAAATTTAGCAAAATTTCTAAATAAAATGTTTCTGAACAAAATTTTGAAATAAAATATTCATTTAATAATTATCTAAATGAAATATATAGGGGGGGGGGTTTCAACAAAAAAATCCCTCCCCCCTTTTTTTTTGGCCAAAACTCCATCAGCGTTAAACTCAGCTTGAGTCATGTTTTATCAAATGCTAAACACAAATCACATCAGATTTTATTACAAATCTGCTCCAGCACATGCTTGCTCAGCCTGATGTGTTAAATTATCCATTTTTAAAACCTGATCATGTTTATTCGAGCAGTGTCTAGTGGCTGTATCTGCAATGCATCTTAGGCACATAAGGCCAACATTTAGATGCCACTAGATCCTCAAAACCACTGCTCAGCTGCTCCCTAACCCTGTAGGTCTAAAGTTCCCTACGCACCTCAGGCTATGTCTACAGTTAGAGACAGGGGTGTGAGTCCCAGCTTGTGTAAACATACTTGCACTAAGTCTCATCAAGCTAGTGTGCTAAACACAGCATGGGAGCCAGAGTGGCAAGGGCAACAGTGAGCAGCAGCAAGGGCTTGCTGTGCTGAATATGTGCCCAGGGGTTCAGACAAGTTTGTACTTGGCATTGCTAGCTCATGCTGTTGCTCACTGTTGCTCATGCTACCCCCGCTACACTATGATTTTTAGCATGCTAACTTGATGAGAGCTAGTGTGAGTATGTCTACACCAGCTGGGAATCCCCCCCAGCTCCAAGTCTAGAGATACTCGAAGTTTCCACTGCTAAAATCCCATAGGTACCTAAGTTTGCACCACTGGGCATACATAAAACCACCTAAATCCTGATGCCACTGAGCTGCTCAGCACCCTAGCTCACACTTAATTCTGGCAGGATTCTCAGACTAGGCTTCCCCCATCTATCTTGCCACAGGACCTGATTTGGTAGGCATTTTCAGAGGCTGCCTAACAGATCAAGCCCCACACTAAAAACAGCCGGGGGCTAGCAGGTCAGGAATTTTATGGGGTGGCTGACGTACATCCAGTGGTCATAACCCATACCTGGGAATCCCCACTGCCTGATTTGGTGCAAGGACTCGACCCTAGGTCTTCCATCTGCCCTAACTGCAGTATGGCAGGCACCAGCGGACAGACTGACTCACCTCATTTCTTCAGAAACAGTTCTGTCAGGATTTCACAGATGCAAAATCCCAATGTAAATGACTGTTTGTTTTCAGCAAAGAATCATTTTAATTATAGCAAAGCTAAGGGATTGAGTCTGCTCCCACTGACGTCAGTGGGAGTTTTGTTATTGATTTCAATGGCAACAGAAACAGGTGTTAATATAACAGAACAGAATAGGACAGAGTCAGACATAACATAGTCAGATACTGCCCATTGTCCCCGTACAATTCTTTCAATACACTGACATATAGGCCTCCAAACACCTTGGCTGTGCCAGTCTCTAGAAGCTGCCAGTGGGAGAGAAGGAGTTGTACTGAACTGTGTCAAAATGTATGATGGTGATTTTATGATGTGGACAAACAACCACCAGATGGGCACTAGCGCAAACTTATTTCATTTGACCTCAGGATGATTTTTAGAGGATTTCCCCCCAACTATTTCTAACCCACTTGCTCTTACTTTTTCTTATAGTTTTCCCTCATCTAACAAAAAATGCTGTCAAGAAAGAGGAAAGAGAAGCTGCTCTTCCAATTAATCTGAAAATCAGGCACCACTCCCCATGCATTTCATAAATAATTTTCAACATATATTCAAGAGCCACCCCCCTCACTACCATGACAACTTCTAAGTTCTAAACCATCACACACAAAAATGGCGAGCAGAGTAGAAATGGCTTTGTCCCTCCTACCCCGCAACACTGTTTTCAAAGACGCTTATAATTTTTATAATTTACTAGCAACTCTGTTGGTTCAGTGTGTACATACTGTAAAATATATTATCCATACCTATAAATGTATTGTTTTTTGCCAATCAGACAGAACCAGGAACTTGACAATACTCTATTTTTTTCAGTGCATGAAGGAATCCTTGTCAGTACTTCTTTGTCATGTCATTTGGGGTTGGTTTCTAAGATTGTCAATGGTGCCATTAACCCACAGATGTTTTCAAGATATTGCTATAATAGCAGCTATGTCCAATAAGCCCACATTTATTTTTCTCCTCAGTTTATTAATTGTAGATTTGACTGTCTCCATTTGCTAAATTTATCACATTACCGAGACTTCGGCACACATTGTTCACATCTCACCATACTCATTATCCAACTAAGGCCTTCATAGCATATGGTCCTCTTTTCTTAATTGCATTCACGGCTAGGCATCAAACTGAGCTAATCCTTCAAACAGTCAGGCTAATCAGTACAACGTATATGACCACTGTTTGCACACATGCTGTTAAAAAAAGGAGAATAGGACTTAAGGAGATACACAAATCAGAAAATGCTAGTGAATTCCAGTAAGGCTGTTTCTTTCTTTTTCCATTATTTGAAATGTACCTTCTCTCTTATTTACATCTCAGAGTAATTTTTTTCCTATACAAAAATATTAGGATTGGACAATGTCCTAAACAACTGACCCTTAACTATAACTCATGTCTCCAGTTAATGCCTCCCAAGAGAGAGAATTTAAACAGAATGACTAACACTACTCATTTTGTTACCACCACTCATTGGAAAATACAGGGTAGATTATTTTTGGCAGTCTTTCCTTCTTTTAACCAGAATTTATGGTGCCATAAAAATAGAGATATTGGATTTTGTAATTACCATTAAGCACTAGTCTTATTGGAAAAAGGTCTCATGCAGCCTATAATTTATTCATCATACCTCTGACATATATGCAGCAAGCCTGTTAAATCATCTCAGGCATGTTACCTAAGAACTAGGAAGGAGATAAGGTAAGGGGAGAGAGATTAGCTTTTATATTTTAAAGGCCTACTTGGTTGCAGGCTATATGAACCAGAGCCAATAGAAATTTATATCTGAGTATTGTTAAATAAGATTCTGTTTGAGGTTTGCTTATCCCAACACTGATAGGTAATACATAGAGCTTTACCATAATTTAATTAATACCATGCATGACAGAAGTTTAGTGGATCTCTATATTTTCTCTCACCAACTTATTTTATCTAAGGCAGCTGAAGATCATTGCTTCTTCAGTCAATTGCATGACTTCATTATCCTAGAGCTAACAGCATTCTTTTAAAGAGTTTTCTTTTGCTAAAAATTCTGATTTCACAGAACATAGATTGCAAGTAAGATGCCGTATGTATCCACCTTAAAGTGGAATGTTCATTGGATCAATTAGCAACCTACTGATGACAGACTGTTTTTCAATTTAAAATCTTAAATACCTATTTTGATCCCAGCCCTGCAAACAAATACACACACACACACTCACAACTTTACATGCACATGAGTAGTCTCATCGAAGGCATCAGTCTGACCATTGTTTTTGTTATGAAAGCATCAGAGGAATGAAATGATAGCAGTTTTCTCAGTGGAACATGCTAGAGCCATACCCCATTTCAATTGTTAAATTAGGAGTTAGGGCATTGTTTTATCAGATCAAATCCTGAACTATCTTTAAATAAACATTTCAAACACAAATATTACAAATCCTCAAAAGCCTTCCTGTGATAGGGCGCACTCACCCCACACCAGACTGAAAGGGATTAACGCCACTTTGTGGGCTGAGGAAGCCATGCCCCCACCTCCCTACTGGGCATGCTCCAGCTGTACCAGTATAAAGGAGAGCAACCCAGGTCAGTCTGGAGGAGATGCTGGCAGAGAAGGACATGTGCCAGGAGCTCCTGCTGAGGACAGCCTCCAGCCTCTGCCAGAGGGAAGCAGAGATGTAGACCACAGTCTTGGACCCCAGCAGCCCACAGAGCCCCAGGGAGCAGCCAGTGCTGCAGAACCAATGCCTCCTGGACTGCAACGCCCGAGACTGTGGTAGGAAGTGACCCGGGGCAGTGTTGGAGCAGTATCTCCCACCGGAGTAAGCTTGGCATGTTTCAGTGGGACTCCCCGCTGAGCTGGCAGCTGGTTCTCCCACCGCTACTAGGGCCCTGGGTCGTGGCCTGGTAGAGTCGGGTGGGCCCGGGACCCCCTACCTGGGCCACCGGCCCTCCTTCCAGTGGTCCCCATGAACACTGTCCGTTGGGCCACACTGCCCTGACAGTAGGGGCAAGTTTCATAGACTCCGGCCGCTAGGCCGTACTAACCCGAATGAGTGGGGCCTTTTTTGTAAACTCTGGCCATTGGACCACTCTACCCCATAGCTAAGCCCAGATGTGCGGACTTGAGCTGAGGAAGTTAGGCATGTAAGGTGCATGCGCCAGCCCCTATTCCCTGAGAATATTCACTGGACAGGGCCCACCTTAACTGTGTCACACTTCCTTAAAAATTAGTTTCTGGAAAACCAATAAAAGTTACCCCTCTTCTTTCTCAGTGGACCATACTGTAATGTTCATCCAGTTAAATGGATTTTGATTCTTGTGCTCTCGCAACAACCTGCTCTAAATGCAAGTGCTCTACATCCATACTCTACCTAGTACTCTTAGGGCTGGTCTACACTTAGTCCGGACTTCGGACTAAGGTACGCAAATTCAGCTACGTTAATAACGTAGCTGAATTCGAAGTACCTTACTCCGGACTTACCGCGGTCCAGACACAGCCAGAAGTCTCCCCCCGTCGACGCCGCGTACTCCTCTCGGCGAGCTGGAGTACCGGCGTCGATTGTGAGCACTTCCGGGATCGATCCGGGATCGATTTATCGCGTCTTAACCAGATGCGATAAATCGATCCCAGAACATCGATGGCGTGCCTCCGGACCAGCCAGTAAGTGAAGACTAGGCCTTACATAGGACTTTACCACAATAATGAACTAATAGCAGATGAGGAGATGCTGTTATTGGCTTTTAAGTAAAGAATTGTAGAATTTTAAGCTCTTGTTTTAACTTCACTTACACCGTGTATGTCTCAGAGTTTACCATAATTGAAATGAGAGAGTTGTGGAATGCAGTCCTCTTTTTTAAATGAAGAAAAATTATCCTTTCACACACATCCACATTTAGGCCTCATTTCTTATTATTAGAGTCTCAACTATATAAATTCTGTAAGGGGACAAAAAGTCCTAAAATTGTGATTTGATACTTCAGATAGAACTTTAGACTAGAAATCAAGTACTTAGTATAGTTTCATACCTTCTGAGTTTATATAGGGAAACATTACCTCAAGATAACCATTTAAAAAAATTTATTCAGGCAATTTATCCCTGAGGCAGATCAAATAAATTTGGCCCCATATGTGAAATAAACCAATTTAAATTCAGCGCGGGCATAACTTCATTGATTTCAGTGGAGTTATGCCAGCAGATAACTTGGGACCCATAAAACCAAAATCACTGAACATATAATTTAAAGTTTAAGCTGTTTAATACATTTTGAAAGTACGCAGATGATGGAATCAGAACACACAATCAAAGTGCTTAGGGTTATATGTGGATAATATATACCGGTACTTGTCACTTGTGTACTGTCTCTCCTTGGTGCAGGGAATGTCTTTTGGCTCAGTCCTCCAAGCTAGTGTGTTCTGTCAACACCCACTGAAGTCACTGGGAGTAGTGGACATGAAGTACCCTACAGGGGAGAACCCTCTGTCTGATTTGCACAGCGTTGAGTAACTATTTAAGAAATATTAACACCACAAACCATAGAATACTTGCTTGTAAACACTTTGGGCCATAATTTGATCTTTACTACAGAAAACACACTGCAATTAAGAAAAAACATGGGCTTCTGGTTTTTTAGAAGCTCTTTCAAGCTTTGTAAAAGGGACTGCTTGGAGTCTTAGATTTTCAGATGCAGATAATTAAGTTCTGCTTTAGAGACTTATTAAAATAAAATGCACAAGAGACTAGACAGACTGTAACAAGCACGATAGAAAAAATCTAGAAATACAGAGAACAAAGCTGCAAGGCCTGAATGACCTTTTACTGTTCCTGAAATTCTCACATTACGATGTTTGAAAATGAAGATTGCCAAACAGATGGAGCTGTTAACCAGTTTAGAAAACAACACGACATACACACAAAACAGCTTTAGGGAGAAACTTGCATTTCAGATGAAATGCTACAGGTCAGTTATGATCAATCAAAAGCCCAAAGAGATAGCAGAAGCCTCAACCTTTTTTTATACAAGCCAGAAGATACAGAAGGCATAGATCCAAATCAGCTGTAATTTTTCATCCACATGATACCCCCACTAGTCCTGGTAGACAGAAGATTATATGAATGTCTCTGAAGAAGGGAATTGAAGTTGGCAGAATGATACCAGCCTGCACTGACTGCCTTCATTTTTTAAAATAGTGTATGCATTGAATAAGTGAGGCCAATTAAATCCTATGAGGCCTAAGGAAATGGTGCCAGCAGTCAATTACTGTTTGAGAAAATGGTGTTAATAAATCCAGATTTTCACATGAAAACTAAAAGAGAAATTCATCTTCCATTTTTTCTTAAATGGAACCTAAGTAGAACTCTTCAGACACACTTTCCTGTGGACTGAAACTAACAAACGTTGTCTGCTGCCAGTTAAATACTAGGTTTTGTGCTCACAGAAAAATGCAGTTTTCAAAACAAAACAAACTGTGAATGTCATGGCAAAGCACAAGGTCGAGGCAAAAAGGTGAGGGTCTTTTCCGGTGTCATCTTTTTAAATCTTGAATCTCAGCCATGTGGGGAAGAGTAGTCAGTTTTACAACTCAGGGTGGGGAGGGGAGAGACAAAGAAAGGGGAAGAGAACAATTGCACAGATATTTGTGTGGAAGAATCTTAGTGTATGTCTACACAGCAACTAGCAGGGCCTCCCAGAGGATTCAGGGGGCCTGGGGCAAAGCAATTTCGGGGGCCCCTTCCATATTAAAAATATTATATTCTATATTCAATACTATAGAATACTATATTCTCGTGGAGGCCCCTGTGGCAAATTGCCCCACTTCCCCCCCCCCCCCCCCCCCGCGGCCCTGGCAACTAGACACCTGCGGTTGGCCTGTGCCAGCCGACCTGGGCTCGCAGGGCTTGGGCTGCTGGGCTCTTTCATTGTTCAGTAGACCTCCGGACTCGGGCTGGAGCTTGGGCTCTGTGACCCTGCAGATTGGGAGGGGGGGGTAAGTACAGGGTGATACCACAATTCCAATTTATGTCACACACCACACAGTCTATATCAGAGGTTTTCAACCTGTGGGGCACCCTCTCCAGTGGTGTGTGGAGGAACATTTGGGGGGTGAATGACGATGCCATGTGGCTCGTGCCAGCCCCATGCGGCAGGCCCCGGGCCAGCCCATACGAGGGGCAGGGAAGGAGTGCCACCTCCACTCCCTGACTCATCTCAGCGGGCCACCCAGCTTGTGGGTCAGTGTCAACGCCCCCATTTCCTCCATGCCCAGCACTGGTTCCGTCCCCAGAGACTGTCACATGCGCCTTTCCCCACCCTGAAAACCTGAGAGGGGAGGGGCAGGTATTGGCCCTACCCTAGTGCTGCCACCTGGCTGCAAGATAGAAGCAGCCCAGTGTTGAGGAAGCTTTGGTCATGCCTTTGGTAAGTATCTGTGTCTTTGAAACTTACAATTGTAGGTAATTTAAAGTTGTGTTAAGGTCTCTGTTAGGTTTATGAATAGGCTATCAAGAATACTTTTGCATGTGTCTATTTTTGTCTGGGTAGAGTGGGTTGTTGTGCGGTGGGGGAACAACCAAAAATTGTAACTCAAAGTTACAATGGTCTATATACATCTTTACTAGCTACTATCATCTATACCTCTTGCATGCAAAGATCAATCGCTTTGCAGATTGCATAAGGCAAGCTTGTTTCTGCTTACTTTGTTTACTATAAATATGCCCACAGTAGTTAATTTAGTTAGTTTCAGCTTCCCTTCTTTATTATAAACATAGTCACAATAGTTAGTTGTTTCAGGTAATTGCGTGTTCGGGGCTTGTGCAGCAGTTAATTGTTCAGGCATGTCTTGTCTTAACTTGGGCCTGCCTATGTCAGCTAAGTCCACTTCACAAAGACAAACCTTACATGGTTTAGTGTATATTACATACACACACAAACTACATTAAGACTGCAGTCAAGAACCTAAAAGCTAGGAAATGTCAGAATTAAGTTTGCCTGCGTGACCTTCATTTGCCCTCCCTGGTGCATATTCATTATGATTTAGTGTTTAATTACTTGATCACTTACTACTTTTTCCATAGGACCATTGCCTCATTCAGTGCATAGGCTGATTGAGCAGCTGTTCAATATTTTGTTTCATCCTTATTATTCAGTGTGTCTTATTTACTGCACATGACTCAAAGCCTGCTCTAAAGACAGAATAATTAATTTCCTCATGGGCTTTTCCTATGGCACTTCTGTAGGGTTACCGTATTTCAGATTTCCAGAAAGAGGACATGGCTGGGGGTGGGGGGAGCTGGATGGGGATTTGGAGGGGGGGTGTACTGGGAGGGGATACTTGGGGGAGTGCTGGAGGGGTGTCTCTGTACTGGGAGGGGTACCTGGTCAGTGCTGAAGGGGTTACCTGGGAGGTGCTGAAGGGGGTACCTGTGACCTCACTCTTGAGGTGGGGAGCAGCGTCGCTTCCTGTCACAGTGGCAGGTGCAAGCCCAGGATGCAGAGACAACCATCAGTCAGCGCCTCCCCACGGGATCCCCTGCCAGGGCTGGATGCTGCGGCCTGGGTGGGCAGGATCCAGCAGCTATGGCTGCAGGGGAATGGACCAATCAACTGTGGATGCAGGGGAGGGGCCAATCAGGAAGTGGACCTGCTCTTCAAAAATCCAGGCCATTTCCTGTAACAGTATTTGAAAAAAATCCTCCAGGTCAGAGGATGGAGGCCCAAAAAAGAGGCACTGTCCTGGAAAAACAGGTTGTATGGTAACCCTACTGTAGTATCTGAGTGTGCCTCAAACTTCATCTTCACAACATCCCTGTGAGGTGATGGGGTTCTATTATCCCCATTTTACAGATGGGGAATTTAGGTATATACAGATTAAGGTAAACTAATTTTGGGCACCCAATTAGAGACATTTAGGACCTGATTTTTCAGAATACTTAGCATTCTGTGGCACTTTAGATGTTCAAATCACAGCTACCAATGACTTCTGAAAATCAGACTCCAGGGTATCCAGTTGGGCACCCAGAAAATGGGGAACAAACAATTAGTGACCACCTGTGAAATGTTTGATTTAAGTTATATGTCCTGCATCACACAGGAACTATTTGTTGGTAATGCAGAATCTGGCTCCCTATCCCAAAGCTTTATTGACTCTACAGTGCTAACAGGATTAAAAAAAGTAAAGGAAACTTATTTATTTAAAATCATCAGATACCTCCAGGAAGCAGAGATGCAGCATAAGAAGGTGCAATGTTCAGAGTGATGTGTCTGATCATAAATACCACTTATAATAATTCTGAAATGCTGTGCTTTCCAGTGATTTCTGATGAGACCAGTTTTACAGCCCTAATCAGCCTCCTGAGGCTGTCAAAAAGGAAACTTTCTTGCAGACAATTAAAAAAAAAATAATGGCCCTTTTTTCTGTAAATAGTGGTAGCAATAAGCATTTTCTTCACATTTGACTGTAATTTTGTCATTAAATTCATGTTAAATGTCACTCTGGCAGTTTCATGTTTTTATATTGGTTTGCAATGGATGTCAGTAAAGACTTAGGGCAAGAGTCACAAGAAGGACTTAGGCTGAGTATTGCAGCATCTCCGCACCTAACTTTTAGCCTCTGAGACGCCTTATGGAATTCACAAATTACAGCTCTGAGTGAGGCTCCCAGGCTCCCCATACAATGCATGGGGAGAGTTAGGTGTGTAAGAAAGGTGCCACAGAAGCCAGTTTGCTGAACAGGGAACTGCTTGAGTTAGCCACTAGGAAATGTCAAGGAAAAGAGTCAAATGTGTCTTAGGACCTACCACTCAAAGGGAGTTAGGTACCTCTGTCCAGCCCAGATTTAGGCATCTATCTCAACTTGGGATTCACAATCCTGAACTTGCTCCTAGAGTTAGGGATGACCTGACTCAGGTTCCTTTCTCAAGAGAAAATAAGGAGAATGAGAAACCCTGTTCCTTCTTATTCTGAATAACTCAGGGGTTAGCACATTCAGGTAGGCTGTGGGAGATGTGGGTTCAAATCCTGATTTCACCTCATACAGCGCAAGGACTTGCACCAAGATCTCCCACTCTGCTATAATACATTCTGGGTTGCAGTTTTCTTAATCTCTCCTGTTCAGACTGGTCCACTTTATGCAAAATACTTATTTCAGCACCTCCTGAATCAGGCCCCACAGGAGAAAGAGGCAGAAGAATTATAGTTTATTAATCCAGCAGGAGGTTAGGTGTGCACATGCTCACCAGCAAAAATCTTGGCACCTTGGGAACTTTACCAGCAGAAATGTAGGCACCTAGGAACTTCAAGTACTTACAGGGGAAGGTGGCAAGTGACTGGTGGTTTTGTGATTGCCAGTGGCACCAAATGTTGGATTAAGGTGTCTAAAATGACAGTTAGGCTCCTAAATCCCCCTTATGCATCTACCCTTAGTTCCCTGAAAGCAATTGTCTACATATGAGCAGTTACAGATTCATGATTCTGTTGTGCATATGCAATGGTATATGCTTTAGATTTTACTCAGGTATAATCAAATGGGATATTTTAATAGTAACACTTCATAATATTTACTCTGTATGGATAATATACAGTGTCCTTCTCATTTTTATGGGTGTTTCTATTTCTACAGTAAAATATGAATTGAGTATTCTTACATAGTCACATTCAAAAAGGGCCTAAATTCCAGATTTAGTATTCACCCCCCTTCAGCTGCCATGTTTTGGCCTCTGGGCATGTGCACTGCTGCCTCATTCTAGACATCTGGGTACCTAAGCCCCAGTGCAATTCCAAGGCCGGGGGGAAGAGAAGTGCTGCCCTGTCTGACTGGGGGAGAGGAGGAGTGGCATATGTGGCAGTGTAGCTCTGTCCTCATACCTTTTTATCAGGGACCCTGGTTCAAGATCCT
Source organism: Malaclemys terrapin pileata (assembly GCF_027887155.1). Lineage (NCBI taxonomy): Eukaryota > Metazoa > Chordata > Testudines > Emydidae > Malaclemys > Malaclemys terrapin. Next base: position 59,708,624 of record NC_071515.1, on the reverse strand, counting down.
TCACTTAACTGGATGAGGAGAAGGGATTTGAACAGGGAGGTGGTGCCTTATAGATGAGTACCCTAACCAGTGGGATAAATAAATAAAAGATTCATTGGGCAAGAGGGCAAATGTAGCATAAGATTGACTCCATAGCTTTGTCTTTTAATAGTGTTAGTTAGAATCCTTGTGGGTGAGACTGAATGAGTTGTAAAAAGAGGTGAAGAGCTTGTCTATTTTAGCAAATATGGGGTTGGTAGAGGGCAAAGTTAAGGTGTCATGGGCAACTTTAACTGCGGTTGTCAAAAGTTTGAATTTTGCTCACCTCAACATTTTACAAGGGGACGACATACTACCCAGCAACTTTAATTCTGCATTAATGTAGCTTTCTGCTATTCAATTATTTATTCAAAGTGGAAGAGCTTCAACAGAAGAGACTGAGGGTGACCTACGCATGCAACGCCATACTTTAGTGGTGAGAGCACATGCCTATAAGGGGGCAGATTCCTCTTCAAATCTCTTCTCCTTGTCAGCCAGAAAAGGGACATAAACCAATGGTCTCCCTCATTCCATCCTAACCACTAGACTAAAAGTGTTGAGGAGGTCCTTGTTGGCCACCTCCTCCCAGCTTCTTACAAAGAAACACTTTAGGTGTTTTACTCCAAGAGATGGTTTACAGCTGAGAATCCCAAACAGAGATAGGTGTCTCCTGCCAGCCCAGATTTAGGTGCCTAACTCCCTGAGTGGGGCAAGACTTAGTGCATACCCCTCTACTTGGCATCTCTCATTGCTAGCTTAGGCAGGGAGTTGCTGAGAATGCTGACTTTTGTGAATCCTATTTTGAAGTGGCTATCTCTCTCCATTCATTGTGTAGGAAGCATGAGCACTTAACTCAAGTTTTGTGAATCTCAGTGGTTTTTCTAGACATTGCAACACCTAAGTCCCTTTGTGCATCTAGTCCTTACTGTTTAGGTAAATCTCTGTGTCGGTTCAAAGTTTCCATCATTTTCTTAAAGTAGTTAAATCACTGTTTTCCAAAGCAAGTAAGAATTTTCTCACAGATAAAAAGGATATTTAACATTCCTTTTGGTTCTCAGTAATTTGCAATAACTTTTGAGCAATATTCTTAGGACTAAAGCACCTAACATAACAAAATATGACAAAGACCCTTGTGTGGTGTTGTCTCAATTGCATAGGCTTGGGTTTCCACGGAGTCTAGAGGTAGTTGGGTTTTCAACCTGCCACTGAATTGCAATCCATTGGAAATTGGAAAACTAACTCTCTTTGGTTCCTTTGAAAATCTCAAGTATACAGACTATAGTTCTAGGTTATTAAATTTTACCCCCACTCTGCTACTAAGAGCAGTAATAGGTAAACCAGGAATGCATCTGACTGTCTCAAAAGGTTAACTTTGTCTTCTGGCATAAAATGAATACAAGTGCTCAACAAAAAGTGAATGAATAAATTTGGTCTCAAGAGGAGTTTTAAAATGCTAGCAACTGGCATGGCCAATAGATGTGCTATGCAATTGGGGAAAGGAGGAATTTAGAGAGGGAAAGAAAATACCTTATGGAAAGAAAGGGAAAAAAAGACTCATTGTACTGTACAAACACAAATGTTGACTTGAATAGGAATGTTTTGCTTTGGGAATAATTTACTATCTTTCTTGAAGTTAGCAGCACTAAAGTTGCATTGGTTTGGTTAGCTGGGGAAAAAATGGGTCACTGCATTGATCTGTTCATTTGTGTTTGCAATGTCATGAGAGAACTATTCTTTTAGGAGTGAATAGACTTTTCAGAAATTATAATCTTATGCGCTGGTCCTGGTTTTGTTAAAATCAATGGAAATTTTGTCACTGATTTCTGTGAGATGAGGATCAGACCAACTGTGTGTGTGAGAGAGTGAGCAACAAAGAAACCCTGCTAGGTTTGTGCGCAAGATGCAAAAACCCTGCCAGCTTCATGTGTTTGTGCGTGAGGTGCAGAAATCCTGCCAACATCTCATTCTCAGCCAGATGCTTCAGTGTACTGGAAATAATAACAGAATACAGAAGCTGCACTCATAATTGTGTTTTGCCAGAAGCAATTGAGCCATTAGTTGTGTTAAAATACTGAAACTAAAAATGAATTAAGCAAAATGATTACCTGCTACCTCAGCCTGTTAAGAGTCCTGAAATGTCTCTTTTTAAAATGACACTCTGGAATGCCGTGACCCCACTCAAAGAAAAGCCCATCCGAATTTGACTACTTTTTTTCCCCTTTCCTCACCATTTTCTTTGAGTACACATCCCTTCAGTAGCTGGAGTTCTTATTGTGTAACCCACATGCTTATACTTCAGCACTTGATTTTTTACATACAAAAAAAGTGAGAGAAGCAATGAGAAGGAGACACAGATTTTAGTTGAATCCACCATGTCTTTGCAAACAGTAAGACAGAGCAACTTGGAGCTACATTTAGGTACCTAACTGCCCTGCGGGTGCCTAAGCCCAACATTTAGGCACCACTATCATTCACAAAACTCATGCTCAGTGGTCACCTAATTCTGTAGGCACGTAAAGCCCCTAGGTGCTTATGTTTTTACTAGCAAAGTCCCCGAGGCACCTACATTTCTGCTGCTGGGCATGCATAAAGTGTTGACATTGCAGAGCAGCTCAGTGCCAAACTCTGAGGGATTCAAAAATTAGGCATTCCTCAGCTGCCCTCTCCTGTGGGGCCAATTAGTAGGCGTGCTCAAAGATTACCTCGGAGCTGAAGTGGAAGTGCCCCTTTATACCTCAAAGCCCAGTTATTAGAACACTCATCTAGGATATGGACAACAAAGGTTCAAATCCCCACTCTGCTTGATTCAGAGGCAGGATTTACCCCAGGTGAATCCACAACCATTAGGAGATTCTAGGTGGGGTTCTCTCCTGCTGAAATCATTCCACTTTGTATGAAATAATTCAATAATCATTAGGCCAAAGAACAAGTGAGAATGACCATAGCCCAGTGATTGAAGCTCTCACTCTGGAGTTGGGAGCCCTGGTTTCAAGACCCTGCTCTGAATCAGGCAGAGTGAGTGATCTAGCCACTAGCTGTAAGTACAGGCTCCTCCTCCTTGTTTTTTCTTGAGAAAGGACTGACCTGGCTTAAGTACCTAACTCCAAGAGAGGGTTCACGGCTATGAATTCTGTTGCACCTCCCTCCAATCCATACTTAGGCGCCTTACGGGAAGAGGCTTAAGCCACACCCCTCTCCTTGGCATTTCCTGCTGACTGACAAAGGCATTTCCCCGCTCAGATTGCTGGCTTCTATATATCCCTTTTTTAGGCACCTAGTTCTCCTGATGCATTATATAGGAAGCCTAGTTGCCTATGGTATGTCTCCACTGTTATTAAAACCCCAAAGCTGGACTGTGCCAGCTGAGTCAGACTCACAGGGTCTGTTTAATTGTAGATGTTAGGGCACAGGCTGGAGCCTAGGCTCTAGGACCCTGCGAGGTGGGGGGATTCCAAAGCTCAGGCTGGAGCCCAAGCCCGAACACCACAGTTGGACAGCCCCGCGAGTCTGAGCCCTGTGAGGCCAAGTCAGCAGGCTTGGCCCAGCCACAGGCATCTAATTGCAGTGTAGACATACCCTAACTCGGTATTGTGAATTCCACTAGGCAGCAGGGAATGCAATGCCCAAGTCTCCCATGTGAATCTAGCCCTGAGTTAAGAGAGCCCAGAAACATCAGTAAGTAGGGCGTGGTAATTACTGGACATTCTAGGTAGCTGCTTCTGAAGCTGTATAGAAAATCTCCATTAAGGGCAACATTTGCCATCTGAAAGCTGTACCAATCAGAGCTTGGGGGTAGGGGAGGCAAGAAGGCTATAAATTTGTGAGTTGGAGCCAGCCCTGTGAAGTCAGTGGTTGATTAATTAAGGTTAAGGTATGTGTCTGCTGTGAAAACTGCGTCCCAATACCTGTACCATGTTGGATACAGGCTGTGGATTCCCAGTGCTGCTAGAAACTTACAAGACAGGCAGCTATTGTCTTGGGGAAATGTAATTGCTGCTGGCTGTAAGGATGTTTGCACTGTTTTGCTTAGATGATTCTGGAGTGTTTGAAGGGGATTAATAAGCTGCCATTCTTTTTAGACTCTGGAGAATCCAGGTGCTGCATACATTTTGAGGCAATGCTATAGGGACTGAGAAATTACCCCCGTGAGATCAAAGGGGAACATGTTTGTATGTGTGTACCCAAGTCTAAAAGTGTCAAACCCTTGCCCAGAAATATATGTAACAGCAGCAAAATGGGAAAGCTGAATAAAATCCACCAAGAAATTTGCTGCCTAATTGGTTTTGTTAAAAAAAATTCTAAGTAATCCAAATACTATTTACCACTGTTTTTTATGTTATTTTGTTTACTAAGAAATTGTATCCCACTTTGAAGCTGATTGGGAACTGTTAACGCCTACATTCAGGGATTTGCATACCATAGCTCTGATCCTTAACTCTGTGTAATACTTTTTTGAATAGACAGTACTCTGGCCAGTGGCTCAGCATAGACATACGCTAAAGTTCAGTAAAATGGGAGTGTAATAGTTGTATAATACTACCTTAGCGAACACACACTCTTGCCCATTACAATTGTTTGTTTATACAGCTAGCAGCACTGTGATGTTGTACCTATGCAATGCAGTGTGGGCAGTAGAATACACAGGCTGCCCAGAAAATGGGCATGGACAGAGAGAAACAGTAGCGTGTTCCTTTAGAGACAGTGGTAGGACCATTTATAGAGCTTGAAACAACCCAGATTACATTGGCCAATGAGCCATGTGGTTAATATTATTTGTGGAAGACAGGTTTCTGCACTAATGTGGACCAAAGCTTGCCATCTCCCTATCAGATCTAGTGGTCCTAGTGGCCTGTGTATTACAGCTTTGTGGTGTTCATTTTTCTGTCAGTGGCACAGTTTGGTTAGCTACTTTGCCAGCCTGTAAGGGGCCAGTTTTGCCACCCATTCTGCTCCAATGCCTGTGGAATACAGGGCCTATCATTCCATGTTCTGGAAGCACATCAACTCCTGCGTCCAAGGGTGGCTGATGCCCTCAGCTGTATCTGCTTTTTCTTTTGCAGAAGTTGTAGTCTCCCTCTACACTCTACCATGGATCTAATGCACTGCAGAAACTCTACCTTCCCATGAATGCCCAGTGGTGGTGTGACATGTTTTTCATGGGTCAGTAGAGTGCCATTTAATTGATGCACATTTTTTAGTACATTACTTGTTCCTGCACACACTTTTTTTTTGTTTTAATTTTAATTTTATTTTACATTGTTTGGGAGGATCAGACACCCCATCCTCTGTCTGACACATTTTCCTATGTCTCCCTCAGACATCACCATTCAAACCGTGTTCAGCAGAAAAGAAATATCCACCAAACTGCAAAGGCAAAGGACTTGGTACTGTGCACCTGATCATTTCTGTATCCCTAAGGGAATGTAACTTGTCCTGTGACTAGTCAGTGAGGCCCAGCTGGAGTGCAGAGTATGCACTGTCTGCTAAAGTACTGCAAAGACTGCCACAAAAATGACTTGGGAAAGCGGCAGGGGGTGGGGGTGAGAACTCCTTAGATCATGTGAAGGCATCCAGTGTAACAAAGCTGGATACACAGATGCTCAGATACCACATGCATGGAAAGGGTTTGAGATGCTGCTGGCATGCTTTGCAAAAGAGAGAACGAGGTACAGGGTAAACATGACAATGGTACATCATAGGGGAGAGGGAGAGAGACAGACTATTATTGATTGATGAATGAAATAAATGACAAGGGATTGCCTTGTAATATTTTAGAATATGGGCAGATGTGTGAATTTAGGTTTCTGGGTAGCACAATGAAAATTGAGGCATCATGACAACTGCTTTGCTGTCTGCAATTATTAAATCTAGTAATAATTAGAAGAAATCACATGTGACAAATGTTAATTCGCTACTAGAAAGTGCTCAGATACTGTGGAGATGAGGATGGTACAAGAACCTATATACAATAGAAGTGTGAAAGCACTAGAGTTATGTTTATTAATTCCATGTTATGTTTATTACTTCCTCTGTTTTTGAAGAGCCCAATAATAACAAATAGCTTTGTCCCTGCCAGCTGGTATATGGGATCTTGGGGAGCAATTACCACACAGGTGGGGTGCCAATTAATTTCTTTATTAAAGGAAAAAGGAAGTGGTGGGAATTTAACAATGAAATACGATGGGATGGGGTGTATGGGGTGTTTACAATAGACAATGATGGGGGGGGTTTCTTCTAGTAAATGGGATGGGGGTTTCAATAGTGGGGTACAATACAGTGGGGTACAATACAGTTGATAACCAATTAACACTGAAGTATAAATGTAACAGGTAGCTAACAATTTCTATGTAAAGAGTGTGTCACAGCAGCATATAACCAACTAACAGTATGGGTAAAATGGGTTAAATAACCAACAACTTTAGGTAAAAATGTGTCACAGTGGTGTAAATGTAAAATGTGAGGTGTGTTAGAGAGAAAAGGGGTAACCAATGGGGTTTTATGCTAGAAAGAGAGAGAGCAGACAGGCTGTAAGTTTAAACAGCAGAGAGGAAGAGAGAGAGAGAGAAAGTGGTAGAGAAGTGAGGTTGGGGGATGGGGGAAGAGGAGCACGTGGTGGAGGGAGATTTAAACTCAGGGAGACACAGAACAGTCAGGCTGCAAGTTTAAACAGCAGAGAGACAGTTATACAAAACACAGCAAAATCTTATCTATGATTTAACTTAACCAAAACTACACAAATTAGCAAGTAACAAAACACAATGCAACAATTCTTTAAGCCTAACTTACAGGGTACAATGCAAGCAATTTTCTAAACCTAACTTAACTACAGCTATGCAAAATGAAATTACAACTTATCTAGACTAAAGGACAAAATCTAACCTAATGGGTGCACCTTATACTAGGGGTAGTTCCAGAGGGCAGAGTGGTGTGTGCCCAGGATACAGCTCCAAGGGGGGAGGGGGATTTAACTAGTGGTGGCTGCAAGTGAGGGGGTGGGGGGTGGCTGCAAGCTGGCAGCCCAGGATACAGTCCAGGAAGGCACAGGCTTATTTCTAGCAGCAAAGGCGCTGCAAAGCAAGAAACAGATTACAGATACAGACCAAGGAGTTTAAGAGAGGTTTTAAGACACAGACCAAGGTTTAGCTTGAGTCTGTGTGCTGGGGAAACAGAGCCAGCAGCTAAAGTAATAAAAGTATAGAAAGTTTCACAGAGGGATTCTTACCAGTCCCCAAGGCAGCAGCAAAGGCAGAAGCAGCAACAACATCAGAAGAAGCAAGGAGGGCTCGGTACGGTCTTGATAATCAGGAGGTCTCTCAGGCAGCAATTCGTTCTTCGTGGGGGGGGAGGGGTCAAAAACGGGGGTACGCTCAAAAATAAAACGAGAGCAGAGAAAGGACCCCCCAAAACCCCTGGCTGATCAGACCAGGTAGCAATGCAGGAACCTTTTCTGATGTTTGTTTCAAAAATGCCTGTTCTTAAAGGCAATCTCAGGCAGTTTCCCCACCTGTCCCTGATAGGCTCCTTTTGTCACAGGGGAGGAGATACAGGGAAAAACTGCAGGTGAGCATAGAGACGTGCCTGGGCAGAGTCCTGGACCATAGGCGTGAGTTCCCACTTCTGGACTCAAAAGCACATGAGGCCTATGACTCATGCCCAGGATCTCAAAAACACATTAGGTCTTGCAGCTCTGGACATTGCCTACCCTACACCGAGCCCAGGTTTAACAATGTGATAACAGGACCAACCCTTTGAACAGGGCAGTGGTCCCACTTAGCACGCAGCACAAGTGACCATCCCTTTGAGAAGGGCAATGGCTCTTGGTAAACAACTTAAGGGGCCCTCCATTTGAGAAGGGCAGTGGCCCTGGTAAACAACTTAACAGCCAGGGAGGGGCGGCCACAGGAAGAGAACAAAAACAAAATGGAGTAAGGGGACAGCTGTAAGAAACAAAATGGAATAGGGGGAAAGCTGTAACAGACAAGCTTCAATAAACCATAGCATAGATGTGGTTTGGATCATGTGACCTTCACATAATTTAAGAAGGATCACCACCATTGCCTTTTGAAGGAAGAGACAAATGTTTCCCCAGAGGTACCTGAACAACCTTCTAATGGGGAGCATCTTCTTAGGAATATGTTTGCTTACAGTATATTATGCAATCACCCAATGTCTCTGTATATTGCATAGACTTCCAGACAGTGTGAGGTCTCTGGGGAACAAAGTGGAGAAAGCTGGAACTTGAGCTGTGTGGAAGTCTTTTTGCATCTGTAATTTAACATAATGAAAGCAAGGAAGTAATGTAACGTAAATGGTTAAAGTGGATTTATACAGGAGGGGAAGCTCTGGGCACACCAGCCAAAGAGAAGGGGGGATGTTATTGTGCTGCTCCCCCAAGGCAGGGATAGGAGAGGAAACTCCTCCCTACTGTTGTCAGAAGAGGAGGACCACAACTCCATCCAGCCCCCCTCTTACTTTAATTCCTGTATCATATTGTACTATATACACCCACAAGCATTTCACAGTGGGATTTATATTTTTGAATCAAATTGTGTGGTAAAACTAACAGTTTGCTCAGAGGATTTAGAAAAGTAGTTTTGTTGTGTTTATCCAAACTGCTTTTCACTAAGTGTGGTGAAATTTCTAAGCTCCTTCATTAAATTCTAGGAAGACTTTCCCAGATGAAATCCTCATAGGCACTTTTCCGATATCCTTACTTTTATAGAGTGACAGATATTTTGGTGTAAGAAAGTATTTGATCTGAAAGGATTTTTTTTTAACATAGAAAGCATGATGAGGGATTACTAATGTTATGTAGACTTATGTGTCTTTTTACAGGTGGTTGAGACAGTTGATAAATTAAATAAAATGGCATAATGTGAAACTATTTGGGAAAAAATGTGTTAGAGAAATGATGCTTTGGAACAAATACCAGATGGTGTCTTGTTCAAATTCTAGTTTTCCTTTTCCTTATTTCCATCTAATTTCAAAAGGATGAAGTATTCTTCACATCCTCTCCAAATGCTGTGTGTTGCTTCACGCGGGGGTTGAAATTCAATGACAAATGAAGTCATGTCTGTATAACAGGCCAGCTGATAGCACTGCTATTATAAAGGTTACCTGACACTTCTCATTATAAGACCGTGTTTTCAGTTGTGTATAACTTTGCCAAGCTTTAATCAGTTTGGCTGAAATTTTGCATGGCAAGTATATGATGCAAGCTGATTGTTTGGTTAGGTGGGGGTTTTTGTTTGTGTTGTTTTTTGTTTAAATTACATTTTAAATGGTTCAGCTGTTTAAGAATGAGGGTAGGAGAAAATACATTGTTTTGCCCATGTTTAAAAAATAAAAATAAAAAAATGCTTGTGACCATTTCTCTGAACAGCTATTGTGTCCTCATACTTTGGAGCAAGACCTCGCTTACAGACAGCCCCCCAACCTGAAGCAAATACTCACTAGCAACTACAGACTACACCACAGAAACACTAACCCAGGAACCAATCCCTGTAACAAACCCCTTTGCCTTCTCTGTCCACATATCTTCTCTAGCGACACCATCATAGGACCCAGCCACACCATCAGAGGCTCATTCACCTGCACATCTACTAATGTGATATGTGCCAGCAAGGCCAATACAGTGGCCAAACTGGGCAGTCTCTATGTAAAAGAATAAATGGACACAAATCAGACATCAGGAATGGTAACACACAAAAAACAGACTTCAAAGAGAGACTGCAGAACTGCAATTCATTTGCAAACTTAACACCATCAATTGGGGCTTGAATAGGGACTGGAAGTGGCTAGCTGACTACAAAAGCAATTTTCCCTCTCTTAGTATTGACACCTCCTCATCAATTATTCGGAGTGGACTACATCCTCTCTGACTAAATTGGCCTTCAACATTGGTTCTCCACTTGTAAGGTTACTCCCTTCTCTTCATGTGCCAATATATATTTATGCCTGTATCTGTAATTTTCACTCCCTCCATCTGAAGAAGTGAGGTTTTTTTAATCCATAAAGGCTTATGTCCAAATAAATGTTAGTCTTTAAGACTCCTCATTGTTTCTGAGAAAAAAAAAACACACACACACACACGTAAACTCAATACTCTGTAAATAGAACTGCAATGGATTTCAACAAAAACCAAAATTTACTGGACCATACTCTGCTCTCAACAATACCTTTGCAACTCAGCTGACACACGTGGGAGTGCCACCAACGCAAAAGAGAACAGAACTTAGCTGGCTGTGCCTTGTCGATAATATGTGAAAAATGATCATGCCACATCTGTGCATTTGTGAACTCAAAGGTTACGAAGATGGAATGCTTTCATTTTATGTTCATTTTTAGTGAAGATACATAAGATAGAGTAGAGGTAAGCTATAGAAAAAAAGACGTTTGTGTGCTTGTGGTTACATCCCGATAAAGATGAGCTGAGCTTCAAGGCATTTCCCAGGGCCCTAATAAAACAGCCAATTTAATATAAAGATTATGGGCAAATTTTTCCTACTCCATATAGATTCAGGAGTTTAATTCTAGGTACCCAAGCATTAAACAGTTGGCCTGGACAGTTAGATTCTGGCAACCCCAGCTTGTGAGCATCAAAGCGGGGAAGAGGACTGTAGCAGGGTGGACACCTGCTCCGGCCTGGAAGGGCCTGAGATAGCCCAGGGAGCAGGCATTGTGAAGGCTGAGCTGATTGGGGGAAGTGGCTGCAGCTGGGGCCACGCCCCAAACAGACTCAGCAGGCCCTATAAAGGCAGGGAGCCAGGAGCTCAGGCCAGAGTCTCTCTCTGTGTTCAGGGAGAGAAGGGCCTGGCTGCAGGGAGCTAGACAGGGTACCTGTAGTGGAGTAGGACTGGGGAAAGGCTGGGGAGCTCCAGCCTGGATAACCCCAGGCTGCGGCCTGGTAGGAGGCCAAGGGGTACTGGGGGTTGCAGAGGGCAGCCCAGGGCTAGTCCAAGGCAGCAGGTCCGAACCCTCCTTGCCAGTGATGAGTGGCCTATACTGCAGTCTGCCCCAGGGAGCGGGAGCTAGTTGGTGACTGGCAGTGGCCTAGTACTGAGGCAAGGTGGGGATAGTGAGTGGGTGTTCCCCAGGGAGGGGAGACCCTAGTACTGAGGGGTGTACTGCCAGGGGGGAGTACCCAGAGCAAGGGGCACCGGGGTCCTGGGAGGGACATGGGCCAGAAGTAGGGACAAGGCGGATCACCGGCCTGCAGAGGGCGCTCCAGACGCTGGACGAGCTGATTCCCCGAAGCAACCAGTAGGGGGCACCACAGGGGTGAGTCTGCACCCTTACAAGGACACAGGAAGCCACTCCCTTAAGTGTACTCCCTAAGGAAGCAGTCAGGTGGTCAGATTGTGGCTGCTCTTTGAGTGGACACACAAGGCAAGGGCAGAACATAAGGAGCTCTCTCCCCCCGGAGTACCCATTGGAATGGTAGTGCTTCAACTCCCTGTGTGCAGGCGGCAGTCAGCTTAATGCAGCTTCAGGAGCGGCATGCTCCAGAGGGACACATCAGTGTGGGATGGCAGCATGCACAAGGCCCAACCCCATTCTGCCCCCACCGGTGTGCAGAGGCTGACACTGGCTGGAGGGTACAGCTATGTCCACACTACAAGCTTAGGGGTGCGATTCCCCTGCTCACAAACACATACTTGCACTAGCTCTCAGTGTGTATTTGTGCAGGGGAATCACACCCCTAGTTCGTAGCATAGTCATGGCCTAAAACGAGCAGTGGTACTGCCCCTCCTGTTTCCAAATGAAAATTTGTTCCCACAGATATGTAAGAGCTACGTACCCATCACACACAGATTGGCCTACTGTGGGTGCACAAATGTGAAGCTCTGCAGGCTCTGAGTGGGCATCGGCACATTGATGTGTGTGCTGCTGTCCCACCCGGCTTAGAAAAGCTGGCCCCATGTGTTCTTATAGTAAGGTACAAAATGCAAGTGGTAACCTAGTGAGCCATGATTTAATGTACCACTTGTCTCTGAACTTCACTTGATATATTTATTTGCTGTTTAGCATGTCACAACTATTTGAAAACCAATAAAAACCTGCACATGATTTTTCTATTGTGACACGTCCGCTGTTTTCTGAAGAGAAGTCACTGGTGTAGGTGATATTGTTATTCATCTCTTTCCCCTTCTAAGTGCCAGGTATTTACTCACATATTTCATCAATACATTTTTTCATTAAGTCCTCTTGACCCAATGCCTGGAAGTGCAAGAGGCATGAAATTTGTTTGCTCCCTCCCAAGAGTCTTCAAACACTTGTCCACCTTTCCAGTGAATTCTGACAATGATTATTGGATAAGTGCTCACCCAGAAAATACAACTGGAACACAATGATTAAATGCACAAGGATGATGGCAACGTCATCAGAAAGGGCTATAAGCCTTTGGTTTCACATGTTTTTCTGACTTCAAAACCCTTTAGAGAAAAGCCACATTTTGCAGTAACTTTTGAATGCTGTGAATTTAATAATAGATACAGCCTCATCCCACCTCTGGCATAATGCTAAATGCAATTGGTATCTTTATAGATTTTTTTTTCTGGGTGTTTTATAGGTTACAGTCGCAACTGGTCTAGTTAATTTTGCTCTCCCATACATGTCTACCTTTGTGCCACGGAACAGGTTCAATGGTCACAAAATGGTCACCTTGCACCCAATACCATAACTGAGACTTGGATGCAGCTCTTCAGTGTGTTAATGTGTGGAAAACTTTCTAGATACAGCTATATGGATAGTTAATGGGCTTGTCAAATCTATCCAAATAAAAAATGTATTCACCTGATGGTATCAGAGAATGGCTTAGAGCTGGACAGAAGCAGCAAACATTTTCCAACGACTGACAAATATTTTGAAATGGTTTGTCTCCGTCTCTGACCCTAGTGATGGTGGAAGGTATGAAGAACCTTTTCACCCTGCTTTTGTGTATAGCCAATATTATTTCCTATATACAACAGGGGACCTCTCTCAGCAACTTCCCCCTCTGTACCTTTTGAGGGCAAATTATGCCAAAAAGGGATGGGGGAGAAGGTTCCAAACCACTTCTCTGTGGAGCTGGTTGGACATGCAAAAAATGAGTAGGTCACACCATCACAAAGTCATCTTTCTGTGCTGAGAAAGCAAGGAGCAAGACTCTGCTCTTCATACCCTCGCCTCCATTTTGCACACCCAGACAGAGTTAGCCACGGTCCAGTCTTTACATGGCGGAATCACCAAAATCTTACTATCTTGCAGCAGCTAACATACTGTACAACAGCACACATGTCAGTGTGGAGGAGGAAACTTGGCCCAGGATACTGTGGCAAACCTGTTCTTATACAGAAAGTGCCATGGGATCTTTGCACTGTATGCAGTTGACAGGACCTGAATTTCTAAGGTAGCTCTCCACACAGTAAACTACATTTGATCTAAAATGCTGAAAAAAAGAGCTGAGGTCAATCCTGCCAGGACACAAAGCTGTTTCCATGGAGTCTGTTGCTTAGACTGCTAACCTGTCCCCTTTGGCAAACTGATACAAGGACAAAGACTTGGAAACACCAAAGCAAAGCTTAAACACAATTCCCTAAATCAGCTAGGAACCCAGTATAAACAGGGCTTAATGGATTGCTTTAGGGGTCTTAAAAGCCACAGCTTTTGGTGGTACTGGAGACTCAAGTCCATTAATCCTTTATGTATTACATGGCAATAATCATTTTGAAGTCAAGAATCCAGGCCATGCATTCAATACTATCGTTTTAATGAGGTGCATGATCCTTATGTAAAAGCAGCAACACAGCCCATAGACTACAAGAACTAACATAGAACTATAAATGGCACCAATTACCAGGCTGAAATGTCATTCACACATTTGTTATCTCTCACACCAACAAGAAAGAATAACACATAGACCCAGTAGCTGAAGGAAAATTGCAATTACTGTGAATATGTTTGTGTAATTAACAGCTTTGAACATTTAAAATGGACATTTTCAGTTTCCAGCATCAGTGATGTAAGCTAATATTTTGTTTAAGGTTTGCCAAAAGCCACAGTACTCTCATTAACAGCACTGGCAATTGCTAATGTTGCCTGTACCATACTGCAGAGGGCTGTGATCTCATTAGCGCTCACAAGCTAAGCTGCTTTGGGATACATCAGGAGATAGGAAACCTCCAAAACCCTAACCATTTCTGTAGCAGGCACTATTGGTAATGTAAAAAATGGTGTACTTCCCCTCAGTCAGTACTGAGACAATGCTTTGGCACAGTACCTGAGAAACTGATTATGGAGTTCTGGCTTTTGCATAAAATGTAAAATTGATGGCCTGACTATTGTGATCATGAAAGTTCTTATGCCACTTTTTTGTAAGAAAAAGGATGCTAGGCCCAGTTTACTGTCATCTCTATTGAAGTAGCCTGGTGTTGTAGCCAACTTCCAACATTCTGCCTCCTTAAAGTCCCTCTGCAGGTTCAGCAGAGTAATCTACTCTTCCATTCCTGAATAAACTGTGTTTCACCCCAGAGGTGAATACATTTCCATGGAAGATGAAGTGATTCTTCAGTAAAGCATTTTGGAACTATATAAAACTAAAATTATATCATGAAGATTTCCTCTTACCGATGACCAAGAAATGGAATATCTTTATATTTTATATTGTCAAGTTTAAACAGCTTTCTACGAGGAATAGTTTTGTGTTCCCCATGCCTACCAAGGTCTGTCAGTAAATTCACAACTGGGATTTTAAAATTTCTGGTTCCCTGTCTCAACAGGTGTTATGTGAAAACAACAGTGGAAAGAAATAGAACGAGTGTGTGGGTGTAAGTATAGGCTACTGAATTACCTTTCCATGTAACAAGGCATCTGATTCTGATCTTGCACTGGTTTTACATTGGTGCAGCCTCAGTGTCTGCAACAGAGTTACTGCTGGTTTTACAGCAGCATAAAATCCGGCCCACAGATTTTTATGAATATGTTTCCTTTTGCTTGAATGAATATACTTGAATTGCAAGTTATATGGGCACTAGCTATGACAATACAGTCCCTTACCTCTGTTATTAATAAAACTGTAGCTTTCAAAAAGTGAAATAATATTTATTTTTCAACATTTATGCTGTTTGTTCATCTTTTGCATTTCACTGAGCTTTGGCTGTGAAACTAGACAGGTTGAATTCCAGTCACTCTCACTTTCTGGGTTTCCTGAACTAGTACAGTTTTGAAGCATTTGGTAGACAAATACTACAGGCCTAGGCGGTGACTCCGTGGGGCTAGAGCACCCACGTAAAAAAAAAAAAAGAGTGCTCAGCACCCACCGGCGGGCCCGGCCGATCTGTTCCTTCCCCACAGTGCCTTCCACCCACTGATGATCGGCTGTTCAGTGGTGTTCTAGAGGCGCTGAGGGAGGAGGGCAGAAAGAGGGCAGAGCCCTCTTGGGGAAGAGGGTGGGAAGAGGCAGGATGGGGGCAGAGTCTTGGGGGGGAAGGGGTGGCATGGGGGAGGTGCCAGGGGCAGAGCAGGGGTTGAGCACCTCCGGGAAACCCAGAAAATCGGCACCTCTGACTGCAGGGACATATTTGAGTCCAAATAAAAAACGATCTCAATTAAAATTAGAAAAAATGAAAATAATGTCTACTAATACTATATTATGCAAAACCTATTTTCCCTAAAACATCTAATTTTTTGTTACAAAATTACAGTAGCTGAAAATTAGTGAGACAAGATAGGTGAAGTAATGTATTTTACTGGACCAATTTCTATTGATGAAACAAGAAGCTTTTGAATTATATAGAGCTACTATCTCACCCACCTTGTCTCTCTAATATCCTGCGACCAACAGAACTACAACAATCCCTGCAAAAAAACGGACAAGTCTTTCAGCAAAATGACAAAATCTTGCACTTCTGAATGATTTTTTTGTTCCCTTTAGCAGTTAATATATTAACAACTGCCATTTGGATTACTTGGTCTGTTCAGTTTTGTATCCATTGTGGATTGGTTTGGTGTTTGGTTTTGTTTTTATTTCGACTAGTAGAATGGAAGGTCAAGATAAATTACATTTTTTAACCATCATTTTTCTTATGGAGTATCCTTTGCATCAGCATTTCCCTCTAAACTCATGCTTCGCCAGTTTTTTAAGCACAACAAGCAATCTAAGGTTGAAATCTCATAGCAGAGTCAATCCAGGCTGAGGAAAAGGATATCACGTTATACTTTCTACCTTGCACACATCACTCCCTTGAAAAATTGCTCCCTCTACAAGTTTTGCAGTTTTAAGGGACGCTTTGACCTTTGGATCTAATGTCACTTACAATATCTATTGGATCAGTGATGCATATTATCAAGCTCCTGTAAAATCCATTACAATTCCTCTAGACATTGTCGTGAAGTATACCTAAGCCAATGGCTAGAGAAAAAAACAACCACAGAGAGATTCAGAGAGACAAATACTGAGGCTGACAAAGCCACTTAATTGTATTCCCCTTTCACATGCTCAGTTCTCTTTCACCCATACTTAGATTTAAATGAATGGACTCTGAGGTCAAACCAGACATAATCGCTTTCTCCTCTCACTGTTGATTTAATATGGCAGACTAAGGAAAGGTACAATTAAACAATAAACATGACACTGTATATTTCTTGATGCCCTATTGTCTTCGTTTGTTGGGTTGCTAAGTTTTGTACCACAAGTGACCGAGCAGTGGTAATACTCTCACATTTTGAAGTACATCACTTCTAAAATGTCGCTACTTCAGTATGATCTGGAGGAAATATTAACGTACTTAGTGAATAATTCATTGCATTTTTTAAAAAATCCAGATTTAGAACACTAAATTATTTTAAAGTTGTGCTTAACTGTCTCTTGAAATCATTATTATTAATTTGCAGTGTGGGAATGCTCAGAGGCCCATCGGATTTGCATTGTACAAACACACGTGAAGACGTGGTCCCTGCTGCTAAGAGGTTACACTGTAATTTAGACATGTGAGTGTGGGAAAAGGGCGAGAGGACCTACAGTAACAGTAGTAAGGTCATGCAATTATATAGGCGGCGTGATTAGAAACAATAAATTTGTGCAGTCAATTTATATTTTACCTAAAACAGTGTGTTTTGGGTGAAGTGCTTGGGAAATCTCAACTCAGTTTCCCAAGGCTAGTGTGTGTCCTCTCCACACTGAGGGAGAGATGAACTTAATTAACTTACACCGGCCAGGCTTCTGACTAGTGCAAGGCAGTACAGTTCTGGGGTGAAAGGCTCGGGGGAATTGGTTGGCGCCTCCCTATTGTTGGCTCATGAGTGGCTGGGAGATCATTCATGTAACTCAGTTGGGTGTGTCCCTGCCTGTGGATGGCTGTGTAAGTGCAGCGCCTGTCAGAGGTTTGTAGCTTGCCAACAACATCACAGTGTGAGAGGCAGCCCAGGCTGGTGGGACATAGTGGCTCAGTGGTCCCACAGTTCAGGTTGCACCCCAGGGACCCTCTCACATTTCTGCAGAACAGGATCCAAAGACTTGTATCAATTTGTCTCATATATTTTTTTCTCCAGATTATGGTATGTGTAAACACACACATGTATATCCATAAATATAGGTGTATACATCCAAAATATAAACACACACACACTCACTCTCTGTTTTTTTTCACAGTCTGATTTGAAATGTCCCTATTTCCCACCAGTTCTTTAGGGAGTGTTTTCCACAATCTAATGCAGAGGCTCCGACTTTGTGATTTGCTGGGGGGGGGGTAAAGGGGTGCTCGACCCCCGCTCTGCCCCAGGCTCCGGCCCCCACTTCACCCCATTCCGCCCCCCTCCCCCAAGCACACCCCACCCGTGCCTCTCCTTCCCCCCCCCCAGCACCTTCTGCACACAGCTGAACAGTTGATGACAGTGGGGGGGGCACTGGGAGGGGGGGGGAGGAGCTGACCGGCAGAGCTGCTGGTGGGTGCTGAGCACCCACAATTTTTTTTCCCATGGGTGCCAATGGTCTAATGCATTTCATGGCATAGAAGCTTTCCCAAGAGTCAGCTTTAATTTTCCTATTCTTAATTTTATCTTCTTTTTCTTTTGTACCATGCTATAGACTGTTGACCCACTCCTAGGGGTTTATATCTTTCAATTATTTGTAGACTGTTAGTCGTTTCTAGTCAAGTTAGTCATGCTTAGCTCTTTTCATCTTTTCACACAATCCATTCTTTTCAGGATCCCTGATCACGTTTGTTCCTTTTCTCTAAACTCCCTCTAAATCAGTCAATATCTTTTTGGTAAGGATGTACCAGAACTTAAAGGGTGACAATGTGTCACTACATGAGGTGCTTCTATCCTGACAGTGTCTTAAATGAAGGCAAGCTCAAGTGTTAAAGTTATCTTCAAGTGGAATGACGGATTAGCCACCACTTCCTTAGATGTGAAACCACTAGGCAGATGGGTAGATGCATATATTTTCATATACATATATTCTAAGATAAAGGACTCAATGTAAACAACAGCCCCAAAATAATATGATTGGAGTTAGGTTAATTTTGGTTTAATTCAAAAAGGTCTTGGAAACTTGAGACAGATATAATCCTGTTCTTATTTTTCATACCCTTTAAAGGGAAATTGTCCCTTTTCTCTCAGACCAACAGGATGAAATTTCCAAAGATAAGTATTCAGCCTGAATACACTCAGAAATATATAAATTCACTTGTCATATTTCATACTCCTGGGAGGTGAAAAAATGGTTGCAGTTTCCTTTTTACTAATTGTGAATGGAAGAGAATGGAAATTGTTTATTCAAAATGAGAGTGGGAAATGCAGCATATTGTGACATGTTATTGAATATATGACCTTCCTCTTTAGCTAGTGAATGCCACATTGGCTATGAGACATGTCAGTGTGGCTTGACACTGCATAGGTCACATACCACAGCTGGTTATGTATAGGGATTATTATTAATAGTAAATATGTAAGTAATGCCATAAATGGACAGTAAATACAACTTTGCGGAACGTAGAAAATACAGAATATGACCCTTAAAAAGCTATATAAGAACAGCAGAACAATGTAGCATAAACTAACTGTTAAATCTTTCTTGCCTCAGTTAGGCAAGCGCTAATTCCTCGAAGAGGGTTGCCTGGCTAGGCTCATCATCACTGCAACTAAAAAACAACAACAAAAAAGGACTTAACCTACTTCCACTGAGTTATATGCAACCCCCCCCCATTGTGTTTCATAGCAGCAGGATCAGAACCAAAATATTTATGAAAATTCATGACACATTATTACTTATAATGAAAAGGAAAACAGTCCTTGTAATTTTAAAATCTGAACTATAAAACAATTACATAAATAAGACATAATTATGCCATTAAATATTTAATATTATTTTCCACACTGCATTTTATTTTGAATATAGTTCAGCTTTAAAGATCTTTTAAACTTAAGAGATACTTATATATAAAATAGTATCAACTATTATAAAATTAATTTTGAATTAATGCAGTCATCAGATCTATCAACATTTCCACTTTTATTTGTCCTTAAGAAAAATTAGAAATCTTTCTGTACTTTATATTTTATTTTCTGTAAATGGAAAGATAAATAACATCATAAATATGTTAAGCACTATACATAATTACAAGAAAAAAAATCTCATGTATTATCCTTTTCATTTTAATGTCAGCCAATTTACAATTAATGGCAAACATTTAGCAGAACTATACAATTTATTAACATCTACATTTCCGCAGCATTACATCAATAATAACCAGCCACCTATTTGCAATCACCCCAATAACTAATTAATCCATATTTTCCTGATGCATAAAATGTGCAATATTGCTGTTATATGGCTATTCAATGTAATACCATAGCGTAATCAACACACACCAGTTTTCTGAAGGAAAATACAGTAATTCTGAATATCCTAACGTTTCTTCGTTTAATAGCTCAAACATAAAATCTTGAGTATTTCCCAGATTGCTAGACAAATTAATACTTTCTGAGGACACATTTATTTATAGGCAAGTGTATGGTATTCTCCACAGTAGTATCTGAGGCTCAGAACCTCAAAGGTATTTAGACACCGAACTCCTAATGGCCCTAATTACCTTTTGAGGATATGGACCTGTGTGCTGAGTGACAAATATTAGTAACCCAGAAGTCCCACAGAGGCATGAAGAGTTTGTGGTTAGCCAAGACTAGAAAGCAGCAGCAGAAGTCCCTAACCCATATTTTTTGCCATAATCTCAAGACCATACATCCTATATGATCAGTATGATTTAATAATTATCAGGCGCCAATCAATGTTGGTCTCATTGTGCTAGGTATTGTATAAACACATCTGAAGCCATGTTTCCTACTCCAAAGCATGGCCAAGACACATGGACCTGATCTTATAAATGCTTATCGTTGAGCGTAGTGCTTACTGCTGTGAATAGTCCTATTGGTTCTCATGGACTTCATTCATGTTTGGGCTTAATTTTTAGTTCAGTTTCATCGAGATCTAGCAAACAAGCCAGTTTGAGGTGTCTATCTTTGGTCAGTTATCCATGTACAACATTTGATTGAAACAAAGAGGAAAAGTATATTCTTTAGTCAACAGGCACTGCAGAAAAAACAGAAAACATGTGCACAGCAGGGGGAGTGCATAGCAGATATATTCTGCCATTATTCTGACCTCCCCTAAAACGTATGGAGAAGGTGATTTTTCAAGAACTATTCAGGTTGCAGAGTGTTGCGGAATATGCCCTGTCCATAGTCCCTACGTGCACAGGTTATTCTTATTTCTAGCAGGATTGATCAGTGTTTGTTTCGGGGGGGGAGAGGGGAGGAATCTGTGTACAGAGCCTGGCTAGGGGTGACCATAAAGGTTAATTTTGCTCTGCGTGTGTATGCCTGTGCATATGCGCACATCCATGTTGTGGGTCATTATGTGGTTTAACAAAATGTGAATTATAACTTGCCTCACCTAGAAAGTCTTTTTTACATACTGTAACTTTTTGCAGCCTCAGCAATTATCAATGTATTACTTGATACTTTGGGCAGTAGATGAGATATTATTAATTTTAATATGAAATTATTAATTGTATTTCAGCATGGTGAGGCAGTTCAAAAGTCCCTTTCACAGCATTCAGAGATTGCAATTCCCCATTAATACCAATTTGCCTGCCTACCTGGTCTCAAAACAGCTCAGTCCCTACAGGCTATTATGAATTTCTCTCTCCTTTCTGTTTCCTGGTCACATTTTTCCACCCCTCTGCCACCAACTTTCTTTCAGTCCTATTTAATTATTTTTAACTCCAAGTCTTTCATTATATCGTCTTTTTAGGGGAG
Organism: Malaclemys terrapin pileata; assembly: GCF_027887155.1. Taxonomy (NCBI): domain Eukaryota; kingdom Metazoa; phylum Chordata; order Testudines; family Emydidae; genus Malaclemys; species Malaclemys terrapin. Next base: position 59,687,309 of record NC_071515.1, on the reverse strand, counting down.
CATGTGACCTAGGTTTTGTTCCCAGCTGTACCACAGACTCAGTGTGTGGTTTTGACCGAATCATTTAAACTCATTAAGTGGAATTTTCAAAAGTGCCTTAGTGACTTAGTAGTACAAATCCCATTGTATTTCACTGAAATGTGCTCCTATGTCACTTAAGCACTTTTGAAAATCCTACCCTTCGTACTTCAGTTTCTCCATCTGTAAACTGGAAACAATTAGACTTACCGTCCGTTACAAAGGGCTTTGAGATGCTCAAATGAAAAACCTCTCTCCCCATTACATACAGCCACATGCCCCATCAGTGGGTGGACTTGAGCTGTAGCTCCTTAGCTGTAGAAGAGTGGGGACTGCTGGTAGAATGAGCTCCATTAGGGCCCCTTGCCTTTGGAATTTACTCCCTCTTAGTCCAAAATAGACTGAGTTTTTTCCCTTAAGGAGTGGGACCAGTTCTGTGAATCTGAGCAGTGGAAATGGGAGCGAGGACTCTGGGGGCCGGGGACAGAAGAGACTTCAGTTTATATCTAAATTTTACAGCTGTAAAGCCTAAGGAATAGTGAACTGAGGGTAAATAGGGGAGCATGTTTATTGTGTAAAATTGCATATTTTAATCATGTTTTTTCTATCACCATATATATTGAAATGTAACCCAGACAGACCCCAGTTGTCAGCAGGTGGAATTGAACCTGAGACCTCTGGAGTTAAATGCATGAGCCTCTACTGCATGAGCTAAAAGCCACATGGTTCTTAGATAAGGCTATGTCAGACTCTCTAAGTGGTCTTGGTGCCACTAGAGGGGACAGAACACCACACCCAGGAGGTGTGTGGGTTACATAAATAATAAATCCATTAAATAAAAGCAAGTGAACATATTACTTCTGTAATGATCTTTCATAATGGGCACACCTTTAAATGCTCTGTCCATTTTTAAAGGTTCTTCTAATTTGAACAACATTCTTATATACTTAAAATGGGGACTACTGTCTCTAAAAACTAGAGTGAACATTTTAAGGATTCCTGGCCTTATCTTCCATTTTTCACACCCACACCCTGACTCCATGGCTCAAATTCTAATAATTTAGTTAAGGGTTTAACTTTTTTAATTTCTGTTTTCAGAACATTGACTGTATCACCAGCATGTCACAACTTGATCTCCTCATGTCTCGGTCAGCGTTAGCCCCCAGTGTGGATACACTCTATCGGAACTGTGTTTTCCTGTATAAATCACGGTCAAAACGAATGGAAATAAAAAACAAAACACATACACCCCAGAGAAAGGCAAGGACAGAGAGTAAATGCTGCTCACACTGTGTAGACAACTTGTGGCATTTACTCACACACGAGGTCATACAGGCACATGTTGCTGATGGATTTTTAAAAGTGATTTTATAATGTTATCGTGACAGCTACACTGCACAAGCTCTGATAATACAAGCAATGCTCCAGCGCAGGGATCGGCAACCTTTGGCATGCAGCCCATCAGGGAAATCCGCTGGTGGGCCGGGGCAGTTTGTTTACCTGCAGTGTCCGCAGGTTCAGCCGATCGCAGCTCCCACTGGCCATGGTTCACCATTCCAGGCCAATGGGATCTGCGGGAAGCGACGCGGGCCGAGGGATGTGGGATCTGTGATCAGCCAAACCCGCGGAGGCTGCAGGTAAACAAACTGTCCCATCCCAGCCCGCCAGTGGATTTCCCTGACCGTCTGCGTGCCAAAGGTTGCCGATCCCTGCTGCAAGGTGTGAGCAGAATGCTGCAGGGGTAAGGAAGGACTGCCCCCTATATCGCTACATAGTGAAGAACACTGAATAATTGGCTAGGTGCATTATGCAGGGGGACAAGGGTGCCACCCTTCTTGGGAAGCAGCCATTGTGTTGGAGTCAGGTTACCAGCCTGGGTGGTCAAATGAGCCAATCCACTACAGCAAGTTTTATCTCTCTAAATCAGAGAAAAAAAAGTCTCCCGAAAGACAGAAAATATATATTGCTGAGAGAGGAGTTAATAACATGGCTGATAATCTTGTAGAGGTGAAAGAAAAATAAGATTCCGGGAGACGCGGATGGCTTAAATTCAGTGACAAATCCAATATTCACTAGTCAGAGCATTTAGCTATTCTCCCCACACTGACAAAGAAAAATATCAAAATATCTTATGCTTGTTGTACCTGAAAAATGAGTTTTTGTGTTCTACTTCCTCACTCCAGCATCACATCCAACCTAGGCTGCATCTAGGATGATAATAGAACTGATGAAGTGATAGACGTCTTTGTGAGGAAAGCAAGAAGCAGTTCTGTTTCTTTATCCCAGCAATACAGCCACTTTTATTTTGACGATTCATATTGGTTCATTTAAAGAGCCAGTATTAGTTCCCCCACCTTCACCACACTTTATTCTCACACAAAACAATGACATTTGCAAAAATACCATCCATTTCAAGAAAAATCTGTCTGTAGAACAATAGTTGAGGCACACAATCTAACATAAACCTCACATCATAACATGTTCTGTGTCATATGGAAACCTCTGCTGGGGCCAGATGCTCAGCTAGTGTACATCAACATGGTCTGCACTTGCTCCCATTGAAATCAATGGTATAATTCCCATCGGTTTCAATGGATGGGGCCCAATGTATTAATATAGTTAAGGCATTGAAGAGAAAGGACTTGAAATAGCTAAGCAGATGGAGAAATGAGCTCAATTCCAGTCTGAGGCATCATTTTACTAAAAGAAGTGCTAGTGTTGGAAGTGTTATGTACAGCATTGTGCTTTGCCGTGTGTACTCTCTGGAAAACAAAAGCACGGGTGTGACTGAAATGAAGACAGACAGAATGTAATTTTGTCCTTTGATGTGTAAACAGATTTAATGCAACAAAAATCAATGCGGAAACTCTCCAAAGGATATGTATTTTAGTGTGTTATCATATTTCACATAGACTTCATGAAATTCAATTTCAATTACAGCACCATTTACAAACAGTGCTGTGCCTCCCTGGAAAACATATGGCCATCAAAACTTCAGACAAAACACTGCCAAAGTCGCTCATAAAAAATAAATAGCCATAAGCCAGTGCGTTATTGTCCTTTTAATGTTTGCTGAATGCCTATAATTCTTCTCATGTCTGCCTCTGCTGTCAGCTTTCTGATATTTTGGTCTCCTTTTCACACACCTCCCCTTGAAGATGGCTCAGACAGAAAATACTGGTATGAGCTGTGCTGTGGGTATTACTTAATTATTTTGGCTATTATCTTAAATTTCCAGCTGGGCTGCTGAGCAAAAAAGAAAAAAGAAAAAAAAACCCTTTAGTAGTTGACAGTATGGCGATGTACTCACACAACAGATGCTGCATCCTGCTAGAACCGGGGAAACAAGCGGTGAGCTGCAGAGCAGCAAAGAGATCCCTGGGAGTACTGGGTTTAATGTAGTGACTCCCTGTCTAGTCAATTAATAATCTACTTCACAATGTATGTGACCCCAGTTCAATGAACTATGAAGTTCACTCCAATGGTTGATTAGCCATCAGGGTTAGCAGAGTGTAAGAGGGCAGAGTGCACATTGTATGGAAGTAGAAGTTGGAAGGTGTAACCCTATCACTCTTGAGTCTACACCATTGTAGTTTAGGATCAAAAGGGCATTACACTAAGGAACATGAAACCATGCTCAGTACAGACAAATATATCTTCTTCTACACCTGTCAGGGGACTGGGTCTAAAGTGAACTAGCCAAATAGCATTTGGCGTTTATGCAGTCCCATGGTTCCTGCTGCTGAAGTTCACACAGTACCACTTCCAAATTAACACTCTGCATGGCACTCTGAAAACACTAAGGACACATTTACATTTTACAAAGCAGGTGAAAATAGGTCAAGGCATTCAATGTTCTCTGTGAAATAGGCGTTTTTTCCCCGGCATAGTGGTGCAGGTCTGTATGAGACAAGATATGCAGGTCCCCAGGCAGACTTCTATAAATCAGTCAGAATGACCATCTGTGCTCAGTGCAAATCTGGGGAGGACGACAAAGTTGTCTTTTAGACAGCTCTGGATCCTGGGGCTGAACTATATCCAGCCTGCATCCTCCCTCCCCAGTACAAATTACAGTAGCCTAAAGGCTTCTCTAACTTACTCTGTCTACTGATAGCTTCAAAGGGGGCATCCTGGGCATCGCTGGGCGATAAATATGACCAAGACACGGCTCTTTCCCATGGATATGCCCTGTGTTTGAGGGATGGGTGTAATTGTGCATAATTTTTAAGAGGGCTGACAAGCCATTTCCCCCCAACTTTCAGTTTATAGGAACAACATTATATTTCCCCGTGCCCCCCCCCCATACATACTCTCCTGCCACCAGCTTTCAGCTTGGGGGAGACCTAAGTGAGTTTTTCCCTCACAACTTTCAGCCTTCCCCCCCTCCCCCGGGGGGGGGGGGGGAGACGAAGGCTGAGCCTGACACTAACTCATGCAGCATCCCAGCTTTCTGTCCTCTTAGTAGAACTGACATGGAGGAGGCAGCTACACTTGCAGCCTACTGCCACTAGGAACCCCTTTCCCCTCAATGGGAGCCACAAACTCAGCTCCTACCGGCTCTCTGTGCAGAGCTCAGGACCCCACACTATTAGATCTGTTACTTCTGCACCCAGGAACTTGCCAATTAAGATATGGCCAGAGAGCTATGTAACCTGCTTGTTTATTCAACTGCTCTGTTGCTTCTTGCTCAGCCACACTCTACTGCTCCACTGCTAGTATATTGATACACAAGATGCCCTCTAGTGGTTAGGCAAGGAATATGCTCAATTACATCACATAGGGCAGGTCTACACTAACCCTCCAATTCAAACTAAGGTACGCAACTTCAGCTACGTGAATAACGTAGCTGAAGTTCGAAGTACCTTAGTTCGAACTTACCTCGGTCCAGACGCGGCAGGCAGGCTCCCCCGTCGACTTCGCGGTACTCCTCTCGCCTAGTCTCTAAGGTGCCACAAGTACTCCTGTTCTTCTTTTTGCGGATACAGACTAACACGGCTGTTACTCTGAAACCTGTCATTATGCAAGGCACTGCATTTAGCCGTATGGAATGGAAATCCATCAACCTCATGAAAAAACAATATATGTTCCATTCTATATGCATCCGAAGAAGTGGGCTGTAGTCCACGAAAGCTTATGCTCTAATAAATTTGTTAGTCTCTAAGGTGCCACAAGTACTCCTGTTCTTCTCCATACAGTAGAGTCCTCCTCTCTTATTGTGTTGTTACCCTCCCCTTCCCAAAACATGTCTAACCTAACATTATAAATTGCAATTGTAACTAAGGAGGTCAGAATAGACTAGCTGAACACTCCAGAGTGAGAGGATTATTCTGCCTCTGTACTATTCGTCAGCCTTATCAACTATTTCAACTAGAAATTGAGTCACTAAGGCAGTTTCTTTTGTCGCACAGGGTGGAAACTCACAGTTCTGGAGTAGGCACTTGAACAAATGCTTTAAATGACAATTCAGGATCTGTTTCCTTGGTGCCAGGAATTAATAGGATTACAGTGGCCTGAAATTCAGAATTCAGACGAGCCAAAACAGGTAGAGAAAGTGTCACAACAGTTTGTTTGGGGGGTAAATCCCAAGCTGCTTGATGTGGCGATGCCGTATCCCAGCAGGTGTCACTGCAATAGCATAAAAATAAGGTCCCTTCTGAACTTGGCTAGTGCTAGGAACTCACTTGTGGTCGCCTCTGTAATCTTGAGCAAGAACATGTTGTCCCGTCCATAGTTGTCTTATTGCACAGCATCCACAGTCCTTTGCTTGGTCATTCTGCTTGTTAATTACTTCCCTTGACAGGGCAGGTTTAAATAAATCCAGGCAAGATCGGAGGTTGTGTCCCAGGAACAAATTTGCAGGTGACTGATTTGTTGTTGCCTGCATGGCATTCTGATATGCCAACAAGAAGTTTGCAAGCTTGGCCTGTAATAAACCTGGTTGTTCTGTTGCCTCTTTCAAAGCTTATTTCATGGGTTGTTTAAAGCATTCGGTTAAGCCATTTGTTGCAGGATGGTATAATGTGGCTATAACATGTTTGATGTCATTACTTTGCATGAAAGCTTGGAAATCTGCCAAAACAAATTGTGCACCATAGTCACTTACAGTTTGTCTTGGCAGTCCCTTGTGAGTAAAAAGGCTTCATAGAATGTATATGGTACTTACAGATGTTATGGCTAAGGCTAAGATTTTTGTCATAGATATTTTTAGCAAAAGTCAGGGACAGGTCATACGGTGGAGTCGCCTGACCCACCCCACCCCCAGGTGCCACTGACGGACATGCTGGCCACTTCTGGGAGTGGCGTGGGGCCAGGCCAGGCAAGGAGCCTGCCTTAGCCCCACTGCACACCACTGCCACCCTGGAGCCGCTCGAGGTAAGCTGGTAACCGCTCGAGGTAAGGGCTGGGCCGGAGCCCGCACCCGAACCCTTCCTGCACCCCAACTCCTTGCCCTGAGCCCCTTCCTGCACATTGCACCCCCAAACCCCTGCCCCAGGCCTACAGTCATGGCCCTGCATACAATTTCCCCACTCAGATATGGCCCTCGGGCCAAAAAGTTTGCCCACCCCTGGACTAGGGGCATGAATTGAAATTCCATGGGCAACCTTAATTCTGCCATTTCATAACTTTTGTGTGTTTGAAACCTCATTGTTCTTTTAATTTTTACAATTTTTCATGTGTAATATATACATACAGCATGGAAAATATTTATTCTGAATTTCATTATTCTATGATTTTAGAATTTTATGTGACAAAATGTTACAGTTTTTATTTTTGATCAGAAAATGGAACTCACCCAGAGTAAAGCAGAAGTTACTAATAATATATGGACATAGTGTTTTGAATACCTTCTAGTGGATGTTATTCGTATAGTAATTTCAGTGAGAATTCCTAATAGCAGTAGAGTGTTTGGTTTGAGAGTGCTACATCAAGAAACATGAATTTTTAACAGTAAACCTTAAATCTTTGGCCTTTCCTTAGCAAATAAATACCTCTTACATGTGTACTCATTTAATAATATAACTTAAGGATGGATGTTACTTGTAGCCCTTGATGTTACTGAAGAAATATAGTAAATCGCAGGAAAAGTGCTCCCATACAAATGTCTTAGAAAAACACCTACTTGGTTACATGCCATCAGTAGAAATAATAGTAGAAAATGAAATATGAAACCAAAATGAGTACATTGTGGCACAGCCTTGTGGGGGCCAAGAGTCTCCTGAACTTTTGATGTCTAAAGTTCGACTGTCTGGGGATGATGTTAGAGATCTGGACATCCTCTGTTAAGCACAGATTTGCACAGCTGTCCAGGAAAAACTGTAAATGTGGCCTCTTCTGTGGCCAGAGGGTGTTTAGGAGCACATGAAATAAGAGCACATTTCCATCAGCTAGAGTTGTGGTTTGCTACCTGTGGCACTCGAGGGCAGCTGTGTTAAAAAGAAAATTTGTAATTGATTATTAAATGAAAATTAATGCCCTGTGATTCTCAAATGGAAATGTTTGAATTACCCCCATTGCTACCTTCTCCCCAGCTGCCTCCCACCCACTTCTTTGGAACCAGGAGCACTCTGAAGAGCTCCCATGCTGGCCCCCTGCTGCATTGCCTGGAAGGGAGGAGAGTAGCTGTGAATGCTCCATTGCCTGATTCACTGTTGGATGGTGGGGAGCCCCCAAGAGAGCATGATAGGAGCTTGCTGGTTCTTCATAGACTTAGGGGACCAGCCACCCAAGGCAGCCTGGCAGAGGGGTAAACAGGAGAAGCTGAGATTCAACAACCATTTATTACCTCTAAGCCCCCTTATGTGCTGCCCTGGCCTTTGTGCTGGTTACAGCAGACTGGTGGCCGATCTAGCTTCCACAGATTCACAAAGGTGTGCAGGAGACCATATGTTAACTGGGGATAGATTCAGAGTAACTCACGCTAGCCACTTCCCTTTTCTACTTCCAAGACACTTCTATAGTGCTAGGAGCTTCAGGGAGGGAGGCATACTAACTGGCTATGCTGACTGTAGGTTTGCCAGGAAATCCCTCACACTTGGGAAATCTCAAGCAGCAGACTATGGGCAGCCCAAGGGGAGGGAACAGGGTAGGGGTCTAATCCAACATATTGATTGTGACACTTAGACCTTTCTGAAATACTATATTAATTCTCAATCTGAAATGGTTGGACATCACGGGGATAGAGTCAAGCTACGGACTGAAAGATCCTGTGCTACCCTGGGAAAGATCAAACACTATTAGAGTGTCAGCTAAAATATTTGGAAAGGTGTGGAATATTCGTATTTGAGAAAGGATGCGAATGTAACATTTGGCTCCATAAGTATAGATGATGTAGTGCGAGCAAGTGGCTTTCTGTTGTATATGGCTTTTAATAAATATAAAAATGGACCAGATCTTGAGCTTGTGAGTTGTGGTGATCTGCAGTTCTCAGGATAAGGGCCAATATATGCCTATCTAATTGTTATGATATTAAAATAAACAATTTAGCTGAATGTCTTTCACACAAGTACCTATTTGTTCCCTACCAAATGAGGCATTTTGACAACTTCTCCACTCCCCTTTTTCTAAATTCTGGAAGTAAGTCCTGGTATTACATCTTTTTGGAAACTGCAGCAGCCCGAGACATGACTGCCAGCTGTGATTTGTGTGTGTGTGTGTAATTTTTAGAATTATAAAGAAAGGGAAAAAAATGACTTATTTTTCTTTTTATATTATAAGCAATATTAGCTGCGGTCACACAGTAGTTTTCTGTTGCACAATAGAAACCACAGGAATACTAAAATAGATAATTCCCCAAATGAAATGTCTCAAATAGTAGCAATAATTAAACATTAGCATAAATATATAACACTTCAAGTTTGGCCATGCTGGCCTCATCAATAAACATCCTTGTACAGACTGAGGATGAATTTCATGGTTTCTCCCAAAGGGAATTACAATTGGTGGGAAAACCTCATCTACAATTAGAATAGTGATAATTTTGCAAAGGAGTAGAGAATGTACATTAAATATTCTCCTTGCAACCAACCCTCTGACTCTCTCCCAGGACACCAAATATATTCTGGTAATTTCCAGTCCCCAGTTTAGATCTTAATAATGTCTACAGTAGTAAAATATACAACAAGACCTGCATAGAAATACTTTTCCAAGTATAAAGCACTTCTTAAGACACAATGATAACAATTAGGGATGTGGTTTGCTCTGTCTCCGTTAAACCAAATTATATACTTTGTCCTGGGTGTCAAAAGCTATCTCTTGACCTGGCCTGTAAAATCACCTAAAATACCCCCCAAAGATGGGCTGAGCTGCAAACTGAATCTTTACATTCAGGTATAGATTTCTACACCTCAAAGTTAATGGGTGTTCAGAGGTGTTTGGATCAGTTCAATCAGTTTATTACCCAAGAAAAGGACAAAATCTGCAATTCTCTTGACTCTAGAGTTAGTGTCCCCAGCCTCGAGGAATACATTCTTCACCCATCCTGTTAACTCACTAAATAAATCCCCTTTGCCTTTGAACAACATATGAAAATTGGAATAAGGTTATTCATTGCACACTATTTTTCATGAAATAATTGTTACATATAACATGCTAGACTCTGCTACTTTTATTACCTCTAAGCATACTGAGCATGGCACAACCTCTGAGGATTTAAGGCCAATAACATAGGAGAAAGGGGGTCTCCAGCCCTGAACCTTGAATTGTCTGCCGTAGGTCTCTTTTCTGGCTTATGCAAGGGGTAAAGCTTCAGTATCACTCTTGAGTCAGATGCTCCCCTGGGGTAAATCAGTTTAGCTCTAGTGATTTCAATGGGGCTACTTTATTCAGACCAGGTGATGATTGGACCTCTCTTGTTTAGTTTGAGTCTATGAATTACAGACAAGAACACGTTACAAAATGTTTTAGTGGATGTGGGGTAAAGTGCGGGAATTGTATCTTACTGCATTTTAGGGTTCAAGCAGAACCATAAAAAAGGGACAAGACATGCCAGCTGGGAAAAGTAATGAGTATCTGAAGTGGTGCCAAAGAAAATGCAAAGGCATTCCTATAGGAAGGCAAACAACATGAAAACAGAAAGTGCTATTAAGGTAATGGAAGTGTAAAAATGACATGTTAAGTGATGGCTAGTGATAAAAGAACAAGGACCAACATTTTAAAAAGTGAATAGTAACTTTGGCGCTTCACCTTTGGGGTGGACAATGAGAGCCAATGTAAAGAACCCTGATTTTCAGAAAGTGCTGAGTATTCACCCCCTGAAGATCAGGTTGGTTTAAAGATCAGGTTTGGCACCCAAAAGTCACTATTCTCGTTTGAAAATCGTGGCCTAAACCACAGAGAAATGGGCAATTCCCTTGTCAATATGTAGCTAAGGATCAAAGAAAAAAATTATAAAACTCTAAGCTGAAATTTTTAAAGCGAAGGATAAAATATTGTGATAATAGATATCTAATTGGTTAAGTCAGAGGGAAAAGGCAAAACTCAAACTTTTGTGCTATGAAGTGCACCTGGAAGGATAGAATCAGCAGGAGGAAAGAACATTGGCTTTATACTTGAAGGTGAAATATGTGAATAAATGAGAGAGTGACTCAGGCTGGCTCTCACAGCAGATACTGTAAAATATAGACTGAGGTAAAGAATGCACGTCATGGAAAAAAGAAAAAAATTTCAGAGGATAGGGTTTTAGACCTCCAGGACAGAAGTAGGAAAGGCTTAGCAAAAATAAGAAAGCATTGCAAAAATCTTGGTTGTTTATGATGGAGAATGACAATTACTAATATTGACAAGAATGCCACCACTAAGTGACACTATGTGCTCCTCGAGTGAGACTGATTTCACACAGAGTCTGTGAAGTAACCAATAAGATCAGAAGGTTTTTGTTTGTTTTTGTTTGTTTGTTTTTAGGGATTAGCCTCAGGAAATGGGCTCCCATCTAGGTATGATAATCCACCTAGCAGTTAACAGCCGGGGTCCAGTGATTGCCTGCAGGGGTGAGGGTAGATATGAAAAGTAGCTGTGTGAGAAAACAATACTGGACATTAACAAAGCCAACTGTAAGCAAATGTGAAATGCATTAAAGACAGTTGATTGAAACCAATTATTGTCAAAAGAATCCCATACACAAAAATGGCATGTGCTTAAGGACCCATCAGGAAAGACAGGACTTACATAGATTCCAATAAAATTGAGTGCCAAAATGATAGTCAAAGTTGATGTGGTTAATTAAGGCACAGTGGTCATGGCACTCATTTATATGGAGCAATAAATAACTTTTGAAGTTGATTAAACACTGAAATCTAGTGTTTTAAACAAACTCAGAAGATATTTAATGGAAATGCATTCCAGGCCATAGATATTATTGCTTCTGAACAACTAAATAGACTTTCAGTCCATTCATCTGCCCCCAAAGTGAAACACGTCAGGGATGGGACATTGGTATGGTATAATTGCCATCCTACTAGTACTGATGTTGGGGGTCCAACAATCTGAGCAGCAGTGGGGTGAAATAGATAGGGCATGTCTCCAGAATCGAGAATGGCTGACAAATGAATAGGAGTGTGACTTGAGAATCCACGCCTCAGAAAGAAGATTAAAAACGCTTTTGCTTCATTTTTGTTACATTTGGTTGGCTGAGATTGTTCGCTTGTTTTGCCATTTGTGGTAAAAGGAAAAGTGGGAAGAATAAACATCATGAATCAAAAGAGGGATTGTCATGACAGTGGTGGATTGCTGGAAATGATGGAGAAGATAAAGAAAAAATTATACTTAGGACTTGTGTATACTTACAGGACTGCACCTGCACTGATGCTTCTGCAGCACTGTAGTGCTTAGTGAAGGTGCCAGTTACGCAGATGGGAGAGCTTCTCCCATCAGGGAGGTAGAGTACCTACATCGAGAAGCGGTAGCTAAGCTGACGGGAGAAGGCTTCCCATCAGCATAGCACTCTCAACACTAGGAGTTAGGTTGATATAACTGCGTCGCTCAGGGCTGGGGATTATACTGACATAGTTATACTGACATAAAGTGGTCATGTAGATCAAGCCTTAGATTCTATAATGCCCATCACTGTAGTATCTATCTATCTATCGTAGCACTTCTGGGGCCACCCATTACTGTAGTACCTGAGTGCCTCACAATCTTTAATGTATTTAACCAGAGATCACCCACAGGAAGTGGGGAAGTGCTATTATCCCCATTTTACTGATAGAAAATATCAACCTATGCACAATGTGCCCAGCCCATTTGATGACATCATAATCAGCCAGGTGCAGAGCCGGTAGCCTGCCATCAGAATAAGTTAGTGGGCTCTCGTCAAGGATATGCAACATAGTCTGACATTGATGACAGCTGCACCACAGGTCATTACAAAATCCCCATTTAAAGAGATTGGCGACACGATTGCCCTGTCCTGTTCAAAACCAGTTCAGAGGTGATCACAGGTGGCTTGGTGGACAGATGGTGGGTCAGTGACAAGAGAGTGATTAATGACTTTCATCACTGACCAGTCATTGCACCAAGCAGATTCCACCGTCATGTCCTGTGGTGGCATAAATGACCATAAAGGGTATCTAGAAGACAGGCGAGCTGGTGGGTGGTTGAAGAGGGCTGTGTACAACGGCAGGTTGCTATTCTCATGGACCTTGGCCAGTAGCACTACGGTAACATAGCACCACTTCATATTTGCCATGAGAAGGCCTCTAGGTATTAGTAGCCTCATGTGAGACGAGCAACACCAGACAGGAGCGCAGTACTCTTCAGAGGCTGATGTTCTAAGCATCCAGGCACTCCCACCCCAGATTGAACTGGCCAATTTTTGGAGCAGGTTGTTTTGAGAGATGACTTTGGCTGCCGTCTTCCTCAAGTGTGATTGCAGTAGACTCATAGACTCATAGACATTAAGGTCAGAAGGGACCATTATGATCATCTGGTCTGACCCCCTGCATGCTGCAGGCCGCAAGACCCTTCCCTGGACTCTACCGTTGAAGTCCCCAATCCTGTGTTTTAGTGACTTCAATCGGCTGAGACCCTCCTGCTAGTGATCCCTGCCCCATGCTGCGGAGGAAGGCGAAAAACCTCCAGAGGCTCAGCCAATCTACCCTGGAGGAAAATTCCTTCTCGACCCCAAATATGGCGATCAGTAATACCCCGAGCATATAGGCAAGAGTCTCTAGCCTGACCCATGTTGGCCATTATGCTGTTCATGTACCATTGCTTGGTTTTCCTTGGCTACTATGTTTTATCATTAAACCATTCCCTCCATAAACTTATCCACCTTAATCTTAAAACCAGACAGGTCCGTCGCCCCCACCGTTTCCCTCGGAAGGCCGTTCCAATATTTCACCCCTCTGATGGTCAGAAACCTTCGTCTAATTTCAAGCCTAAACTTCCCCCCGGCCAGTTTGTATCCATTCGTTCTCGTGTCCACATTAGTACTAAACTGGAATAATTCCTCTCCCTCCCTTGTATTAACCCCTCTGATATATTTAAAGATAGCAATCATATCCCCCCTCAGCCTTCGCTTTGTCAGACAAAACAACCCAAGCTCCTCTAATCTCTTTTCATACGACAGGTTTTCCATTCCTCTGATCATCTTAGTCGCCCTTCTCTGCACCCGTTCCAGTTTGAGTTCATCTTTTTTAAACATTGGAGACCAGAACTGCACACAGTACTCCAAATGAGGTCTCACCAGCGCCTTATACAACGGAAGCAGGACCTCCCTATCTCTACTAGATATACCTCGCCTAATACATCCCAAGGCCGCATTGGCTTTTTTCACCGCCACGTCACATTGCCGACTCATAGTCATCCTGCGGTCCACAAGGACCCCTAGGTCCTTCTCCTCTTCCGTTTCTTCTAACCAATGCGTCCCCATCTTGTAACTAAAATTGTTATTATTCGTCCCCAAGTGCATCACCTTATACTTTTTACTATTAAATTTCATCCTATTTCTGATACTCCAATTCACAAGCTCATTCAAGTCTCCCTGCAGAGTATCCCTATCCTCCTCCGAGTTTGCAACTCCTCCCACCTTCGTATCATCCGCAAACTTTATCAGCCCACTCTTGCAATCGGTCCCGAGGTCAGTTATAAATAGATTAAATAAGATGGGTCCCAAAACCGAACCTTGAGGCACTCCACTAGTAACCTCCCTCCAACCCGACAATTCACCCTTTAATACGACCCGCTGCATTCTCCCCATTAACCAATTCCCTATCCACCTCTGGATTTTCATATCGATCCCCATGTTTTTCATTTTAACCAATAGTTCCTCATGGGGTACTGTATGAAACGCTTTACTGAAATCCAGGTATATTAGGTCCACCGCATTTCCCTTATCTAATAAGTCCGTTACTTTCTCAAAGAAGGAGATCAGATTCGTTTGGCACGATCTGCCCTTCGTAAAACCATGCTGTAATTTATCGCATTTGCCATTAACTTCAAGGTCCTCAACTAGTTTCTCTTTCAGAATCTTCTCCAGCACCTTGCACACTACTGATGTTAAACTAACAGGCCTATAGTTACCCGGGTCACTTTTTTTCCCTTTCTTGAAAATAGGAACCACATTGGCTATTCTCCAGTCTAACGGGACTACCCCCGAGTTTACAGATTCATTAAATATAGTCGCTAATGGGCCTGCTATTTCCCGCGCCAATTCCTTCAATATTCTCGGATGAAGATCGTCCGGTCCACCCGACTTAGTCCCATTAAGGCGTTCTAGTTTTGTTTCTACCTCGGATGCGGTAATCCCCCATCCCGTATGCCCCTCTGTAACGGTGCTAGTATCCCTAATACCTTCATTGGCCTCATTAAACACCGATGCAAAATATTCATTGAGATATTGCGCCATGCCTAGATTATCTTTAATCTCCTCTCCGGCTATAGTCTTCAGCGGTCCCACTTCTTCTTTCTTTGCTTTCTTCCTATTTATATGGCTGTAAAACCTCTTACTATTACTTTTAATTCCCCTCGCTAAGTCCAACTCTTCCCGGCCTTTGGCCTTTCTCACTCTATCTCTACATTCTCTGACTTCACTAAGGTAAGTTTCCTTACTGATCCCTCCCCTCTTCCACTCTTTGTACGCTTTCTGTTTTTTCCTGATCGCCCCTTTCAGCCGGTCGCTCATCCAGCTCGGTCTAAGTCTCTTGCTTAGTAATCTTTTTCCCTTTTTGGGGATACAGGCCTCTGACAGCTCTTGCATCTTTAACTTAAAGTAATCCCAGGCTTCTTCTGCCTTTAGGTCCCTTAATACGTTTGCCCAATCCACTTCCCTTACCAGTCCCCTTAATTTGTTAAAATTGGCCTTTTTAAAATTATAAACCCTAGTCTTTGACTTAATTCTGGTACTCTTTCCATTTAGTTTAAAGCGAATTAGCTCATGATCACTGGAGCCCAAGTTGTCCCCCACTACCACTTCCTCAACAAGGTCCTCACTACTTACCAGAATCAAATCTAAAATGGCCTCCCCCCTCGTCGGCTCAGCTACCACTTGATAAAGGAATTGATCCGCAAGCACATCTAGGAACATCTGAGCCCTATTATTGCTACTAGCGTTTGTTCCCCAATCTATATCCGGGAAGTTAAAGTCCCCCATAATTACACAGTTTCTATTAGTATTTACCTCCCTTAATACATTAAACAATTCCTTATCCATATCCTGGGTTGATCCCGGCGGTCTATAGCACACCCCAAGCACTATACCCGGAGAGGCTCTAGTAGTACTTTTACCCAGCTTGAGTATCGCCCAGACGGACTCTGTGTTATCTATTCCATCCACTATTATTTCTTTACAGCTTATTTCACTATTGACATACAATGCCACCCCCCCACCTTTACCTTTATCCCGGTCTTTCCTAAACAGCGCATACCCCTCCATACCTGCGTTCCAGTCGTGACCGCCATTCCACCATGTTTCAGTTATTCCTACGATATCCGGTTTCAATTCTCGGACTAAGAGCTCCAATTCCTCCATTTTATTACCTAGGCTTCTCGCATTGGTGTACAAACAGCCTAATGTATGTCGTTTAGCCTGTCTCCCATTACTAGCACTGTATGTTGCGGGCCTCTTTGTGTTCGTCCCCCCTGTCCCTCCTATGTCCAATCTCATCTCCCCGGCTATGTCTCCTCTTATTACACTCAGCTTTTCAATACCGGAAACTGGCGTGGAGATTAACTGTGCATCTCCCAACCATCTCCCCAAACTTCCTAGTTTAAAGCTCTTTTGATAAGATGAGCCAGCCTCCCTCCCAGAAGTCTATTTCCTTCCCTACTCAGGTGAAGCCCATCCCGCGAGAACAGGTGTCTGTCCCCGAAAGCCTCCCAGTGGCCATACATCCCAAAGCCCTCCTTATAGCACCACTCCCTTAGCCAACTATTTATCCTCACAATCCTATCAGCCCTTTGCTGCCCTTCCCTCGGAACAGGCAGGATCCCACTAAAGATAACCTGAGCCTCTATCTCCTTGAGAGTCTTCCCCAGCCTGGCATAATCTCCCTTGATTCTCTCTAACGAGAACCTAGCCGTGTCATTCGTTCCTACATGAAGGATTATCAAGGGGTTCTTACCTGCTCCTTTTAGGATCCTTTTCAACCGCAGGTCCACATCGCGTATCTTTGCACCCGATAGACAGCACACCCTTCTGTTCTCCGGGTCCGCCCTGGTCACAGGCCTGTCCAATCTCCTCAGTAAAGAGTCTCCAATTACATACACCTGCCGTCGCCTGGCAACAGTGCGATCTAGTAATCTAGTCTCCGATCCCTCTAGTCCTGACCTGTGTCTGCTCCTATCTTCCCTTATGCTCCCCCTTATGCCTTCCTGTATCCTCTGGTGGCCCATAATTGGTGCTGTCTCCATCAACTCCTCCCCCCTCTCTCTCGGACTAGCAGCTCTTCTCTTCTTCCTCACCCTCCCACCTTCAGTCACCACCTGCTGCCCCTCTACCTCGTTATCCAAACACTCAAACCTATTCCTGAGTTCTATTCCCCCCTCACTGGCCCTCCTTTTCCTTGGCCTACTTCTCACAGTCACATGCTTCCACTTCCCTGGATCTCCTCCTTCCATTCCCCTCTCGCGGTCATCTACTACTGCCTCCTCCTGCACCCTAGCGCCTTCCCCTTCAGCCCCGCCTTGCCCATCCTCCATCAGCTGCTCAAACCCCCGCCTAAACTCCACCAGGGTCTCTACCTGCATCTCCAGCCCCTTAATCTTTTCCTCCAGTAACACTATAAGGCGACACTTCATACACACATACCTTTGTTCCGGGTCTCCTGCTAGGACTATATACATACCACAGCTTCCACATGCAGCCATCTGCATTCTGTCTGCTGCTGCTGCTTGGCTCATGGCTGCTGCAGTCTCTGCCCACAGCACCTGGGGACACAGAGCACACGACACACCCCGCCCTCCTGCCTCCCCCTTTACCTCCCCCTGCAAACTCCCTCTCAAACTCCCCTGTTGGCTGCCGCTGCTCGCAGCTGTACCGCTGCTTGGCTGGGCGGCCGCTTTTATGGGCCCCTTGATCAGCCAAGCCCCGCCCCCTGCTCAGGGCTCGGCGTCCGTCCCAGCACCCAGCCCCTGCCGGCCCCTACAAACAAACACACAAGAACACCCAAGAACACACAGGACAGATGCAAATACAGGTACCTTCTCCTCCAATGAGAACTCCCTCTCAAACTCCCCTGTTAGCCGCCCTGTTGGCTGCCGCTGCTCGCAGCTGTACCGCTGCCTGGCTGGGCGGCCGCTTTTATGGGCCCCTTGATCAGCCAAGCCCCGCCCCCTGCTCAGGGCTCAGCGTCCGTCCCAGCACCCAGCCCCTGCCGGCCCCTACAAACAAACACACAAGTAGGTTAATGATCTATCCAATGTCACACCGAGGTAAACCGAGTTTGGATCATGCTGTTGAGGAAAACATTTAACTCATGGCTTGTGCTTGCTTTATGTAGATGAAATACACTAGAAACAGTACTGGAAAAGCTTGGCTGTGGGAGCCATCAACTACAATAGGCTACCATAAGCTTCATATCAGCATTCAGGACCTTGTCAATTTCTGAGAAGGACTGAGCATGATAGCTGCAGGAGATGTCATCAGCATATATAAACTTGTGCAAGAGAGTAGCTGGCAGGTCATCGAACAGTATTGGTTCAATTCGGCAATGAATCCTGGTCATGTGCCATCTGGCTGAGACCCCAATGTACTGCTATCCTTCCATGGGGCAATGAGAGACAGAAGCTAAGTGAATTGCCCAAGAGGTCTGTATTGGATTAGAACAGGGATCGGCAACCTTTGGCACACGGCTCGCCAGGGTAAGCACCCTGGCGGGCTGGGTCGGTTTGTTTACCTGCCGCGTCTACAGGTTCGGCTGATCGCGGCTCCCACTGGCCGCAGTTCGCCGCTCCAGGCCAATGGGGGCAGCAGGAAGCAGCGGCCAGCACATCCCTCATCCCGCGCTGCTTCCCGCAGCCCCCGTTGGCCTGGGACGGCGAACTGCGGCCAGTGGGAGCCGCGATCAGCCAAATATGGCAGGTAAACAAACTGGCCCGGCCTGCCAGGATGCTCTCCCTGGCAGGTCGCGTGCTAAAGGTTGCCGATCCCTGGATGAGAAACTTGAACCCAGGTCTCCCAAGCCCTATTATAGTGCCCTACTCACTGGATCATCATGCATCTCCAACCTAAGGTAGATAAAAATATTTAAGAAAATGTCATGGCTTTACAAAAACGTCCAAGGAAAAGCCAAATTAATTAAAAACTTCACTTGTTTTTTACACCTAGAAAGGTCATGCAAAGGCTGAAAAATTAATTAGTGTGCAGAAGGACTTGGACAGGTTTTTTTCTTACAGAAGCTGAACAGCTTTCACTGAATCCCAAGATATCAGCTTCCTGGGGATGGGCTAGGAAGACAACATATATATGCATAATACCGATGTTCCCTGCCACTATGTTATTTTTCAGAACCAAAGGAAAAATACAATATAGTTTTAAAAGGCGCATTATATGCAAAGTGTATTTCACAATCTGTCATTAACCACAACCTCCTGCTGCCTTTATTTCTCAGTAAAGGATTTTACTATACATTTTAACAGGTCAATAAAAATATATAGCGGGCCATGAGTGATCTCTAACATTTTACTTTGCTGGGTTCATTAAGCATAAATAACCCACTATGCTATGAACTGTGTCTTTAAGATACATTACACTGTTCCTGAACATAGACATAGTTCACATTAATGCAATTAACTGGGCTCTCAGGTTTAGAACTTTTTTGAGTAGGAAGGCTGCTCATAGTTTGGACCAAAAAAATAGGAACCAGCCTCAGCCCAAACACTGAATAAAAATTCAATTATTTAAGCTTTGGCTATGTATTCTCCTTCATTATCTGAACCTGAATAAGCCTGCCTGTCTTAACAGTGCTAGCTGTCCATGCGTATTGTACACATGAGACAAGGGAAGTTACAGACTATATGACATTAAAAAATTAAAATCTGCCCAAAAGAAACTACAAGGTCTACTAAGAACTGGCTAGATGTCAGCCAATGTTAAATGCCTGTTAAGGGCTGGAAAGAAAAATGTAAAGGAATGAAGGAAGTTGTTAGCTATAGGCCACTCGGGTTTCTCTACAGAGCTAATTATTCCTAGGGAATGGCCAGAAGTCAAAGATCAATTCAGGGCACTTAAGGAGAAAGAAGAGATGTAGCCATACTTGGAGAACTGAGGGAGTAGAATGGGAGGCAAATAACAGTGAGGGGGGTAGATTTGAACATTTTTTGATAGCTTCAACAAGGCATCCAAACTTCTAGCAGCTGCTCCAAACTTTGTAACCATTTAAAGTCCTTCTGGCCCTAATTTTAATGTTCATGTTGGGTTTGAGAGTGGTACAGAAAAAAGCAGCAACTCAGAATAAGTTTCAATAACGAGACTATGAGATGCTTTATTTTTATTGGTAACTCAGATAGACATATAGTTTACGATAGACCCCGGTGTTACCCAGGGTTTTCAGAGTCCAACGCAGTGGTAACTTTATTGTTTCTCTCCAAGCAGTGTCATGAATAAATCAATGAGGGCACAGCTCATCCATCTGACAAATGATTGATACAAGCAAAAGTGCTATCACCTAAAACTACTTTTTAATTAGATCTCAAGCGCACGTGCGCACACACACACTGTCATAGTAGGTTTAGAGCATCTCAAAACATTTATATTTACCTAAAGTTAAGTGATAGTTTTGAGGTGTCAGCGGCCAGACTTCACTGGGTCCCCTCCTTCGGTTCGTCTGTTGGAGAGCAGATCCTTTCCCTGCTCCAAAGCAAATTCTTTCACCTAATCTTATATAGCTAACTTCAAACAAAGCGCATAATCTATAGTGACTCCTAGTGGGTCACCATAGTACCCCCTAATTGGTCACCAATTCTCCTAATTGCAGCAAAACTACTCATTATCTCTTATCATCTTGTAGTCATAACAACAATAAAACTTACATGTAAAAGGTGTCAGAGATGCTTAAAACCAAGGTTGGCCATCCAAACATTTCTTCTAGTCTCACAATACATGCACTTCTTATCCCATCCTCCCATTCTGATAGCAGAGCTGCAAACATGCAGCTATATGGCCTTGCCGCTCAGGGCCTAAGATTATCCCTAGCTCTGTAATGTTTGGGTTTCAGCTGGCAGTGGTTGAACATGGCAGTACTGTCAAATTCTGGGGTACAAACAGGATGTCAAATTTGGGGGCTACACTGAAACGCTGCATTAGGTGAAATACTTCAGATTACTTAATTTCTTTTGGCTTCCAAAAACTAGATTCCGCCCCCTCCTCCCCGCAAGTAGTTATGTTAAATACTGTAGTTCTTAGCCATTTAAAATATCTATTGAAGTCTATGAGAATTTTTCCTAAATAAGGTGGTCAGGACTGGTCCCAAAATTAGGAAACACCTGATCAGACCAAGCTGTTAATGATCAGAAATGTTGGGAAGTGAAGGCATTGCAATTACTATTCTTGGGAAGTGGCTTCCAGTATTTCATTCTATGTGCTGCTGATAACCTATACACTTCCTTTTGGAGATCATTTCTGCTGTTCCCTTTTGTATAAGGCTAATGAAGGGGTAGACCGTCACAAAGTGGAGTTCTTACTCGCCTGGATCTTCAGCTGTAGAATTATGAATGGAAACTAGACTATTACCTTCAGCAGTAAACTTCCTTAAAATTTCATGTGCCCTGATGGCACAGTGAACCTAAAAAATTTGGCATGAAGCAGCAGACTTCTAAGTGCTCTCTAATTTCTACTGGCACTCATTCTGAACACTGACCCGCCCCCCCCCCGCCTCCCGCACAGCTCACATTAGACGTTTTGAGTGAGTGAAGGTAGGATTTTACGTCCAAGAGCATAACAAACTGATTTAATCAGCCAAAAGCATGGTGATAAAATGCTCAAGTAGATTACATTAAAACTCCATACTTGTGTTTGTATGAGCAAAACTGTTTGGTCCTATGAGTAGTACTTTTCATTACCATGTTCCTAGTTACACATCACAGATATCACTATTATGTATATCAAGTATATATTACTCATAATCTTTTTTCAGCTTTCCAAAAACATTTTATACTTCATGTAAGATTGGAATGCTTTCAGAGACTTTCTAAAGCATAGGTTACAAGTGTGCTCATTTCCCATTAAGACAATGGCCACAGGGTGGATTAACTAAAATGCAAATCCCGTTTCCATGATGGGACAACCTGTGTACGAGCCCCTTTAATGCCTTGTGCGTGTATCTACAGCCCACAAGCCCAAAGCATTGCTAACATAAAATATTAAGTCTCATACAGAGAAAGACATTCTCTTGGGGTGGGGTTAGATGTCTGACTTCCAGAAACAGCACTTGGAGACAGCAGATCAGAGGGGCACATGGCTTAGCCATGGCTTTCATAGTCTCCAGCTCCCTGGAACGTCATTGGAACATGCAGCATTTTACTGTTTGGATCCTGGAATCCCACATGATGATTCAAAAAGCAGAAGGTCTGAGCAAATTCCAAGCATCCCTAAGGCAGGCGTCGTCTATGCACTGGTTGATGTGGAGGAGAGGCTGTGCTGAGGGAGGTGAGTGGCTGTCTGGGGGAGCATGGAATGTTTTCAGGAAGACTGGGGTTGGCGAATGAGGCTAGTGGGGAAAGGCTTGTGTAGTGGGGTCCATTGCTCTGGAAAAGGAGTTAAGTGTCTGGAAGGCGGGAGATATTTTTCATATAAGCATAATATTTTATTACAAGCCATATCATTAAGAAATAAATGACTGTGTATCCATATTTTTCATTTGTCCGCTCTCCTATTTCCCTACCTGTTCTTTGGAAAAACCTGCTCTCACAAATATATTCGTTCTTTTTAATGGTTCTCATGATCGCCTGATTTCCCAATGGCTATCTTGCAAACATTTGCCCTTACACAAAATGGCTGCTCTCTTCCATTACTTGCAAAGGGACTGAGGTCACAGGTTGTCCTCAGTCAAGATGGCTTCCCTCTGTACTCTATAGTTTGGAAACTGTGAAGAGGTTAGGGGAGAGTGAGGAGCAGGAGGGAGACTGAAGAGGCAGATGGGGATGTACGGGAATGTGGACAGCAGGTGTGAGACTTTGAGAAAATCAGGCTTAATCAGCTGAAGGGAAATAGGGTGTTTCTGAACACTGCTGCTATGAGTGGGAGACCCAACATTTTACACAAGCGTAACATTTAGAGGCTCATCCCCTTAACAGAGTGCATGGTTACAATTTATGCCCTTTCCTTGAATTATGTTGAATATATCAGTTCAATTCCCAGTCATCTCATGTGACCGCCTGGCTAATCTCTTCTGGCACTGTCTGAGACTTACACTCAGCCAGCATTTGGGAGAAGAGGAGCTTGCACGCTGAGAACAAACTGAAAAAAGCTCCCTACAGTAGGGGATGTGAAAGAAATGTCAACCAGCTGAACCATGATCTGGGAGAAGAAAGAAACATCCCTTTTGGAACTGGTTCTCTTGTGCTACTGCTTCAGGACCCTGAGTCAAGGTATGGCCTTAGACCTGGGACTCTGGAGCTAATGATAATGGCACCTTGGTCTCCATCAATATGGGCAGTAGCACAAATATCACTTTTCTTCAAGGTGGCCAATATTACATCAGCTTCAAAATACCAACTGTAATTAATTCTTTTTAAAAAAGCAAACACATTTCACAGTTTATTGATGCTGAGAATTGCTTGTTACTCAATGACCTTCCAGATTGCTACGCTGCGTAAAATAGATCATTTTTCTCAAGGGTTATAATGTGAATCTGCAGACGTATCAAGCCTCCATTATCTAAGCCCTTCAGGCTAGGCTCCTAAGGTTAGCTATTGTAACTATGCTCTGTAGCTGTTTTTTGGCTTAACTGCATGCTTCCATAAATTTGTGGGTGCAATTCACAACCTGAATATTCTTTTAAGGACAGTTTTGTCTGAGAGTTATATTTATTAGGCTCAGTCATTAACATTAAATTGCTAATGGAGTTATTCATCTTGGGAACTACTAATGCAGCACGTAGCCTTTTTTCTGATTCTGTGATTATCATCAGATTGTTCAATCTAACACAGAGTTAGGGCTCAGCATTGAATAATGTTGTCCATTAGCTTTAAATTGATAACAGACCATGTATGTGAAATATGTGTCTTTTATCTTAACATCATAATTTCTGCTAGTCAATGCAATGGCATCCTTCTTCAAAATAAAAAAAAATGGAAAATAAATGCTACTGGTAATGCTTTGATTAGCTAATGAACATTACATTTGTTAAGACAGATTTCAATTAATTAGAGATGTTTCAAATGCTTCTACAAAAAAAAAAAAAATTGTAGATCATAAACCCAGAAGGGACCCCTGTGTTCATAGAAGATTAGGGTTGGAAGAGACCTCAGGAGGTCATCTAATCCAATCCCCTGCTCAAAGCAGGACCAACACCAACTAAATCATCTAGTCTGACCTCCTGCATCACAAAAGCTATAGAATTTCCCTGAATTAGTTCCTCTTTGAACTAGAGCATATAATTTAGGGGGCGGGGGGAATGCAATCTTGCTTTACAAATGTCCAGTGATTGAGAATCCACCACAACACTTGGCAAATTGTGAACACCAAGCCCACCCCCGCGCCTTCTCAATCTTCTTTTCTCAAGTCTAAACAGGTTCCACTTTAAAAAAAATCTTTCCTCATATGCATGGCCCTACCAAATTCACGGTTCCTTTTAGTAAATTTCACGATCATAGCATTTTAAAATCTTGAATTTCATGGTTTCAGATATTTAAATATTAAATTTCACAGTTTTGTAGCAAAGCATGAATATGTATTTAAAAACAGCAAAATATAAACATGAAAAGCACTGTTATAGGAAGGGTTGTGGTACTGCCACCCTTACTTCTGAGCTGCCTTCAGAGCTGGGTGGCTAACCAGTGGTGGCTGCTGGCCGGGTGCCCAGTTCTGAAGGCAGTGCAGAAATAAAGGTGGCAATACTGTGATCCCCGTATAATAACCTTGCAACCCCCTTTTAGGTTAGGCCCCCTCCGTTTGAGAAATGATGCCTATAATATAGGGTAAAAGGACACAAAAAACTAGATTTCATGGTCTGTGATGTGTTTTTCACAGCCGTGAATTTAGTAAGACCCTACTCATATGTCAGGGTTTCTAAACATTTTCTCATTTTTGTTACTCTCCTCTCGGCTTTGTCCATGTCTTTCCTAAAGTTTGGTGCCCAAAACAGTGGCCCCCTTGGGTTGTCATCAGTGCTGAGAGGAACAATTACCTCCTGCATCTTACATATAACACTCCTCTTAATACAGCCCAGAATGAGTTTAGCCTTTTTTGAAACTGCATCACATTGTTGGCTCAAACTCAATTTGTGATTCACTAGAACCTCCAGATCCTTTTCCATAGTATTGTTGCCTGGCCAATTATTCCCCATTTTGTACATTTGCATTTGATTCTTTTTCTCTAAGGGCTTGGCTACACTTGTGAGTTAGAGCACATTAAAGCAGCCCCGGGCACCCTAGCTCACTACCAGTCCACACTGGCGAGGCATGTAGAATGCTCTGACTCCAGGGCTGAAGTGCTCCTGGTACTCCACCTCGGCGAGAAGATTAACACTTGGTGCGCATTGGCTGAAACACCCGGGC
The DNA here is from genome assembly GCF_027887155.1 of Malaclemys terrapin pileata. Lineage (NCBI taxonomy): Eukaryota > Metazoa > Chordata > Testudines > Emydidae > Malaclemys > Malaclemys terrapin. The sequence continues at coordinate 59,662,142 of NC_071515.1, read as the reverse complement.
ATCAGTGTGAACGAGGTGTTGCATTACTGCATTCTGATCAGTCTCCGGAAACATCCCATAATCCCCTTAAGTCAAGTGGCCACTCTTGTCATTGTTTTGGAATCACTGCAGGCATATCAATATGCCCTTTAAAAGCTCCGTTTCTGACAGCTGGCATGCTTATCTGCTCCGAGACAAAGCAACCATTACTGAGGAATGCAGTGTGTGAGAGAGGTGGGGCAGGGGGGAGAGGGAGGGAAATCTGTTACTGTCTGAACTTACAAGACAGCATGCTGACGTTCTCAGCCTTCCAAAAACCCACTCTCTCGCTCTTCCCACATATACACGACACACTCCCTGTCACAATCCACCCCACCCCCCTCATTTTAAAAGCATGTTGCAGCCACTTGCAGCTGGGATAGCTACCATAATGCACTGCTCTCTGGTGGCCATTGCAAGAGTTGCTAATGTGGCCATGCCAGTGCGTTTGCAGCTGTCAGTGTAGATTGCAGCGCTTTCCCTGCTGCGCTCTACGAAGGCTGGTTTAACTAAAAGTGCTCTACATCTGCAAGTGTAGCCATGCCCTAAGTGTAGTACTTTGTGCTTATCTTTAATGACTTTCATCTTGTTGATTTCAGAATAATTCTCCAATTAATAAAGGTCATTTTGAATCCTAATCCTGTCCTCCAACATGCTAGTAACCCCTCCCAGCTTGACATCGTCTGCAAATGTTATAAGCATACTCTTTATCTAATTATTGAAGTCATTAATGAAAATGTTGAATAGTATCTGACCCAGGACATATCCCTGCAGGAACCTGCTGGATCAAGCCTCCCAGTTTGCCAAGGAACAATTGATAAGTACTCCTTGAGGATGGTTCTCCAATTAGTTGTGTACCCACCTTATAGTAATGTAATCTAGACCACATTTCCCTAGTTTGATTATGAGAATTTCATATGAGACTGTCAAAAGACTAGAATGAGGCTGTAGGATTTCCTTGAATTAATTCCTGTTTGAACTAGATCATATGTTTTAGAAAAAAACATGCACTCTCGCTTTAAAAATGCCCAGTGAAGGCGAATCGATTACAACACTTGGTAAATTGTGAAGACCGAAGCCCCCCCCTCTTCTCAGTCTTCTTTTCTCAAGTCTAAACACATCCAGTTTTTTTTAGCTTTTCTTCATATGCATGGCCCTACCAAATTCATGGTTCATTTTACTACATTTCATTTTCATAGCATTTTTTAAAATCTTGAATTTCACAAGGCCTGTCAAAGAAGGAAATTTGGATGGTTTGGCATGATTTGTTTGTGTCAAAACTCACGCTGGGTATTACTCATCACCCTGTTACCTTCCATGGTAGGTCCCTCCTATGCCTAAGGAGGCTAAAGAGAAGAAAAAATGTTGTGCGGGCTTCCCTGTCCTCTCTGGTGAGAGTGGTTAGGGGACCTGTGGATTTTGGAGTCTGTAAGGATTTTGGAGATCTGCAGAGATGTAAGCCCCAGACTGTGTAGAGACAGCAGCTTGTGGCTCCACTGGCCCCACCTCCGATGGCAGCAGATCACCCGATGGAGATATGCTGCCATTGGCAGAATCCCCTGTGCTGCGCATCAGCATAGAGCAGGACCTAGAGTTAGGTAATACTTAGGTAGTCTAAGTTATCAGTTTCAGTCTATTACTTTTAGTTAAATAATTCCTTCTTTTGGGTTCCACAGCCTTCTGCCTGCAATGAGGGTGTATTTGATCTGTTGTATGAGAACACAATTCAAATGATCCAACCAGTGGACCAAATTTGGTGATGAATCCTGGTCACATGCCACTGGAGACACATTGCATATATGCTAAAACAATGGGTTCAAAGCTTGCTGATCCATCATACCAGCTCAGTTTAAGATTAAAAGTATGAAAAGATTTTAAAGTATGAAACAAGAGAAGTTCACAACAAACATGTCTGTAGTCATACTTGACTCAGCTTGTTATAGCCACGGAAATAAATATTTCCTGCTTGTTTAACGATGCCCAAGTCCTGTTCTATAGCGAGCTGGAATTGAGATGTACAGGTGAGTACCTTGCCACATAGATAAGGAAGTGTTGAATAGATGTTAGAAAGGCAATGGTTCTGCTTCAGTCCTGAGCGCTGATTATAGTCTTTGGATGAACACAAATGCTTCCTGTCACATTGAATAAGGTCAAGAATGAGAAGACTATGCTCTACTTCCATTGAAATGAAATTTAATGGGCTGGGCAAGTCTCTTCCTTTACAGTCCAGGCAACCTGTAAAAAATGAACTGTGCAGTCAGTTAGAATTGACAGGGAAAGGATAATGTAAGAAATACCTTAACTCCCAGTACTGGACATTATTATTTTAATGTCTGGTGCTAATCAAAGAGCTTATAATGCGTACAGAAAATGACACATCATGAAAGCATGCTTACAGCAGTGATTTCAACAAAAAAGAGAAAGGATAAACACTTAGATCTTGTATCAATCTTAAGATTGTTCCAATGTATTTGTCAGATGCAGTAATTTAAGAATGACAGTATAATTCCTAATTTTTTAAAATTGAAAGTGTGACCATATTTTATATTTTACTATTTCAAAATGTGTTTATGACAGGCATATGCTTCTTTTCTTGCTTCATTAACGTATTCAGTTTTCAAGGGATTTTTTAAACATAATTATACATTTTTATTTAATGTTCTTGAAAAGAACCCCATCCTATTTTTAAAGCAGAACTTATGTAAACTCTAGGATACCATACTTTCAAGATCATTTTGTTCATCTTTGAAATTACTGCTTTTGGATAAACCAAACTCTTCCAACAGGTCAAAAACATGAAAATTCAGATTGACTAGAGAAAAAAAAAGTTTTTTTGCCACATAATTAGTAGCTCTTTTCCCTGAGAAAATCCAATTGTAGTTGACCAGATTGGATTAACCCAATCAGGACTACTCAGAGATATAGTAAATTTTTCAGTCCTAGGGTGGTCATTAATTTATAACAAGTAACAACAGCACATGATGAGAGATAAGGTGTGTGAGGTAAAATCTTTTATTGGACCAACTTCTACTGGTGAGAGACACAAGCTTTTGAGTTTACACAGAGCTCTTCTTCAGATTGCTCTGTGTAAGCACAAAAGCTTGTGTCTCTCACCAGCAGAAGTTGGTCCAATACAAGCTATTACCTCATGCCTACAACAACACTGCATAGTACATGATTAGAGCAGTTATGCAATTTGACAGATATTCTTAAACTTGTGCAGATGATGTTTACACAGGGCCTATGTGCAACTTTAACAGTCCAGTGAGTTTCAATCTTGGAAGCAATGAGTCAAGTGCTGCACTAATATACAGCAGTGAGGCCAGAAGATTGTTGGTGTCCTGTCAGTCCTTCACACTTCACAGTGGGAACGATGAACTTTAATCCATATTTCCTGTCCAGCCCTTCAAAGCATGACAACACGCTTTATCTGTTGCTGCTGTACAAGGAGATTGCTTTCAGTTCTACCACTTGTGGTGTTCTAATGACCTTGCCTATTTAATCATAACTGGGAGTCAAGTGACTTTTATGGGACACAAATTTTAATTAGCCTTCAAATTAATTGTGAGGGTACTTTGTCTAGAGTTCCTTTGATTGTGATAATTAATTGGCTGTCATAGGCCAGCCTCCTGTCTTGCAGAACATTGAACAGCTTCTTTTCAAATATTTATAAAGATGTTTTAGTACACATGACTGAAAGCTACATTAATATTTTAATTTCAATGAGAATAACCTCATTGTCAAATAAAACATAGAGGGTGTTGTAAGTCATAGAAGGCTTAAATTAAGCAGTTTTTGAAATGTTGTATTTTATTCTTGTCCATGAAAAAATTAAAAAAAAAGTTACCTCCCATCAGTACGTGAAACAAGATAAAGCAAAGAGCGACAGAATAATTAATCAAATGGAAATGCTATCAAGGAAACTACAAGTAAGAGGTACAAATTGTTTTGACTCCTAGGACTTTAAAGAAGATCAGAATAGCTAGATTTCTTCAGAATAATCACCCCACAATCTTCAATTAAACACTTAAATATTAATTTCCATCTAAAATGGTCAGCTTATACAGAACAAGCTAACACAAAATGTAAACTAAAATTCTGCTTTGCTTTTTAAAAACATTCTGGTTGTAAGTAATTTTCAAGTGCCTAGTCAAAAATCAGACAATCCTATTCTGAAAGACAGGCAGAGACATTGCATCTTTAGACTACCAATCACCCCTCTGGCACTATGAGAGCTGGGACATAATTGTCAAAATGTTCTCCAAAAAACTGACTCAGAAGTAGTGTGAAATCCAGAGCATAAATATTTGACATGGCATTTATCATTCCAGATCTGTAGTTGACCAAAAAGTTTTTAAAAAATCGCCAAAAATGTATTTTAAAATAGTGCAAAATTAAAGAAATTATTTGAGGATTTAAATAATAAAATAATTCCTATGAACGGAAACATATGCATATAGAATACAGTATTGTGGACCTGAAGGGAGCTCAAAAACTTGAGTACAACCCAAATATTCACTGTGCTCACTGACAGTCACTGGATGAGGACGGAATAAAATTGTGTGTTAGAATCCTGTTAATATATCTCTCAGCGACACCATCGTAGTTAAGCCTCACCAAGAGAATGAAAAATTCAAATTAACTATGGCTATCAGCAAAGATAATGGGTGAAATCCTGGCCCTGTTGAAGTCAGTGGGGGTTTTGTCACTGGCTCCAATAGGGCCAGTATTTCACCAGATGTCTCCCTCAGAGTTTTGAGGATGCCATTGTCTCTTTCACTGAAATCTCTGAAGTCTGAAGGGAGTTAGATGAGAACTAAGTACAAATATAAAAGAAGGTAGCATGCTCTTTTAACTCTTGTGTTTATTTTTATTTTATAAACTACAGAATGAAAGTTTGGTGCTGGCTATAACATGAAACATGTAGTTCTTCTTCAAGTGTTTATCCACATGAATTCCACTTCTAGTGTGCATGCACCCCAGGCACCTGAGATTGGAATTCTTTTGAAAAGATCTTGGTATAGCTGAGTGTATAAAGGGTGGAGTGGATGTAATTGCCCTCCAGTTCCCTCTTACCAGCGGGGTAGTCCTAAACTATAGCATCCCCACACCAGTCTGGCCCTTTAACCCTGCCCCCCACACTGTTTTCTCACTCCACTCCCATGCTGCTGAAGGTGGGGACGTTCTGATTCCACTGCTTCTTAACCCCCATGACTGTGAGAGGGAATCCTTGCAGTGTCCTGGGTGATTGTTTCCTCTCTAGTTAGTTCTTAGTGTTCAAGTTATAATTATCAATGTAGTTAGATTTAGCTAGGTTAAGCCTGTTGGGGTGTGAAGGATACGCTGGAAGCCTACAGAGAGGGGACCATCACCTCTGTAGGTGAGAAAGTCAATTAGGCCCTGATCCTGCAAAGATACATGCATGTGCTTAACTTTACACACTGTGACCTTTGTTGGTAGTCTCAGGTGACAGGCCAAAGACATGAATGGTTAGATAGTTTAAGGCCCTGATTCAGCAAAGTATGTACGTAAGTGATTTGCTGAATAGGGATGCTTTATTCAAAAATAGTGATGGTTGTGGTGGGATCAACTGAGCTCCACCAACTCATTTCACACAGGCTGCCCAATAATCACATAATAGTAACATCGAATATATGTGCACCATTTTTCAGGATTAGATTTAGCTAACTGTTATGGAGCTTAGACTCGTGGACTTTAATGACAGACAGGACCATAAAGTCTGAACTCCTGCACATTGTAGGCCTCAGACCTTTGCCCACCCGTGCTGTAATAGACCCATAATCTCTGGCTGAGTTACTGAAGACCTTAAATCACCATTTAAAGACTTGAAGTTACAGAGAATCCATTTATGCTAGTTTTAACCTGCAAGTGACCCATGCTGCAGAGGATGGCAAAAAACCCACAAGGTCTCCGCCAATCTGACCTGGGGGGAAATTCCCGCCTGACCCCAAATAGATTGGTTACTTGGACCCTGAGCATTTTGGGAAGCCCTTTCCATCCCTGGTTCAGACCACCAGTTCCCTGAGAACTGTTAGTGCCTGCTCTTTCATGTATTGTCATTAATATCTTCAGTAAAGAAAAGGGAAAACGTTCAACTATAGCCTGATATTTTACATAGAATGAAACTATTTTAAAAACTAGATTTAATTACTAGACAAGAGTAGGTTTTTTTTTGTTTTAACAACACTTGAAATACATCAGAAATATAAGAATATGATGCACTCTAAAAAAAAAAAAAAGAGCGGAAAGTAAGACACTGAAAAATTGCATACTATATGTATAATACAAAATATTTCTACATTTTTCTTGAATATGTATAATTTGATTGCATCTCCCACTGCTTGTGTATATTTTGTAGTTCCTTACACTTCATTGCAAATGGATAGTAAATATTTGCCTTAAAATTTGCTAGTTGCTGGTACAATACAATTTCTCATTTTCTGTCATGAATCACATATAGTAAAAGCTCCTAAAATCATATACGTGACATATAGAATCGGTAGTTAGGTCTCATAGAAGCATTTAACAACAGTCAGGGCATAGCAAAATGAATGTGGAGATTTTAAGAATATGTTTTGGTAACATCCAATACTAAAAATAATTTCCTGCCCCAATAAATATATAGACCAAATGATTTAAGTGTGGATTAATATATACACTATGAGCAAGATTCTCATCCCTTTGCCTGCCATGCCTATAATCCCAAGCTGCTTTGGCAGCTGGAAAATTTAGGAAAATTTTCACTGCTGTAAAGGGAATCCCAAGGTGACCCCGAAGGTTTAGCAGGGGGTAAATCTGAGGTGCCACTGCACTCTGGTGATCCATGGTGGCTGACAAGTCCCATTGTGATTTGTTACAGCCAGATACAACTTGGAAAATTCCTGAGATTGTTCTAAATTGCATTACGATGCAGCTGGTCCTAAACTCAAGAGGATGTAAAGGTAGTCTACATACATCTGTGCCACTCTGCTCTTAGCTGAACTGGTATAGCTGAGGATCTGGTTTAAAGTCTTTCTTCCAGGCATAGAGCCAATTTCTGATTTGCGTTACAACAGTATAAATCTGGGAATATCAACTAAAGTCAACTGAGTAGGCATCCCTCATGAAATGAATAAAGTTACTATTTTATACTAGTATAAACAAGATCAGAATCTGTCTCATTATGTGCAGAAACATTGGGTACCACATCAGCTAAGTTGAATTAGATCACTCTTAGAGAGATGTTTTCACGTTCAAATTTATGTTACATGGACACCCACCAATAGACATTTGGTTGTGTCTGCCTTTCATTAAGACTAGGAATCACATCTATGGAAACAGCAGCTCATGTTCCGCAGCAGAAGCACTGATGCAAAAGTTTAGGGTCAAATCCTGGTCCCAATGACTTCAACAGGAGTAGGACTAAGCACTTTAGACTGATATTCATCAGAAATTTTTTGCTTACTGACATTCACCGGATGATATTTACACATCTTAAATGTTACCTGAATATACATATTTCTTCAGTGATTCTATAAAAGAAAAAGCAGGGTTTAAAATGTTCAATGAAATCAAATATATGGACACACACCTTCTGAGTTATTAACACTTATGCACCATTGCAGAATCTTTAAGATAGAGGTTTTATAATGAGCAGAAACTGTCTGGCTTTTTTAACTGAATTTAACCATTTTACTTCCTGTACAATATATTTTCTTACTTCCCTTTAATTTCCTTTCCTTTTGGTTTTTAATTTGCCTACATAATTGTATGTCCTAACTTTAAAAATTACCCAACACAATGAATTAAATATGTAGAACTTCATTTAAATAAGTCAGTCAACAATTTTTTTATAAAGTATTTCACACTTCATTGTAGAAACATAGGCAAAATGACTATTATAACCAAAATGAAAAATACTGTTCAATTTAAAAAATGTACTTAAACAAGAACCTGAAAAAGTTTATGATATGCATAACATTTTTTCAAGCAAACCTGCACTAGTATTACATAAATCAAGAGTTTATAAAGGCCTCAATATGGCAAAGTTTAGAAATAGGTAGTATGCATGCACATAGTACAACAAAAATCTTTTATAAAACAGCAGTTATTTTTTGTAATACTTGTACAAAGGGAATAAAGAGCAACCACAAACATATTTAATCTGTTAGGTTAATATATTATGACAGGTAAAAGTCAATCATGTTTAGCAGAGGAACAAAAAGCCCTCCGCAGTATGTGTGTAAATAAGTATTTTGTGCCTTTAAGGTTATGTATAAAATATTTCAGTTCTTTTTACAACTTAAAGAAATTGTACTCCTTATTTCTGTCAAAATTCAAAAAGGCAAGTGGAATTTTTTGTTGTTTTTATTCTTCACAACTACATAAAATAAACCAGTACCAGAGAAAGTACTGGAAACCAATTACATTGATACTCTCCACTTTTGATAATGGGGTTTTGACATTTAACCCAAAAGTATTAAAATTAATTCACAATTGGTCTGAAATACGTTTCAGTAATATATAATATTGATCAGCGGTATCATAGACTATCATCATTAGTATAAACTGCTATGTTTTGAATTCTTTAATATCTCTGAGCAAGGATGATTTTTTTTCTTACTGGGTAAATCGGAATACTGTTATCAATGTGTGTGCTTACATTTTATTTTTGTTCTACTGCTTGGTGTGTGATAAGGGATTGATCATCCACAAATATTGCATGTGATTGAGTGAATAAACATATAATACATGTGTAGGCAATGCCCTCTTGTGCTCTAGGGTGGCTACTGTACTACAGGACTGCTGGAGTTCATAGGCCTTGTCCCACAGCAAGTAAGGTCTTTCAACTTTCAAGATGTGGTTCTACTATGGTCTATAAGGTTTTACTAAATACAAGGTTGTTTACATGGTATATATGTTTAGTATATCATGTACAATGACTGAATTTCTGAAACACTCATTTGTGTTCATGCAGATCATTAGATGTTTTGATTCTGTAGTCTTGTTTACTTCTTGGCAACCTAACACTAATTTTAAAAGCAAGTTATGTTTGATTTGTGAAAAAAAGTGATCTACTTTTAACAGGATCTGGGGTGAAATTCTAATGGGCACAAAGAGAGTAGACCATTCAATCATTCTTTCACCATTTAAAACCAACAAAATTACACACTGTACTACAGCTTTCAGACTATATAATCAAAAGGTGCAGATATCATCTTCATTGATTAAGTAGAACCAAAAAAGTTCATACAAAATAGATTGCTCATATTCACAATACAAACAAATGTTGTTTTTAATTTTAACAAATTCAAAGGTGTATCAGCAGCATTGTTGTAAATTGTACTGTAGTGCAGTTTCTTTTTCATAAAAATACCTTACAAATGGTCAGTCAAAAGTCATCAGCAAAAGAAAAACCCAGAAAACAATCAACCAAACAAAAAAACAGAGGTAATGCTGATGCCAAAACAATTATAATACTGTTGGGTACATAGAAAAGTAATCCTTATATTTTATACATTTATACAGAGTATAAAAGGTAACAGAGGATTATGCCATAGTCTCCCTTATCCCAATATCTATTTTCTTTGGAAGGAGTTCTTTTCTTTCATCAACACTTGCTAATGAGTTTCGACAGTTTTGCCCATCCATATATAACTTTGCGTACACTGGATTAGAGTAATTTGTTGGCTGTGGAAAGAGATAAATATGTGATTTAGATTAACAACTATTTTTTGAAAATGAAAATTGTATTATTAAAACAAAGGGAGAACACCCATACATAAAAGCATAACGGAACATGTTTAATGTTTACCTGGGCTTCTGTAAATCTTACCAGGGAGTTAAGATCTGTAGGAATGACCGCCCTGCACCTTTAAGTGGGGGGAAGGGGGAAAGGGAAAAAGGGCTGAGTATTTGGCTGGCAGGTTGAATGAAGGGAACTGTGCTTTATGGCTGGGGGGGGAGGGGGGATGAAAACTGCTGCAAAAGGGTCAGTGTGGTCACTGACTCATCTCCTGGGAATGCAGGGTTTAAATAGGGCAGCTCTGTGCCTCAAGCCAGCCTTTTACGTGACGCAGGATGAAACAGGAGGGAACACAGTACTTCAGCACACCATTGCTCCACGTGGAAACAGAAGAGTAAGAAATGGGGAAAGGGAGTAATTCCCCCCTTCCTCTGGTCCGGGTAGGGAAAAGCAGGCATGAAAGAGTAGTTCCACAAGGGGAGGAGGTTATGGCTAGTTAGGCAGCTCTACTTGCTGGTGCCTCCGTGTGGCAGATGTCCAGTGCAGATACTCCATACTATGACCGGATAAATGACTTGGAATAGGACTTAAAAAGAGGTGTTCCTTAAAGGAACGAACGGGAGGTGGTTGGGACTCCTATCATTGGTACGGCAGGGAGCCAACCCCCTATTCTTATAGCCCACTTTAACCCTCCTATGCGGGGAGCGGCTGGTAAGATCCCAGCAATGGATTTGCTGGAGAGACCTGAGAGACCTGAAAAGGGGGTGGGGTGAAAGCCACACGGGTAATTACGGAATAAACATGGGGTTACCCGCACTGTACACTTTTATCTGCCGGGTAGTCCCAGATACCTTAAATAAACCCATATTTAAATAAACCCATATTTAAACCCATAAATAAACAATAAAATTGCAGTTTGATTAAACCCATGTCAAATGTCTCCTCTCCTTCTTTCGGTATAGCCAGACAATCTGTAACCAACAGACTCCGTATACTGCCTCACCACATATTGGAAAACCAAATATACAGTACAATTTAACCAAATTTGCTAATCAGATTGTAACTTAAATAAGAGATCATAACTGTTATTGTAGTATCTGTAAATATTCTCAATATCAATAATATCAAAAATTTCTCAATATCAATAATTTTGCTAGTTTATGGATTGAACCAAAGTCCAGGTCAATGGGACATAAACATGTGCTTAAGTCCATCCCTATTCTGCAAAGCACTTAAGTATACAGGCTATGTTTGTGCTTTCTCACAGGCTATCGCTCCTGCATGGGACGCAGTGCCTATAAATATCTGCAAAGCTACCTTGTTGTTAGGCTTGGAAGGGTTAGATTTTTATTGGTAAATGTTGGTAAACTTTGTCACCTTTACATGTACAGACAGATAAAAAATATTTCCATAGATCACTGAAAATTACGGACGGGCAAACTAAGAAAAGTGCTGCTTGAAAACTTACTGGAGTTTGATTTAAGGATATTTACTTTGAATATTTTGATATGTGATGTTGAAAATTTATGTTGTAATGGTTATAAAGCTTTAACTTTTTGAATCACAGATTTTATTGTCATTAAATAATAGTTGTCCAATAGCCCCCTTATAATTTCTCACAACTGTGAAAATGTAAATTGATAAAAACAGGAAAAATGCTTAAAACCCATACTTTTGGCAACTAAATGGATAAAACTAAAAAAGCTTACAAAATTGATATCTGTTGAAATTATTGTTTTTTTTACAAAATCTAATTCTGCCAAGTCTACTCATTATCTAGCTTCAAATCTCTCATCAAAACTCTCCTTTGCCATGATGCCTATAAAAAACTTGACAGTGGTCAGGCTGCTTGTGTGCTGTGACCACTCCCTATCACCAATATTGTCTCATTTTTTCCTTGTACTCCCCCAGCCATCTGTATCTGATATCTTTTGTCTTTTACTTAGATGGTAGGCTCCTGGAGGCAAGGACCAGCTTTTTGTTCTATGTTTGTACAGCACCCAGCACAGTGAGGTCCTGGTCCATGACTAGGGCTTCTAGGTGCTACCGAAATACAAAGAATACACAATAAAAATACTGAACTATCACTACAAATATGAAAGTGTGTAGGGCGTGGGTGTGAACTTCCTCTTTTATGACCCATTATGGCTCAGTTATCTCAACAGAGGCCTTCGCTATCCCATCTGATTTCTCAACTTTATATAGAGAGTCACTGGGAAGGGTGCCTAATTCCTCACAGATCACAATGCTTCCTGTTGTCTGTAGCACCTAGACTCATATTACTTAGCTTGCTTCACTGCCCTTTTGCCCAACAAGAAAGAGCAAAGGTTTAGAATCCTCATTTCTCTGTTCCCCCTAGTCAAATAAGAAGACAGGATTTGAAACTTTCCCATGGCCTGGCTCACTGCAGCAATCATAGTAACTTAGATTAGCCAGGAACTGCTTATCCTGCCATTACAAATAATTATCTGACTGTCTAGTGTTCTACACTTCCCTGTAACACAGAAAGAGGTAAATCACATTGAAAGGAACAAAAAAACAAACAAACAAAAAACCTACCTCTATATGAATGGAACATAAATATATTACCAGCTGCTGTAGTAATTTCTAGGGGCAAATTCTACCTTCAATTATACCTGTGCAACCCCAGTGACCAGAGATCTTCACTTCCCTGGTAATGACTACAGGAGTTCCAGATGACACAGAAATGTAGTTTTTGTTTAAATTGATAGGAGTTTTCATTTGATTGCCAATACCACAAATAAAATAATAATCATACTTAGCATTTATATTGTCTCTTCTGGAAATATCAAAGTACACTAGAAACAATACCTTAATACCTGTATGAGGTAAATATTATTATTATGCAGTGGGGAAAAGTGACGTACAGAAAAGTAAAGTGGTTTGAGTGATTTGACTAAAGTAATTTCAGTCAATCTCAGGGCTGGAATTATACTCTAGTTCTCCTATCCACAAGGCATGTTGCCTTCTCTGGACAATATTGTGTTTTTTAAAGCAGACCAAATAACTTGAATTTTAGTTACATCAAAAACACATTACAATCATACAATAATGCAAATGAGACAAGGATGAACACATATATTTTTTGATATGAAGGTGAATCAAGCATATGAATGTCCCTCTCTTTTAATTGTTTTAAAATTTTCAATAATCTTATATATATTTATATATATATATATATACACACACACACAAACCCTGGTTTATTGAAACCAAGCTAAATATTTTGTTAACTTAGTTGTCATTTGCAATAAAATTGATTGAAATTTAAACAATCCATTGATAACTTGTAAAGATTTACAGAAATCGTTCAACTTAATGCATATCAAATTCCCCTTAAAATAGTAGGACAGAATTTCATTTACTTTTGAATCTTATTTCACTGTGATAAGTTGCATTAAATGCCTATCACTATTTGGTATGTTTATGTGTTTGGTTTCATTTTTATATAGCTTTACAAAAGGTATAACTTACTTATGTTTATAAAATAAAGCAATATATTTTCAATTTTACATTTTAGATCATGTTACCATGACAAGTAAAGATGAAATAGATACGTAGTGGCACCTGTAATAACAAATAGAAATTTTATTTCTACTTGTAAATAATTTCTTGCTAATGAAAAACATGAACAAAAATGGTGCTATTCTAACATAACGTGCAAACTCTGCTCAGAGAGGGGACATGATGGAATGAGCATGGGAAGTGAATGACCATTTCTCACCCCTGCAGTTAGTGGTCCTTTCAAATCAGAGTTTAGGTAGATTGGCGGTGCTGTGTGGGGAAGCTTGAATGCAGTGGACCCTCCCCCTATATACCTGGCCTGTGTATAAACAGAGTATTTTAGTTTCTGTGCTAATAATAATGAATTTTCCATTTGCAGGTTGACATATTGTTTAATAAGCAGTGCTCTGATTAAAAACAACAACTGGTCTTCTACAATAAAAACTGCCTTTAAAACTTTAACTACACACTTGCTTTAGTTTGGATGATTCTTATTATTCAGCACGAGATCAGCACAGCATTTTCTGTCAAATATTACATTCAGGCTTAACAATCAGTTATGATACAGTTATTCGACTTGCCTAAGAGCCAGTGGATATTCTTTATATTCAGCTTCCCTGTGGTATGCTGCACATTGACTAGGTGACAATGTGGTGACATTCATAGAGCTAACAGTAAGCCAGTTATTGCTTTGTCAAATATGCCACAGAATGGTAGCTGTCCCATAGGATGCATCTGATTACTGATAGCTCTAAGAAAGTTATTGCACCATTACCCTGTCCATTCAGTGTCACATCACTCAGAAGTTGTACCATTGAAGAGCAGTGCTCCTAGAAATGACATAACAGAGAGTAAAATGACAATGTCCTTTTTTGATGTAGTATATCTATTCTGTCAGGCCTCTGAATGGCTTATGTTTTTGGAAGTAAACATAATTTTCAACAAATTAGGCTCAGATTTACAAATGCAACATCTTGACATTTGCAAAGCATAAGAGCTAATAAATACTAACGTAGTGTACCATTCAGTAGGTCCACAAAATATCTGAAATTTAGATAAAGAAGATTTTAATAATGATCTTGTACTTCAGTTTTGTCAAGAGAGTCTATGATATAGCCTCTCTCAATTTACAGTTCAGTTTTAGTTTAACATCTAGAAAAAAGCAGACCACCGCAAAAGAATATCCATCAATAAATACTGACCTGAAAAACAGTAAATGCATAATATCTATAATGTTTTCACTAAATAAACTTTACTTGACTCGTGTTCACCATACAGAATGAATAGACAAACCAAAATACATGCCATTATAAATAATTCTTAATTTGAGAGAAAAATCACACTAATTAAATGTAAAGCTATTCATTACATCACATAAAATAAACCCTATTTTGCCATTGCAAAAACAATGTTACCTTTTCTGGATTTACTGTGAAATCTGGATCTAAAAGTCCCCCTTCATTGTGATCATGGCCCACCTCATACATATTGTATGATGGATTACCAATTTCTACATTGATTCCTCCATTTATCATTGGTTGTCTTCGGATAGTTTTTGTCCTAGAATACATAAACAAAGGGAGCTATTATTTTCCAGTCACTCCAAGGATGATACATACGACAAATATTATTTAACAGCTAAGTATCTCAGAAAACCCAAATAAAGGAGCCTTGCCCTGAGGGTCTCTCAGGAAATCAAGGGGATGGTGAAATTTTTGCTCCAAACAAAGTAGCACTTTGAGCACCTGTGCAGCTGGGACACGTTGGGGAAGTTGCCTGTTACTACTCTTCTAAGTGGGTTTGTAGTAATGTGGATTCATGCAATGCACTGGCCCATTGGTTGTGGCCCTGACGTTCCCTCTCAGTATGGCCAAATTCACCCTAGTTCCCCGGGAAAGCTTCATAAATTCATTACGAGATGTTTTCAGCAGTTAAAAGTTGGCAGAGTCCATCAGTGCAGAGTTTCCTCTGCTTTTGACTGAGGAACACAAGAGGAGTGATAATGTTTCTATCTTTCCTGGTAGAGTTAGCGGGGTCATCTGCTTGCTTATTTGGGGGCAGCTCCATGTGCACTTAACTTGGGAATAATTAAGCTATGGCTTCATTATGGAAGTTATGTGTCTGTCAAAACTTAACTGGATGGAGTCCTTATTGTTAGGTTTCAGAATAGCAGCCATGTTAGTCTGTATCCGCAAAAAGAACAAGTACTCCTGTTCCTTATTGTTAGTTATTGAAAAGCTTTGCTCGAGTATCCCAAACATAGGTGCAAGTGAGAGACGGCAGGCTTAACTTTTAAATTGGTTTATATCTGGGGGAACATCTTTAAAATTGAGTACAGATCTGAGGTTCTCCTGTGGGTGAATCCAATTATTTTCGTTGGTAAGGAAATAAGTGAGTGAGTTTTTAGCTGCAGGGGTTGAAAGCCCTGGTTTTGAGATGTCATTTTTAGACAGGAGACTCTACTGAATTGTGACAGAACAATGGGGATGGGACTTAGGGGCTGGTAATGGTTGAGTTATCTTTTCTAAGTTAAGAAAACACTTCATTATCTTAAATCCAAGCTGACATGTGAGAGTGTCATTCTATTTCCCCAAAACATAGTGGAACAGAAAAATCCACTTCCAGGAAGATTTTTAAAACATGTATCTTATTGTACTGTTTAGCTGTTAAACAATAATGTCTCTTAAGACTTTTAGGTCTCCTTTCAACAGGGAAGAAAAGTTAAACAAACATTTTCAAATAAAAATAAATTAAATTAAGAAGAGGTTTTAAGGTATTAATTTTAGCCAAACTAGTTTCTCTATCACTATTTAAACTCTGGGGTCTAGCCTAAACACTTACCATGATTAATGACATACAAATCATTAGATATCTATGCATTTCAATTAATTTCTAGCCTATATTTTAGAATTGTTGCTTTCATGCTTCTCATCGTACCTCAGCTCATCATAAGATAGATCACAGAAGTTACAGGCAGAGGCCCACATTTTCAAAAGTGGTCACTGATTTTGGGCCCTTCAATTTTTGGATGCCCAGTTTGAGACATGTAGGGTCTGATTTTGAAAGATGCTGAGCGCTTGAACCACTTACTGTTTTCAGGTGGAGTTATGGCAGCTCAACACTTCTGAAAAATAGGCCCCAAAATAATTAATCTGAGAAATTAAAATCAATGGCCACATTTGAAAATGTGGGCTTAAGAGTGGGCCTATCAGTTTAATGGTCTATATTTGCACCCTCTTACTAAATACTGGATCCTTTATAACAGGCATATAATATATGATGATAAAAAGAATAATTTGTTTTAGAGTTCAATTATTTTCCTGTGAGTGCTAATGAAATTTTAAACCCACAAACTTAAAATCGAAAGAAAAAGAATTCAAATCAGTCTATTAAGAGAAAGTTGTAAGGTGGTCAATAGGTACATCTTCATGTGCATTAGGTAAACAAACATATACTGGCTTACTGTTTTCCACTGATTAATGTGTACAATACTTTCATTTTTATCTTTCATATAACATTCATGTTTTAAGTGTTAAGAAAAATATGAGAGAAATAAGGTAGGTGATATAAAAAGAAAATATGGATTTTTATTATTTTACATGAAGTACATTGGTTTCTAGCTGATCATTCTGATTGTTTCACATACAGAGATTTATGTTATCCAACTTAGAAGATACTATATGTAAATACTTATTTCTTTACAGCTCTCAGTCGGGACTATCTGATATGTAAGTTTTGTTGACGAGGAAAAAGCCTGGTATTGTCCAGATATACAAAAGCATCTAAATCTGAAAATCTTTTGACATGAGGTGCAAACCAGATATAAACCATTGTAAAAAATGAAGACGTAACCTTTGCAAAAACACATGGTTTATTAGAAAGGGCAACTTTATTTAAGTTTGACTTTATTTAACTTTTCATCCACATATGTGTTCCTGTCATAGGGAATGTGTCTAGTCTGTAGGATTTACATTTGAAAATACTCAACAAGAATTTTATGTTAGGTTTTGGGACAAAAATATATAGCTATTAATGTTACCTGGGCTAAGGATGAGTTTGTGAATCTTTAAATTTCTAGTATGTTAACACATTTTGTTATATTTTTAAGTTGATTACACTTCCACTATAACATATTATGTAAAATCACGATATTAATCAAATGTAAGTGAATTAGAGTAAGCTCTGTTTGGAAGAATGTTCTTTAGGGCCCAATCCTGCAAACCTTTAAACGCATGAGTAATCTGTTCACTCAGAGAGTTTAAGGCCAGAAGTGACTACCAGATCATCTGGTCTGACTTCCTGTATATCACAGGCCACCAGCACCACTCAGCACCCACACACTAAACCCAACAACCGAAATTAGACCAAAATAAACAGGAGTTAATGAGACTAATTACATAGATTCATAGATTCTAGGACTGGAAGGGACCTCGAGAGGTCATCGAGTCCAGTCCCCTGCCCGCATGGCAGGACCAAATACTGCCTAGACCATCCCTGATAGACATTTATCTAACCTACTCTTAAATATCTCCAGAGATGGAGATTCCACAACCTCCCTAGGCAATTTGTTCCAGTGTTTAACCACCCTGACAGTTAAGAACTTTTTCCTAATGTCCAACCTAGACCTCCCTTGCTGCAATTTAAACCCATTGTTTCTGGTTCTATCCTTAGAGGCTAAGGTGAACAAGTTTTCTCCCTCCTCCTTATGACACCCTTTTAGATACCTGAAAACTGCTATCATGTCCCCTCTCAGTCTTCTCTTTTCCAAACTAAACAAACCCAATTCTTTCAGCCTTCCTTCATAGGTCATGTTCTCAAGACCTTTAATCATTCTTGTTGCTCTTCTTTGGACCCTTTCCAATTTCTCCACATCTTTTTTAAAATGCGGTGCCCAGAACTGGACACAATACTCCAGCTGAGGCCTAATCAGAGCAGAGTAGAGCGGAAGAATGACTTCTCGTGTCTTGCTCACAACACACCTGTTAATACATCCCAGAATCATGTTTGCTTTTTTTGCAACAGCATCACACTGTTGACTCATATTTAGCTTGTGGTCCACTATAACCCCTAGATCCCTTTCTGCCGTACTCATTCCTAGACAGTCTCTTCCCATTCTGTATGTGTGAAATTGATTTTTCCTTCCTAAGTGGAGCACTTTGCATTTGTCTTTGTTAAACTTCATCCTGTTTAACTCAGACCATTTCTCCAATTTGTCCAGATCATTTTGAATTATGACCCTGTCCTCCAAAGTAGTTGCAATCCCTCCCAGTTTGGTATCATCCGCAAACTTAATAAGCATACTTTCTATGCCAATATCTAAGTCGTTGATGAAGATATTGAACAGAGCCGGTCCCAAAACAGACCCCTGCGGTACCCCACTCGTTACGCCTTTCCAGCAGGATTGGGAACCATTAATAACAACTCTCGGTTATCCAGCCAGTTATGCACCCACCTTATAGAAGCCCCATCTAAATTGTATTTGCCTAGTTTATCGATAAGAATATCATGCGAGACCGTATCAAATGCCTTACTAAAGTCTAGGTATACCACATCCACAGCTTCACCCTTATCCACAAGGCTTGTTATCCTATCAAAGAAAGCTATCAGATTGGTTTGACATGATTTGTTCTTCACAAATCCATGCTGGCTGTTCCCTATCACCTTACCACCTTCCAAGTGTTTGCAGATGATTTCCTTAATTACTTGCTCCATTATCTTCCCTGGCACAGAAGTTAAACTAACTGGTCTGTAGTTTCCTGGGTTGTTTTTATTTCCCTTTTTATAGATGGGCACTATATTTGCCCTTTTCCAGTCTTCTGGAATCTCTCCCGTCTCCCATGACTTTCCAAAGATAATAGCTAGAGGCTCAGATACCTCCTCTATTAGCTCCTTGAGTATTCTAGGATGCATTTCATCAGGCCCGGGTGACTTGCAGGCATCTAACTTTTCTAAGTGATTTTTGACTTGTTCTTTTTTTATTTTATCCGCTAAACCTACCCCCTTCCTCTTAGTATTCACTATGTTAGGCATTCCTTCAGACTTCTCGGTGAAGACCGAAACAAAGACGTCATTAAGCATCTCTGCCATTTCCAAGTTTCCTGTTACTGTTTCTCCCTCTTCACTAAGCAGTGGGCCTACCCTGTCTTTGATCTTCCTCTTGCTTCTAATGTATTGATAAAAAGTCTTCTTGTTTCCTTTTATTCCCGTAGCTAGTTTGAACTCATTTTGTGCCTTTGCCTTTCTAATCTTGCCCCTGCATTCCTGTGTTGTTTGCCTATATTCATCCTTTGTAATCTGTCCTAGTTTCCATTTTTTATATGACTCCTTTTTATTTTTTAGATCGTGCAAGATCTCGTGGTTAAGCCAAGGTGGTCTTTTGCCACATTTTCTATCTTTCCTAACCAGCGGAATAGCTTGCTTTTTGGGCCCTTAATAGTGTCCCTTTGAAAAACTGCCAACTCTCCTCAGTTGTTTTTCCTCTCAGTCTTGATTCCCATGGGACCTTACCTATCAGCTCTCTGAGCTTCCCAAAATCTGCCTTCCTGAAATCCATTGTCTCTATTTTGCTGTTCTCCCTTCTACCCTTCCTTAGAATTGGTACAACATGAGTACAATTATTCACTTGTGTAGAGTCCTTGCAGGATTCAGAGTAGCAGCCGTGTTAGTCTGTATCCGCAAAAAGAACAGGAGTACTTGTGGCACCTTAGAGACTAACAAATTTGTTAGTCTCTAAGGTGCCACAAGTACTCCTGTTCTTCTTGCAGGATTGGGCTCACAGACTGTAAGGTCTCTGGGGAAGGAATTGTATATTTCGAGGTTTCTGTACAGCATCTAGCACATTTTTATATGAGGTAAGTGTCTGATGTTTGTGAGACAGCTTCTAGACATTAAAATATTTGTAAGTGTTTCTCCCCATTTCTAATTTTTCTTTTTTAGGACACACATAATTTAAGCACAGTAATATTAAATTACTTACCTTCGTTTTCTTTTACAAAGAAGTAGACCAATTACCAGAGTAGTGATCAAAGTCACCAAGAGAACAAGAGGAACAATGATTGCAATGCTTCCTGCAGCAAAGAAATAATGTTGAATACACTAGTTTAAGTCTAACAATTTCCAGACCAGGTAAAGTTGCTAAAAACAAAACTAAAAGGTATAGTTTAGTTTACCCTTCTAATAAGAAGACAGTGATTGGAAGGTTAAATATTGACAATGAAAAAGGCAACGTAGGTGTTGTTACATATATTCTGAATGTTTTCATCCACGATACTTGCATTTCAAAACTCTGTGTTTGCTGTTTAGCAAACAAAGAAAAAATTGTTATAAACACTTTTGGATTACAGATACTGTTCTAATGAAAGTATCCCTTCAAGCCTATTATTATACTTTATGCACTTCCATTGTGAAGGTCACACATTTTCTTTAAAATTTCAACACATCCCTTGTAAAAAATTAAAATATTACACGCAATATATTTTGTTTATATTTGTAAAAATGCTAAAGGCATTTAGTGCTCTGAGTAGCTCTCCCATATATTAAAAATCACAATATCAACAAAGAACTTCCCATTATGCCCTTGAATTCTACCTGGAAGATTATTGAAAGCCCGGATAGATCACAGAGCATTAATTCAATGTATTTCCATTCAATGTATTTCTTGGGGACCATTCTGCACTAGCTTCAGCTTCTGTATGGCACTACAGCAATCTAATCTTGAGGAGACAAAGGCATGGATAATTGTGGCAAGGTACACATTGGAGAGAAAAGGCCATACTCATCTTCCCAGGCAGCAATGTAGGATCTAACATCACACTAGAGTTGAGCAACTGTTTTACAAAGGCATATACGCTCCCTCAGTAAGAGGTGCTGATATAAGTTCTACCAATTCTTCTTCCTCCAGCCAATTAGCATTATTTGTGTTGTCTAGACTGAGTTGCAGTCAGCTAGTTGCTCATTTAAATGGTGGACAATTTGTTCTACTGCTCAGCTGGATTGGTTGTAACAGAGATGTAAAACTGGGTGTCACCCGCATACTGAAAACACTGCAGCTCATGTCTTCAATTTAAGGGCTTATCTATGTGACTATAGTTTGTGGGAAGCTGGGGAGAGTGACTCTACCCTGCAGTACACGTCATGCATTAGCTTTCCACGTGGACCCGGCTGATGCTCATTAGCAGTTTGTTAGGGTGCTTTGATCTATGCCATTTGAAATGGGAGCAGATTAAAGTGCACTAACAAACTTTTGGACACAGCAGCAGGGTCTACATAGACAGTTTGCATGTGACAGGCTAGTGTGGGGTAAATTAACACCCCTCCACATCTGCTGCAAACTAAATGTGCACGTAGACAAGCCCTCGTGTGCCAATATTATTGTAATACTGTTTTCTTCTACTTAATCTGCATGTGTATTAATTTTATTTAAAAGAACAATTCTCACTTGCAGGATTATTATCACGGTATGTAAATTACACCATTGTGCAGGGAGAACAAATGCAAAACCCGTGAATCACTTAAACCCTATTTTGTGGCTTTAAGTGCGACTTCAGTGGTCATAAGTCTTGTGCTGAGTCTCTCCACAGGAATGAATTTCACCAAGCATTTGTCACTTGATACTGCTTTTTCTAAGAAAAATTCATGCTGGGTTTAAAGAAGTGGGCATATAAAGAATGCCATAGTTTGACAGTAATCCAAAATGTTTTATGTAGAACTGTACGTCAATCAAAGATCAGAAATAAGAGCAAAATCCTTGCCATTAAAAAATATAATCTGCAGCACATCGCTTCATACGCTCACATACTAAAATATCACCAGTTTATCATTTTTAAATTTAACAATATTTTACAAGCTGTAGTAGTTAATCTGAAGCACTTACTTGTACTGATATTGTCAGACTTGCTGCTCTTGGGAGCTGGCCTCTCGCACTGAGTGCCTGACCAGTTGGCTGAACATCTAAAAGGATCCAATTAAGATGGTAAAATTAATGGATGACAGCTGTTAACACAGTAACCTATTAAAGAGACAACCAAATTCTTCTCAAAAGGTACAAACAATAAGAGCCATTCTACAAAATGAACAAAAAGCTTTAGGTAAAGAGGTCCTCAGTATTCTGGCATGACATTGTGAACATTCTGCATAGCATTTTTACCGCGTTTTCTTCCTTCACTATTTTACAAACTGTAGGTTTGAATTGCAAACACTTATTATTATTATTATTGAATATTTAAACATGCAGTCAATTTTATGAAATTGTAAATGTTACACAATTATAATAAAAGCCAAACACAAATGTATGTAAAGATCTATTATACCAGTGACTATTAACATTAGCATTCATACTAATACGGAACTATTTTCATTTCATTTTTAGTAATATCTTTAGTATGTTATAGCAGGACTTCCATACTTTGGTTTTATTCATTCCAGTATCATGCCACCAAATGCTGGAACTTTTGAAATAACTGATATAAATAACAATGTTAATAATTGTTAAATTATATTATTTCTAGATGCACAGCCAACAAGAGACACAGATAAGTGGCTTTACAAAATGAAGCATTATTTGATTTCATATAATGCTCAACTGCAATTCTCTGACAGTTTTCCATATTTCCTTTTCAACCTGAATTGGTTAGTTGCATTTGGTAAGATCAGTAACCTAGTGTTGTGTCTGTTACCTGACTGGGTCCCTGATCCAGCGAACCATGTAAGCATTCACTTTGCTTCAAGAACCCGAGTAGTTCCACTGACTTCAATGGGACTACCTATGTTCTTTAAGTTAAACATGTGCTTAAGTGCTTTGCTGGATAGGGGCCTGGATGCACATGCAGATCTTCTGCTGCAATTTGTGCAAATATAAAATATTGTTCCTTCAAATATTTGTTCGAGTTTTGACATTTGCTCTCCATGAATAATCAGAGAAACAAAGATGAAACTGCCACAAATATGGCTTCAGGAAATCCATTTAATATTGAAACAAATATAATCATGAAATCTGTTTGCACTATTTTCCCTGCTCTCCTTATAATGAAGTTTACGGCAGAATCGGAAAAATCTCCATACTGGATACTGCAGGAAAAAGAAACTTTTTAGCTGTCTCAAGTGCATGCTGTGCAATGGGCTCTCAAATATCTCCCATCAGCTTGGATGTATAACAAGTTAGAAGTAATTACATTTTACACATCACATTAATAACACAGAGTTTATGCAAGATGAAAAGATGACTTTAAATTCATTGTTCTAATATTTTTAAAGGGATTTTGATTTAAAGAGGTTAACGTTATTTAACACAATTTTATCTACGCAATTCAGTTTACAGGCATTTAGTAGGGCAGACAAGAAAATATGTGTACCCTTCTGGAACATGGGTGTTCTAATATTGTAAAATCTGGTTATATTTGGCAAGTAGTTTGACATATTTCTACTTAATTGTTCTGAGGCTGATAAAATAAAATATTGTAGTTCATTAGCTCATTATCACCCATTTATCATTGTGCTATGTGGAGTTATGGTCAATTCATATGCTATTTCATATATAATCAAGGTATGCTAAATAGATTTAAATTGTAGGATTATAGAAGTATAAGATTGACAAGTATTTAAGAGTGATGAGTATATATTAGGTATATAAGTAAAGCATTGCTGGAATGTAAGACCTACTGGCTGAGGCCTGTAAGATTTTAGTTTAGCCATACGAGGCCATAGGCTTAAGAACGCTTGACATGAGTAGGTGACCTAGAAATAACCGTATGCCAGTAAGGTCACAAGATTACTGTAAAAAATGTGCCAATAGGTAATGCTACGAAAAACTACATTGCACTAAACAACAAGGTATTGTCCAAGATCATGAGACACCTGGTTGTCTGGAATGTCCTGTCCTGATGCAGGCTACATGTTGTGCATAGATGCTAATGAGAATAAGAGGAACTAAACAACCTATGAAAAATTAGGCACCCCAAAATTCACAGGGTGTGGAAGTATAGATAAGGAAAAGATTGAAATTCTCATGCATATGCATAAAGTGTAGGTGTGGTCAGAACCACAATATAAAAGAGGTTCCTTGGTTGGGTAAAAATGGGAAGACCCCATGGGACAGCACCATAAGAAACTCCAGGAGGACCCACCCCTCTATCAGTGATTGTCTATTGACGGGTTCATTGCCCCCTAGAATATCATTGAGGATGTGAATGTGACTAGTCTTAGTCAGAGCATGGTTTTTTTTGTAGGGTTTCTATATGCATGGGTAATTGTAACTTTACTTATTGCTTTAATAAAACTTGTAGTACAGATAAGACTTTGTACTTGTGATTGTGTCTGTGGTCATAATCTTTGGACTTTGTGTATTCCAGGAGTCTCCAAATTTGAGAAAAGCACCAAAGGTGATTTTCACACTGTTGAGCTTGAAATTGTAGCCACGGGAACAGAACCCATGGTAATTTTTAATACAAAATTACTTAATGCAATCTAAATAATGGTAGATACGAGATTACTCACTATGAAGAGATGGAATATAAAAATCCACAAATCTTTGGTGTTAACCCAAAAAAGGTGTCCCAATTTGCCTCTGAGATTTGTGTTTTCAGTGAACAGCCTTGCAAATATCCTTTAAAAGGTGATTCAGTAACACAATTGATTTTTATAGCTTTATAAAATCATTCATAAATTTTAACATTAATATTATAAAATATTCATTACAGATTAATACTGTAACATTTTAAATATATTTTTGAACTGTTTATAAATATAAGCATAAATTAAATGCATTAAAATATAATGAGGAATTTGGCTTATAACCATTAACTTGAGTACTACTTTAAGAACTGTTTTCCCTTCACCAACCATTGCTATATGCTACTTAGTGAGAATTAAATATAAAGATAAATTTCTCAGTTACCAGTATGTTAAAGACTAATTTAACCAACTTGCCCAGTGATACTGGCCCATGATACTAAAATACTTTGGAAAAGTACAAAATACAATGGGTCAAATTGTGCAGAAGCCCAGGAGCACAATTGGGTGTGCTAACTTGCCTCTTTAGCACTGAGGGAATTAGCAGCATTTTGTCTTTGTGCGTTCACTGGAGAGAACGTAATATCCTCCTGTTCCTTTTCCCCACCCCAGAACATAGGGCACCTGCATAGTGCAATTCAAAATTTAGGGCTATTGTTTTAAAGTGTTTCACACACTAAGATAAAAAATTAAGCTGATCATGATTTTTACTCCACTACAACATGTTCTACAGATGCAGCCTCTAGACTGGTAGCAGAGATGGTATTTATTAACACGTTCATTAATTTGTTAATTAATGCTTCAAAAACCTTTCGCACAATGGAAAAGGTGTAACATGCTGGTAGTTATGGCTTTGGTTTGACCTCACAGTTAAAAATGGTCATAACATATTTAAAGTTCTTGCCTTCAGGGAAAGGGTCAGTTGAATTAACATCAGAAAATAGGCTGCACAGTAATGTATGCAATTAATTTTAAAACTCAAATCAACTAGTATTTTCATTATTGTTTGCCATCATCTTAGCATATTCTAAAAGCACATAATACTTTATGATTCTATCATAAAAGAGATGTACATCCTCTTTCTTTGCATTTGTGTCATTCTTTATAAATCCCCTTTTGAGCCATTATATCAAATGGAAATAATTATTGTTCTAGCCTAACTTACAAAATTACTGCTTACGTGTTTGCCATGTCACAGGATCACCTTTCAATGCATGATTACAAATTAAGTATTTCTAGTCTCTTTACAGAAACATAAATCTTCATCGTTTATTTAAGCTGAAACAATCAGAACTGTTATCTTCAGACAATCTTAGACGGAAAGTCTTTGTACTTCTTACCAATGGTTTTGTAACATTTCTGCATTTCTGTTTAGGAATACTACAGCATGTGGTTTAAACTTGCTGAGATGCAATTTTTGAAAGGCTACAGCTGGCTCTGACTACAATATTTGAAGGGAAAAGATTTCTTTAATAGTTGGACAGAGACTCAAATTGGTGCCCAGCTCCTTAGAATGGGAATCTCAAATGTCTCTGTTTTGGAAATGGGACCATTTGAAAATTAACCCTGAAAATGTGGCCTTAAGGGATGTGACAAGCTGGAAAAGGAAATAGAATTAGTGAAGATTCACTATCAAGACATGAAAGTGAAATATTACAGGAAACTTTTGCAAGAATGTATGGGCCTCAGAAAATCTCTCAAAGAGTCACTAATCACTGAGACATTGCAGTTATTGTTTGTACTAAATATAGGGATATACTGCTACATCTTAGATCAGTGTGATAATTGCTGATCTGTGTTGACTTTTCAATGTTGAGGAAAATGGCACTGGTTTATCAAGACACAGATTAAGAAAGCTTTTAACTAGCTTTCTTGGATGTAAGGTACTCTTAAGGAAAATGCTGCACAGTAGGAACAATCATTGGATTCATAATTCTCCTTAAGGTACAGATGATAGCAAATGTATTGATCAGTAACAGACATTTTGGTACTACGAAAGACATAATGCTTATACCCAGATTGCTTGGTATCTAACATGGGTATTGGGTTTATTTGGAGCAATTTTCCAGAGCTTCTGACTGGACAAATAAGGGGGCATGAAAAGAAGTGGGACCTACCGGACCACATAATGCCATAGGGCCTAACATTAATATTTTGATTGAGCAAGAATTACCAAGACGGATAGTGACAGCAAACAAATACAGCTTGAAAGTGATGACGAGCCTGAGAGTTAAAGGCTCTAGAGTGGGATTAGGGATGTGGGTGCTGCTCTTTGCAAACCACTTTGCAAGTCCAAATGTTCAGTTCCATGACAGAGTATACACACAGCCCCAATAGCTATTACTTCTTACAGGATTCCAGCCAATGTGCTGAGAGTGCATACATTTTTTTTGCTTTGAGTCACACATGGATATGCATTATCAAACAATTGAAAAGTTGAATTTTGGGACCCCAGTCCAATTATCGTCAAAACTCTTGTTAACATCCCTGCTGCAAATTTCATGCCACTAAAATTAAAACTACTTACAGGCTGGGAGAGAAGTCCCTGGTTTACTTTTATTATTTGTTATTTGTATTGTGATAGCTTCCAGAAGCCCAAGTTGAGTACCCCATTGTGATAGATACTTTACCAACACATGTGATAACATGGTTCCTGCACCATTTATCAAAAAATTGTCTTCTAATATACAGAATCCATACTTGATATGCTTGAACTGGCAATGCTATTGCTCACAGAACTGCATTGTTGGTGAACATCTAGCTTACAAGGAGTTGGAAGATGCAGTGAGAGCTGACGAACAATTAATGTATGGTCTGAATTTGCTGGTGCTTCACTATAGAGAAATTACTGACAAGAATGGAGTCTATTTATTTCATGGCACATCCACTTTTTAAAATCCAGGTCCAGCGATGGTTGTTAAGATGCCTAAACAAGGACCCCATAACAAACAAGCCCTCAGCAGCACACAATATCCAGCATCTTTCTGAATATTCTGTTGAAGCCATGAAATACAGACAGTTCATTGTGAATCGCATATGTAACCTTGGTACCCTTTCAGACAATGTGGAGATGTCCTCAGTGATAAATGTAATGCTATATCACATATTGCTGCTGGAATAATTGGGTGATCGCACAGGAAACCTTGGCTTTCCAAAAAGGCTTTTGATACATTAGTGAAAAAGGCAGAAGCATCCAAGCAGAGAAATATCCAAGAACGTAAAGGGCTAAAAGACATTTTCCTGGCAATGGAAAAATATGATCACGAGGTTTATGTCTGACATATGTCAGTTCTCTGGCCGACAAAGCAGATGACGGCCCAAAGAACACCAAACTGCATCCTGCCTACAAAACCATCACAAGCATGGATGGTAGCCATAAACAACCTTCTAACATCCTTGTCATAAAACCAGATGGCTCTCCCTGCTAACTTATGGATGAGGTCCTGGACAAATGGAAAACACATTATGAAAATGTGTTGAACTGTGGACCTGCTGAAGCCTGTCTAGAGCTACGTGACCTAGAAAACCATACGGCAGTAGATCCAGGGGTGAACACTAATTCTCCATCACCTGAGGAAGTACAAAAAGCCATCCAAAAGTTATGGAATGGACATGCTGATGGACCTGATGGTATTCCACCTGAACTGCTCAAAAGTGAATTGAACCAGTGAGCATCGGCATACATCAACTGTTTTTAAAAGCATGGGCATCTGGCAAGCAGAGTTCAAATGGATGCAGCAAAGTGGACGTTCTTTGATAAATGGGTCTTGCCATCTTTTGCATGGTGTCAGCACAAAATATGTGCGGTCTGCATCAAATTCTGAGCATGAAACGGTTTAATAGTGTGAAAAGATGTCACAATCTCTCAGAGACGTTGCCTTCCTTCAGTCACTCATTATATTAAAAAATGGCATTGCATGCTCTTTGGCCAGATCACCAGGATGGACAAAAACACCTAACCTTGTTCTCCAACTCTCCATCAAAACGTGAAGGCGTGCATACCTTGATCCTACTTGACACTGCTTGTGGGCCACCTGAAACTCATGGATTCTCAGGATTGAGCCAGATCTGGGAACTTCACTACACAATGTCTGGTGCAATACCATCAACCATAGTCAGTCTGCGTGTTTGATGATGGTCACAGAGGGCAGCTGAAACTCCTGGAACAAGGCTCTCCTTATATAGATTGAGGCAGCTGTATTTACTCACAGAGAAACTTCCAAAGATGCAACATAACGTTCTAACAATTAGAAGTATTAGATAACAAACACTATGTATGCCAACTGGCAAATCTTTTATATGAAGGAAGGGAATCCTCTGTCTGGAGGACATTTGAAAATGCTGGTGAGTAGCAAGCAGAAAATTAGATAGGAATTAAATATATAAAAATATCATGCATAGATATTAAGGGATCATAGTTGACCGCAGGACTATACATTTAAAGGCCACATTCTATATCCACCTTGTAGCATTTAGTGAAAGAGTGGATTGAGGGGTGGTTTGGAGGTGTTTTATCTGCCCTGGTATATGTTTGAGTGATAGCTGCTCTCACCTACTAGAATATTTTAACTTTGGATATTTTTTGCCTTTTTTTTTTTACATAATATAGGATAAGTATTGCATTCAATATTCGAATTATTCCAGTCCAGGCTCAGTAATATTTTATTGCTCTTCTCATATCTAATGAGGATAATTTGACATCTTTAGAATGTGAGGATATAGGATTAAATGATGGAAGTGAGATTTGTGCTAGTTAACATGAAATGCTAATGCTACTTTAGGAAGGACTTCCAGCCCTATATGAAGGACCACATTATCTGAGAAAAAACTAAGTATAGGGTTCTTTAAATGGATTGTGCCTGCAGTTTGCAAACCACCACAAATGGCACCTTCAGAGATAAAAAAAAATGGAAGCTCTCTTCATGGATCCACAGTTAAGTTTAAGTTGAGTTTTGTACTTATACCAGGGATTCACCCACTTAGTTACACATAAGGAATAGAGTGTTATCCACCACAAAATGAAAGCTCTTACTCTAGGCACAGATAGAATTTTCTCAAAATGTAAAAGTAAAAAAATGCTCCTTTTAAGAAGTTTCACACCCTGTGTCAGACCAATTTTTGGTCCTGAATGATCTTTATAATGAATAACACAGACTCTGCAAACTTCTCATATAGCTATAACTCTCCGAAATCTGGTGCATTAGCTACATTTAAGAATGTTACTGCCGCTCATTATTGGGACAAATGGGACTCAAGCCTTTTAGGAAGATGGTGGGCACCTCTGCTGGGCAGAGAGAGGGGAAAACTGGAATGTGTGTGTGCAGGGGAATGTGGATTTCAGGAGCTGAGGGAACTGGTGAGTACGATCTGGCTACTTTGAGCAGTCACAGTGTATTGGTGAGTCTGGCCCTTAGATTTAAGGTAGATACTCTATGTTTTCTAACTATTAGAAATATCATATGGTACTATTCCTTCATGGGGTTTTTGAGTGTGACTTTAAAAAACAGAGGAAATTTCCAGATAAAATCTACTTTAAAATGAAGTAAATGTTGAGTATATATCCATAACTTAAGGGTAAAAATATCACAGGGATGTTTTTAATGTTTTTTTTTTAAAAAAAAAAACCAAAAACAAGCATTACAAACCCAGGAACAACTGACTTAAAGATAGAAGAAATTCAAACATGTTAAGTCATGGAAATGCAAATTTGAGGCAGCCAAACACATTTAACTCTACCCTGTAGTGACACTCTGGGGAAAAATAAAAACAAAATAAATCTACTATGTCTTTAAAAACCTTTAACCTAAGCTCTGACTCTGAACACCAATATGCATGAATCATAATTGTATGGTTATTGCACGGCATTCATTGCAAGATAGATAAAGCTTGAGGCAGGACTTGATCTCTTTCATCTGAAGCAAGAAAAGAGAGAGCAAAACACACCAATATTGGTGAAGATCAAGAAACCTTCAGGTAAGAAGCTGTTCAATGGTACCAAAAATTGGCAAAATGTGCATCGATATCTAACAACACTGCTGAATCTACCCTAATTAGCTAATACAACAAAAGAATCAGAATTCTCTACATTGGGACAGGGCATGCATGGACATTGGTAAGTGCCTGTCTGCTGTTTACAGTGGTAAAAGAAATAAGTGGCAAAGCATGGAAGCACCCCAATGTATTCTGCAATCCAGAAAGTTTCAAACTCATGTGCTGAGAGTGCCTGCATCACCAAGCCTGGAAGCCATGCAGAAAATGTTCAAAATTGCTCCTTTGTCAATGTCTCTTCACCTCTCCCTTGCACTATTATTTTATGCATCACCAACTGAATTATTTAAGTCTCTAAGGCATTTTGGTTTGGGATACAGTTTGAAAAAAAAAATCTCATAGAATATACAATTACATTTTATTGATCTCCTCCAAATTGAAAGTGTTCATACGAAAGTAGTTTAGTTTCTACTGAACAGGAAAGATCTCTGTGAACTAGAATGCTACCAGTGAAAGTCTCAATGTAATTATAATTAGGTAGCCCATTAACTGTACCCTGTGGAGTTACATTTACCGTAAAATATTTAACAAATCTGTTCTTCTCTCACTTTATTGGCCTACCATAGTTTAGAATTGCCTTTTAGTTTCATTCAGTCCTCTCTATGCTATATTGGTAGCTCTCACTCGATTCAACATTGATTTCAGAAAATGCAATCAGTGTGCCAGTTGTAAAACAGGCCTATGATTTTTAAAAATGCCCTCTTTGACAGGATTTCTGCCATAGTTATGAACTCCTCTTCTGCACATACAGTACGTTTATATAGAGAGATTTATTGTGATTGAGAAAGCTGTATAACAGAACAGAGATAACAAGATAGATATAGTACTATAAGGAAGATAAGCTTGAGAAAAGTTCTTCTAGCTTGATTATTGCAATTTCATCCTTTTTGGTATCCCTAACAGACACATTGTCCACTTCTAATCAAATGAAAATGCAGCTCTGAATGCCATCTTTGTTCATTGCTCTGACTGCATCAGTTTCCTCCTTGAATCACTCCACTCATTTCCCTTGTTTCAGTCAATCAAAGTTAAAGCTTCTTGTCCACACTTCTAAGGCATTTCACAACTTTGCCTGTCCCTACTTGTCCACTATTATCACTTATTTTGTCACTCCCTCCCCCTTTCTCTGCTTCAGCAATGGCACAAGCACCATCTCCCACACCTGTCAGCTTCTCCCACACTCATCTTCAAGCTGTCTTTGTGCACAGAATGCCCCTTCAATGAATCAAAGCCAATACTCTCTCCTTCAAATCTGTTCTCAAGACTCCACCTCTGCTGTGACCCCTACCAGAAATCAACTCAAAAATGATGGCTTGGTTATACATCATTAGTGTAAGGATGATTTTATTATTTAAAATTAACTACGCAAAAAACTTCACTTGTAACAGTCAAGAACCTTAAAGTTCTGCAATAACTAACCAATATAACCATATGATCTGATTTTTGTTATCCTTATACTTGTGTGTCACAATCACCTGGGGGTTGGTTCAAAGCCCTCTGTAGTAAGTGGGAAGACTCCCACTGACTTCAATAGGATTTGGATCAGCCTATTGTTACTTCTTGCTTCAGTTTAGATTGTAAGTTCATTAGAGCAGGATCTGTCCTTTATTATGTGTTTCTATAATTGCTATTACAGTGAGGTGCCAATATCATCTGGTGTCCCCATGTGGTACCTCTATGCAAATAATAAATAATACTAATTGAGAATTATAATAATAAGCATGTATTTGGGAAGAAGTATACATATAATGAATTAATGATGAGGGAAGAGATCAAAATCAAGTAAAACATGAAATAAAAGAGAAAATGATGGAAAAGATGGGTGGGCATGCAATCAAAATAAATGGAAAATTTGTTACTTGATGATTTTCTTGTGAGTAATTAATTCAGGGAGGTCCTATGGCTTGTGTTATAGAGGAGGCCAGTAGATGATCACAATGATCTCTTCTGGCTTTAAAATCTGACTCTACGTGGCCGTGGTGTCCAGGGGCACTGGGCCTCATGCAGTGTCTCACCATTGCTACGTGGGCTTTGGGAAGAAAGAAACCCAGTGTGGGCATGAGAGAAACCCAATCCATTAGGGACAAAGACAAAAAATAGATCAAGCAGGTATGGCAGCACTGGAAGGGAAGAGATGAGAAATAGCTTGGACTACGCCTGCCACTTTGGTCCAGACCCTGAACTATGAAGGAACACCCTCCCCCCCCCCCAACTTCCTTCTCTCTCTAGCCATATTGGCTTGGTGAAGAAAGAATCTCTGTTAAGAGCACTCTCATGACAACTCCAGGACTGTCAGCTCTGGGTCCAGAGAAAATCAAGAAGCAGACACCACAGAACACTGATCATGTCTATGTCAATTGTAATCTCAGACTGCTTGCTACAGTTTTTACTTTCTCTTCTACTGATTAGCTCTAGCTGCTTCCAACCATTCCCTTACAGTTTCTTCATTCCAGTCTCACTCCAACTGCCCTGCATACTACTCTCCTTCTTTCCTCTCTCCATTGTGACCTTCCATCCCATATATTTCATAGAATCATAGAATATCAGGGTTGGAAGGGACCTCAGGAGGTCATCTAGTCCAACCCCCTGCTCAAAGCAGGACCAATTCCCAACTAAATCATCCCAGCCAGGGCTTTGTCAAGCTGGGCCTTCCTCCAAGGAAGGAGATTCCACCACATCCCTAGCTAACGCATTCCAGTGCTTCACCACCCTCCTAGTGAAATAGTGTTTCCTAATATACAACCTAGACCTCCCCCACTGCAACTTGAGACCATTGCTCCTTGTTCTGTCATCTGCCACCACTGAGAACAGCCGAGCTCCATCTTCTTTGGAACCCCCCCCTTCAGGTAGTTGAAGCAGCTATCAAATCCCCCCTCATTTTTCTCTTCTGCAGACTAAACAATCCCAGTTCCCTCAGCTTCTCTTCATAAGTCATGTGCTCCAGACACCTAATCATTTTTGTTGCCCTCCACTGGACTCTTTCCAATTTTTCCACAACCTTCTTGTAGTGTGGGGCCCAAAACTGGACACAGTACTCCAGATGAGGCCTCACCAATGTCGAATAACGGGGAACGATCACGTTCCTCGATCTGCTGGCAATGCCCCTACTTATACAGCCCAAAATGCCATTAGCCTTCTTGGCAACAAGAGCACGCTGTTGACTCATATTCAGCTTCTCGTCCATTGTGACCCCTAGGTCCTTTTCTGTAGAACTGCTACCTAGCCATTTGGTCCCTAGTCTGTAGCAGTGCATGGGATTCTTCCGTCCTAAGTGCAGGACTCTGCACTTGTCCTTGTTGAACCTCATCAGGTTTTTTTTTGGCCCAATCCTCTAATTTGTCTAGGTCCCTCTGTATCTGATCTCTACCCTCTAGTGTATCTACCACGCCTCCCAGTTTAGTGTCATTTGCAAACTTGCTGAGAGTGCAGTCCACACCATCCTCCAGATCATTAATAAAGATATTAAACAAAACCGGCCCCAGGACCAACCCTTGGGGCACTCCACTTGAAACCGGCTGCCAACTAGACATGGAGCCATTGATCACTACCTGTTGAGCCCTTTCCGTGCCTTGTAATACTGCCACCTCTGCCTGATAATACATTTAGTGTAAATACAAATTTAAAAAAATAGAACCCCAAAATTATATTTAAAAAAAAAGTCAACTAAACAAAAGAAAGGAAAAAATAGGCCTAACGTGATGCTGGCAAGTTATTATTTCTGTATTTGAATGCTTCATTGCTTTTCCATCTTACTTATTTACATTGTTATCTCTTTGGGGGTAGGGATAGTCTTTACTGTAAATTTGTACAAGTACCTGGCAAAATGGGGCCTTGAGGCCTCTAGCTGCTGCCATAATATAAGTAAATAAGTAATATAAGCAAATAAATTATTAATAATGATAAGTAAGTAAATAAGTAATATAAGTAATAAGTAAATAAACTATTAATAATGATAAGTAAATAAATGATCAATAATGAATAATAATAAAAATGATGCATTGACCAAGGAGGCTCAGAATGCTCAACTCTTCCAAATTGTGCTTTTTAAATTTCCTCTTGGTGGGGTCCTTCTGGAAGAAGTTCTCTTAGAGGATTGCCATATCTTTCGTCCTATTGTGACAAATTTTGGAAGGGATAATATGGAATATCTGATTCCTGGATTTTAAATAATTTCTTCATATCCTTCTAGCTTTGTTGTCTTTCTGCCCATAGTTTTCCCTCTTCCCTAATGACAGACATCTTCAGAGAATGAATGGAGGAGGTATAATTTTGTTTGAGAGGAACAGTTTCCTTTGGGTTGAGATTGTTCCTTCTCTTTTTCTGGTTGAAAAAGTATATCCATTTTCTCCAGTTCTTCCCCTTCATAGTCATATTCAGAAAGCTCCCTGTTTCTGTGAGGTGTAGTCAGAGCTAGGGAGAGGAGGGAAAGATCTCTGGTGTCTCTTAGAACATTTTCTTATGTTTCAGTATCTTTATTGATTCCCCCCCTCTTTTGGGATTTTTTTATTTGGGAGATGGGATTGGGGGGTTCCCTACCTCTAGTAAGGAATAAGGCCTTTTCATAGACATAGCTGAGAAGGGGGCAAAAGAGAATGTTAGTATAGGAGACAAACCTTTAGTCTCTGACGAAAGAGTAACTGGATAAGAAAGTGGCATCTCTGCCTAGGGACAAGTAGACCTGGAGAAGCACCCTCTAATTGCCTCTTGAGGTAGTAATAAGGCTTTATCTTTCAGGGAATTTTCCAGAGAGGGCCACTTTCTGCTGGCGTAGTTTGGTGCCTGCCAACCAATTTGATGCAGCCTCTCCAGATCAGTTTTGGGGAGGAGATCCTAATGTTCCAGCTGAGCTCTTTGATATTTCTGAATGAATGAGTGGTCATAGGTTGGGAACAACTGTGGAAAACATCTAAACACCAGTTGGGTGTCCTCACAAATGGATTTTTTTAGATTTAAGCTCTAGGTTCTTCACCTGCTTTGCCATATCTAGAACAGCAAAGAGTAACCTTTTAAAGAGGATAGCAAAGACTCCCCAATGGCCCAGGGCTCCCCAGTTGTAAGAGCCCCTGAAACCATGAGGGAGTTGGTACACGGCATTGAACCACCACTCAGATTTGGCACATCTGATCCTTCGTAGATGGAGATGGAGGGGCAGATGGATCAAATTTGATTGGTGTTGTGACCCTGTGTGCTATGCTGCAATGCCAATCAAATTTGGTCTATCTGCCCTTCATCTCCATTTATGGAGAGGAAGACAGGCCAAATCTGAGTGGTGCTGTGTCCCAATTTAGCCACTGGAAATGTTGGGAGGCATGGGGTAGGGATACCCCACTAACACTCTATAGTAGCAAGAAACATAAAGAAAGTTTCTGGTGGGATGAAGCTGCTAGTGCCCCAAATATAGCTTTAAAGTTGGGTTATATAGATAAAAGGTGAAATATGGAGATAGACCATCTGGTGCATGGTGGAAGGAATGTAACCATAGAGTCTGGATTGTCCCTGCTAACTGTAGCAAGCACAGCCTGTTAATAGTAAATTAGGGTGGAAATGAGGAGACAGCCTTTTAAAAATGTATTTTTAATACCTCTAGTATGAATTTTTCTTGATGTTCAAGCTGAAGCCCTGCCATGAGTATATAGTGAATTGCAGGCTATAGTGAATTGCAGGCTGACAGCTTTTCATAAAGGTTAGTGATAGGATGCCAACAGACTACACTATAATAATAAGGGGAAAAACCCTCTTTCCATGATGCAAAAATATGTTTGTATTCTGTTATGAATTATCTTATGCTATGAGTAATGTATAATATTGCTGAAGAACTGTAGATATTTAATCTTCTTGTATGCTAATAAAACATTCTTTTTTGTAACTATATATGTGGTAGTGACAGATGGACATTCACACGTTAGATGCTTAGTTTGGTCTCTCAGTCTTAATTGGCCTCAAAGTCTTGAGAGATCAGGCTCTCTTGGTTCATGGTTAGTAAAAAATATTGTAGAAACCATCTTATTTATAGAATTATGGTATTTTTATTTCTGGTCCCAGCAAAGGCCAAAAGTAAAGAAAACTAAAATGAAACACAAGACCCTAGATTTGGGACCCTGCTGTGACTGATTTGCATCAGGACACCAATGCAAAGAGGCTGTAAAACCCAGTGTAATTGGGCAGCTCGTTCACCTGCACATCTACCAATGTGATATATGCCATCAAGTGCCAGCAATGCCCTTCTGCCATGTACATGTACAAACCGGACAGTCTCTATGCAAAAGAATAAATGGACACAAATCAGATGTCAAGAATTATAACATTCAAAAACCAGTTGGAGAACACTTCAATCTCCCTGGCCGCTTGATTACAGACCTAAAATTTGCAATATTACAACAAAAAAACTTCAAAACCAAACTCCAACGAGAGACTTCTGAATTGGAATTAATTTGCAAATTGGACACCATTAAATTAGGGATGTGGGACTAGGAGTGGATGGGCCATTACACAAAGTAAAACTATTTTCCCATGCTTATTCTCTCCTCCCCACCCCCCAGTTCCTCACATCTTCTTGTCAATTGCTGGAAATGGGCCATTTTCATTACCACTACAAACAGTTCTTTTTCTCTCCTGCTGATAATAGCTCACCTTAACTGATCACTCTCGTTTACATGTGTATGGTAACACCCATTGTTTCATGTATATAGATATCTTCCTACTGTATTTTCCACTGCATGCATCCGATGAAGTGGGCTGTAGCCCACGAAAGCTTATGCTCAAATAAACTTGTTAGTCTCTAAGGTGCCACAAGTACTCCTGTTCTTTTTGCAGATACAGACCAACACAGCTGCTACTCTGAAACCAGGGCAATGGAGCATTCTTCCTGCTTAAGGGGACCCTTGGTGGTGCAGGGCTTTAACCCATAGCTACTACTACACCAACCACCACCTGACAACGTATTGCATTGCTGGAAAAAGGGAAGATGGTCTCTATGCCCCTGTGGTCCACTCATGCCCAGCTGCTGGAATGGCTCCTTGGAATTGTAGACAGCTGGGTTTTAGATCAGCTTTGCATCTATTATAACTTACACTAGTGGCCCCAAGATTGGATGAGTTCAAAGGTGTTTAATGGCACCCTAGTTTCTTCTTCCGATTTTAACAGTGAGTATTGGTGGACCACATCTGAGGATCAGCCCCAAGTGGGGAGTGAGATGTCATGAAATATGTGTCATATTAAACCCGTATTTATGCTACTCCACGAGTTTCTAAGAAATTAAATTCTCCTTGGCTGAAATCCTGATCTCACTGAGGACACTGGGAGTTTTGCCATTGACTTTAATAAAGCCAGAATGTCACCTTTGATTTGGGTAAATAAAGGTAAAGCTTCAGAAAAAAAAATCTTAAAAAAACTCTCACTTAAAAAAAATTCTTTCATAAAAAGAACTAGCAACAATCAAGTACATTAGAGACAAAGTGCATATTTACAATTTACATAATTAACACATTATTTAAATTGTGGGAGACAGTTGATAAAATTCATGACTGACTGTCAATTCTCTATTAAACTTTCTATTTCATATATCAAAATACAGATTTAAAATTGTTTACAATTTCTAAAAATATCAATTGACGTGCTTCAGTTTATTAGACAGAAAGGAGAAAAGGCACTGACAGCACATTTTCAAAAACAGACAGTAGTGGATTGTTTTTAGTATGTAACTGCAGTTTTCTGACTACTCAAGAACGATATGCGAAAATATAAGAAATGCAGAATTAAGACAAGCATGTCCTCCAAAATTGATACATAGTTCAAACCCATATTCCCTGAATTTTATTAATCAATTACTGACAGTTCATAGACACACATGAAGATTGAATCAACATAAAATGAAGGCAATCAGAACCCTAATCTGCTTTTCCACAGAATTATTGTAGCTCAAGACCTAGAGTTTCATTGCTTTGAAGTATTGACAAAAAAAGGAATTGTAAGCATATATTCCAACAAAAATGAAAGAATGATTCCTCATCCTCATCCTCATCACTTTAATTGTCCCCCCACCAAATCACCTAATCACCAAAATCCCCCCCCCACTACATCCCAACAGAACCTCAATATTATGTGTTTACTAATAACTGAAAACGGGTTTATATACAATGCATTTATATTAGACTATATATTAAACGTGTTGGAGTTTCTGTATTTTATCAAATTGAAGTCTATGTCATGGGCTCATCATTTGAATTCTGACCCTTGCACCAGAACAGTTATCTGAAGCCCTGTGCAGCTTACTCTGGTTTTTGGAATCAATGAGGATGTTGGACAGGATATATTTTCAATATGCAGAAGGAAGAGGAAATTTCCTTTCCTGATGAGAATTAACAGTTTCTTTTCAAGAAGTATGTCTGAAATTGCGTGAGAGAAAGGTAACATAAAAATGAAGGTAAATTATAAATTGAATCAATAAAGGATAAAAAGAGTTAAGAAGAGAGCTTTTGTAATTTTTTGTAGTTTGTGCTAATTGCTTTTTTAAATCTGATTTACAGATGAAGTTAACAAAGAGGTTTACCAATACAAGTCTAACGGTTAAAATGGCAACCAAATAGCCTTCTTGTTTAATTACTCTGTAAATACTGGAAATGCAAAATCACATTAAAATAGCAGCAGGTAATGAATCTATGCACAATTCGCTTTACCCCAAAACGTTATGCTGCGGATGCATTATTCATTAAAATACCTCAGATCCCACATCCAGGAACAAAAAGCTGAAGTAATATTTTTATAATTTTTATCTGTTATTTCTTCTTCCAATAATATGGCAATAGACACTCCAACAATCTATGTTTAAATACAGTCATCAGTACGACTATCAAAAGGGTAAGTGTGTATTACATAAATGAGCCCCCAGATTAAGTATATGGTGTGAAATGTATGTGAATGTGCATGATTTGAACCAATGAACTGTGGCCTGAAATGATGTCACACAATGTGCAGCATTAAGTGGAAGGTTAAACCTACTTGCATCTCGGTTCATTAAACGCAGTTAAAGTGCAAATTCCCTCATTCTGACAGTAGTAATCACAAGGGTTCACTTTCTGGTCACAGCGCTGACTTTTAAACCCCACAGAGCATCTGCAGAATTTCAGTAAAATACAGCTAAATAAATATTCTGCCTTTTTCTGAACAAGTTTTAAACTCATTACATACAATGATGGTAACACACATACACAATAAATATGCTCAACCTTTTCACAGGAGGTCCAATCTGATAATATCTTGAAAAGTATGGGTAATCAACACTAATCAAAAACATTTTGGTAACAGTGGACCCTGTATTAACCCCTTGCTTCAGGAATCAGAGTTTTGACAGAAAGCACTAAAGCCAAATGTTCTAACACTTAGTATTGGCAATTTTAGATCATGATGGTCTTAAAAAAAGATAATCCATGATTGTTTCCTAAGAATTGTTAGTAACATTTGGTACATGCTGACGTTTCTATGTGTTTTTACAAAACCACATGAGTTAGTGTGTGTGAAACTGGTTATCCCAGAGAATCTATGTTATTTCATGGTTTCATGTCAAACTATGTCAAGAGGAGACTATTCAAATATGAAAAAACACCACTTAAAAAGAAAGAGAAATTATTAGGCACCAAAATATTGATCATAGATGGTTAATCCCACAGTACTATATATGTGAATTGCCAGCAAATAGTCCTCAGCCTTAAGTATTCTAAGTATTCTATTGTAAAATCTTCCTGTTGAAGAGCACTAAACAACAGTCACTAAATCATCAACAATGTCAAATGATGAACAAAAAGAATATTTTACAACTTGCAGTAGAACAGAGTGATAGACAAAAATAACACCTAGAAAAGTAAAAATACCATTGTGAGTGGTACATCATAAATACCTGAACAGATAAGAAATGCAGATGAACAGAAATTTTATTATTTACTGCCACACAGATGTTTTAATGATACACACAAAAATACTTACAGACAGACCGGTATATTTGTCTCTGGGTCCAGCTGACATGCACCACCATTATAACAGTAGCCATCACATAGTTGACAGCTAGAGGCAATCTTTCCATTAGTGCAGCTGTAATGAAAAACATTGTTATCCACATCATTATTGTTGAAAGCAGATGTGAACTATCTACAGATGAAAACATTCATCTTATGAAAAGTAACAGAATTGATGATTGATTAGATTTCACTAAGACTGTCTATCTTGAGGCAGCAACTTTTTAAAACATATTTTTGTAGAACAGGTCACCTTTATTTTATACAAATTCTAATATTTTCAGCCTATTTAGTTCATCATAATAAACCATTAATCTCCCACCAATATCTCTGCAGATCTTAATGGGGTATCTTTGCATTGCTGCAAACCTATGTCCTTGAGTCCTGGACACCATATGAAGACAAAACAAGACACCAGGAATGTGGCTTAACTAGGGAGCAATTTGCTTAAGTAATATATTTGGG
Organism: Malaclemys terrapin pileata; assembly: GCF_027887155.1. Lineage (NCBI taxonomy): Eukaryota > Metazoa > Chordata > Testudines > Emydidae > Malaclemys > Malaclemys terrapin. Next base: position 59,620,829 of record NC_071515.1, on the reverse strand, counting down.
AACTATCCAACAATAACTCCTCCCATGCAAGTCATTCTTCCTACTATGATTCACTCCAGCTGGTGGAGGACTGCCATCAGCCCCCCATTCTTTTAACCTGATCCCAGCAGTCTTGCTGGGACCCCATCATGCTTCCATCACACCAGGATTAACAGGGAGGGAAAGATGGGGTTGTCTCCTGTAGTAGACATTAGGAGCCCCACCCCATTCCCCATTTTTTTTAGAAGAGACCTAAATTCCAAGAGGGACATGGAGTGGGAGCTTTTCTTCTTGTGCAGAATGATTTCTAGAGCTGGGGGAAGGGCTTATAAACATTCCTATTAAGTGTGTGGGAGCCAATAGGCTTTGCTCCTTGTCTTCCACCAATCAGCCTAACCCTCCCTCCTCCAGACAACAAGGAGACTGAATGTTCCAAGGAGAGGAGTGTTGTATGTCAAGTTGTGATCAAATGACTTGTACAGCCTAACTACCCACTGGGTCTTTAGGCTGCTGCAAAGAAGGTGAAAACAGCCACACTATCCAGGCCAGTCTGGCAGAGAGGGAAAATTCCTTCCAAGTCCCAACAGGTGATTAGTATGATGCCCACAGCAAGACCAGGAAGAGCCAGTCCTATTTTAATCCCAAGGGGGGAGTGAAGTGGGAGCTTTTCTTCTTGTGCAGAATGGCTCCTAGAGCTGGAGGAAGGGCTTATAACCCTCCCATTAAGTGTGTGGGAGCGAATGGGTTTTGCTATAGCTTTATGGTCCACCAATCAGCCTAACCACCCTCCTCCTCCAGATGACAATGAGGCTGAATGTCCCCAAGAAGAGGAGGATTGTATCCCTTAAAAGAGGCCAAAGAATTTCTTTCCACACTAGCCCAAAGTTCCCCCCACCTCTGAGGCCTTTTGGGAGTTGGGCATTGCTTGTAAAACCTCTAAGTGGTATTAAATGTAAGTAAATAAGCAATTATTAATAAATGGACTGATCCTCAATACTTCAGATCTGAATAAATATTCCATTTCCAGGGCTTAAGAAAAAACATTAACATTTTGCCTCAATTTTTATATAAAACTGTAAATAACATATTTTTAGTCAATCTCAGCCTGAGTTTGAACTCAATTCTGTGGACATTGGTTGTTTTTAAAAAGTTAATATTATTATTACTGATTGTTCGTTGGACAGTAGTACCTACTAACCACAAGTTTATGCTGGGTACATACATTAGTACATGAGAGTCCTTGATCTAAATAGACAAATAGTGAGTGAAAAGCAATATTACCATTTTACGTAGGAGGAACTGAGGCACAAGATGATAAAAGCAACTTTGGCTAAGGTCCCACAGGAAATTTCTGGCAGAGGTGTGAAGTGAACTCTCATCTCCTGAGTCACATTCCAATGCCTTAATCAAAAAAGACATCCTTCCTGTTGGCATTTGCCAACTGCTATCAAGCAGTGGTCTGTGATTACCACACTTTCCCCCTATTATTAGAATAGAAGCTATATGTGGCAATGGTTGACAAAAGTAGTCCTTTTAATGGTTTCTACTGTTGTGTGCATTGTAAAACTAACTGGTGAAAGTCATAAACCTGCAGCAAAACACAACTTGTACATTTTCTGACCTAGAACCCATGTGTTCATAGAACTAGCTGCTAGGTTCCTGTTCAGTTTTTTCAATTCATTGTGTTAGCAGCTGTAAATTGCACAACCTCTCATTCTCCGTACCTAATTGCTGACTATCAAGCTATTCCTGTGGTACTGGTATTACCATTCAATGCAGATAAATGCAGAGATTAGCTGCAATGCATATACATAGTTCTCAAGATATGTGAATATTCTATTTTATTAAAGTTTTTGTTCGCCTACTTACTAGAAATTTGATTCTTTCTCACTGTTATACTTATAAAACACAAAATGGGATGGAACTGAAGACAATCTGTTTTTGTCCATAAAGTACTGTACAGTAGTTGAATGTGATTACCTATCTATCCATCTGCACACCAGCAGAAGCCTCTTAACAGCTAAAAAACAAATAGGATTCAATACTGTGTGATACGAACACCGGTTCCACACCTCTATGTGACATGTACTGTTTTCCATTTGCATCTTCTTTTTATCTTCACAAACATAATTTCTTTTGGCTTCTTTTTGCCTTGCATGATATCATTATATTTTTGCATCCCTTATTCTTTCAATACTTGTTTCATTCTTCCTTCTTTGACTGTTCTCTTTAGCTCATTCCCATCTTCTTCTTTTGGGTCCCACGTTTGCTTTTTCTTCTTCATTTTAATATGTATTAAAGCTCTGTCTTCCATTAAATAACTAGCAGTTCGAACAGCCCTACTTCTTTCCAGTCTGAAGTTATTGTAGCAGTGAGGAACTGAGAAGAGACACGTCTATTAGCAATGCCAGTTTAGCACTGTGTAGGTGGCAGCTTGGTTCCAGCGGTAATATGCACTAACAACAGGGCTTCTAAAGAAAGGCCAATTACTGAGCAACCTTCAAACTGCAAAAAGGGTTTCATGATGCTGATGATTTTCATACAGCTTTGCTCATGAATGTGAAAAGCTACTTCTTTCTTTAACCCTTTAGTTGTGGAAAACTGGCTAGGGATTATCTTCCAATGCATTCATATTCATGGAAAACCTGACTGCTGTTCTCTGTGAAGCATGTTACACATTTTTGTAATGTCAACTGTAGGTCTATTTATTATATCTATTTTACATAGATACAAAACTAAATATTTTATAAGATGCAAACAAAACAAAATTGGCAGGTGTATATGCTTGTAATTAAAAAAACAAAACACATTTAAAAAAATAAAACTGGCTATTATAATTTGCTTTTTAAAGGGAAGCTATAACATATAGTACATACAATAGTCCTTGGGTCCAGATTTTGTTCACATGGCACAGGTAAGGAAAAATGATGGGTTCAAAGATGCACTGGCCTGGTTCTCCAGCATTATGATGGCTTCCTGTGGCCCTAAAAAACTATTCCAGTACCTAAGGATTGTAGAATGTAGGTAGCCACACCATGTTTCCTTGAGTACACTACCTGCACTAGCTCTGTGGCACCCAAGATTCCCTTGAGCAGGAAAAATCCTTTTGAGGTGCTTTAAAGTGGGTGTAGTGCTGCTTAAAGCAGTCATAATAGGGCCCAAAATCTGGTACATGTAGATTATATGCACACTCCATTAACACCTTAGTTATGAGAACATGACTGTTACACATGTATAATTTTATCTTTAGCAATTCCTAAATTTGGAATACAAGTTTAATGTTCTCTTAGTATAGGTTTTTTTATGGGTTTTCCTGGATGTGTTTTCAGAGCCTCTTGCAGAAGTAGGTTCAAGAGTTGAATCTTTCAGTCCTTCTGGGTGCTTTTAATTAAAGGCTTTGCAGGCATCAGAGTCTTTAGCTGAATGCTCTTCCCTGAGGCATAAAAGCAACATGTCTTAAATGCCCTTTTCCTATATGGATCTATCATCTTCGACAAGGACCATGGTGAGCCAAAATCATCAAACATTTCATTAAACAGCTGAAAAATTGCAAAAATCTAACCAAGACTTTTGAGCCCACACTATGATTATCTATTAAAAGTACTTATGGACTGTTTACAACTATTTGTATATAAATAATAAAATGCAGAAATGGGTGAATTTGGTTTGTAAATGCCCTGGGAGGCTAATAGGGAGAAGTGACAGATCATTAGAGGACAGATAGCAAAGAGGTGGGCTTTAAACTAGATTCAATGGGGGCAGGAGACAAAAGCACATGGGTAAGTCCAGAACATGGCGACCTGGGGGAAGGGTTGGAATCTGGGGGAAATATGGGTAATCATAGCAAGGACAAAGGAGAGACAAAAAGGTATAACTGGCATCACAGAGACTTGGTGGGATAATTCATATGACTGGAAGATTGGTATTGAAGTACAACTTGTTCAGGAAACACAGGCAGGGAAAACACGGAAGAGGTGTTGCCTTGTATATCAAAGATGTATACACTTGCACTTAGGTCAAGATAGAGGTGGGAGGCAGACCTGCTGAAAGTCTCTAGGTAAGGATAAAAGGGGTAAAAAAAACCCAAGGGTGATGTCATGGTAGTGGTCTAGTATTGACCACTGAACCAGGAAGAAGTGTATGAGGCTTTTTTAATAACTAACAAAATCATCCAAGCCCAGGACTTGGTCGTGATTGGGAACTTCAACTACCCAGATATCTGTTGGGAAAATAATAAAGAATGGCACAAATTATCCTAAACATTGTTGGAATGCATCGGAGACAACTTTTTATTACAGTTGGAGAAAGCAACTAAGGGAGAGGCAGTTCTATTTTTTATTCTGAGAAATAGGAAGGAACTTACTGAGAATTTGAAGATGGAAGGCAGCTGGGGTGAAAAATGACACAGTTCATAATTCTAAGAAAAATAGGAGAATAAAGACAGTTGACTTCAAGAAGGCAGACTTTTGCAAACTCAGAGAATTGGTAGGCAAGATTCTATGGGAGGCAAATCCAAGGGAAAAAGGAGTTCAGGAGAGTTGGCAGTTTTTTTAAAGAGACATTATTAAAGGCACAAGTGCAAACTATCCTAATGTGTAGGAAAGATAGGAAGTATGATAAGAGACAACCTTGGCTTAACCAGGAGAACGTCAAAGTTCTGAAATTCAAAAAAAGAGTCCTACAAAAGTGGAAACTAGGTCAAATTATGTAAGATGAATATAAAAAATATAACACAATTATGTAGGGACAAAACTAGAAAGGCCAAGGCACAAAATGAGATTAAACTAGCTAGAAACATAACAGGTAGCAAGAAAACATTTTGCAAATAAATTAGAAGCAGACAAGGACCAATGAAAGGATAGGCCCATTATTCAATGAGGAGGGAGAGACAATAACAGAAAGCACAGCAATGGCCGAAGTGGTAAGTGCCTATTTTATTTCACCAAAAAGATTAGCAGTAATTGGATGAATAACATAGTGAACATCAGTGTAAATGGAGCAGGATCTAAACCTAAAATAGGGAAAGAACAAATTCGATATCTTCAAGTCAGCGGGAACTGAAGAAATACATCTAGAATACTTAAGGAACTGGCTGAAGAGATCTCTGAGTAATTAGCGATTATCTTTGAGAACTTGTGGAGGGTGGGAGACATCCCAGAGGACTGGAAAAGGGCAAATATAGTACCTATATATGAAAAGGGGAATAAGGAAAACCAATCAGCTTAACTTTGGTGTCTGGAAAGATAATGGAGCAAATAATCAAACAATCAATTTGTAAGCACCGAGAAGATAATAAAGTGATAAGTAATAGTCAATATGTATTTGTCAAGAATAAATCATGTCAAACCAACCTAATATCCTTCTTTGATAGGTCACAAGCTTTACAAATGGGGGAAGCAGTATGTGTGATATATATTGACTTTACTAAGGCTTTTCATACTGTCTTACATGACCTTCTCATAAGTAAACTAGGGAAATATAGTCTAGAGAAGCCTACTATAAAGTGGGTGCACAACTGGTCGAAAACCAGAACTCAGAGAATAATCATCAATTGTTCACAATCAAGCTGGAAGGACATATCGAGTGGAGTTCTGCAGGGATCTGTCCTGAGTTCGATTCTATTCAATATCTTCATAAATTATTTGGATAGCGGCAGAGACAATACTTTTATAAATGCTGCAGATGATACCAAACTGGGAGGGGTCACAAGCATTTTGGAAGTCAGGATTAGAATTCAAAATGACCTTGACAAATGTGAGAAATTGTTTGAAAAATAGAGGATGAAATTCAATAAGGATAAATGCAAATTACTACACTTAGGAAGGAAAAACCCATTACATAAATACAAACTGGGAAATGACTGCTTAGGAAGGAGTGCTGCAAAAAAGGATCTAGGAGTTATAGTGAATCCCAACCTAAAATTAGTCAAGTATGTAATACTGTAGTAAAAAAAGTGAACATCATTCTGGGATGTATTAGCAGGAGTGTTGTAAGCAAGACACAGGAAGTAATTATTTCACTCTACTCAGCACTGATAAAGCTTCAATTGGAATATTGTGTTTTGGGCGCATCTTTTCCAAGTTGTGGACAAATTGTAGAAAGTGCAGAGGAGAGCAACAAAAATGAGTAAAGATCTAGAAACCATGACCTATGAGGAAAGATTGAAAAAACTAGGTTTCCTTGATTTAGAGAAGAGAAGACAGAGGGGATATGATGACAGTCTTCAAGTACATAAAAAACGAGGAGTCTTTGTGGCACCTTAGAGACTAACAAATGTATTTGGGCATAAGCTTTCATGGGCTAAAACCCACTTCATCAGATGCATGGAGTGATCGTTGTTTTTGCTGATACAGACTAACATGGCTACCACTCTGAAGTACATAAAAGGTTGTTATAAAGGGGAGGAGATAAAATATTCTCTTTATTTGCTGAGGGCAGGACAAGAACTAATGGACTTAAATTGCAGCAAGGGAGAAATAAGTCAGACATTAGGAAAAAACTTCCTAATTGTAAGGGTAGTTAAGCACTGGACCAAATTACCTAGGGAGACTGTGGAATCTCCACCATTGGAGGTTTTTAGGAATAGGTTAGACAAACACCTGTCAGGGATAGTCTAGATAATGGTTAGTCCTGCCTCAGTGCAGGGGATTGGAGTAGACCACCTATTGAGGTCCAGTCCAGTCCTACATTTCTATGATTCTGTGATTAAACAATTAGTTAAAGAATGCTGGGCTTAGTAGCAACACACCAACCTATGCTTTTCAGGCCAATTCTTCCATGTCTTAGGTGGGAAAAGATAATTAGCTCTTGGGCTTATAGCTTAAAAACAATACAAAGAATTCTGTACTTGATAAATAATTATGCACGATACCTACTGTATTTTATTTCTTACATATCTTTCTTATGTATGATATATAAGGATATGATATTACAACCTCCTGTATTTCAAAATGTATGATATAAAATTCAAACCATTAAATATAAATTGCCTTCACTTGCACATGTGAATACCACTGAACTCTGCAATGCCAGTGATAATTGTTTCCATAGCAATTAATATATTTCAAAGTAGTAAAAGAATTTTTGATGCCATGGAACACTACAGTGTTTTATTTCCATTTATTGGGGATAACACACACAATTTTCTAGAGTTTTTTTCCTCTTATGACTAACATGGTTGTCCCAAACCTGAAAGAATAAAAAGTTTTATGGCATCCCACACCATTACATATTTTCTATTTATTATACTCATAAGCAAGGACTTCTGTGCAGGTTACTGATATCTAAGAAATTATGTCTGTCTTTACATTCAAAAAAGATGATATAACCTCTGCTTCCATGGCACAATCATATTTTATACTTACTGAGAATATGAGAGTAAAATGTAGTTCTTAGTTTTGATTGAGGTTATGTTCTCCTTGAAGTTGCGCAGGTTATCGTTGCGCAGGTTATCATTCCGTACTACCTGTCATATTCAAAGCCCGGATTCTCAAATTCCACCCAAAACAAAGGACTCTGCCTGGTTACTTGTGAGCTAATGTTTACACCATCTTGTAACCCACCATTCATGTGGTACAACTCTGTTGTACACTATCAAGTATAATGATTTACTGATTATTGCATTTTAACTATTAATTGATCTATGTATATAATATATCACTTTAAATCTAACATAAACACTTACTTGCATATTATGTCATCACTGTCCTTGTTTATTATGCAGTGCCCACCGTGGCATCTTACACATTTGTCTACTTCGCATTTTGGACCCTCATATTGTACAGGACAGACACATTCTACACTTCCATCATCAGCAATGGTACAAGATTCCGAATTCACACAATAATGGTGGCACACATCTGCAAAGAATGTAAAAGTGAAACATGAAAAGGTATTAATGAAAATTATTTTAAAAATAATAATACATTGCTTTGCTTTCTTTCTTTTAAAAAAGAATAGCAACAAAAAAGAAATGAGCAAACATAAAAGTTGTTGACTCATTGACAAATATAATAAGATTCAGAATATGAAAACATTACTATAAACTTCCAGTCACATACTCATGAGCAGGGGGAAAAAAAATTTAGGCTGATAACAGATTATTCCCTCTGAAAGCCTATCCATCTATGGCATTTCCCCACCTACTTTAACCAGTGAAAGGAAAGCTAAGCAATGTTAACTAAAGTAATTCAATTAAAGAGACACTGTAAGGATAAAAATGTTTTAAATATATGCATTTGTGTTAATAACACTATTTAATGTTACTGAAACCGAATATTTTAAAATTGTCATTAATCTTAATTTAATGTTTTTATTAATTATCAAAAATTATATAATAAAAATTACATTATACTGAAATTCTAACAGTGACTTCTAGAGATGTAGTCCCTGATCCTGCAAATATTTGAACACATACTTAACTTTATGCATTTTGAGTGATACCACTGTTTTGAAATATATAATTACTCGATTGCTTAAATGTTTGGGACCCTAGTGGTGAATAGCTCTCTATGCCCTATTACTAACACACTAAACCACCTAGAATTCCTCCCCGCCACAATATTCTTTTAATAGTAATGTGAAGTAGACCTTTATCACTTGGCTACAGAGTATTAGCTGTTTTAATGTTAACATCGATTTCTATTTGTGTGTCACTCAAATGGACCCTGGGGCCTACTGTCAATTCTTAAAAGGACAGTCTTTATTTTTAATGCTTTAAAATACCTTTCTAACTGTGGCTAGTCAACATTATTTAATGCATTTTATTGGTGGTTATGACATACAGTTTAAATTGAATTAATAAAATGCAATATAGAATGGGAGACTTTAACTTCCCAGATATAGATTGGAGCATAAACACTACTAATAATGGTAGGGCCTCATTATTCCTGGATGTGATAACCAATATATTTTCTCACCAAATAGTCATTGAACCAACAAAAGTTGATACTATTTTAGATTTGTGTTTGCTAAGTAATGAGGATGTTATAGAGGAGCTAGTTGAAGAAAATAACCTTTCTTGGACTGAGTGATTATGAGTTGATTCAATTTGAATTATATTGAATTATATTGAAGGATAATCAAAAACAGCTTAGTAATAAGGTTTCTTATTTCACTGGGGGTGGACTGAGAAATTAAGGGAACTAGTTAGTGTAGTCAACTGGATCGAAGAGCTCAGGTACTTCAATGTGGAAGAGGCTTGAAATTTATTTAAGTCAAAGGTGCAAAAACTATCTGGGATTTGCATCCCAAGTAAGAGGAAAAAACGTGGAGGGAAGGGCTCCAGACCCAAATGGATGTTTAACCACCTCACAAATAATATTAACAACATATAGAGAGCCTACAAGGAAAGGACAAAGGGATTAATCAACAAAGAATGCTACATTTGGAGCTCAGAAAGTATAGGGATACAGTGAGTACTGCCAAAAGTCAAGCTGAGTGAGATCTTGCAAGAGAAACTAAAACAAATGTAAAAGGTTTTTTTAGTCATATAAATAAAAAGAGAACAAGAAAAGAAATGGCGCTCACAGGTCACGAGGATTACAAATAATCTAGATATGGCCCAACAACTAAATGAATATGTTGCCTCAGTTTTTAGTAAGAATGATAATGTAGAACATAATGGCTAATGGGAATGAGTGAATAAGAAATGGGAATTAGCACATCCCGAGGTGAGAACAAAAGTCAAAGAGCTTAATGAGCTCAAATTGGTGGTAATGGGGCAGTGATTGAGTAATTTCCATCCCGGTATACTGATATCTGGACTTTTAATGCATTTGATAGTGCCACATGTGGAATTATCAGTTAAATTGGAGAAGATGGAATTAGTACAAGAAGTATAGGGTGAGTAAAGAACTGGTCAAAGGGCACATAAGGACTGGACGACTGTTAATAAACTCAACAGCAGGATTCTGTACTTAAACTGTGAGGTCCTCACTTGAAATCTTAGGTATTTTTTGTGTTCTAGATGGTCCAATATGTGGAAATACATGACTTGGAGTTTGAGAACAGCAAACCAATCTTGTGGTTTTATGGATGAGATTGTTGAGATGAGGGCTACCATTCAGAACTTGAATCAATGAATGAATGTAATGAGTTTCCTCAAGACTGTAATTGATCACTATCCTCCTTTTTTCCTTGGGAATTAAGAAGTAACAGAAATAAAACCCCCTCTTCCTGTACTGAAGAGGAACATCTACCACTGTGAGAGATGAGAAGTGACCTCACCTCCTGTTGCAAGTCTGTCATGAGAGGAGTCCCTGCAAAGGGACTGGAAAGGTGGGTGTGGAGGGGAGGCAGGCCCGGGAGAGGGTATAGGTTCTGCAAGAGGGTACCTACGGGGCTCTCAACACAACCATCAAACTGGCTGTCTTGAGGGGATGTAGATCTCATTCCTGCTGAGGAAGATGCTGAGACCCTTCACATGTGGAATTTTTGTTTCTTTCTCAGCAGCTCTGGTGGTCTTTGGTGTGCTGTATAGTAAGAGGAAGAAGACAGCTGACTGGGTAGATCTGATGTTTTCCCTGTCTCCTTCCAGGTTGCAGAATGTACACCCCAAAGGACCTAAGCATGGCCCTATAGCCCTTCGATGTGTGTGAAGTATCATCAATTTTGCTGCTAAATAGATTAGAACCCTTGAAAGAGAGATTCTCCATTATAGTCTGTGCTTCCTCAGAGATCCCAAAGGATTGCAACCATGATGCTTATCTCATAGTCATAGCCACTGCCATTGATCTTGCTGTCATGTCTGAGACATCAGTTGCAGCCTGAAGAAAGGTCTGCACTAACTGAGTCTCAGAGATCAGAGATCTCAGTTCATCTCTAGACTCCTGTGGTAAATTGTCAACAAAGTTCAATACCTTTTGCCAATTAAGAAAGTCATACTTGGAACAAAGTGCTTGGTCGCTGGCAGTTCTGAGTTGAAGGATGAGTAAATCCCAAAGAGATCCAGATGCTTTGGCTCTTTTTCCTTAGGTCTTGCTTTGGCATATTGCTGCTCACTTGTCAGTTCTTGGGCCATATTAACCACAAATGCTTAAGGTGCGGGACGAGTATAGAAGCTCTGCAGGGGGTATGTGGAGAATGTTAAATAATGTGTTGAACTGATGTTATTTTATGTATATGGTTGTTGGAAGTAAAACCTGTGGCTGAATAGGAGACAGTTTAATATATGAGGCCTCTGTAAAGGCCCACTTTGTTGCCAGGAGCCATCATGGAATGTTTGGTCAAATTTCAGTAATTAGGTGAGTTGATGCTTCCCAAGACAATAGAAACTAATCCATCAGGGACTTCTATGTCAGGGAAAATGGCATTGAGACAAAGTTTGGAGGATCTAGGAACCAGGAGCTTCTGAGAAGAAAGTCTGAACTTGGTTCTGAAATAAAACTTTTCTGTACATGAGAGTATAAACAGGGCATCTCTAGGTGAATAGTAACTGAGTTCATTCATGGGTCAACTTGTAATTAACTGTTGGCACCAGAGTAGACAGAGGTAATGATGTACTTGTATGACATTTGGGGGTGCAATCCGGACCAGTGAGGGGCTGTGTCACCACTTGCCCTGCAACTTGGGGTGCCTCACAATACTTTGCTGCTATAGCGCCCAACCTAGGCTCCTCACAAACAGCATGCAGGTCACATCCTGAGTGTCTCTGGCTTTCAGCAGCCTTGGCTACTACTTGCCGGGCTACCCCAACACACTCACTGTCCCCAATTCCCCCCCAAACATGTACATTTTGCACTGTCCTGGACAGTCCAGGTATATTATGTCCACTGCCCCTCTAAGGGGATCAACATACAACAGTCTGCGACCTTAAATGGAGTTTTCCAAACAGTTCACAACACTGAATTAGTTGTGAATTAAAGAATAAAACAAGTTTATTTAACTACAAAGAGACAGATTTTAAGTGAGTACAAATAATGAGGCATTAAAGTCAGAAATGGTTTCAAGAAAAATAAAGATAAAATGCTTTCTAAACTTAACAAACTAGACTTGGTTTAAAATGAAGTCCATTACCACATGTTTCAGTAACACTGGTGACCTAATTCTCAGGCCAGGATCGGCCCGTAAAGTCCAATGGCTGTTTCCTTTGTCTTCTTAGGTGAAAAGAGAGAGATGGGTAGAGAGAGATAACTTGCGGTGTTTTTGCTTCTTACTTTTGTAGTTCAGTCACCCTTTTAAAGAAACTTTCCTGAGAGTGACCCCGAGACAAAATTCTTTCCAGCTGAGAGCAAGGAGACATAGAGTTTGTTGGGGGAGGTTTTATGCTGTTGTTTGCTAAAATGAAAATCTGTTTGTTCCTGCCCACTTCCTTGCCTCAGATAGGGGATGGTCCATCAGTTTTGATGTCACCTGGCTAGAAGTGTCAACTTGTCTTTGTCTTTGAGAAACAGGTTTACTTGCTCCCCAGACTTGTCTGGTAAACATACTTCAGGCATGATTTCAGCTTATGTTCATAACTTTACATATAATGTTGCTACATATATTTCACCATGAGATTATTGATCAGTGAGTTATTAGCTTCAAAATGATACCTAACAAGGCATATTTTTGTACAAAAATTATTACAATAGTGTGTAGGGTGTGAATACAGGGGTGTATTCCATCACAACTTGGTACTGAATGAACTGGCACCTGTACTAAAAGCCCAGATGTCAGTGCTGAGAGGCCTGAAGGCAGTAATTCAGGGTTCATGCCAGTGACCACATGAAGCTGGTCTTTAGCAAGTACCAAAGTGTGGAGCTTGGGTCCTTTTGGGTTCCAGAGTGACCTATCACAGTCCCTGTACTACCCTTAATTGAGATAGAATGAGATTCTTTGGCCACCGCTGGCCAAAAGAATCCATTTTTGCCTCTTTTTCTTCCTAGGTACCTGAGATGACAATCTATGTGTGTGCTCTTTAGAAAAGCAGTACAAAGTCCTACCTCTATTAGCCAATGAGGAGAATTTGTAAGCAGGAACCTAGAGGGGTGCTTTGAAGTGGTTGAAGGCCTGGAACTGACCACAGAGCCAGTGCTCACCAGATTACTTCTGTAAGAGGATTGTTCAGCTCTAGGTAGATCATCTTTGCCTGGGTCAGAAGCTGACCTCATGGATTTGTGCAGAGAAAAACATTTCAGGCAAGCCTCTCTTATTGTTTGTGTTTGTTTTAGAAAATGAATGACAAACTGAAAAGTTGTAAAGTTGTCTGTGATGTGCTCCTCAACAAGGCAAACTAAACACCTTGAGCGATCATCATTGAGACATACAGCCACTTCACAGGAGGGGCAATACTTAAACTCCAGAGATCTCTGTTCAGCCAAGAGGACTAAAGAAACTTGGTACCAGGTAACAAAAGAGAATATGGAAACTTAAAGTTAAAATAGGACATTTTTTTCTAAACACTAAACTAATCTAAGGGAATAATGTTTTAAGTTCACAAGTGCATAAGAGATAGAGACACTTCTCACAGATCCGTCCTGCAGCCATAGGTGGTGAGAAGGCAATGAACGATGCTTGCCCCCACTCTGCTTTTTATGTCCTTGAGAGGTGGGATGTGGAGACAGGACAATCAGGGCTCAGGTGCAACCCAGATACCGCTGGCCAAAAGAATCCATTTTTGATTGCATGGGCCACATTTGCATCAATAGTTGAATACGTAATGGATAGTGAATCAAAAAACTGTATGTTTAACAAAAGTTGACAGAAAAGCTATCAGAGCCCAGGGGCTTTCCTGAATTAATATTTTTAATAGCAGCCTTTTCTCCAGGAGCTAAATAACTTTAAAAAAATCATATTGTTCCTGCTATTTGAGAAAGGTGGATAGAATCTAAAAATCCAATCGCTGCAATAGAATGGGCTGAATCCCTGTATATAAGGTATTTTAAAATTTCATCTCTGTTTGCTGTGTTGTAGTCCCAGGAGAAACAAGGTGGGTGACGTAATATCTTTTTTTGGATGAACTTCTGTTGGTGAAAGAGACAAGCTTTCAAACTACCTGGAGCAAGAGCTCTGAGTCTTGAACTGCAGCAATCTGGATTGCCCTAGATTTCTGTTTAAGGCAGTCAACTAACAAAATGTTCCTTTTTTTTTCTGCCTGATTACCATTATAACTGTAAAAGCCTAAACCAGGCAAATTCAGCCTGATTTGGGAGCTAAAATATATAGAATTTGTAAGTTCCTGTAATTATTCTAGAGATAGCAATGTAGCATATCCTATATATTCAGAATTTTTTGTCTGGAAATTCAGTCAGTTTAGATTGTAGATTCTTCCTATTTGATGCACATGCCAGTCTTCTTCTGAAAAGCTTTAATTGTTTCCAACAGAGTATATCCTGAGAGGTATTAGCATCTAAGAAAAAGACTCCCTATTTATAGAAATATTTTAATGAGGACCTTGAAGCAAAAATACATTAAAGCTCCAATGTTTATGTATAATAGTGAAAGCTACCAGAGTATGACTGGCCCCCATTCCAGCATCTTCTGTGCAGTATTATCTATAAGATTGTGCAATGTGAGGAAGTAACCAAGCCTAGAGAGAGAGAGGTTCTGTTCCACAGGTCGAGTATTGCTGCTCAGTGCAGGACCCATGTCACATTTGTTATTCCCCCTGTCCTTGGGCTATAGTGAGATGGCTTGGCCTCCATCATAAATTACAGCCTGGACCTTTGTGACAGCCAGAGATCATTGAAGCACAGCATGCTCCAGTAACACCTCTTCTCCTCAACATATCTCGTACCCACACCAGAGCTCAAACGGGAATGTAGGGGCTGTGGTGAGCCTGGAAATCCACAGCTGGACACTTAGGCCAGTTTAGGGCTGTTTTGCAGTATTAGAGTATAGTGGCAAATCATCCTTACTGAGGCCAAAATTCTAGTCCACCTGTATTAGAGAAAAGTATCACCCAATTTGTTGGATTCCAGTTACAATATAGTCCCAAAACCAGAGTAAGCAAATATAATGATAATCTGGCAATACAACATGAAGAATAGCTTGGTCTAAAAAGAGACCTGTAATCATTTAAAAATCCTCTGTAAAAATACTCAAATTCATATGTAGCTTTGCAAAAGGCACAGTGCGGTGGGAAATGCTGGATTATGGTTAGCCAGTCTGCATCTCCATATAGCCAATCTGATTATCGTCTCCTCACTGTGGTATCTGAGAGGCTTTCAAAACACAAAACCAAGTCCCATCCTAAAATATAGATTAGTGGTTCATTTAGTTAAGTATTGTGATTGTTAAAAATTCTGTCTTCTTTTGAAAGCTAAAGTAAAGAGACATGTCCTGCACTTGGAGATGAAATCCACAAGATACCAGCTCTCCCTATGCTGTAAGGCTGAAGCAAACAAAAACACAAATATCAGTGGATTATATTATCTAACACAAAAATTAGGTGCTTTTTCAGACTGAATTATAATAAACTCTGTTAATTGACCCAACCTTTCTGAAGGAAAGGCTTCTCAGTTTCAGGAAAATGAAATTATTGCAAGAGTGCTATGCTCATTTTTACATATTTTAAATGGGTCAGACCTTTTTTTCAAGAGATGAACTTGAACAGCTTAATTATTCCACATGTGCCACTGAAGGAATTTTAAATAAGGAATTTTTTTCAAGGAGATGAACACAAATATGCAGACCTATAGTGATTGTACAAACCTTAGGTCCTATGGAATGTAAGCATCAGGATAATGTCACCCTGTGTAACCTGGTGAGTTCTATGTATATTTTATAAAATGCCATAACTTCTATATTCATGTACTTAAATGCATTTTACCAGGCAATCTCACAAGAGAACACAGGTTCAGGATATCAGCCCTAACAAGAACCTATGGCAGTACATCTGGTTAGACTTCCAGAAGAAAAGAAGTATGAGAACAAATAAGGGAATGTAATATTAAAAGCATGAAAGAAATTGGGCACGTAAACTTTATATTCCTGCCATAAAACACCTTTGCAATATTTGCTGCTTGGAGCCCTGGGGTCCATACGGCATATTTCTTTTTATGTTAATTTGTACCATTCACCTTATCATTACAAGGCAAAAACTAATGTGCTTTACAGGCAATTGATCTTTATTATAATGAAGTTGTAATAATCTGTTTCAGCATCCATACAAGCAAATATCAGACACAAGTAAAAAACAAACCTTGCATATATGTTTAAATTATTAACTATAAACCAAATACCAGTGCAATCTGTATCAAACAACTGTTGGCCATTATAAAGCACTCTAAAAATATTGGAAGATCCTTAAAAGAAAAAAAGAAAGGAAGAAGTCTTACACAAACAAAAGCCTTAATGCATTTAAACCTCTTTGAATTATGCTGTTATTCCAAACATTGTCAGCAGACAATCCAAATCTGATAATAAACATGCTTTTTAAAAAGCACCCCTACATTTACATTTAAATTAATTCTCTTTAAAAAATGATGTTTGCAGAAGTATTCAACTAGAAACAATTTGTTTGGTTTGCGGTAAGACTCAAGTCAATATTTTTTCTTAATCTGTGTGTCTGTCTGTGCATGATTTATGTACTATATTGTTTTCAAATACCCAATTGTATTTGCAGATAGTTATTTGTGAATCCATGCAGTTTGTTTAATAACAAGTGGGACAGAATCACAATTACTTCTGTTTTTTCATTCAAAGGCTTGCATTTATTTCATAGTCTCCCAACTGGAAATACATTCCATTTATTTCAATATAAATCCCATTTAAGATACCTACTAACCTTTTCCTTGTTTGACAGACTGTTCACTATTAAACAAAACAGTTTTAGTATCTGGTAAAGAGTTGTGAACCAGACTTTTACAATACCTAATTTCCCCTTGATTTTGTTTAAATCCAGCATTTTTAGCTACTTCATAGGATAGGAAAAAAAGGGCAAACGACTGTCTCCACAAATGTGTCATTACAATCTATACATAGCATCATAAACAGGTCTACATCTCTTATATACCGTACTGTATCAAAAATCTTATTTATTTAGGGGAAACTATATTAATTTTAAGAGGTTGTGCCATCTCCAATTCCAGAATTCCGCAGCTGGCTGTGAAATAAGTTGTTCTAATGCTTACAGAAAGAGTTATTAGCAATTTTTTGAAAATGCTATTATTGATAAAGCATTGGAATGAGAATCTATCAGCACACACATTTCAAAAGAACAACACCCAGATAAGCTATAAACAGCTGCATGGCTATCATCATATTTCCACTAACAAAAATGATTTCTCCTAGAAGGGTCTAAAGGTGACATAAATATTTGGTGGCTTTACCTAGATATTCTGTGGAAATTTAAAAATGCATAATCAATTTTCCCCTAGTGGGAAGAGCTACTTCATTCAGTACATTTATGTAAGATTCTCACACAGAAAATCTTTAAATCTATTCACGTCTCAAAAAAATAAAAGGGCAGATGTAGGCCAATCTTTCATCCCAGCCTTTACATAATACTACAACATTTCAGCAGAATTTTTACTGTTCTAATACATTAAGACATAGAAACCCAATACACTTTCAAAAAGGAAAGAAACCATCTTCTATAACCACATGTAACTTCCCGTGAAGCCCCAATAAATGTTACAGGAGCTCCTTTTTATGGATGGCAGGTAATGATGGTAAATAAAAAGTATTTCCTTTGAGAAAAGAAATAATTCCACACATGCTAGTTTAAAAACTATACCTTGAGGATTTCTAAAATACTCACTTCTCTTTGCAAATTTTCTGACATAATTCAAGTCTAGAGATCTTTACACATTGAAGGTGAGAGATGTGATAGTGATATATTAACATGTGAGAAAGATAACTTTGGCAATCATGGTTTAAGTGGGTAGGATAGACCAATGTGGATATCAGGGAGTGTAGACAGGAATAGATGACAGTAATCAAGACAGAAGATTATCAATAATTGGACAAAAGGTTGGCCATGTGGACATAAAAAAATGGTGAGATGTTGTGAAGGAAGAAGTACCAGGGATTCGGACCGAACCTGGATATGGAGGACTAAGGAAAAGAAGTCAAAGATAACATCCTCGCAGGCTAAGTGTCAGGGAGAAAGGTAGTAGTATTGACATGGCAAAGCAAGTTGTTCTACTGTGCAGTGCCATTCATAAATGTATAAGAAATGCATATTGAGAAAATACTCCATGCCATAATAAATACATATTGGGAAAATAATAAATATTGTAATTATAATTACAGGTTGTATGCCTACAGCTAGGGCAGGGGTAAGCAACCTATGGCACTCATGCCAAAGGTGGCACGCAAGCTGATTTTCAGTGGCACTCACACTGCCCGGGTCCTGGCCACCGGTCCGGGGGGCTCTGCATTTTAATTTAATTTTAAATGAAGCTTCTTAAACATTTTAAAAACCTTATTTACTTTACATACAACAATAGTTTAGTTATATATTACAGACTTATAGAAAGAGACCTTCTAAAAACGTTAAAATGTATTACCGGCATGCGAAACCTTAAATTAGAGTGAATAAATGAAGACTCGGCACACCATTTCTGAAAGGTTGCTGACCCCTGATCTAGGGTTTTTATATATTAATAATTTTTGCATTAGATATATAACTGCAATTATTGGTTTTACACAATACCCAAAAGAGGGAAATATCAAACCCATTAATTTATGCTGTTTATTGTACTTACTACTAATGTGTGAATTTTAGACCTATGCCAATGTACAAAGCCACAGACCTCAATCGAGACTTATAATGCCCCTTTGTATGCCATTGTTCCTGCTGGGTTTGCAGTTAGTTTCTCTAGTTAAGTGTTCAGTGGGGTGGGTTGAATCCAGGGCCGGCTCTGGCTTTTTTGCCAGCCCAGGCAAAAAAGCCTCCCGCCGCCCCCCTGCCCCCCCCAGCACCGGCTCCGCTGGCGGTCGGAGCTCCGGGAGGAGGGCGGAGAGCCGGCCGGGGCTCCGCTCTCCCCGGCGGCCAGAGCACCAGGGGGAGGGCGGCGAGCCCGTTGCGGCTCCACTCACCCCAGCGGCCGGAGCGCTGTGGGGAAGGCAGCAAGCCCAGTCGCGGCCCCACTCTCCCCAGTGGCCAGAGTGCCGGGGGAGGGCCGCGAGCCCACTGCGGCTCGCTCTCCCTGGCGGCCGGAGCCGGAGCACCACACCGCGCCGCCCCCTCCAAGTGCCGCCCCAAGCACAAGCTTGGTGGGCTGGTGCCTGGAGCTGGCCCTGGTTGAGTCTACCAAATTCATTTTACTTGTGATCAAACAAACTTTGGATTGAGGTTTACTGGGGGTTGGGGGAACAGGAAAACCCACTCAGCCAACTGCTCACTTTAAATTTCAATTTTATAATACTTTCAATGTGTTGCAGAGTTCCCTGGCACATGGAGTATTACTTACAATATTGACATCTGTCTCCAGTATACTCAGTCAGGCAGTGACAATAGGGCTGATTTCCAGCAGTGACACTGCAGGTTCCTCCATTTTGACAAAAATGATCACACACTGTTTGATTGCAGTTTGGTCCTGTAAAACCCAGCGCACAGCTGCATGTAGGCCTCCCTATTCAAAATAAAAACAACTATTTTTATGGTAAAAATAAATATGCATTAAACTCAAAATCAGTACTTTTAATATAAACATACATTTCTGATCATAGTAAAAAGTTTTGATTTTTAAGTCCAATAAGTATTTTTTGCTAGACACCACCAAAACATTTCATTAATTTGTACTGTTGTAAAGGAATGCATCTTGGCTCCAGAATTCTAGTAGAAAAAAGCACAACAATAAATGAAGTGGATGCTCCAATGATCACACCTAGTGATTTCACCATATTTTTGCAGATTCTCTTATCCAAAAATATCTGATCATCTACCATTTTATTGGAAAGTCACATGACATGTAAAGATAATATTATGGTGATTTCTATGGTTTATATGGTAAATGTTTAATAAAGCTTTAAGTTTCTTGTATTAGAGGGGTAGCCGTGTTAGTCTGGATCTGTAAAAAGCAACAAAGAGTCCTATGGCACCTTATAGACTAACAGATGTATTGGAGCATAAGCTTTTCGTTGGTGAATACCCACTTCGTCAGACACAAGTTTATTGTAGTTAATGTAGACATATTTTGACATTGTGAAATGTAAAGTTGATGAGTAACTCTTATTACCGAAGAAATCAAGTTGCTTCTTGTCTTTGCTATAAGGGGTAGATTGAATATGGAATCAGGGCCGGCTCCAGGCACCAGCTGAGCAAGCTGGTGCTTGGAGCGGCAGATTGTTCGAGGCGGCATTCTGCCCAATCCTAGGGCGGCAAGGCTGCTTTTTTTTTTTTTTTTGTTCTTGTTCCGCTCCGGCCGCCCTGTAGGGGGTGGCGGCGGCGCAGAGAACCAGAGCGCCCTGCAGAGCAGTCCTCTTCCTTCCCTACCCGCTG
This sequence comes from Malaclemys terrapin pileata, assembly GCF_027887155.1. Lineage (NCBI taxonomy): Eukaryota > Metazoa > Chordata > Testudines > Emydidae > Malaclemys > Malaclemys terrapin. Next base: position 59,600,479 of record NC_071515.1, on the reverse strand, counting down.
ACCAGAGGGGAGCCCTCATGGCAGGCGGCAATGCAGCGGGAGGGGCCGCGTGGCATTGCCCCTGCTGTAGCCCTGTCCACCCCCTTCTCTCTCTCTCCTGCCCGCTCCCTCCCCCTACCCCCACCCCCAGCCGGTCCCCCTGCACCCGCGCTCCGGCCGCGCCGCAGGTTTTTTTTTTTGCTTGGGGCAGCCAAAAAGCCAGAGCTGGCCCTGTATGGAATTGACTACCATGCTCATTAACCGCTTCTACCACCAAGCAATTCAGTGAAAGTTATGAATATAAAATTCCAAGTCCTTGGCTGGAACACAATATTTTTGTTAGCACATTTACAAGTAGGGGGTGTTGTAGCTGAAGTGTGTCAGATAGTTTCAGCAGACTGTAGCAATGCCTCATTCACAGGTGACCCAGAAGATTTTGGGGTAGATAAATGTACGGTACTGGGAAGTAATAGAGACTGTGGCTCACCTGAAACAAAAAGATCCCTTAAATATCTGAATTCCTATGGTACTGAGGGTACATGAGGGTGAGTTGAGCAAGATCCTGTGGAGACCAATGTTGATACCAAGATGTGGACTGTCTAGAATGCATCGGTGCGTCAGACACTGAATGGTTTGAACATGTGCATCTAGACTCGGACTCAGATGGTAATGATATAGCGGTCTGGGACACTGGTATAGATACTGAAGGTACAAAATAGTCTGATGGTGTGGACTTCTTTGAAGTGTAATGTCTATTAGAATGGACATGGCCACCTGATGCTAAAGAAATCTTTGGTACCAAATCCAGTTTAGTAGCAGAGTGGCTTTTAGAGGAAGCCTTAGATAACCCTTGAGGTACTGGAACCAACTGGACCTTCAATAGTACTCCCTTTGTGACCTGAGTCTCTGGAACATTCTTTTTGATTGGTGACTCAGATGCCTGAGAAGGAGAGCTAACATTCCTGCTCTTCTTGTTAGCACCCAGAGTCTTACTGTGAGAGGCTCTTGGTACTGTGGATTGAGATGTAGGTACTGTGTCCCTCAAGGTTTTGGTGACCGAGGGAGTCATGCTACATGGCTTTTGGTGACCATGATCTAGAAGCAGATGGGGCACTAATTGAGGTTGGGCATTGGTGTGCAAGAGAGTTCTTGGAGCCTGGATTGGAGGCCAGTCTTAGGGCTAGCTTCATCATTAACAATTTACATTTTATTTCTCTATTTTTATGAGATCTGCTTTTGAAGGAGGAGCAGATTGTACACTTGGCCGATGTGTGGGTGTTTCCCTCACAATGGAGGCACTGAGAGTAGCTGTTACTGACCACGATAGCTTCCTATAGGATGATACCAAACTGGGAGGGATTGCAACTACTTTGGAGGACAGGGTCATAATTCAAAATGATCTGGACAAATTGGAGAAATGGTCTGAGTTAAACAGGATGAAGTTTAACAAAGACAAATGCAAAGTGCTCCACTTAGGAAGGAAAAATCAATTTCACACATACAGAATGGGAAAAGACTGTCTAGGAAGGAGTACGGCAGAAAGGGATCTAGGGGTTATAGTGGACCACAAGCTAAATATGAGTCAACAGTGTGATGATGTTGCAAAAAAAGCAAACATGATTCTGGGATGCATTAACAGGTGTGTTGTGAGCAAGACACGAGAAGTCATTCTTCCGCTCTACTCTGCTCTGGTTAGGCCTCAGCTGGAGTATTGTGTCCAGTTCTGGGCGCCGCATTTTAAAAAAGATGTGGAGAAACTGGAAAGGGTCCAAAGAAGAGCAACAAGAATGATTAAAGGTCTTGAGAACATGACCTATGAAGGAAGGCTGAAAGAATTGGGTTTGTTTAGTTTGGAAAAGAGAAGACTGAGAGGGGACATGATAGCAGTTTTCAGGTATATAAAAGGGTGTCATAAGGAGGAGGGAGAGAACTTGTTCACCTTAGCCTCTAAGGATAGGACAAGAAGCAATGGGTTTAAACTGCAGCAAGGGAGGTCTAGGTTGGACATTAGGAAAAAGTTCCTAACTGTCAGGGTGGTTAAACACTGGAACAAATTGCCTAGGGAGGTTGTGGAATCTCCGTCTCTGGAGATATTTAAGAGTAGGTTAGATAAATGTCTTTTAGGGATGGTCTAGGCAGTATTTGGTCCTGCCATGCGGGCAGGGGACTGGACTCGATGACCTCTCGAGGTCCCTTCCAGTCCTAGAATCTATGAATCTATGAATCTATAAAGCCTGGGGATCCCAGCACACCCCAGAAGCATTAATGCCCAGGGGAGGAAACAAAAAAGAGGGGGAAACAAAACAAAACCAAAGGCCCCCAAACTAAATACACCTCTACCCCGATATAATACGACCTGATATAACACGAATTCGAATATAATGCAGTAAGATTTTTTGGCTCCCGAGGACAATGTTATATCGGGGTAGAGGTGTACAATGAATTAAACTAAGCTAAGAAACACAAAAGCTAATGATAATTAACTTTATCTAAGCAAAGCAAGCATGCTTAACACTCCATCTTAGGCCAAAGACTGTTGAGAAGGAACTGAGGGCAGTTCACCCACGTAGCTCTGCATATCCTCAGTACAGGGCACGAGGATGTGTATAGAGCACATGCATGGACCAAACAGGTACTGCTACTAAAAATCTCCAATCAAGGGTGCATGCACACCTGAAGGGACCCTACTCAAAGAACTGTCTGGATCCAACAGGAGTTTACCATCTGCTCCTTCTCCTTTTTTAAATCTATATTCTACTCTGAAGTCTCTAAACTTCAGTCCACATCAATTGCCTTGACTTGCCAATTCTGCCCTACCCTTTCACTCCTTCTAATCTCCCCTCCTCATTCCTTTCCTTATGAATCACTCTTTCTCCCCTGGCCTTTCCCTCTACGAGTAGTTCCTGCAACAGTTGAGGAAGTTCTTAAGAGGACGGAGATATGGAAGGTGAGCGATCAGCTGTTGTAACCTGCACAGGTTGTGCCATGTTTGTCTTTCTTCCACAGGACAGAAGCGACTTTGTCTGCACAAAGTGTAAGCTGGTCTCCATATTGGAGGAGAAGGTTCGAGGGCTGGAGAAACAAGTATCGACTCTGCGTTGCATAAGGGAAAATGAAGATTTCCTGGACAGACGTCAGGAGATGCTTCTACGGCCACAATGTTCTGAAGATTCAGAGCAGGCGCAGCAGGGACAGAAGGATTGTGAGGAGGTTTGGCAGCATGTGACCTCCAGAAGAAGAAAGGGGAGCGTCCATGCACCAGCAATGGAGATACAGGTGAGGAATCGTTTCCATGTTCTCTCTACAGGTGCTAATGCAGAGAGTGGACTAGATGGCCCATCTGAGGGAAGGGAGCAGAAGGAGACTCCACCGATTGGAAGGCAAAAGATGCACTGTCCTAGGGATGGGGGTTCCACGACCACCACTCCCAAGAGGAGGAGGAGGGTGGTGGTGGTCGGGGACTCCCTCCTCAGGGGGACTGAGTCATCTATCTGCCGCCCTGACCGGGAAAACCGAGAGGTCTGCTGCTTGCCAGGAGCTAGGATACACGATGTGACGGAGAGACTGCCGAGACTCATCAAGCCCTCGGATCGCTACCCCTTCCTGCTTCTCCACGTGGGCACCAATGATACTGCCAAGAATGACCTTGAGCGGATCACTGCAGACTACGTGGCTCTGGGAAGAAGGATAAAGGAGTTTGAGGCGCAAGTGGTGTTCTCGTCCATCCTCCCTGTGCAAGGAAAAGGCCGGGGTAGAGACCGTCGAATCGTGGAAGTCAACGAATGGCTACGCAGGTGGTGTCGGAGAGAAGGCTTTGGATTCTTCGACCATGGGATGGTGTTCCAAGAAGAAGGAGTGCTAGGCAGAGACGGGCTCCACCTAACGAAGAGAGGGAAGAGCATCTTCGCCAGCAGGCTGGCTAACCTAGTGAGGAGGGCTTTAAACTAGGTTCACCGGGGGAAGGAGACCAAAGCCCTGAGGTAAGTGGGGAAATGGGATCCTGGGAGGAAGCACAAGCAGGAGAGCGCAACAGGGGAGGACTCCTGTCTCATGCTGAGAAAGAGGGACGATCGTTGAGTTATCTTAAGTGCCTATACACAAATGCAAGAAGCCTGGGAAACAAGCAGGGAGAACTGGAAGTCCTGGCACAGTCAGGGAACTATGATGTGATTGGAATAACAGAGACTTGGTGGGATAACTCACATGACTGGAGTACGGTCATGGATGGATATAAACTGTTCAGGAAGGACAGGCAGGGCAGAAAAGGTGGGGGAGTTGCGTTGTATGTAAGAGAGGAGTATGACTGCTCAGAGCTCCGGTATGATACTGCAGAAAAACCTGAGAGTCTCTGGATAAAGTTGAGAAGTGTGAGCAACAAGGGTGATGTCGTGGTTGGAGTCTGCTATAGACCACCAGACCAGGGGGATGAGGTGGACGAGGCTTTCTTCTGGCAACTAGCAGAAGTTGCTAGATCACAGGCCCTGGTTCTCATGGGAGACTTTAATCACCCTGATATCTGCTGGGAGAGCAATACAGCGGTGCACAGGCAATCCAGGAAATTTTTGGAAAGTGTAGGGGACAATTTCCTGGTGCAAGTGCTGGAGGAACCAACTAGGGGCAAAGCTTTTCTTGACCTGCTGCTCACAAACAGGGAAGAACTAGTAGGGGAAGCAAAAGTGGATGGGAACCTGGGAGGCAGTGACCATGAGATGGTCGAGTTCAGGATCCTGACACAAGGAAGAAAGGAGAGCAGCAGAATACGGACCCTGGACTTCAGAAAAGCAGACTTTGACTCCCTCAGGGAACAGATGGGCAGGATCCCCTGGGAGAATAACATGAAGGGCAAAGGGGTCCAGGAGAGCTGGCTGTATTTTAAAGAATCCTTATTGAGGTTGCAGGAACAAACCATCCCGATGTGTAGAAAGAATAGTAAATATGGCAGGCGACCAGCTTGGCTAAACAGTGAAATCCTTGCTGATCTTAAACGCAAAAAAGAGGCTTATAAGGAGTGGAAGATTGGACAAATGACCAGGGAGGAGTATAAAAATATTGCTCAGGCGTGCAGGAGTGAAATCAGGAAGGCCAAATCACACTTGGAGTTGCAGTTAGCAAGAGATGTTAAGAGTAACAAGAAGGGTTTCTTCAGGTATGTTAGCAACAAGAAGAAAATCAAGGAAAGTGTGGGCCCCTTACTGAATGAGGGAGGCAACCTAGTGACCGAGGATGTGGAAAAAGCTAATGTACTCAATGATTTTTTTGCCTCTGTCTTCACGCACAAGGTCAGCTCCCAGATTGCTGCACTGGGCAGTACAGCATGGGGAGAAGGTGACCAACCCTCTGTGGAGAAAGAAGTGGTTCGGGACTATTTAGAAAAACTGGACGTGCACAAGTCCATGGGGCCGGATGCGCTGCATCCGAGGGTGCTAAAGGAGTTGGCGGGTGAGATTGCAGAGCCATTAGCCATTATTTTTGAAAACTCATGGCGATCGGGGGAGGTCCCAGATGACTGGAAAAAGGCTAATGTAGTGCCCATCTTTAAAAAAGGGAAGAAGGAGGATCCGGGGAACTACAGGCCAGTCAGCCTCACCTCAGTACCTGGAAAAATCATGGAGCAGGTCCTCAAGGAATCAATTATGAAACATTTAGAGGAGAGGAAAGTGATCAGGAACAGTCAGCATGGATTCACGAAGGGGAAGTCGTGCCTGACTAACCTAATTGCCTTCTATGATGAGATAACTGGCTCTGTGGATGAGGGGAAAGCAGTGGATGTGTTATTTCTTGACTTTAGCAAAGCTTTTGATACTGTCTCCCACAGTATTCTTGCCACCAAGTTAAAGAAGTATGGGCTGGATGAATGGACTGTAAGGTGGATAGAAAGCTGGCTAGATCATCGGGCTCAACGGGTAGTGATCAATGGCTCCATGTCTAGTTGGCAGCCGGTTTCAAGTGGAGTGCCCCAAGGGTCGGTCCTGGGGCCGGTTTTGTTTAATATCTTTATTAATGATCTGGAGGATGGTGTGGACTGCACTCTCAGCAAGTTTGCAGATGACACTAAACTAGGAGGCGTGGTAGATACACTAGAGGGTAGGGATCGGATACAGAGGGACCTAGACAAATTAGAGGATTGGGCAGAAAAAAACCTGATGAGGTTCAACAAGGACAAGTGCAGAGTCCTGCACTTAGGACGGAAGAATCCCATGCACTGCTACAGACTAGGGACCGAATGGCTAGGTAGCAGTTCTGCTGAAAAGGACCTAGGGGTCACAGTGGACGAGAAGCTGGATATGAGTCAACAGTGTGCTCTTGTTGCCAAGAAGGCTAACGGCATTTTGGGCTGTATAAGTAGGGGCATTGCCAGCAGATCGAGGAACGTGATCGTTCCCCTTTATTCGACATTGGTGAGGCCTCATCTGGAATACTGTGTCCAGTTTTGGTCCCCACACTACAAGAAGGATGTGGAAAAATTGGAAAGAGTCCAGCGGAGGGCAACAAAAATGATTAGGGGTCTGGAGCACATGACTTATGAGGAGAGGCTGAGAGAACTGGGATTGTTTAGTCTCCAGAAGAGAAGAATGAGGGGGGATTTGATAGCAGCCTTCAACTACCTGAAGGGGGGTTCCAAAGAGGATGGAGCTCGGCTGTTCTCAGTGGTGGCAGATGACAGAACAAGGAGCAATGGTCTCAAGTTGCAGTGGGGGAGGTCCAGGTTGGATATCAGGAAAAACTATTTCACTAGGAGGGTGGTGAAACACTGGAATGCGTTACCTAGGGAGGTGGTGGAGTCTCCTTCCTTGGAGGTTTTTAAGGCCCGGCTTGACAAAGCCCTGGCTGGGATGATTTAGCTGGGAATTGGTCCTGCTTTGAGCAGGGGGTTGGACTAGATGACCTCTTGAGGTACCTTCCAACTCTGATATTCTATGATTCTATGATCAGTTTCATACTGTTTACCATATCCTAAAGAAATCTTCACTCAACCACAATTGTCTTTTGATCACCCCATTTCTGTCCTCCTCTTTATCTCTAAAGCTCCTTGAATGGTCAGTCTCTTCCCAGTGCCTAGAATTCTTCTCTTACAATGCTCTCCTTTTTCTATCCCTGTTCCACTGAAACTGTTCTGACAACAGCCAGTAAATGACCTCTATACAAAGTTTCAAGATATGTCTGCAACTGGGAGGTGTGATTCCCAGCCTAGAGTAGACAGACTCATGCTAGCTCACCTGGAGCAAGCATGCTATAAAAAAGCAGTGTGGACACTGAAGCACGGGAGGTGGCTCAGGCTCGCTGGCCAACCTTGGATCCAGGGGTTCAGGCGGGTTTGGACTTGGGTGACTAGCCCTATCTGCCACTAGCCCCATAACATCCACACTTCTAATTTTCACACGCTAACTTGCGTTGAGTGAGCATGAGCCTATCCACCTGCACTGGGAATCACTCGTCCTCTTCTCCATATTAATTCTGCTACACCATCAACCACTTCTTCATCTGTCTTTCTTTCTTGGGCTTTGTGACTGTGTCCTTACCTGGTTCTCTTCTACCTTGCTGTTTACTCCTTCAGCATAACCTTCAGTAGATCTTTCCTTCACCTTCCCTCTCTCTTTTTGTGTTCCTCAGTAGTCTGGCCTAGGTCCCCACTTTTCACACTCGCCCCTGGGTGACCTCATCCACTCTTCTACTGCCACTTATTACCACTATATTATTCACAACTCTCATATCCACTTCTCTATATGACCTTTCATAGTTTCTCCAATATCTTTTGGTCAGTGTCCTACAACTTCATTAAATTAAACACAATAATGACTGAATCTCTGATTTTTCTTCCTATCTATGCACATTTTTATCTCATACCTGTCATTATAGTTTCTCAGTGCCTCACAGAAAGTTCTTTGATGAAAGAAAGGGACTATGCCTTGTTTATATTTTTCTTCTCCTCTCTTCTCTCCTCTCCTATTACCGCTTCTCCTCCTCCTCCACATTCTTCCCTTCACTTCTTTCCTATTCCTTTTTCAATATTCTCTTTTGTTGTTTTAATGAATGCTAAGTTGAAATGTTTGCTCCCATGAGATTAGTGCTCAGTCAGCCAATCTCTTCCTATAACTTGTTCTGTAGGAATGAAACCATCAATTTAAAGTAGCTCAAACTTGGTTGAATATGCAGTAACCTACTTATGCATCAAAATATGTCTCTTGTTCTCGAAGCACCAAATCAACGATATTGAATTCAGATGCTGACATGCAATGTGTTGTGTTTTTTTTTTGGCAAATGACTCAGAGTTGTACTCTTGTATATTTTGTATTTGGATTCTTGCCACTGGGTTAAGTGATTTCAGACAGTTTTGAGTTAAATCATTGTTGTCTGCTACATAAGAGTATTAAAAAAATAATAATGACAGAATAAGATCTAAAAGTTTGAAGCCTCTGTTTTCTTGTCAAGCTCTTTCATCTTTTTAAAAAGTGATGGGGAAAGTGTATTTTGCCTGTTCATGGGAGAATTTTATTCTCTTCTGTGCAACAGTAGGCTTACAAATAGGCCCGTTTTTGAAAGTTATGTGAAGATTTCTTTCATTTTATCCTAAAACCTATTTTTGTCATTTAATTTAATGTGTCAGCTAGAAATGCCAGCAGTTCATTTTCCATTAATATGCAGAGAGTTATCCAAAATAATATTTTTTAAAAAATAATGCTTAGCTCTTATAAAGCATCTTCTATCTTTGAATTTTAAAATACTTCTCAGATTGTTTTATTAAAACCCATACAATGACTGATAACAGTTACCACATCATACTACCCTACAGTAGTGAGATACTGTCGTCTAGTTGACTGACCAGTGTCCTGATATTCAGGAAACCTGGGTTCTGTTCAGCCACTGGTCTGTGGTGTGAGTTGGAGTAAATCACATAATTTTTCTGTGCCCCAGTTGTAAAATAAGGATGATGATAATAGTGGTATCCTTTAAAAATGCTTTGAGATCTACTGATGAAAAATGCTATATAAGAATCAGATATTATTAACAGAGATATCAGATAATAGCATGGAGAACATTTTTATAAGATTGCCTTATGTACATCCAACCATCTCAAGGTGGGAATCATAATCATACAACAATCTTGTGTCAACTTGTGTTCTAAAGGTAAAATAAAATACATTGACACTATATCCTTTTTGCTCTTTCTTTCATCCCATTTTTCTGTTCCTCAATTAGCATATTCTACAGCACTTGCTGTATGGCAACATTGTCTTTCTCTTCCCCTACCTATCCCTCGTATGTTGGCCACACCTCCAGGATCTCCATCAATTAATTAGCCCCTTGTGGAAGTTCCTGTAATTAAATGTCTACGCTGTGTTCTCCAAAATTAAGTGCCTGTAAAAGCAGCAAGAAGGCAACAACTTTTGACACACCACATTTTCAGCACATGCTCCAGTTGGATGAGCTCTACACTGGAGAATGCCGTCTCTTTAAGTAGGTGAAGGTTAGTGAAAGCTGACTCTTGCTGCAACTATGTCTGTCTCCACCTTGGTCGCTTTTAGAGTGTGATGAAAGATTTCTACTAACTGCAATGTTTCTAAATTTATTGGTGTTTAGTCTCTTCTCTGGTATTTGCTGTCTCTGCTTCTTTCAGGGTAGATGGTTCGATTGATATGGGGGTTCATAAAGTACATATTCCCTATTTTGAGGTGAATTTTGTTTGACCCTGATCTAAATAATGTAAATTGTTCCCAAATGCTATGCATATTAAATGCTTGTAAATATAAACAAATAAAAATAACTTAAAATAAAGAACCAACAATGGATTTATATATTCTTAAAAACTGAAAATTTATATTCTGCTTAATATAGTTGGAAGTTGCTAGTCCTTGAGCTCAGACTACCTTGTAAAAAATGGAAAAATAAATATGAATGACGATTGAGTCTCACAGTATCTTCAACACTTGAAAACTGATGGAATGGGGAACAAGCAGAGAAAATATATTCCAGTTATGCATTTTTGCAAATGTTTTGTACAGCATTTTAGTAAGTCAATTAGAGTATATCTTGTTTTGATTTTACAAAAAAAATTTGAGGGTAGGTAAAGCAGATGTGACACCAGAGGCACATGCAGCAAAGAGTCCTGTGGCACCTTATAGACTAACAGACGTATAGGAGCATGAGCTTTCGTGGGTGAATACCCACTTCTTCGGATGCAGAGGCACATGTAGTTATCTTGTGAACAATCACTTGAGAATGGGAAGTTTGTGGGACTCAGATAAAATGTTTCTCAGAAAGAATAGCTAGCCCAGTAAGTGGTGTCTGTGTTATGATCAGATTACATAGAGGATTTTAGATTCATAGACTCTAGGACTGGAAGGGACCTCAAGAGGTCATCGAGTCCAGTCCCCTGCTCTCATGGTAGGACCAAATACTGTCTAGACCATCCCTGATAGACATTTATCTAACCTACTCTTAAATATCTCCAAAGATGGAGATTCCACAACCTCCCTAGGCAGTTTATTCCAATGTTTAACCACCCTGACAGTTAGGAACTTTTTCCTAATGTCCAACCTAAACCTCCTTTGCTGCAGTTTAAGCCCATTGCTTCTTGTTCTATCCTTAGAGGCTAAGATGAACAAGTTTTCTCCCACCTCCTTATGACACCCTTTTAGATACCTGAAAACTGCTATCATGTCCCCTCTCAGTCTTCTTTTTTTCCAAACTAAACAAACCCAATTCTTTCAGCCTTCCTTCATAGGTCATGTTCTCTAGACCTTTAATCATTCTTGCTGCTCTTCTCTTGACCTTCTCCAATTTCTCCACATCTTTCTTGAAATGCGGTGCCCAGAACTGGACACAATACTCCAGCTGAGGCCTAACCAGCACAGAGTAGAGCAGAAGAATGACTTCTCGTGTCTTGCTCCTCCTCTAAAGGTTTAGACTGCTATATGGTAGCAAATAAACTGTCCTGTTCATCTGCAAAAATAAATATGTCAGCACTTTCTCCCTTTAGTGTCCATGAGATTGTCTTTTCTCAATCTAGCCATCATCTTAAATTCAAAATATGATTATATATGAGAAGAGTTAAGAATAAGGACTTGTCTAAATGTGGACATTCACCTGTGGACATTGGCTCGAGGTATGTCAACAATCTGAATACATAACTGAGAAATAGTTTGTATGTTATGTCTCTTGGAAGGAAATACAGTCTCTTGGAAGGAAAGACTGAAGATACTGCTTTGTGTATTAGGTGAAGTAAACAGTCGATAGAATTATTTCATTTTCATTACAGAGAGAAATGGTGAGAATTTTTATATTCATTCTAATTTTTTTTTAAACTAAACTCTGTTTCCTTAAATTTCAAATCATCTAGTTGAATGTCTAAATTATCAGAAATTACATCTTTGTTCACTCTGGCAATAGTAGACTCAGGACCAGGAATTTAAATACAACAAACCTCCCTTAGAGAGACCACCTGTCATAAGAGACGACTTGCAGAAGCCAGGGAACACCACCGCTCTCTTGTGTGCCATCTCTTGCAAGTGACCACTTTTGCTAACTCCCATGAGTGGTTGCTCTTGGCAGGTTTTACTGTATTCACTTCGTGTATAGGAATATGTACACTCTCTTTCATTTTTCTATTCCATTTGATACCATTCTTACAGAACAGAGTGCAGTCTAATATAAGGAGTTCAAAGATAGTACGTTAAAGGATAGCTTGTCTTGACATCTATAGTTTATGTCCACACGATAATTCACATTCATGAGACTGAAGACCCATCAGGGTATGGAGAATTTTATTGGGAGAATTTTTAGTATACACAGTTACTTATTTGAAATATAGGGCTTGATCCTTTGGTAGAACCAAGGTATGCACTCTCTCAATATTGGGGGCAGACAGGGGCTAGTTTGGCCCATGGGGTAAATTAGAGCAGGCTTGGGATTGTTCTCAACAATGCTGTTTGCAGTGGCTCCTTAAGAACCATTGTGCTAGCTATGGATCAACAGAGCATCTTGAACTCCAGCTGTGCTCCATCTCACCCCCAGCATTCCCCAACTGATGGTGGACAGAGGTAATGATTTTGAGGTAGCTACACTACTTCAATGCCAGTTGGGCATTATCCCATTTTTAATAACCCCCAACTTCTCTAAGTAAGGAAGGTTCTGGTCCCTTTTGTGACAAGTGAGGAGTACAAATGAGTTGTTCAGCGTGGGCCAAAAATCTGGCCTGACATCTTATAAGTCTCCATCAAAGAGAAGCTCCATACATTGGTTAAAAAAAAAAAAGGCAGATTAAACTGCAATTCTGAGTCTATTAAGACTGATATTTACAAGGTTTTTAAAGCGGCATAAAATACTTCATCAACTGTTCTTTTACCTGTGCCAAGGAACAGCCAATTTGATTTTCTGCTTATTTCAAATTACTCTAATCAAGAATTCTATTTCCTGCAAATATACTAGGCATACAGGTTTATCTAATTTTGTGATCTTCCTAAACCTTGTTAATGTTTTCGATAAACTCACTTATTGCTCTATTATTTTATTTTGTACTTTTATTCTGTAAGAGAAAAGCAATTGTATTTTTTTTTAGACTTTTACTGTTAATATTAATTATTTTTTAAAAAATTCCTGTTAATTTGGTTTGCTGGAAAACATTCATTACTATTATCCAAACTTTTAATTAGATCTTTCAGATGTGTGCTTTTAATTAACTGATGACATTTTCTTTGTTCAATTATTGTAGTTCAATACAACTGTCATAAACTTATAAATTTTAATTAAAGCTGCCCCAACTCTAGTTACATAACGTCCACATAGGAATTTGCCAAAAGGCTTAACTGTAAGTAAACCAACAATGAATAAATCCATGAACTGCCAGTGGGATTTGTTTAACAAATTAACATTTGTGTGCAGATGAGGTTCTACAACATATAATACTCAACAAAAATTTAACACAATAATGTTTTTAAAAAATGAATAACGCTCTGCAATTGACTTAATTGGTTATCAAATTATTATTATTAATTTGGTGGTAAAAGAGAACAGAATTTATATGCACACATTGGAAAAGCAGTTCTTTATCCGGACTCATTTTGTTTATAGAATATCAATGAGGAATTTGTATTTATTTATTTAGGATACATTTGGGTTACTATCTGAGCCCAACTCCAATAATGCTGAAACTATTTTGAGTCTGAAATAGATTTTTAGGCCCTGATTCTCCATCTCCTATTTACACCTGTCTGGAAATGTAAAGGTGATTTAAAATGCATGTAAGTTCCATTTCTGCCCACTTTGAAACCACTTTATTGAGCAGTGTAATGGTGAATCTATTCAAAGCCACTGTAGATACTACCTAAGGAAAAACTATTGCAGTTAGAAGTATTCACAAATATATATATATATATATTAAATCTTAAAGGAGACATATAGTGTAAACTAACACACATTAGAGTACTACAGTATGTCCTTAATCACATCCTGATATATCATAACATGACAATATATCTTAATTATGGGTAAGAGTTATATTACCATGCTGAGCTACTGTTGATAGTCTAACTAGGGAATGTAGTTTGTAAAAGAGGGCGTGTGACAATTAGAACAAAGAGGAGTCCTTGTGGCTCCTTAGAGGACCTTAGAGACTAACAAATTTATCTGGGCATAAGCTTTCATGGGCTAAAACCCACTTCATCAGATGTATGGAGTGGAACATACATTAGGGAGGTATAAATACACAACATATGAAAAGATGGGAGTTTCCTTACCAAGTTGGGGGTCAGTGCTAACGAGCCAATTCAATTAAGGTAGAAGTGGGCTATTCTCAACAGTTGACAAGAAGGATTGGAAATCACTTTTGTAGTGCTAATGAGGCCAATGTAAACAAGGTGGCCTATTTCAAACAGTTGACAAGAAGGTGTGAGTGTCAGCAGGGGGAAATTAGTTTTTGTAGTGACCCATCCACTCCCAGTCTTTATTCAGGCCTAATTTGATGGTGTGCAGTTTGCAAATTAATTCCAGTACTGCAGTTTCTTGTTGGAGTCTGTTTTTGAATTCTGTTGTTGTTGAAGAATTCCCACTTTTAAATCTGTTATTGAGTGTCCAGGGAAATTGAAGTGTTCTCCTACTGATTTTTGAATGTTATAATTCCTGATGTCAGTCTGATACAGACTAACATGGCTACCACTCTGAAACCTGACAATTAAAACTCAGCAGAGATGCTGCTTTGTATTTTAACTGTAATATGACACACCTTACATTTACTGTAAACTGAATTAGCTGCAAGTGTATTTGAATTCCCTCTGCTTTTCCCCATCTTGGGAGGGGCAGGGACAGCAGTATAGTCCGGTCCAGTAGAGGAAAGGCCAATTTCCATGTGGGGGAGAGGAAAGAGCTTATTTCTAAACATAGTGGACCTCAGCACCGCCTTGCATCTCAAATTGTATGTGGAAGTGTGCCTCCTCTGCCTCTCACTGAGAGGGAGGGAGGATTAGGGGAGCTGACTGGGTCTCATTAATTCTCAATTTCAAGCCCCTGAGGGCGGGAGGGAGAATCTAAGCAAACTGCAGAAATGCCTGGTAGAGGAGACTACAGGATTGTTTCTGGCAGCACTGCAGCTACAGCCAAGTCCACCCCCCTGGCCTGAGGAGAGGCAGGGCAGAAGCAGTAAACAGAGCAGAGTCTATTTGCTCCCCCATCCTGGTCCCCAGCCGAGAGTCAGAGGCCAGGAAGCAGTGACGGTAGTAACAGCAGAGGCTACCCTTCAAGCAAAAGGTAGGAGATGGGACACAGCAGCTGGGGATGAGCTAAGCCCCTAAGCAGGACACAGGAGGCAATCAGCAGGCATCAGACACGACATTGGGGTAGCTGTAGATGTGCTCCCCACAAACATATAGGAGGAATTGGCTGATAACTACCACCTTTCCATTGCTAAAATGTTGGGGAACTTCCCTGAAGGGGTATTCCTTCTCAGGAGGAGGGCTACTATGGGTGAAGGAATAAGGTGGATACGGAATCTAGAAGCCTGCCCATAAGCTAGGGTGGCAGATGGCCAAAAAAAGGGTGCCAGGGAGTGAGGAAACACCTCCAACAGCAGAGGACAGTGCACTCAAGCTAACAGAGGTTTCATCAGAAAAAGAGGGGTTATGCCCCATACCCAACAGATATCAGGCATCCCATCCATCTCTCTCTACAGGGAAAACCACACGGGACAAAGGTGCTTTTCAAAACTGAGATGCTAGGAGACACTTTGCAGGAACAGATTGGTACCCACTGGTCAAAGTCTGTTAAGGAAAATGTTTGGAAAGAAGATTATGTGGATGAATTCACTTGTCTGTCCATGAAAATTGAGTGGCAGATATGGGAGTGGTGAAAAAGAAAGAAGGGGACAAATCCAGCAAGCCCAAGGTGGCTAGGAAACTAGAGAATTTTTAGAATTAGCTGCAGTAAACACACACACACACACACACAGAAATAAACATGTTAAATGAACCCAAAATGAAGTGTCACCTTTTTCAAATATTTAGAAGTTATATCATGGACACATGCCACACATGGTGATGAGCTATGATTAAGCGATGAGGAGGAGTTTAGACTTACAGCTGCAGAAGAGCCAATCTTGCCCTGGGGTCAGAAGGAGAAAGACTTGCGGCTTAAATGCACAACTCCATACCATCCTGCCCAGCATGTTATACAAACAGCAGGTTACCTGTACCAAAGCTGCAGGCTTTGGATATTGTCTCAAATGTTTGTTTCACATTTAATAAAGGGACGTGTTTTCATTCCTATTGCCTAGAGAAGCATTGGTGTAAAAGAATGTAGAGGTCAGTATAATGATGATCTGCTATGGGGTAGAGGAAAAGCCCCATCTTGTGGAAAGCGGGGTGGTCATCAAGTGCCCAGCACTCTGATGAGAGCAGCAGGAGAAAGCAGCGATCATGGAAAAAGCCCTATCTCCAATTAAAAGACCCTATTATGGCATTATCCTAACAAGACAGACAGGGTTTATATAATGTAAGAGATTTGTAGTAGGTTTTCAAAACCAAGTTGAGGAGGAGAGGCTTTATGTGTGGACAGAAATTTTAAAATCCATAAAGATTATAACAAATAGTTCAAGGAAAAGGGGGGGGGTGTCGTGTAAATGTGTAGAATAAATCCAAACATTTCAGTCAAGATAAAAGTATAGAAGCTGCATGCAAATATTTACCAAGAGCAGAGGCTACACACGTTCCTCCATTTTGACAGTAATTGTAACAGTGGTTGGTTTCACATCTTTCTCCAGAATAGCTTGGCCAACAGTGACACCTTAAATCACCCTTCTCATTCATAATGCATCTTCCTCCATTTTCACAAGTCAGTTTACATGTATCCTCTGTAGTAAAAATTCACAAAGGTTACTGGACTTTTCAAAAATTCTATTTCAAATAATCAGAGAAAATGATTACTCATTTGAATACTTCTTCCACTGTAAGGGCTACAGAATCAGAATTTAGTTTCCATCTGGGGGACTTGGGAAAACTATACTTTCCTATCTCATCTGGCTTGCCCTCATGCACCCTCTTCCCCTATTCCTCTTAACTCTTTCCCTTCTGTGTCCTCTCTGCCTTTGTCTTTTTGTTCAGCTAATAGCTGCCTAACTCACCCCCACCCAAAGGACTTAAAAACAAACCAATCAACCGTCTGGCCAGGGTAGTCAATAGACAGACTGCGGGCCAAATATGGACCACCACACACTTTTGAAAGGGCCATAAAATCTTTTTATTTACTTATTATTAATTATATTATTATTATTTTAGTGTTATTTTCTCTGGAATCTGGACTTTGACTATACATTTAACAAGAAATGTGGACCTTAACAATAAAATAATTTATTACCTCTATCCTATTCCATCCTTTCTCACAGTCGCCCCCCCCCACCTCCAACATGCAGAACTAACATGTTTAGAGACAATCACTTTACATTTGCAAACATCAGTCTCTTCAGATGTATATTAATTTCCCTTACTCTTTGTCTTGTCTATTTAAATTGTAACCTTTTGGGGGGAAGGGCCTGCCTACTTCTCTGTTTGTACAGTCTGTAGCCCATTCTCACTAGCCCTAGGCACTACTGTAACATAAATAATAATATTCTTGAAGCCAAATTCAGCTCAGGCATAAACCTACTGTCTTCCATTATAGTGGTGCCAGAACATAGCAAGAAATTAATATATTTATGTCAGTTTCAATGCACAAAACATTCAATGACATCAGAAGAAATCAATTGTAGAATATCATGTATACAATGCTGAAAAGTTCAAATAATTATAATCGTTAGGTTGCTTAAATATCCACACAGCTTTCAAATCCAGTTTGGCCTATCTTTCTATTGCTTACAAAATGGGTCACGTGAAGCTGGACTGATTAAAATGTCTGTCTATTCCTGCCTTCTATTCTTGGTCTACAATTGCAGAAGTGTCCATTTTAAAAAAAAGGATGTCACAAAGCTCCAGGAAGAATTCAGTATTATGTCCACCAGAAATATAGATGTTTCCCAAGATTAGCATTTTGGAGCTAAAACAATATATAACAAAGGTTTCTGTTTCTTCTAGATTACTCTAGGATTGGATGATCTGAATGGATTAAGATCGACATCCTTTGATATATCCTTTTATACAGTTCAAAGTGTATTTCTTTGTTCATACTGAGATTCACATGCATGAAAATTTCCACAAAAATAGCACTAATTTATTGGGTCAAATATAGAACTTGGTTAAACTTTTGCAATCTCACTGGATTGCACACGTATAATAATTAAGGGGAGAAATTGAACAATTGTGTCTTTTGAAAAAATAGAGGAAAAGAAAATATTTTCCTTTATTTTGGTTATAGCTGATGCCACTAGAAATAGAGCAATTATAAAAATAATTCTATGATGCTGGAATGAATAGGTCCCCATAGAAACACACAAAAATATAAAAATCCAATATTTTGTATTATAAAAGCATAATTAAATATTCTTTACCAATTTATTTTCTTTATAAAATAAGTTAGTTCAAGAATGTTAATATAATTTTTATATGAAATAATTATTAATCAGCAAAGCTACAACAATAATTTTGGATTTTACTAATTTAGAAATATTAAAAGTAGGGTTTCAAGATGTAACAGAGTGGCAAAGTTCAACAACCCCATGTAGGAATGTAGGACTTTTAAAATAAGTAGTTTTGATGTTAGAGGCTAGAAACCTATGTCAAGATGCAAATTATTTCCTGACTCAGATCAGGTGAATCCTATCAACTGCAATCAGTTTCTGAGGTGGTAGGAAATGAAGGCATGAACAGAGGGATCATGTTGGGGCGGGGTGGGGGAAACTTGGAATAGAGAAGCTCAGAAGAAAGTTTATGCTAAGGTTTACATTCTATTATTTAAATTAATGACAAAAGACAAATCACTTGATGCAGATAAATTAGGAACATAATTAATGTTTTACTATTTGGAGCACAGAGTAAGAATTGACCTGCTTATGCAAGGATTCCAAACTCTGGAAGCTTTTTTTGGTGAAAAATGCAAATATGGTGACACTGAAACATTTCAGGAATTTGTGCAGATTTTGCCAAACTGTTTCAGTTGGAAAAAAATAAAAATAATAAGATATTTAAATTTTTCAATTCAAACTGACTTTTTATTTTGAAATTTCCTTTAATTTTATTTTAAAAATTAAACATTATAAATGCTCAGAGTCTAAAAACAAGTTGCACTTCAGGCTGAACGAGATGTTTCATTTGGTATGAATTTTTTTCTTTCACTTTTTTGGAAAAAAAAAAGTGTTTTCAGTGTGACCCAAAACAAGCTTTTCAAGTTTATGATACTGCCAGGAAACCCAAAAATCCATTATTTGCACATTATTCTAACTGTGAACTATTGATATAGATATAAATATACATTACTCTGTGTCCTATCTCTTCCACTCTTCTTTCTCTTCTTAAAGAAAAAAAAAACCCTACGTGTACTACTCCCTAAAAAGAACGGAAATCAAAGACTTAATTGTTTGCAAAAATGTGGGTGGGTCAAATTCAGGAGACATTGAAATAAAGAAATTATGAAGTCATTCACTTTCTATTATTTATCATGATCTTTCTCTCTCTCAATCTGGTACATAATGGGGAAATAGCAAGCCCTGAGATCCTAAAAGAAAGAAAGGTGGAACATAGGGAAAGGTCATCTCAAGGGGAGCAAAAGAAGTATTCTCTCTCTTTTGGCTTCAGTATAATACATAATGAAGTGGTAATGGGTTTTTGCACACCCAGGCACATAAAATTCTGCTTGTTTTCTCCTTAGAAAAATCAAAATGTCATTTATGGTCTTTCTACTTGATATGATTCTCTCTTAGTGTAGCCATCAGGAAAAAAAGAATATGTTTGTCATTGAGGTCTTTTGATCAGACTACTTTCAAAAAATGCAAGAAATCCCCCCTTCCCCCTGATAAAATTTATCCTCCTTCAATTCCCAATCAGAACAATTCCTTGGATTAGGGGGAAATATACATAGATCCATTTCCAGAGGGGTAACAGAGCAACAAAAAGTTATGTGATTCCTAAAAATTACATTGAAAGTTTATGGAAAAACGAGGAGATGGAAGACCCATAACTTTCTCTTTAGACAACAGTACCACACACACAAGGTGCTCTGTATTTAGGATAATTGAGATATCAGCGTAGGAGAAGGGGATTTTTTAAGCACCCAATGACAGAGGAGCACAAGTCCAATTGATTTTCAATAAACCTATTCACTTTTGAATAAAAGCACTGAAATCTACAAAAGAAAAAAGTACTGTAAGTGCAAAGAATTATTAATAGTCACATTTTTCCAATGAAGTAAGTAAAGCGCAAACAGATTTAATAGCTTGGATAGAAGGCATTGTTCCCAAATGGGAAGGGACTATGAAGTCAAGAGTCTTGAGTTCTAAGCTTGGTTCTGACACAGTCATCTATAATTATTCTGTAATATCTATCAATGTTGAAAGTAAAAGCTGGGATGCAAACAGATACATAGCTAATTTAGCTATGTAGTGAGTGTACATATTATGTCAGTTGCACATTGAGGACCCAATCCAGCAAAGCATTTAAACTCAAGCTTAGTTTTAGTATGTGAATAGTCATATGCTTAAATTCTTTGCTGGATCAGAATACAGATCTGCTCACGAGCCATTATTAGTTTGGTCAACACCACTCATCCTTTGAAATTAATAATTTAGTGACCTGTCCAACCCAATTATTTAAAATTTAATAAACCCAATCTTTATTAAACCTAAACAAACATACACAAAGAATGTGTACCTCCAAAACACAACAACAAAATTAAGATTGCTAAGGACAAACAATGTATGTAACATCATTTACAAAACCCCACCTCTCAACAAAAATGTAATAAAAACATACTGTCTTCATAATAAACTAACAAATTATTTTTATCAAATGTAGAGACATGCATATTTATCATAACACCCCAGATGAAATAGCAACTACTTTAACTGTGGAAAGCACAGTAGGATTCTTCCACTGAGTGCAATTTTGAATATTTGCCTTAGCGAGGCTAGTTACGAAGAAGCAGTTTTGAATGATAGAAAATAAGGATCTATAAGTGAGACTGTTCTAAAGAAGCAGAAAAAAAGGGTTGAATGACCAAATTTATTACCTTTTATTCAGATAAAATGATTTTGCACAGTGGTTTAGGTAACCTGGCTATCTGCAGAAACCAAAAGATGAGTGCTTCAAGACCTCATCCTAAAGGATCTGTAGAACAACTTAAACTCCTGGATCCTGGATAGTGATTTCTCCTCCTCGTTGTCTTCTTTTTTTTCAGAGTACTGGAACATCAGTAAATGAAGAGAATCTCAGTGATTTAATGAGAATAATCTGACACAGTGATCATACTTCTTTCAAGAGTGAGGTTGAGGCTGTTCAAATCTGGGCTGTGCAGGAGTCCCTGATTAGGAGGCCTGCACAGCTTAACCACTGTCAAGGAGGAACCAAGGTCATCTCTAATTCAGACAGAGAATCAAAGGCCTCCTCAGACACTTCAAGTGATGAAGAGTATTCTTGATTTATGCTTTTTTTATTTGATGCTGATATTAAGGGTTGAAGTAACTCTATATTTGGGCCAGGGATGAGATAGGTTTTCCATTCCCAGGACTCTGATGCATTTTTCCTTGGAGAAGCATAGAGTGTTTTGACTTGTTGGCAGACAAATTGTGATGCTTCAAAGGTATCTTCTTTTTATAAGTGTGATCTTCTGTTTCCATGCTGAACCACTTTGCCTTCTGTTTGTATGATATGCACTGATGATATTCAGAAAGGTGATTTTCTGTGAAGATTATGACTTCCATTGTCTCATTGTCCAGTGAAAAAGCTCCTCTTTCCTTGAAGGCTGCTGATGCAAATCTATATGGTTTTGTTCTTCACTGTTACATAGGTTACTACCACCTGGACCAGATTAAATTTTGTTCAGGGCTTCTTTGAAGGATGCTGGATATGTTTCAGAGAGCTCTTGACTTTCTTGTTTCTTGAACTTTTTATATAGAAGTTTTATTCAAAGAATTAATCATCTATTTAATTAAGGAATGGAAGAAAAAGGTTCTAGACCCTGTAATTTTATAGTATTTCAGTCCGGCAATTTATTCAGTTGTTACTGCATGGATTTTCCAAGTTAGATCTTATTATTTTTTCAGAGAAAAAATGGACTGACATAGTTTCCTCTGACTTTAATTTGGAAGAAAAGTATTTCCTTGGATACTTTTTCTTCCGTTCTTCCTTTTGATTTGGCTGCATGCTCCTTGTGTTATTAACCTTGTGACATGTTTTCTCAGAAAGCTCAAGGCGCAAAAGCTCTTGTGCTGATCTTTGCCAGTTTTCTCTGACTGAGAGTAAAAGAGCCGACCTTTCCCCATAGATGAAGCATTTGAGGAGGCAGTAATACAATACTTTTTGGACGTTTTCAGCTTTTGGGGATTTTGGGACTACAGTCCTCTCTTGGGAAAGATATGCTCATCCCCTGGGCTGGAAGACACCAAACGGGTGGATAAGCCTCTGTAGTAAAAGCTTAATGAACTACATTATGGGGAGAAGGAGGAGGAAGGATTCCCACAGATTTCTCCAAGGGGGAGAGAATTCATTTCAGGAAAAGGGAGGATATTTTAGTCTCTTGCTTACTCTTGAGAACAATGTGCAGTTTGCCACTTTCCCAGCCAAGTGACAAAATATATTAAAGGGTTTTATAGCCTTATGCCAAAGCAGTGTGATCTTTTCTATCCTGCTGAAGAGCCCTTCCTGCTCTGGGGGAGTACTCTCTAGGGCTGCATTTGTCTGGCATCTAGTCCTGATCTCTGACACAGCCTATCTGCAAGCTGCAAGCACAACTTTCCCTTTGAAGATTGTTGAATCCACTTCACAAATTGAACCTTTTTGGTTTAAAAAAGTTCCTGTTAGCCTGCTCTGCCACCTTAAAGAGAGAGGGGGACGTTATGAGCAAGCATTTTCTGCGTGATCTCAGAGAAAAATAGAATTTTATTTTACAGCCCAAACTGAAAGAGAAGGCCAGGAAAGGTGGCAAACTGAGGCAAAAAACAAATAAACAAAAAACTGTTGACAGTACTTGAACTTATATTACCAGTTCCAGTGGTAAATTCTCCTTTTAAAATACAGGTAGTATGCCTCAAACCAGTAGAATCTTTCAAAACAGAAGTAGCTTTATAAGTATGCTCACTGTGCTGTTTGCTACATGAAAAGCTGAAAATACGAAAGAAAACACAAATATGGCACAGATTGAACATTTGGATCTGAATCTTTGCAGTTTTCCTGAAACTTTTCATGCAGTCAAGAGAGCACAAATATACTATATTTTAAATGTAACTGGTAAATGTTCAAATTAGGAATATGGAATTCATGTACAATTTCCATTATTAGTGTTTATTCAGAGGGAAGTGCTACATACAACTTTCTTCCAGTGCAAATCTCTGTATTGAAATTTAAACTTTCATCTTTCTGGCACATTTTTAGTTTCATTGTGCTATACATTAGACATAATAAACATAATTAGTGCAAATCCAGCACTCTGTTGGAAACTGAAGCAATGCTCAATCGATCTGAAAACTACAGCTTACCTCCGAAACAGAAAAACAGGTCTGCTTTCGTCAATACATAAATTAGAAAAAAACTGTACTCCATCAATTGTAATTAACTACTCGAGAGATCAGCTGAACACTTCTCCAAGAATAAGAAAGAACTGGATATGAAATGTTTTTGATTTTGTTACTAAAATATTAGATACATTCAGAATACTAATCAATTGTAACAGATACCAGCTAAAAAAGATAGCTGATTGTAAAGAGCTGTAAAGGTCTCAAATATATGCTTTTCAATTATAGGATAATTAATTAGCAATAAGGAGAAATGTGCAATATTCATTTAGTTTGTACACAAATCTATTGAGGAGTCAGTGTTCAGAATTCATTGTATAGTGTTTATAAAGAAAAAAACAGATAGATCAATGGATCCTTCTATTATGACATATCAATGCTAATAACTGCTATGTAGAATTTCATGAAAAAAACAAAACCCAATGAGGCAGAGCTTGAGTAATGACATCTTTTTTGACAATTTCTGGGATGAAATTAATGAAAACAAACGCATGTTGTGCAAAGCCACAATCTCTAGGGCAAAGCAGTAGAGAACTTCACATTAGGCATAAAAAGCTTATAGAAATGAGGTCTGATTAGCTAAAATGAGGGAGTGTCATTTGTTTAGAATAACCATACAGACTCAGCCAGGCACTTCTCAAAGTGTGTTCAGCCAGAAGGAGGCCTTGAGACATTCATTCCCCAGAAACAAATATAATAATTCACACTGCTTTAGGTGCCCTGATGGCTGTAGATAACCAGCCCATTTTTACTATGGTGAACTTGTGTTTTTGGTAGTCCATTAAATTATTGAAACTTCATTAGCTCCTTTCCCACATGTTAATATTACACCTGATAATAATCTTTGTGCTGTACAATAAACCAGTCACACTGGATAGTAGTGTCATTGGAATTATGCTATAGTTAAACATCACCGTGCAATCACAGTGTGGTTATGCTTTTTGATACATGTAATTACTATGAATTCAGATAACTGGAAAGTTTACTACATCACTGAAAATAATTACCATACCAATTTAATGTAGTTAGTATACCTAGCTTCTAATAGTGTATATATTAAGAACACCACCAAAGAGGTGGTAATAAGTAATTCAGTCATGTGGTTAACTATTCAGTTGTATAAATTAATGGTCCCTGATCCACCAAAGTACTCAGGCACCTAAGTCTAAGTCTCAGATATAGGTGCCTAAGTCCCAGTTTTAGGCTCCACTGCAATCCACAGAAATCCTGTTGAACTCTCTAGGGGTCTACAGTCGGTCGCCGCCTACGTGTTCAGGGTAAAAGTTCCCTCAGCACCTACGTTTACATCTTTGAGCATGCATACTGCTACCTCACTCCCAGGTGTCTGGATACCTATTTCCCACCTAAGTCCCAGAGCAAATTATGAACCAGGAGAAGATAGGCATTCAGCCACGTAAGTCAAGTGTGGGCCCTATCTGGTATGTGCAGAAGCCACCTACTGGATCAGGTCCCATTCAAACTCTGCTTGTGCTGGTGGTGCTGCCTCCCACATTATAACGTTTAGCCCAGTGGTTTGGGATGTGGGAGACCCAGATTCAATTCCTCCCTCTTCCTGATAGGAAGAAGGTATTTGAACATAGATGGCCTACCTTTCAGGGGAATGTTCTAACCAATGACATATGGATAGTCTCATGTAGGGGTCCCTCAGGCTCTCCTGTTGAAGGTGTTCACTCTAGAGAAATGGTGATTGGAGCAGGGGGACTGGAGTCTCCCACCTCCCAGGCTGGGCTACAGAATAATTTTCACATGCTCTCTCTGGCCCATTGACTGATCCTCTGTGAATAAATACTAAATATTTATTGGGCCAGAGAAAGATAATGGCTGTTATTCCTTTTAGCTGGAGACAGTTTTGGAAAGAAAACAACAACAACAACCTTGTTTGACAGTCTCTTAAGTGGTATCAAAAATAGTCATTCTTTTTTGGGGGGCGGGGGGGTAAAGAATTTTATCGAGATGGCCTGGAGCTGGTATTGTTGCTCTTGCTGTTAAAACTTCAATCCCGTTTCACCTCAGGGGGTATTAGGGATTCATCTGGAGCCAGCTGATGGCAATATCATCTAGGCCCTTCTCTCTGGCCTTCTCTGGTCAGGACATCTCTCAGGATTAGGACAACAAAGGCCCAGAGTCCCAAGCAGCCTAACTAGAAGTGCCAGATGAAGACCTTTTCAGCCATGAAAAAACAGATTTTAAAATCTACTTCAGAGTATTTTAGCCATATCAAAATAGATCATAGATATACATGCTGGAATCCTTAGTTAAGTTCTGTATATTTCAGATGCAATTTAAGCTGCCACCCTAAATGGGCAAATGAAAACACTCAAAAAAAATATTCAAAACTAGAGAACCTAAATTGAAATCAGAGTACAAAGAAACAGTTACTCAGCAATTTATAAAGAAATTATAGATAGTGCAAGTGTGGGCAGCTATTTGAAGCAACTGATCCCTCAAAAGTCTCCAGTTAGTGAAAATTCAGTGAATAGGACATTTCTCCATATCTATCTAAAACCATTATGCTGTGGACAGCCCAAAAAGATTTGTGGAAACGCAACTATAATAGACTTAAAATCTTTGTCCTATGACAATATCTTTCCTAGCAGCTCAGTTGTTCAGTATATTCTCTCAGTTGTTCAGTAAAGTTGGGTTAATTACTGAAATTACAGATGCAGGTTACTCCCAGACACCAAAGGAAGAATAAAATTCCTTTAATGAAATTTGTCAATATTAAATTTCAATATTAAATATAATGTTAAGTCTTTCTATGTTTATCTTTTAGAAATATTGTAATGAATCAGCTGAGACTATTGGATCTGCCCAGCGTGATTCTGTTGCTGCTTTTCTGGCTTCTGACTTAAGAGTGAGAGGTAGTCAGAAGTGGAACATATTGTGTCAACTGGGCAAACAGTATGATGCCTGGAGGATCAATGAAGAAAGCAGTTCTTAGTGGTTGTTCAGGGTGACTCCTTGGGGTTTCCAGAGTTGCCTATGTGTGGTTTGGTCCATTTTGGTTTAACAGTAACAAGACTCATGTATATAGTGTAGGTAAGAATGCATACAGGGTATAAACAAACATTTTACAATGTATTTGGCTATGACATCAGTTCCCATCCAAGAAGACAAAATGACCTGTTGCAAGGCCACAACATCGACCACAGCCTAGCCCAAGGACAACAGTATTTAAGCACATATTTTTTACACCAACCATATAGCATAATGTAGTAAATGTAAGAGATAATACTCATGTATCTGCATGGCTATGACCTATTTTATATGCTTTGTACTCTATCTAAACAAAGAGATGAATTAGTTAGATATATACTGTAGCCTATGTGCTGTTGTTTTACCCTTACTGTTAGTACATATAGTTTTCTTGAACAGGAACTAAAACACTGTTAAATAGGATAGTTTTACTGATTTCACTTTATAAACACTTCTTAATCGCTATATTAGTTTGGCTTTTCAATACTTGGCAGAATAAATTTGGAATTCTGTGACTTAATATCAAAATTTCTATTTGGGTGATTTGGTAACTGGTGAGCTCCCCCAAATTCTAGATCCTTTATATTAACAGAACTAGAATTATAAATATTAAAAATTCTTCTACTCGCACATTTTGATTTCTCACATTCACAGGAAATCCTAATCTGTGATTGCTGAATCTCAAAAGCTTTCAAGATTCTGATCATTTTGTTAAGGACTCAAAAGTTTGAATGCTATCAGTCTTCTGAATTCCTTGCATGTGCTAACACAGGGCTGAATTCTCAGGAAAACAAGTTTCTTGTGCCATTTTTGATACTTGCTTCTTCAGGTTGGGTCTAAAATACCATCAGAATAACTTTTATTGTAATATTTTAGCACTCTCTTCTGTACAGCGAAAGTACTGTTAATCTTGTCTGTGAAACAGTTATCAAAACTGTATTACTCAAACAATGTAATTCTTCAGAAGAATACAATTTGTATTCTAAATTTTTAAAGAGGGAATTCTGGCTAGGGAGGAGAGATTATAAATACACTTGGCTACTTTTTCTCTGCATTCATGAGTAGATAATGTTTTATAAATAATTCATATTCAATGGATAAACAGTAATTTTACAAGTGACATACTTTCTTTTCCTAAAAAGAAGAACAGGAGTACTTGTGGCACCTTAGAGACTAACAAATTTATTAGAGCATAAGCTTTCGTGGACTACAGCCCACTTCTTCGGATGCATATAGAATGGAACATATATTGAGGAGATATATATACACACATACAGAGAGCATAAACAGGTGGGAGTTGTCTTACCAACTCTAAGAGGCCAATTAATTAAGAGAAAAAAAATTTTGAAGTGATAATCAAGATAGCCCAGTACAGACAGTTTGATAAGAAGTGTGAGCATACTTACAAGGGGAGATAGAATCAATGTTTGTAATGGCTCAGCCATTCCCAGTCCTTATTCAAACCGGAGTTGATTGTGTCTAGTTTGCATATCAATTCTAGCTCAGCAGTCTCTCGTTGGAGTCTGTTTTTGAAGTTTTTCTGTTGTAATATAGCCACCCGCAGGTCTGTCACTGAATGACCAGACAGGTTAAAGTGTTCTCCCACTGGTTTTTGAGTATTTTGATTCCTGATGTCAGATTTGTGTCCATTAATTCTTTTGCGTAGAGACTGTCCGGTTTGGCCAATGTACATGGCAGAGGGGCATTGCTGGCACATGATGGCATATATCACATTGGTAGATGTGCAGGTGAACGAGCCCCTGATGGTATGGCTGATGTGATTAGGTCCTATGATGATGTCACTTGAATAGATATGTGGACAGAGTTGGCATCGGGGTTTGTTACAAGGCTGAGCCATTACAAACATTGATTCTATCTCCCCTTGTAAGTATGCTCACACTTCTTATCAAACTGTCTGTACTGGGCTATCTTGATTATCACTTCAAAAGTTTTTTTCTCTTAATTAATTGGCCTCTTAGAGTTGGTAAGACAACTCCCACCTGTTTATGCTCTCTGTATGTGTGTATATATATCTCCTCAATATATGTTCCATTCTATATGCATCCGAAGAAGTGGGCTGTAGTCCACGAAAGCTTATGCTCTAATAAATTTGTTAGTCTCTAAGGTGCCACAAGTACTCCTGTTCTTCTTTTTGTGGATACAGACTAACACGGCTGCTACTCTGAAACCTTTCTTTTCCTAGAATCTAATAGGAACACAGGAATTACCATATAAGCAAATCCACTTTCTTGTGGTCTAGATGAAATTACTATTAGGTGGGTGCACAATTGGCTGAAACACTGTACTCAAAGATTAGTTATCAGTGGATCAGTCTCAGACTGGGAGGACACAGCTTGTGGGACCCCATAGGGGCCAGTCCTGGATCAGGTAATATTCAATATTTTTCTAAACGAGTTGAATACTGGAACGGAGAGTATGTTTATAATATTTGCAGATGACACCAAATTGAGAGAGGCTGCAAAAACATTGGAGGAGAGGATCAGAATTCAAAACAGCCTTGACAACTTGGAGACTTGATCGGAAATCCACAAGAGGAAATTCAATAAAGATAAGTGCAAAGTACTTCATTTTGGAAGGAAAAATCAAATTCACATCTACAAAGTGGGGAATAACTGTCTAGGTGTTAGCATCACTGAAAAGGATCTGGGGATTATAGTGGACCACAAATTGAATATGAGTTATCAGTGTGATGCAGTTGTGAAAAAGGCTGATATTCTCAGGTATACTAGCAGAAATGTCATATGTAAGAGAGGGGAGGTAATTATCCCACTGTACTCAGCATTGGTGAGGTCTCAGGTCACACATCCAATTCTGGGTATCATGCTTTAGAAAAGATGTGGACAAACTGGAGAAAGTCCAGAGAAGAACAACAAAAATAAGAAAGCTTTAGAAAACCTGACCTCTGAGGAAAAGTTTTTAAAAAACTGGGCATGCTTAGTCTTCAGAAAAGAACACTGAAGAGGGGGGGGGGGGAGCTTGATAACAGTCTTCTAGTATGTTACGTTCTGTTACAAAGAGGACTATGATCAATTGTTCTTCATGCCCACTGGAGATATGGCAGGAAGTATTTGGCTTAATCTGCCACATGGGAGATTTAGGTTAGCTATTAGGAAGAAACTTTCTAACTATAAGGCTAGTCAAGATCTGGAACAGGCTTCCAAGGGAGGTTGTGGAATCCCTATCACTGGAGGTTTTAAAGAACTGGTTAGATAAACATTTGCCGGGGATGGTCTAGGTTTACTTGGTCCTGCCTCAGAGCAGATGGCTGGACTTGTTGACGTCTCACGGTCCCATCCAGTCCTACACATGTATGATTCTCTAATAGTGTTTTCAGTTTTATTTGCTGTGTCTTTCTTTATATAGGCTATTGCTTTTTTACCACTGCTGGATTCTGAGCAGAGGTGTTCTTTGAGCTAGCCACACTAATGGTCTTTTAGGCCTTTTTTGTGAGTGATTAACAGTTAACTGAGAACCAAGAATGCTTTTGAGTAGTTCAAATTATTCTTTATAATGTATATTACCTTTCATTTGTCAACAATGAATATAATCTCCCATCTTACTGTTCACTCATAGAGGCTTGGTAAATCTTTTGTTTGAGCAACGTAAATAGTTTTATGTCATCTCTAAATTTTGCTACTCCACTATTCACTTTCTATTCCAGTTCATTAGTAAATATACTGTACAACATCACAGTGTTTTGGAACACTTGTTTAGTAGCCTTTTGCCAGGACATAAACACTGATCATTATTCTTATTTCGTGTGTTCAATCTGTTATCCAATGTCTAATACCCACCTGAAAGGCTCAGATCACTGCATGTTCCATTGATCAAAGATTTCCCTTCTGGACATGCACAAGCTGCACCAGAAGGGTTGAGTAAACAGAGAAACTCGCATGTCAAGTCCAAGCAAGGATTAGGTGCTGTTTAAGGGTGGGTAAAAAAAAAACAAAAAACAAAAAAAAAACATGTTAAAATTTTGCAGTTACATTGTTTCCGGGAACAGAACTAATGAAGAACCATGTATGCAAAATTAGACTCTAATTTACACTCTGTGAAATCCCCATTGAAATGTAGCTGCTGTAGGAAGTAGTGTTGGAAATTCAGTACATTGTCCCACAGAATTAATATTGAACCAATATCCCAGCATGTTTTTATGTGACATGTGCTTGGAAGTGCTGGCTTTAGAATGAAATGCAAAACTGGTGCCCTCATTGCTTCTGATCATTAACAGTCTTTATGGAACCTTTTGCCAGGGTGAGTCTTAGGAACCTGGGAGGCCAGTGCAATAATTTTTTGTGGTTTTCCCCTACATAAACTTAAATAAAAAGGGTGGCTCTAGGCAGTTCTAAGCAAGTTTGTATGTTGAGATCCCCTTTTATTTTTCCTCCCAATACCACCACATATCTTTCCCTATCCAATTCCTCAGTACCCCCAATCCTTCATGACTCCAGTCTCTTTTAGTCCACCCCCTGGCTACTGCTGTTTCTTGGGTGGGGCGGGAGGGGCAGAGGATGGAGGAGAGGGGAGAACAGATGCTGAGTTAGAATATTTGGGACACTACCTCAGGCAAACTCCAGACTGCTCCTGGTGTGCTCTGTTATGAGAGTGGGCACCATATGCAAGCTGTCTACATGGAAGTGAGTCCTTATTGAACCTCTTCCCCTTGTAGCTTAAGACTGCACAGGCAGCTCAAGGGAGGGGTAACTTAGTTGCAGGAAGCTGTTTAGGAAGATTTTCATGGTGCTTCTAGCACCATCAGTGCAGGTGAGTAATCCTCCTTCACTCCCCGAAGTACTAAAGTGCCAAGAGTTGCAGTTCTCAACATCCAGCTCTGTTTTTGTAGGAGCAGGATGTTCATATAAGTATTCTGGTGAAAATCCATTTTCTCTTGAAGTTTGAGTTGACTACCATATTATCCATTTATTATCCTATATTGAGCTAGTGTGTTTCTATTTGGGCCATTGTTAAAAAGCTCAGGTTTTTATGTCAGCGATGGGTAAAGAACTGTATATAGTATGTACATGAATATCCTTTAGGATGAAAAGTGTTCAAAATGGAAACAGGTACTAGCAGTAAAGATTGAATGTTTAAACGAGTTTTGGTGATGACAGGGTTGAGCTTATAGAAACAGCTGAAAAACAAAAACAGTAGAAATGGATCCTTGTCTCAAAATTTGCACCAGAAATCAAAAGTCAACTTTCCCTGAGCTTGGGTTGCAGGTTGATTTTAATTCTGTTATTGGAAATTAGAGATAGACTAAAGTTACAGAGTTGGGCTCTGGAGTTCCCTGAAATGTACTGACTTAGGGGCTTGGATTTGCTGTTATGGTTTAAGCCCATCATCTGTACCAATTTGGGAAATTATTTTCAGCCTACCTAAAATTTTCTTGTGCAATTTCATTTTGATACAGTATTCTTTTTGCTTTCTGAAAAGTTACAATGTTAAGTTATACAATCATAGAAATGTAGGGCTGAAAGAATCCTCAAAGGTGACCTAGTCTATCCACCTATGCTGTAGCATGATTAAGTATACCTAGACCACCCTAACAGATGTTTGTCTAACCTGTCCTTAAAAACCTCCAATGACAGGGACTCCACAACCTCCCTGGATAACCTTTTTCAGTGCTTAATGCAAATTGTTGCTTTCCTCTGCAGCGGTAACTAAACTGTTTTCCAGAATGATATCTTTTGCAAAGTTTTCAGGGCAGAAAGGCGCATATAAATGTAAAATATTTTGGCATGTTACAGTGGGAATTCATAATTTTGGTAATAAAGAAGTTAAAATAACTTTAATTACATTGTATAATTTTTTAAATTACATTTTCATCACCAGAAGCATCAGTATTATGAAAAAGCCAATTGATTGTGACTGGAAATATTTTTTGGCCAGTGTTCTGTTGATTTTTTATGCTGCATCTTTAGTCAAGCTGAGTGCAGTGGTTTTATGAATTGAATAATATACAATTTTTGTTGTTACATGAAAATATCCCAGTTACGCTTTACAAATGGGAATATGAACAAATCTTACAAATTCTATCATACAAATTCTTTTGTATGTTCAGCTTCAGTACTATACATTTACAAGTTTTGAATTAACTTATTTTTCTAAATATCTATTTTAAACTAATAAGTTTACTCACAATCTATTTGTTTGTAGCGATGAAAAATCAAGGCACTTTTTGTTTTATCAACATCCAAATTCAGATATTCTACAGAACCAGAGCCAAATTTTTGTACTCTAAATGCACCAGTTTTAGGTCCTGCTCCATAGATGTAATCTTCAAAAATGTCAATTCTATGTGGATGCAGCAACCCTTAAAGAAAGAAAGGAGGAAAAAAGTCATATTAAAATACTGATATTCTTCATTTTAGTATTAACAGGTTAAATCATTCTAGTTGAAATCTAGAAGGTTCTATTACTAAGGCTATGTCTAAACTACAGAGCTTATGCTGACACAGCTTATGCTGACAGATGTACCAGTGTAAGCTATGCTGACTAAAGCACTCTTCTGTTTGCATAGCTGCATCTACACTGGGGGTTTTCTTGGTATAGCTCTGGGGTGGATGGTTGGTGGTATTTTCATTCCCCTGACCCAAATAGCTATGCTGGTATAAGTTTTAAGTGAAGGCCAAGCCTAATATACAAACAGTCCTGGTAACATGGACAAGAACCACTTAACTTTTAAATAGGAAAAAACTTGCTAAGTCATATTATATGGAAACTGTATTTTGTAGTTTGGTAAAAAACGTTTTTTCCCCCCCAAATGTGAGTTAGACCAGTCTAGTCATGAAAATTCTCAGAAGATCTACAGTTCTGGATAATGCAGTCATACATATCTGAAATACTATAACAGTACCTTACAGAAATAGGTGAAATTAAAAATATGTATGCTTGATGGTGGCTGTACAAGGGTAAAACTAATCTGATAAAGAATTTCTCCAGTAGTCTTTTCTATTGTTTTAACATTTTCTTGTCAGATATATTCCCTTTTATTTATTTATACTATCTTTAATTTAATCTGTCGCTGCAGTAAATTGATACAACTTGAGATGTCAAAATCTCAAAGTTTAACTACAGATTCATACATTTCAAGGCTAGAAAGCACCATTAGATGATGTAGCCTGACCTCCTATATAATACAGGCCATAGAATTTCACCCACTTGTCCCTGCAATGTGCCCAGTTATGTGTGTTTGAATAAAGAATATTTTCTAGAAAGGCATCCTGTCCTGTTTTGAAGACCTCAAGAGATACAGAGTCTGTCAGAAATTTGGATGGAGATGATCAGGCTAGTGGTCGGAGCTGGAATTAGGAGTTTGGGTGGGGTTGGAGCAAGGGTGGAGCAGGAAGAAGAGCAGGGCGGTGGTGAGAGCAGGACAGGATTAGGAACAGGCCTAGGGCAAGGCTGGAGCAGACTAAGGCCTGGGAAATCTGTTACTATTGTCAGGCAGGATAGAGTTCCAAGTCCTGGAATTACGTTAAGCAGATTTAGCTTGGGATTTATGGGACTTACATACCTGGTTTGGGAGTCACATGACCAATTCCTGGCTTGTGGATTGGCTGGAGCCTAGCACAGGAGTGACTCATCACCATATAGAATCCACCATTTCCCCTGGTAGTTGGTTCCAATGGTTAAACATAATCATTGTTAAAAATTTGTGACTTTGTTTTAATTTGAATTTGTTTGGCTTCCAGCCATTGGTTCCTGCTATGCCTTTCTCCACTGAAGAGCCTTTTTTAGTTAGTGCTTAATTTGTAAAGAAAGAGGTGCCAGGAATCAAGCAATTTTTTAACAATCATAACTGATGCAATAAGCGTCAGAGGTGCCGGAGCTATAAGCTGCCAAGGCTAGAGGTACCGGGGTTTAGCCTTGGCAAGCCCTGGCACAAATTAAGCATTGTCGTTAGTACTTGGCATTTTGTCCTCGTGAAATTACTTATACTCCCTAATCAAGTCACAGCTTGATCTTCTTTTTGATAAGTTAAACAGACTGAGCTTCTTAAGTCTCTCAGCGTAAGGCCTTTTTTTCCCAGCCCCCGAATAACTTTTTAGGTAACTTTCTGCACCCTCTGTAATTTTTCAACATTCTTTTTCAAATGTGGACACTAGAACTGGATATAGCCATCCAGTGCTGGTCTCACCAAAGCTGTATACAGAAGAAAAATCATGTCCCTATTCGAACTCACTACTCCCCTGTTGATGCAGCCACAGATTAGCCCTTTGTGCCACAACATTACATTGGGAGCTCACATTGAGTTGTCTTTCCACTATGACCCTTAAATTATTTTCAGAATCACTGCCTTCCAGGGCACAGACCCCATTCTTGAGGTATGGTCAGCATTCTTTGCTCCTAGACCTTGACCTTACAGTTGGTTATATTAAAACATATTTTGTTTGAATGGGCCCATCATACAGAAGCATCTGGCTCACTTGGTATGACTTCCATATCATTATTTACAACTCTGCCAATCTTTGTGTCATCTGCAAACTTCATTCACTTCCATATCATTGATATAAATGTTAAATAGTGTGGGACCTAGAACCGATGATCCTTGTGGAACCCCACTAGAAACACACGGATCCAATGATGATTTACCACTGAAAACTACTTTTTGAGCTCTGTCAGTCAGTTCTTAATCCATTGAACACGTGCTTTATTGATGTTGTGTGATGATAGTTTTTTTATCAGAATGTAAAGATATATTACATATATGCAGTTACATTTATTAACAATTGTAATCTCATAAAAATGAAATAAAATTTGTTTGACAAGGCCTATTTTCTGTTGCTTAACATTAATTATATTCCCATGCTTTAATTTTTTATTGTCTGATTTCCACATCAGCTTTTCCATTATTTTGCCTGGGACTGATGTCAGGCTAAATGGCCTACAATTACTCTTCATAAGATTTCTATGCAATAGAATGCAAACACCTGAAAGCTCTAGCTTGACTTATTCAGCATACTGTGAATTACACATGTAGGGTGCAGTAGTCTGGATGCAGACCCACACCTGTGGCCATATGGAGCTCCCATAAAGTCAAACAAGGTGTCCCTGCACTTAGTCAATGCTGGGATTGGAGCCTTACAAATTCACGGCACTACAATAATCTCTAATGCAACAGAACTAATATTCACTGTATTGGTAGCACAGTATTATTGGTTGGAAATACAACCAATAATACGGAAATTGAGATAATTTCTTTTGAATTAACAGTTCTTTCAAAGTATGTGTTATAGAAAAACGCTGCATACCTTGTTTACTGCTCACAGATACTACTGAATCAGAGCCATCAAAAAGAACACTGCCAATAACAGATAATTCAAAGTCAGCCCAGAACAAACGCTGACTGAATTGATCAACCACAAGACCTGCCAAAAAAAAGAGAGAGCTTACATTTACAATGAAGTATAAAAATATAACAGTATAAAATATACCATAGCTTTTTGTAGAATATAGGCTTCCCTGTCCCTCATTTCCTAGAAGGCATTGTAATACTACGTAGATGAGTGCAATGTAGGAATCTGAAAAGAACAGACAAGTACGGTTTCTGCTCAATCCTTAAATTCAGGTTGAGTGAACCAATTCCTTTTAATTTCTTTAATTTCCTTCCCACTGGTTATTTCCTTTTCAACACCCAACTCCAGTCAGGTGGAAATATACCCCTCTACCTCGATATAATGCTGTCCTCGGGAGTCAAAAAATCTTACTGCATTATAGGTGAAACCGCGTTATATTGAACTTGCTTTGATCCACCGGAGTGCCCAGCCCTGCCCCCCTGGAGCGCTGCTTTACCATGTTATATCCGGTCGTGTTATATCGAGGTAGCAGTGTACCACATCCCTTTTATATCCTTTACACATAGGCCCTGATCCTGTGACTGCATGGAGCCCGACTGACTTCAGTAGAGCTCCATGCAGGTGTGAGTTTGAGAAGAAATATAGAATCCATAGGAACAGAAAGGCCTATTTTTAGCATGCTGAGAAAACAGAAATAGTAAAAAACTAAATATGTTGAAAATATATAAAAATATATTTTTAAAAAAAATGCACAACCCAGGGAATTTTATTTTTTATCAGTAAGCTATGGAAGAATGGACTAATATTTTGCAATAAAAAGCAAGAAGCTTCACTTGTTAATTTTCACTTTCCTGAGCCTTTAAGGATTCCAAAGTCTGGTTAAATGCTTATCTGAAAAATTTCTAAACCTAATATAGCTAGAAGTAAATATTATGAAAAGAGGATCTTTTGCAGTCCTGTTTGTGGTCAGGCCAGAAATAAAACAGCACCTGCATTGTTCAGATCAGTTTTGTACTATTACTACTTGCAAAATTCCATATGGTGAAAACTAACCATTCATGTCACAAATTCTGAGTAAAAGTCTTTGTGATGAGAGGGAAGGCGATATGGTTGGAGCACTGGGGAGAGAAAGAAAACTTTAAAGACAGCGTTTTGATACTGGAGTAAAAAACAAGGAGTCAGGAAATGAGAAGGTTGCAGTAATTAAAGGAAGAGATCATTCAAGCCTTGAGAAGTGTTTTATACAAATGTTTCAGCAAAAAATATAAAATCTTCTCTAAATTTGGGGAAATATGAAAATCTTATTGTGGCCAGAGCCCAATCCTAGGGCGGCACGGCCGCTTCTTTTTTTGTTTTGTTCCGCTCCGGCTGCCCTGTAGGGGGCGGTGGCACGGAGGATGGGAGTGCCCTGCAGCAAGCCCGGCAGGGCAGCCGGCGTCCTTCGCTCCCAGGCAACTGGAGCAGCGCTTGGGGCGGCCAAAAAGCCAGAGCCAGCCCTGATTGTGGCAGCTTGATACTCAAATTCTTGTGGAGCATTCTCCTCATAACCTCCCTTAGCTGAAATTTGCTATGCCATGAGTTGTTCGGTTTTAATATCCAAATCAAGGAATATAGTCTGTTTTAGATTTGTAAAATATAGCATAAATAGACAATGATATAAAGATGATTTATAATAGATTAACAGTAACAATTATTATTCTTGTTTCAGTCTAAACATGGAGAAATGAGGGAGGAGAGGGGCTTGAACAAACTAAGGGATGCAGGGCCGGCTCCAGTGTTTTTGCCATCCCAAGGGGCAAAAAACAAAAGGAAAAAAAAAAAAGCCACGATCAGCGGCAGTTCTATCGCTGCCGCCTTGTTCTTCGGTGGCAGGTCCTTCCCTCCGAGAGGGTGAGAGGGACCCGCCACCGAATTGCTGCCAAAGAGACAGCCCCTCTCCATTGGCCACCCCAAGCATGTGCTTGCTGCGCTGGTGCCTGGAGCTGGCCCTGAAGGGAGGAATAGAAGTGTATTTTGTTATTTAATTATGTTCATTTCATTCTATATATTGGCATTTTCTATTTTGAGCTTTCTGTCTGTAGCCTTAACACTGCATAACTCAAATGATCTTAATTGTTACTTTTCTTGTTAAGCTTATAGTTCTTCTGTTAAATACTTGGAGAACAATACATTAAGTTGTCATTTCTTTTTAACATCTCTCTTTTTTGTATGTTTATTAAAATAAATGGATTTTAAAGTTTAGCACAGTATTCACCAAACTAACTACAGATAGACTGAGGTGGGTAAGATAATATCTTTTACTGCCAACTTCTGTTGGTGAAAGAGGCAAGCTTTCGAGCTACACAGAGCTCTTCTTCAGGTCTGGGAAAGGTACTGAGAGTTTCTTAACTAAACATAAGGTGGAACAGATTGTTTCTGCAAACAGTGTAAACTATAATAGATTGTAAGGCTACATATACATTTTTTTAGATTTGATTTATAGATAGATTTGCTGTGTGCTTGCTTGCTTGCTGTGTGCTTGCTTGCTTGAAGATTGTTTTGTGGCTTTTTTTAGGGACTGAGTGCCAAGCCAAGTGGTCTGCTAGGCTAGGCTGAGAGCTTACTAATGAGGCTCCAGCCTGCTATCTTTTGATCCCTAACCCCCTTATGATCCCTTGATAAATGGGAGGGCTAGCTCAGGGAGAACAGGAGCAACAAACAGGGGAGTTTTATGAGAGAGTTTAGCAAGGGGAAGAGGCAGATACAGCTAACAAACAGACGCTAAACTTAGGTCAATAACTCCCTTCTCCTCACGCCTACCCCCCCCCCCCGCGCCAAAACACCTTCAAGAATAAGAATAATACACACAGAAGTCCAGCAGCAGA
Organism: Malaclemys terrapin pileata; assembly: GCF_027887155.1. Lineage (NCBI taxonomy): Eukaryota > Metazoa > Chordata > Testudines > Emydidae > Malaclemys > Malaclemys terrapin. Next base: position 59,562,182 of record NC_071515.1, on the reverse strand, counting down.
GTTGGGGCTATCCAATTTATTGCACTGAATGCAGCATGTACAATTATCTACCTTGTATGTAGGTGGTATTTGTGAGTATGCAGCGCAAGCAACTCATCAGACACAGAATGGGTTCGAGGCCAGAGTAGCTGAACTGGAGGAGCTAAGGGACAGAGATAGGTACTTAGAGGAGACTTTCAGGGACACAATAGAGCGATCCCACCCCAACTCTGATGCATCAGTGTGTTGAGGAGGATGAAAGTCACAGGGAAGGAAACATAAAGCTGGAGTGGAGGGAAGCAATCCCATAGATTCCTTCCTTCTTAATGATATCATGGTACCCTCTTGCACTGAGGATACCTCTCCTAGGGAGGGAACCCAGTTATTAGGAAGATGGGGTATTTGTTTATTAGAAATATAGATAATTGGGTTTGTGATGACCAGGAGAACTGCATGATAAATTGTCTGCCAGGTACGAAGGTTGCAGATCTCATCAAATATTTAGACAGACTTATGTGCAGTACAGGGGAAGAATTGGGTTTGTGGAACAAATAACATAGGAAAAGTAGGAGACAGGTCCAAATGTAGGCTACTAGATAAGAGATTGAAGTCCAGAACCTTCCTGGTAGTATTCTCTGAAATGCTTCCAGTTCCACATGCAGGGCCATAAAGACAGGCAGAAGTGCAGTGTCTCAATGCATGGATGAGACAATGGTGTACAGAGGAGGCTTTTAGGGTTTATTAGGAACTGTGGAACCTTTGGGGAAAGTACGACTCTATACAGGAAGAATGGGCTCTATCTAAACCAAAATAGAACCAGACTGCTGGCATGTGACATTCAAAAGTTTGTAGAGAATTTTTTAAACTAAGGGCTCAAAAAAGGCGACAGGTGTGGAAAAGTACACCGTTCAGGCCGAGTCATCCCTTATGAATGAATTTATGAAAGGAGAACTCTATATCCTAGTAAAGAGTATAGGAAAGAAGTTGGTAAAGTACAGGTGGGAGCTAGTAAGGAGCAAACATAAATGACTCCCATTTAAATACAACACATGAAGGTAAGCAACTGAATATTGACAAAATGTACAAGTGCTTATATACAAATGCTATAAGTCTAAATACTAAGATGGGTGAACTAGATTGCTTGGCATTAAATAGGGATATTGATATTAAAGGCACCACCCAAAGTTGGTAGAATGAGGATAATCAATGGGGCCTGGTAATACCAGGGTACTAAATACATAGGAATGACATTAGGTCATGCTGATGGGGGAGTGGCACTAAATGTGAAAGAAAATAGAGTCAAATAAAGTAAAAATCTTAAATGAATCAAACTGTACTATAGAATCTCTATGGATAGAAATTCCATATTTGAACAATAAAGAGTATAGCAGTACTAATATACTGCTGATCACCTGACCAGGAGGGTGATGGTGATTGTGAAATGCTCAGGGAGATTAGAAAAGCTACAAAGGCAGTAAACACAACAGTTATGAGGGATTTCAACGATCCTTATATTGACTGGTTATATGTCATCTCAGAAAGGGATGCAGACACAAAATTTCTAGACACAATAAATGACTGCTTCTTCGAGTAACCTGTCTTGATTTAGTCCTAAGTGGAGCACAGGGTTTTGTCCGAGAGGTGAATATAACTGATCTGCTTGGTAATAGTGACAATAATGTAATTAAATATAACATCCTTCTGGGAGGAAATTGCCAAAAAAACCCACTGCAGTAGCATTTAACTTCAAAAATGAGGAAGCTAGTTAAACAGAAATTAAAAGGAACAGTCACAAGGGTAAAATACCTGCAAAATATATAGAGACCTTTTAAAAAAACAATAATAGAAGTTCAAACTAAATGAATACCCCAAATTTAAAAAAAATCAGTAAAAGAACAAAAAAAATGCCAACATGACTAAAAAGCAGAGTTAAAGAGTCTGTTACAGGCAAAGAGACATCCTTTAATAATCGGAAATCAAATCCTAGTGAGGAAAATAGAAAGGAACATAAACTCTGGTAAGTCAAGTGTAAAAGTGTAAGAAGGCAGGCCAAGAAAGAATTTGAAGAGCAACTAGCTAACAGCACAAAAACTAACAGCAATTTTATTTTAAGTACATCAGAGATAAGAAGCCTGCAAAACAGTTATTTGGGCTACTGGACGATCAAGGTGCTAAAACAATGAGGAGTCTGGTAGTAACTTAAAGACTAAGGCCTTGGCTACACTTACCAGCTAGTTCGACGGCTGGAAATCGAAGTTCTGGGTTCGACTTATCGCGTCTAGTCTGGACGCGATAAGTCGAACCCGGAAGTGCTTGCCGTCGACTGCGGTACTCCAGCTCGGCGAGAGGAGTACCGCGGAGTCGACGGGGGAGCCTGCCTGCCGCGTGTGGACCAAGGTAAGTTCGAACTAAGGTACTTCGACTTCAGCTACGTTATTCACGTAGCTGAAGTTGCGTACCTTAGTTCGAATTAGGGGGGGTAGTGTAGACCAAGCCTAACAGATTTATTTGGGCATAAACTTCTGTGGGTAAAAAAACCCACTTCAGATGCATGGAGTGAAAATTACAGATACCGGAATAGATATAGTGACACATGAAGAGAAGGGAGTTACCTTACAAGTGCAGAACCAGTGTTGACAAGGCCAATTCAGTCAGGGTGGATGTGGTCTAACAGCGGGAGTTTGCCTGGGAGTTCGCCTAGGGAGAGCGCACTGAGGCTTTCATCTGCAGGTTTCTCCAAGTAGTTCCTGCAACAGTTGAGGAAGTTCTTAAGAGGACGGAGATATGGAAGGTGAGCGATCAGCTGTTGTAACCTGCACAGGTTGTGCCATGTTTGTCTTTCTTCCGCAGGACAGAAGCGACTTTGTCTGCACAAAGTGCAAGCTGGTCTCCATATTGGAGGAGAAGGTTCGAGGGCTGGAGAAACAAGTATCAACTCTGCGTTGCATAAGGGAAAATGAAGATTTCCTGGACAGACGTCAGGAGATGCTTCTACGGCCACAATGTTCTGAAGATTCAGAGCAGGCGCAGCAGGGACAGAAGGATTGTGAGGAGGTTTGGCAGCATGTGACCTCCAGAAGAAGAAAGAGGAGCGTCCATGCACCAGCAATGGAGATACAGGTGAGCAATCGTTTCCATGTTCTCTCTACAGGTGCTAATGCGGAGAGTGGACTAGATGGCCCATCTGAGGGAAGGGAGCAGAAGGAGACTCCACCGATTGGAAGGCAAAAGATGCACTGTCCTAGGGATGGGGGTTCCACGACCACCACTCCCAAGAGGAGGAGGAGGGTGGTGGTGGTCGGGGACTCCCTCCTCAGGGGGACTGAGTCATCTATCTGCCGCCCTGACCGGGAAAACCGAGAGGTCTGCTGCTTGCCAGGAGCTAGGATACACGATGTGACGGAGAGACTGCCGAGACTCATCAAGCCCTCGGATCGCTACCCCTTCCTGCTTCTCCACGTGGGCACCAATGATACTGCCAAGAATGACCTTGAGCGGATCACTGCAGACTACGTGGCTCTGGGAAGAAGGATAAAGGAGTTTGAGGCGCAAGTGGTGTTCTCGTCCATCCTCCCTGTGCAAGGAAAAGGCCGGGGTAGAGACCGTCGAATCGTGGAAGTCAACGAATGGCTACGCAGGTGGTGTCGGAGAGAAGGCTTTGGATTCTTCGACCATGGGATGGTGTTCCAAGAAGAAGGAGTGCTAGGCAGAGACGGGCTCCACCTAACGAAGAGAGGGAAGAGCATCTTCGCCAGCAGGCTGGCTAACCTAGTGAGGAGGGCTTTAAACTAGGTTCACCGGGGGAAGGAGACCAAAGCCCTGAGGTAAGTGGGGAAATGGGATCCTGGGAGGAAGCACAAGCAGGAGAGCGCAACAGGGGAGGACTCCTGTCTCATGCTGAGAAAGAGGGACGATCGTTGAGTTATCTTAAGTGCCTATACACAAATGCAAGAAGCCTGGGAAACAAGCAGGGAGAACTGGAAGTCCTGGCACAGTCAGGGAACTATGATGTGATTGGAATAACAGAGACTTGGTGGGATAACTCACATGACTGGAGTACGGTCATGGATGGATATAAACTGTTCAGGAAGGACAGGCAGGGCAGAAAAGGTGGGGGAGTTGCGTTGTATGTAAGAGAGGAGTATGACTGCTCAGAGCTCCGGTATGATACTGCAGAAAAACCTGAGAGTCTCTGGATAAAGTTGAGAAGTGTGAGCAACAAGGGTGATGTCGTGGTTGGAGTCTGCTATAGACCACCAGACCAGGGGGATGAGGTGGACGAGGCTTTCTTCTGGCAACTAGCAGAAGTTGCTAGATCACAGGCCCTGGTTCTCATGGGAGACTTTAATCACCCTGATATCTGCTGGGAGAGCAATACAGCGGTGCACAGGCAATCCAGGAAATTTTTGGAAAGTGTAGGGGACAATTTCCTGGTGCAAGTGCTGGAGGAACCAACTAGGGGCAAAGCTTTTCTTGACCTGCTGCTCACAAACAGGGAAGAACTAGTAGGGGAAGCAAAAGTGGATGGGAACCTGGGAGGCAGTGACCATGAGATGGTCGAGTTCAGGATCCTGACACAAGGAAGAAAGGAGAGAAGCAGAATACGGACCCTGGACTTCAGAAAAGCAGACTTTGACTCCCTCAGGAAACAGATGGGCAGGATCCCCTGGGAGAATAACATGAAGGGCAAAGGGGTCCAGGAGAGCTGGCTGTATTTTAAAGAATCCTTATTGAGGTTGCAGGAACAAACCATCCCGATGTGTAGAAAGAATAGTAAATATGGCAGGCGACCAGCTTGGCTAAACAGTGAAATCCTTGCTGATCTTAAACGCAAAAAAGAGGCTTATAAGGAGTGGAAGATTGGACAAATGACCAGGGAGGAGTATAAAAATATTGCTCAGGCGTGCAGGAGTGAAATCAGGAAGGCCAAATCACACTTGGAGTTGCAGTTAGCAAGAGATGTTAAGAGTAACAAGAAGGGTTTCTTCAGGTATGTTAGCAACAAGAAGAAAATCAAGGAAAGTGTGGGCCCCTTACTGAATGAGGGAGGCAACCTAGTGACCGAGGATGTGGAAAAAGCTAATGTACTCAATGATTTTTTTGCCTCTGTCTTCACGCACAAGGTCAGCTCCCAGATTGCTGCACTGGGCAGTACAGCATGGGGAGAAGGTGACCAACCCTCTGTGGAGAAAGAAGTGGTTCGGGACTATTTAGAAAAACTGGACGTGCACAAGTCCATGGGGCCGGATGCGCTGCATCCGAGGGTGCTAAAGGAGTTGGCGGGTGAGATTGCAGAGCCATTAGCCATTATTTTTGAAAACTCATGGCGATCGGGGGAGGTCCCAGATGACTGGAAAAAGGCTAATGTAGTGCCCATCTTTAAAAAAGGGAAGAAGGAGGATCCGGGGAACTACAGGCCAGTCAGCCTCACCTCAGTACCTGGAAAAATCATGGAGCAGGTCCTCAAGGAATCAATTATGAAACATTTAGAGGAGAGGAAAGTGATCAGGAACAGTCAGCATGGATTCACGAAGGGGAAGTCGTGCCTGACTAACCTAATTGCCTTCTATGATGAGATAACTGGCTCTGTGGATGAGGGGAAAGCAGTGGATGTGTTATTTCTTGACTTTAGCAAAGCTTTTGATACTGTCTCCCACAGTATTCTTGCCACCAAGTTAAAGAAGTATGGGCTGGATGAATGGACTGTAAGGTGGATAGAAAGCTGGCTAGATCATCGGGCTCAACGGGTAGTGATCAATGGCTCCATGTCTAGTTGGCAGCCGGTTTCAAGTGGAGTGCCCCAAGGGTCGGTCCTGGGGCCGGTTTTGTTTAATATCTTTATTAATGATCTGGAGGATGGTGTGGACTGCACTCTCAGCAAGTTTGCAGATGACACTAAACTAGGAGGCGTGGTAGATACACTAGAGGGTAGGGATCGGATACAGAGGGACCTAGACAAATTAGAGGATTGGGCAGAAAAAAACCTGATGAGGTTCAACAAGGACAAGTGCAGAGTCCTGCACTTAGGACGGAAGAATCCCATGCACTGCTACAGACTAGGGACCGAATGGCTAGGTAGCAGTTCTGCTGAAAAGGACCTAGGGGTCACAGTGGACGAGAAGCTGGATATGAGTCAACAGTGTGCTCTTGTTGCCAAGAAGGCTAACGGCATTTTGGGCTGTATAAGTAGGGGCATTGCCAGCAGATCGAGGAACGTGATCGTTCCCCTTTATTCGACATTGGTGAGGCCTCATCTGGAATACTGTGTCCAGTTTTGGTCCCCACACTACAAGAAGGATGTGGAAAAATTGGAAAGAGTCCAGCGGAGGGCAACAAAAATGATTAGGGGTCTGGAGCACATGACTTATGAGGAGAGGCTGAGAGAACTGGGATTGTTTAGTCTCCAGAAGAGAAGAATGAGGGGGGATTTGATAGCAGCCTTCAACTACCTGAAGGGGGGTTCCAAAGAGGATGGAGCTCGGCTGTTCTCAGTGGTGGCAGATGACAGAACAAGGAGCAATGGTCTCAAGTTGCAGTGGGGGAGGTCCAGGTTGGATATCAGGAAAAACTATTTCACTAGGAGGGTGGTGAAACACTGGAATGCGTTACCTAGGGAGGTGGTGGAGTCTCCTTCCTTGGAGGTTTTTAAGGCCCGGCTTGACAAAGCCCTGGCTGGGATGATTTAGCTGGGAATTGGTCCTGCTTTGAGCAGGGGGTTGGACTAGATGACCTCTTGAGGTCCCTTCCAACTCTGATATTCTATGATTCTATGATTCTATGGTCCACTCCCAATAATTGATGAAGAGGTGTCAATACCAAGAGAAGGAAAATTGCTTTTTTAGTGAGCCAACCTCTCCCAGTCCCTATTCAAGCCCAAATTAATGGTCTTAAGTTTGCAAATGAATTGTAGCTCTGCAGTTTCTCTTTGAAGTCTCAGAGTGAAGTTTTTTTGTTGAAGGATGGCTACTTTTAAATCTGTTATTGAATGTCCAGGGAGATTGAAGTGTTCTCCTACTGGCTTTTGTATGTTACCATTCCTGAGGTCTGATTTGTGTCCATTTATTCTTTTACGTAGAGACTGTCTGGTTTGGCCAATGAACATGGCAGAGGGGCATTGCTGGCACATGATGGCATATATCACATTAACAGAACACCACTGGTCATCATGTACAGGCCTCAGCTAAAACCTCTCCAGCATATCATCAACTATCTACAATCTACCCTGGAAAATGATCCCTCACTCTCACAGGCCAGTCCTCACTTACAGACAGCCCCCCAACCTGAAGCAAATACTCACCAGCAACTACACACCCCACATCACAGAAACATGAACCCAGGAACCAAACCCTGTTGCCTAGTCTGTCCCCGTATCTACTCTAGCGACACCATCAGAGGACCCAACAACATCGGCCACACCATCAGGGGTTCATTCATCTGCACATCTACTAATGTGATATATGCCGTCATATGCCAGCAATGCCCTTCTGCCATGTACATTGGCCAAACTGGACTACAGGATATGAGGGAAGGTCCTCTCATGCATCAGTAGCTGGATATGAAAGAAATTGTAGGAATAAATGGTCAGTTTTTACAATGGAGAGAGGTAAATAGTGGGATCCCCCCAGGATCTGTACTGGGACCTGTGCTGTTCAACATATTCATAAATGGTTGCAAAAGTGGGGGAACAGTGAGGTGGCAAAATTTGCAGACAATTTTGCAGTATACAAGTACTCAAAATAGTTAAGTCCAAAGGTGACTGGGAAGAGTTACAAAGGGATCTCAGAAAACTGCAGATGAAATTCAGTGTTGATAAAGGCAAAGTAATTGACTTCTATGATGTGATAACTGGCTCTGTCAAAGAGGGGAAAGCAGTGGACGTGTTATTCCTTGATTTTAGCAAAGCTTTTGATATGGTCTCCCATAGTATTCTTGCCAGCAAGTTAAAGAAGTATGGGCTGGATGAATGGACTATAAGGTGGAGAGAAAGCTGGCTAGATCATTGGGCTCAACAGATAGTGATCAATGGCTCCATGTCTAGTTGGCAGCCAGTATCAAGTGGAGTGCCCCAAGGGTCGGTCCTGGGGCTGGTTTTGTTCAATATCTTCATTAGTGACCTGGAGGATGGCGTGGACTGCACCCTCAGCAAGTTTGCAGATGACATTAAACTGGGAGGAGTGGTAGATATGCTGGAGGGTAGGGATAGGATAGAGAGGGACCTAGACAAATTAGAGGATTGGACCAAAAGAAATCTGATGAGGTTCAACAAGAACAAGTGCAGAGTCCTGCACTTAGGACGGAAGAATCCCCAAGCACTGCTACAGACTAGGGACCGAATGGCTAGGCAGCAGTTCTGCAGAAAAGGACCTAGGGGTTACAGTGGATGAGAAGCTGGACATGAGTCAACAGTGTGCCCTTGTTGCCAAGAAGGTTAATGGTATTTTGGGCTGTATAACTAGGGGCATTGCCAGCAGATCGAGGGACGTGATCATTCCCCTCTATTCTACATTGGTGAGCCCTCATCTGGAGTACTGTGTCAGTTTTGGGCCCCACACTACAAGAAGGATGTGGAAAAATTGGAAAGAGTACAGCAGATGACAACATAAATGATTAGGGGGCTGGAGCACATGACTTATGAGGAGAGGCTGAGGGAACTGGGATTGTTTAGTCTGCAGAAGAGAAGAATGAGGGGGGATTTGATAGCTGCTTTCAACTACCCGAAAGGGGGTTCCAAAGAGGATGGATTTAGACTGTTCTCAGTGGTAGCAGATGACAGAACAAGGAGTAATGGTCTCAAGTTGCAGTGGGGGAGGTTTAGGTTGGATATTAGGAAAAACTTTTTCACTAGGAGGGTGGTGAAGTACTGGAATGGGTTACTTAGGGAGATGGTAGAATATCCTTCCTTAGAGGTTTTTAAGGTCAGGCTTGACAAAGCCCTGGCTGGGATGATTTAGTTGGGGATTGGTCCTGCTTTGAGCAGGGGGTGGACTAGATGACCTCCTGAGGTCTGTGATTCTATGAATGCACATTGGAAAACATAATCCCAACTATCCAAACAAAATTATGGGGTCTAAATTAGCTGTTGCCACTCAAGAAAGAAATCTTGCAGTAATTGTGGATAGTTCTCTGAAAACATCAGTTTAATGTGCAGCAGCAGTCAAAAAAGCTAACATAATGTTAGGAACTATTAGGAAATGGATAGATAATAAGACAGAAAATATCATAATGGCACTATATAAATCCATGGTATACCCACACCTTGAATACTGTGTATAGTTCTGGTAGCTTCATCTAAAAAAAGGTACATTTGATTTGTGAAAAGTACAGCTAAGGGCAACAAAAATGATTAGGGGTATGGAACAGCTTCCATATGAGGAAAGATTAAAAATACTAGCACTGTTCAGCTTGGAAACAAGATGACTAAAGGGGTATATGATAGAGGTCTATAAAATCATTGAGGGTATGGAGAATTCGAATATATGAAGAGTTAATTACCCCTTCACATAAAGCAATAATTAGGGGGTCACTCAAGGAAATTAATAGGCAGCAGGTTTAAAACAAAAGGAAAATGTCTTCACCCAATACATAGTCAACTTGTTGTGTAGTAAAGGGAATGTTGTGAAGGCTAAAAGTATAACCGGGTACAAAAAAATTATATAAGTTCATGCGGATGGGTTCATCAAGGGCTATTAGCCAAGATGGTCAGGGATGAAACCTTATCCTCTGGGTGTCCCTAAATCTCCAAATGGCAAAAGCTAGGATTGAACGACGGGATGGATGACTCAAAATTGCTCTGTTCTGTTCGTTCCCTCTATCTATAAAGTTATTTGGTATTGTCTTATAAAGTTACTGTGTTAAGCTTATTTAGATTCAGTTACATCATTTAAAATATTATGAATTTAATATTTAATTGTATATTTATTACTAGAATATAAAATTATAGAATTTTTTAGGACTGCAAAATTGGAATTCAGCCAAGAAATCTACACAATGCTACCTTTTAATGGGGAATTTGAAATTCCATGTACCTGTAGGTCTTTGTAAATTCTTCTGTACCAATATCCTTCTTAGAGTACCGTCCATAGCTGCTTCTTCTATGTGAGAGTGGTCCCCAATGACTGTCCAATACATCATCCTAAAAATATCAAACAAAATTGTTGCTATGAATTTGCATAAGTTAACACCTTAAACTTACATAGCACCTTTCTTCGAATGATTTCAAAATATTTAACAGACATTATATTATTGTAAGTCTCACAAAACACCCAAGAGATGTTAACCTCATTTTGCAGATGGGTAAACTGAAGCAGAGAGGCTAAATAACTTAACCAAATTTACACATTTGTAGACATTATTATGCAGTAAGTCATGTTTGCTTTGCTCAAACTTCTATGTATGTTTGTTATTTATAAAATAGAATACAACATGATAAAATGCCACAGAAACAACATACCCCTTTTTAGGATTTACAGCAATTGCATACGGTTCTCCTGCCATATTTGTAAGCAACCTTGTACAGTTTGGTCCATTCAACTGTCCTACATTGATGGAGTATCTTAAACTTGTCCAGTGAGTTGTATAATAACTGAACCAATGCATTCTAGAATGATCAGTCCAGTAAATATTTCCAGCAATCCAGTCAACAGCAATATCCCTGGGTCTTTTGAATTCAGGACACTAGAAGGAGCAAATTTTAAAGTCATAATTTTGAAATTTACCTTTTACAGTAGACATATAGTCACATATTTTTCTGTTCATTAACAAATCCATTCTTTTATAACAGAAATCTTATAAAACTTGGTTAATTACTTAAATACAAATAAATTAATACCTTTGAAATACAAAGGAGGAAAGCAACAAAATGATCAAAGATTTAGAAGGATTTAGAAAACCTGAGCTATGGAAAAAAACTGGGCCTGCTTAATCTTCAGAAAAGGGGTAGGGGGGGACCTGATAGCAGTCTTCAAGCATGTTAAGGGCTGTTATAAAGAAGACAGTGGAACTATGATTAATTGTTCTCCATGTCCACTGAAGGTAGGACAAGAAGCAATGGACTTAATCTGCAGCAAGGGAGATTTAGGTTAGATATTAGGAAAAGCTTTCTAACTATAAGGACAGTTAGGATGTGGCTTTCAAGATAGGTTGTGGAATCCCTGTCTCTGCAAGTTTTTAAGAACAGGTTGGACGAACATCTGTCAGGGACGGTCTAGGTTAGTTGGTCCTGCTTCAGTGTGGAGGGCTGGACTGGATGACTTCTCAAGGTCCCTTCCAGACCTGCATTTCTATGATTCTGCACATTTATGTGATATGTGTTTGGCTGGTCATAATACTGAGCTACAGAATCACTTACAACTGTACATGGGTACAAGTGCAGAAACTGTGGGTTGAATACTCGAAAATATTTAGTAGCATAGAAAGGTTTCTCCAGTGGGTAATGTTCATCAGCAGGTTGGTTTCACAGTACTGTGCCATGTGGAAGAGCAATTTCAACAAATATTTTTGCACTTCTGATTGAGGCTATTACCACTGTACTTCTTAAGGAAAGGGCACTAGCATGTGCTAAGATGTGGAACATCAAAATCAATATTATTATGCAAAGGATGGAGATACTGGTATTGAAGTAATCAAAATGATACTGGTTGTAATTCTAAAGGGCTGGAGGAAGATGGTTTGATATTAGCCAACTATGATAGGGGTCATACCCCACATAGACAAGGAATAGGTTAATACGGACCTGAGAGGCCAAATACCATACTGGTCTGCACCTAGAGAGTGGGTCATGCTTAATTGTTGATGAAGCCCAGCTGTGGAGGTGGAAAAGCATTATAAACAGCAAAAGTATAGAACAAAAGGGGGCTGCAGGGAGTGTATGAAGGACTCTACAGTCACTCTCTGAGATAAGAGAAAAGAGAAACCACCGTACTCAAGGAAGAAGACCAGAGGGACTGTGAGCCCTGAGACCCTCTCCTGAGTAGAGATGTCTGATGGGGGCCAGGAGAGAGAAAGACAAAGCAGCCACGGGAAGTGGAGCAGACTCCAGTGGTAAGACCTGATAAAAGGACAGGATCCAGACTACAGGGAGAGCACTGTGGAAGGTGTTCAGAGGAAGAACAGCAAATGGAACTTAAGAGCCATGTAAAGGCCAAGTCTGAAGAGAGTGGAATTCAGTTTATGTTTATACTTTTGGTTTGTGATTTAATGAGGGATTTCAGGGGAGAACCCTACAAGTCTGAGAGGAGGATGAAACTGGAGAGGTTGTGTGCAGAAGGCCTGGTAGAAGGCTATGGCAGGAAGAAGCCCAGGCAGGTAGCCGGGGCAGGTCAGACTAGACAAACGTTGCCTGCTTACTACAAGGCCTTGGGCTGTAATCCAAAAATAGAGTGGGAGGCGTGGTTCCCCTACCAGCCACCGATGAGGTGGCGTGAGGCCCAAGAAGGGAACAAGGATAGTGGAGAGCCCTGAGAGAAGGGTATGAAGAATACAGAGCCCAGAGTTAGGGCCAAAGACCTTTTTTGAACTTTTATTTGTTGGACTTTGTTACCCCAAAAAGGGTAGGTCTAAATTGTGACCTGGTCAGAGAGCTGAATTATGGAAAGAGAGCCAGAGCAACCAATGGCAGGAGTACTAGAGAGAAGAGAGTTTTGTTATGCTACACTGAACCACAAGGAGGCACGCCTGCAGTAAATCCATCACAGAAGTATAGCCCTGGAGTCCGAAGCAAAGCTTGTAGGGGATAGCTGCTGCTGAAAAAAAAAAAAAAAGATTCTTGAATGAAGTCCTAAAACATGGCTGTCCAGGACTCTGCCAAGGATAAGTACAATCTTATTATGCAACGAATGGCATAAATTCTGTTCATTCTGGTTGGTTCTGCACAGTCTTGGCATATAGCAGAAAGGATATTATTTAGCACTGCTTCTCTTCTTTAGCTGATTGACCAGTCACTTACTGATATCAGCCATTGAAACTGTACATCTATACACATTATACTAGATGATATTTATGAGAGGATTTGGCTAAAGCAAGTTTTGTGGCTATTGGACAACCCAGACATCATGGAAGTCATGCAATATAACTCCACTGAATCACACTTTTAAGTGTTACGCAAAAATAAACAGCATTGTTTCAAAACAGCATCGTTTCAAAACTATTGGGTTAGAATTAAGAATCTTAAATAACTGAATACATTTTTATAACTCTGAGTTGTAATGTATCTATTACAATTTCATGGCCATAATTATGGCTCTGACACTATAAGGTGCTCCCAGATGGAGCAGCTTGCAGGATCAGAACTTAAAGAAAAAATAAAATGAAGTTTGGGAAATACAGTTATGAAAAATGTAATTCTCATATTTGTCAGAATTCTTATAGAAAGTTGTACATTTAGCAAGCCAGGAATGTGTCATTGTGTCATTGTTTTCTCTAATAGAAAGAGGCAAATAATCTGAGATTTAGGGTTTTGCACATATTCAAATTTGTGTTTGTCTTTTTGTATACAATAGTATTAAACTATTTTAGAAAGAAATGTCTATATTTTTCCAAACATGGTGACAAAATACTAAATACTACAAAGGGGAGAAAAATCTTAGAATAACTTCTTTGCCTCAGGTATCAGAGACCTATAATAGCAGAAAGACATGTACAGGATTTTTTAAAAAATAAAATGAAGGTCAGTTCAATTTCTAGACAATATAATAAGGACTGCATGGGGAATTAAGATAGTTCATTGTATGTAAATCCTTAGTCCTGAAAAAATGCCAAGGGATCCTTTATGTTCTAACCACTAACAGGATCGTAACTTTCTATTTAAATGAAGATTAAAGAAGCAAACTCAGTCACAGCACACACTAAACAGTGTTGCTTTGAAAACAATATGCTCTAATAAATTTGTTAGTCTCTAAGGTGCCACAAGTACTCCTGTTCTTTTTGCGGATACAGACTAACACGGCTGCTACTCTGAAACCTTTGAAAACAGTATCAGAGTAAGTTTGGAAAAGTCTAAACAAAGATATCATATGGCACTTCTATATTAGAAAAGGGGGCTACTGGCTTTATATACTTAAAGAAAATACAGAAAAGAAATGAGTTCATTTAAAATTTTTTAGCATTTGCAGGCTAGTTCTACTTGTTAGTGTTTTGCTATTATTATTATTAATTATCCAGTAGTAGCACTGAGGCCTTCATTCTAGTAGTCTTTGAGCAAGCAAAAAATAAAATATGGATATTTGCCAAGACTTTTAATTAAATTATATTTTGCAATCACAATGTCTTTTAATACTAATTTATACTCCATAATCTGATCTGCGCTGAGAAACACCTTTGCCCTGGCAGAGCTCCACTGACTTCACTGGACATCATACAGACTTAATGATCTGCTTGCATGCATCATATTGGGGCCTAGTATTATTTTGAATAATACCTCAGACCCCAGGGGAAAGAAAACCTGTGGCTCCTTTAAGGGTTGCTTCTCTTCTTCCGAGCACTCAGCATTCTTGTGGGCTTGAGGAGCGGGGCTGATTGGTTGAATGACAGGATAAAGCATAAGCCTAATGGCTCCTGTGTACCCACCATTGAGGGCTTTAACCCCTTCCCTCTATCCAGGCCAGGGCTGGCTCCAGGCACCAGCGAAGGAAGCAGGTGCCTGGGGCGGCCAATAGAAAGGGGCGGCACTCCGTCCGTTATTGGGGCGGCACGTCCAGGTCTTCAGCGGCAATTCAGTGACGGGTCCTTCACTCCCCTTCTTCTTCTTCGGCGGCAGCTCAATTGGGTTTTTGATTTTGTTTTTCTTCGCCGCTTGAGGCGGCAAAAAAGCTGGAGCTGGCCCTGATCCAGGCTGCCATTCTGTGCTGAGAAGAAAAGCTGTCCTCGTCCTTCTTTTCACTAGAGTAGGATTGGGCTTGGGGGCCTCATGCTAGTTACCTTTTGGAGTTTGAGAAAGAAGTTTTTCCCTTACTACAAGATTGGCCTGAGCAGTGTGGATTTTTTCCCCAGTTTCTTCTTAGCAGCCCAGGGCCTTGGTGGTTAGGTAAGGCTGTACAATTAATTTTGTTTGAAACTGGCAGGTAGCCAAAGCAGCTATTTGTTCAGTACAGCCTCCGGTACCCTGAAAAACTGGGATCGCATTAGGAGGAGACATCTTCTAAAGAAGGTAGAGAATGGGGTTGGGGCTCCTAATTTCAGGTACAGTGAGCAGACAATCCCCTACTTTTGCCATTAACCATTATATGTCGGGAGCATGACAGGGTTCCAGTAACAATGCTGACGGCAGCCCTCTAACAGGACAGAATAAGAATAAATAAATAGGAACATAAAGGATACACAATTTTAGTAATACTTAATACAGTAATCTCTGCAACTAAATATACTTTCACTTATTTGAGAGTTTGGGGTTGCAAGCAAATTCTCATCCTGTAATAGTGTTGTTTCTAACTAATTAGGATCTCTATTATCTCTGCAGAGTGATTCAGTTGGTTAGACTTGAGATCAACAACTTTATGCTGTGGAGACTAATTTTACACAGAAGAACAGTCCCATCCCTGGTCTGACAGCTTTTGTACTACTGAGGAGGATGAACATCTCAGGGAAGGAAAACATCAAACTGGAGCAGAGGGAAATGATCTCATAGTGGGAACCCTCCTTCCAGATGATGCCAGGGTATCTCTTGCACTGAGGATACCTCTTCCGGGAGGGAACTCTAGTTATTAGGAAGAGAGAGGTAATAGTAATGGGGGATTTGGTCATTAGAAACAGGTAGCTGGGTTTTGTGATGATTGAGAGAACCACTTGGTGACTTTCCTGCTGTGTGTGAAGATTGTGGATCTCTTGAGACATCTAGACAGACTTACATGATAGGGAGGAGCCAGTGATTGTGGTACATGTAGGATAGGAGAGAGGTCCTGGAGGCCAAATTTAGGCTGCTAGATAAGAGATTGAAGTTTAGGACCTCTATGGTAGCACTCTCTGAAATGCTTCAAGTTCCACGTGCAGGGCCAGTTAGACAGGCACAACTACAGAGTCTCAATGCGTGGATGACACAATGGTGTAGAGAGGAGGGGTTTAGATTTATTAGGAACTGGGGAACCTTTAGGGAAATGGGGAGCCTATATAGGAAGGATGGGCTCCACGTAAAACAAAATGGAATCGGATTGCTGGCACATAAAATTAAAAAGAATGTAGAGCAGTTTTTAAATGAAGGGGTGAAGGAAAGCCGACAGGTGTGGAGGAGACATCCCTTAGGGGGATGATCTATTAATGGAGATTCTGTAAATCCTAGGAAGGAGAAAAGGATGGAAAGTTATAAAAATGGGTAAGATATGATGAGAAACAGCCAAATGTAAAAGAGTCCCATTCAATTACATCACATAATGTTAAACAGCTAAAAAGTGACAATTTTTAAGTGCTTGTATAAAAATGCTAGATATATAAATACTAAGATGGGTGAACTAGAATACCTCATATTAAATGAGTGTATTGATATAACAGGGATCACAGAAACTTGGTAGAATGAGGATAATCAATGGGACAGTAATACCATGGTAAAAAAAATATATTGGAAGGATATAATAGGATGTACTGGGGTGGGGAGTGGCACTATATGTGAAAGAAAGCCTAGAGTCAAATGAAGTAAAAATCTTAAATGAACCAAACTACCATGAATCTCTATGGATAGTAATTCCATGCTTGAATAATAAGAATATAGCAGTAGGGATATACTACCAACCACCTGACCAGGATGGTTATAGTGACTGTGAAATGCTCAGGGAGATTAGAGAGGCTATAAAATTAAACTCAAACATAATGGGGGATTTCAACTATCCAGCTGAACCACTTGATAGTTGATATGACCATAACATAATAAAATTAAACATCCCTGTGGGGATGGGGGAACACCAAAACAGCCTACTACAGTAGTATTTAATTTCAGAAAGAGGAGCTACACAAAAATGAGGAAGTTAAACAGAAATTAAAAGGTACAGTGCCCAAAGTGAAATCCCTGCAAGCTGCATGGAAACTTAATACCATAATAGAGGCTCAATTTAAATGTATACTCCACATTAAAAAGCATAGTAAGAGGACCAAAAAAATACCACCATGGCTAAACAACGAAGTAAAAGAAGCAGTTAGAGGCAAAAAGGCATTCTTTAAAAAGTGGAAGTTAAATCCTATTGAGGAAAATAGAAGGAGAATAAATGCTGGCTAGTGAAATGTAAAAAATATAAGTAGAAAAGCTAGAAAATAATTTGAAGAACAGTTAGCCAAAGACTCAAAAAGTATGAGCAAAAAATGTAAGTATATCAGAAACAGGAAGCCTGCTAAACAACCAGTAGGGCCACTGGACAATTGAGATGCCAAAGCATCACTTAAGGAAGATATGGCCATTGAGGAGAAACTAAATGAATTCTTTGTATCAGTCTTCACGGCTGAGGATGTGAGGGGGATTCCCAAATCTGAGCTATTCTTTTTAGGTAACAAATCTGAGGAACTGTCCCAGATTCATGTGTCAGAGGAGATTTGGAACAAATTGATACATTAAACTGTAATAAGTCACCAGAACCAGATAGTATTCACCCAAGAGTTCTGAAAGAACTCAAATGTGAAATTGCAAAACTATTAACTGTGGTATATAATTTATCATTTAAATCAGTTTCTGGACCAAATAACTAGAGGATAGCTAATGTGATGCCAATTTTTTAAAAAGCCTCCAGAGGCAATCCTGACAATTACAAGCTGGTAAGCCTAATTTCAGTACCAGGCAAATTGGCTGAAACTACAGTAAAGAACAGATTTGTCAGATACATACATGAACACGATTTGTTGGGGAAGAGTCAACATGTTTTTTCTAAAGGGAAATCATGTCTCACCAGATGACTAGAATTCTTTGAGGGGGTTAACAAGCATGTGGACCAGGATGATCCAGTCGATATAGTGTACTTGGACTTTCAGAAAGCCTTTGACAAATTCTCTCACCAAAGGCTCTTAAAATAAGCTGTCATGGGATAAGAGGGAAGGTCCTCTCATGGATCAGTAACTAGTTAAAAGATAGGAATCAAAGGGTAGGAATCAATGGTCAGTTTTCAGAATGGAGAGAGGTAAATAGTGGTGCCCCCCATGGGTCTTTACTGGGACCAGTACTGGTCAACATATTCATAAATGATCTGGAAAAAGGGGTAAACAGTGAGGTGGAAAAATTTACAGATGATATAAAGCTACTCAAGATAGTTAAGTCCAAAGCAGACTGAGAAGAGTTACAAAGGGATCTCACAAAACAAAATGGTAGATGAAATTCGGTGTTGATGAATGCAAAGTAATGCACATTGGAAAACATAATCCTAACTATACATATAAAATGATGGGGTCAAAATTAGTTGTTAGCACTCAAGAAAACATCTACTCCATGTGCAGTGGCAGTCAAAAAAGCTAACAAAATATTTGGACTCATTAGGAAAGTGATAGATAATAAAACAGAAACTATCATATTGTCTCTGTATAAATCCATGGTACACCCGCATCTTAAATATTGCATGTATATCTGGTCACCCCATCTAAAAAAAAAACATATTGGAATTGGAAAAGTTTCAGAAAAGGGCAAGAAAAATTATTAGCTTCCACATGAGGAGAGATTAATAAGACTGGGACTTTTCAGCTTGGAAACGAGATGACTAATGGAAGATATGATAAAAATCTATAAAATCATGACTGGTATGGAGAAAGTAAATAAGGAAGTGTTATTTACTCCTTCCGATAACACAAGAACTAGGGGTCACCAAATGAAATTAATAGGCAGCAGGTTCAAAACAAATAAAAGGAAGTATTTCTTCACACAATGCACTGTCAACCTGTGGAACTCTTTGCCAAGGATGTTGTGAAGACAAGCCTATAACAGGGTTCAAAAATGAACTAGATAAGTTCATGAAAGATAGGTCTATCAGTGGCTATTAGTCAGGATGGGCAGAGATGTAAAATTGTGCTCTGAAGTGTTCCTAACCTCTGTTTGCCACAAGCTGGGAATGGGCAACAGGGGATGGATCCCTTGATGATTACCAGTTCTGATCATTCCCTCTGAAGCATCTAGCATTAGCTACTGTCAGAAGACAGGGTACTGGGCAAGATGGATCACTGGTCTGACACAGTATGGCTGTTCGTATGTTCTTATGTACTGAAGATTTTCAAAAATTCACAGTAACAACATAGGGTTTAGAAACTATCACAGTACGATTATTGATTATAGAGCAATATTTTATTCCCAAAACTGAGAGAATGCCATATTAGATATAGATCAGGGAAGAATAATCCTGAAATTTTGGAGCCTTCAGTTATCATGCAACAAACAACCCTTCAGCTCCTTTAACACCGTCTATTAAGCAACCATCAGATGATACTGACTACTGACTTGGTCCAAAGGGGCGACAGATGACACTAGTTGGATCAACTGGACCCTTTCTGCCCTTTGGATCTGAAGCCTTTGGGGATTCCAACACTGACTTGCCCATAAGCAAGGAAGAAGGGCCTGGTGCTAATTTACAGTCACCTTGCTTCACAATCATCATTGGTGAGTACAGGATTAAATAGTTTGTTTAAAATTATTTAAAACTTATACTGTATATGTATATAATGTCTTTTGTCTGGTGAAAAAATTTCCCTGGAACCTAACTCCCCCATTTACACTAATTCTTATGGGGAAATTGGATTCGCTTAACATCATTTAGTTTAAAGTAGCATTTTTCAGGAACATAACTACAACGTTAAGCGAGGAGTTATGTATGGATCTGTGCAGACAATACTTTAAGAGGAATTGTTTATCCTTAGCAGTCAATGTTTGCATAGTTAACACTATGGAAAAACAATAAGAGTAACTGTTTAAAAGAAACAGTGGATTGAATGGAAAGATTGGCAAAAAAAAAAAAAAAAAGAGAGGATATGCTGAAAAATGAATTTGTGAAACTACATCTTTTGCATTTAATATATCTTAAATATTTGCAACACTAGTTAAATAGCAATTTGCCTACAGTATTGATTTTTAATGTGCATTAACACAGCATTCACAATTTATTCAATCTTGCTTGTAAAAGGCAGAATTACTAAATTATTAAAAATGATTTTATGTTCCATAAATAATAAACCCATAAGTAATATTCTAACTCTACAAAGATACATTTAGAAAAATAGTCTAGCAACTGCTTTGTATAGGGCGAGTCACTTCTGTATTACAGGCTAATATACAGAAAGCTTTAGAGAAACTGTATTTCTGTTCTTATTAGACTACAATTCTTCTAATTGCCAGTTTTCTTTCTATGCTCTTTCACCAAAAACAGTATCTGAATTTGAGTCACAACAACTCTTTCTCTCTTGTCCCAATTAATTGATGTATCCAGTTTCAAAGGATGTCAGTTACTAGCTTTATCACTTATCATCAGCTTAATTATATAGTTTTCACAGGATCAAAATGCATGCATCTTTTGTTTCTGTCAGAGTTGATATCTACTCTGAATTCTTTTAGTGCATCCATTTGAATCAAACTTTAACTTGTTTCATAGATTTATAGAAATCTGCAGCTATCTGTTGAAAGCTAATCCCTCAGTGTAATTTCATCTGAGGGATTTTTGTACTAATGTAATTACTTACAAACACAGGTGAGGCTTGTTCAAGTTTACTGCCCTGATTTACAGATGAAAGATACTGCTCAATCTAGACTAAAAGATACGATTTAACCTTTGGCATTTTATCACTTCAAAAAACAGAGTTACAATTAAGGAATTGTCAGACTTCCAAATACCAAATGTAAGCACCAGCATTAAAGTAATATTGATTGCTTGGAAAACTAATTAACCTGCTGATCAATTATGTGTTAGAGCAGGGGGAGATGAGTGCTTCACAAACATAACAGAGGTCTATCAGAGATGCCTATGGTCTTACAGTCTCTTTGGGAATTCACTCACTGATTTGCAAAAAAAAAAAAAAAAAAAACTTTGAATGACGAGCACAGTTTGGGAAGATGCATCTTGACTAGTGGCTTCCAGTATACCACATAAGGCAAATATAGGGAAGGATCAGAGAAATGCTGAAGCAAATAGAAAATATCAGCAAAGTTGAGGTGAGTCTATTTAGTTTTAAGCACAGATACAGATAGTGTGATAGAATGCCAAGGAAAGTAAGGATGTGACTGAATAGGGAGATTAAGATGGAATCAGCAGAGAGTGAATCTAGAGTATTTTGGATCATTGCTTACAACTTTGGATTGGCTGAAGGACAGAAGTATTCTTCAATGAATCAAAAGTATGTGGAATTATAAAAATATATAATCTCCCCAAGCGGAGTAGCCAAAGGAAGAGGACAGAATGTCCAGAAAACTATGTAAGTTTCACCTTGTGGAGTTTTAAGAGGTCTAGAGGAGGCAGGTGTTATGTCCCATACCTTCATGGATCCACAGTGAAGTGAAGCCTGAGTCTAAGAGATGCTGGGTCAGTGGGCTAGATCTTCTGAACTGCAGGGCTGGGCAGGGGCCCCGCGAACCCTGGCCCAGCGGCAGTCTGGGTCTTCGGCGGCAGGGGGCCCTTCAATCATTCCGGGTCTTTGGCGGCGGGTTCTTCAGTGCTGCCGAAGACGCAAAGCATCTGAAGGGCACTCCGCCGCCGAAGATCCAGACCGCCGCCGGGTGAGTACAAGCACTGCAGCCAGGGCTGGCATCGGGCCCTGTGCCCCTAAGAGGGCCCTGCAATGTCCCCGCACTGTCTTCAGCGGCAGCTCAATCGCTGCTGCGGAGGAAGGTCCCTCTGCTGAAGTGCCGCCGAAGGTACCGGCAGCCGATTGAGCTGCCGCCGAAGTCCCGGTACTGTTGGCGGCAGCAGCTCAATCGTTGCCGCTGTCTTCAGCAGCATTTTGGCGGAGGGTCTTTCCTCCGTAGCAGCGATTGAGCTGCCGCCGAAGACAGCGGCGCAACTTCGGCGGCAGCTCCTTCGAATCGGGCCCGGTGGTGCCTAAAGCCGGCCCTGGCCGCAGCTCCCCTGCTTTACCCCAGACCCCCTGAATCCTCTGGGTGGCCCTGCTGTACTGTTCTTCTTGTGTCCCCTTACCTGCACAGAATGGAGCTCCTACCCTACCAGTTTTCACCAACCACCCCACTCCCCACCTTTTCTTCCCCCAGACTGTCCAAATAAAAACCTTTCTAAGAGACTGAAGAGCTGTTTTTAGCTAAATTAATTAGGCATAGATATCTGCCACTTTTGCACTGAAACGTACCTACTGAGCTTAGCCTCCCAAGTTTCCGTTGTGACTTGACCCTGACCTCTAGAAAGCCAGTGGAGGAACTTCCCTGAATTTTTAGAAGGGACATAGCATATAGCAGAGCTGGATCTGTCCACCTCTCCTTCACTTCACTATCCTCACGCACAGCCGAGATAAACTCAACTTGGCTCCCCCTCTCAGAAGGTAAGAAGAGAAAAACTTTCATTTCCCAGGGAAATGAAATTGGATGAAGGATACTTAGAGGAGTCTGCTGATTGGTAAGCGAGAAATGACAGCTAGAAGAGATTTTATAGTCTAGAGGAGAATATGGTACTATGGAGTCCATGTTCAGGTAGTCCATATCTATCATGTGAACACAAGTATCAGGAATTAATACTAATTAACAGAATAAAATAAAAATATTGAATATGTAATCAATTATCTAATTTTGAAACACTTACATAAACACAGGCACAAAGGTCACATTATTACCCTTAGCGGAAGTGGTGATAATGTCCTTAATGCAGATCCAAGCTGCTTTTTTTTTTTTTTTTTTTTTTGTAAAATGTCCAATTAATATTCATTTGACTTTCCAGTAAAAGCTACTTGAAAATACATTAAGAAAAAAACTCAGCATTTCTGCGGAAGTGGATGAAGTGACATTTAGGTCAGTTAGCAATATAATGATATACATTAAGAAAGGAATAAATATGAAATACTGAATATGTTCTCTTTTCATTTTTAAATACATGAAAATCATATCCCATGGTGATGTTATAGTATCCTTCCTTCCTTTTAGAAGGGAAGTTATAAGAAGGATCCACTAAGTCTTGCAACAGGATTCCAATATAACAGAGTCCTTAATACTTGTGATATAGGAACAATCATACCAGATCAGACAATTGGTTGCTATCCATTTTAAATGTGTTGCCTTTCCATTGCACTGATTGTCCCCTTATTCTTCATTAAAGAGTGGCGTCAAATTTGTCTTTTTCAAACCATTCCTCCCTTCTCTGGGGCCTGCATCTTGATGTGGTGCAAAGGCTTGTGTCCTCCATTAACCCCGAGAGCTATGCCAGTGGGAATTTTAACTCCTAGTTAGGTTACCCAAGCTGGATAGGTCAAAGGTCCAGGACAACAGGAAAAGTATTCCACTGGTCCTCCAGGTTGGAGATTGAGTGTTAAAGCCAACAACCTATCCTCACAGGAAAGCAAAGCTATAGAAAGGCAACAAGGCAGCCATTCTGGCAAGCAACAGGCCAAAGCAATGGGTTCTGTCTCAGCAGAAACAATGGGTTTGAGGGAAAGCCATGACTCTGAGAAATTCTTTATTAATGGCGAAAACAAACTATGAATGTATGGGACATTAGAACAATGGCTGCAACAATAAAAACGGTGCAGATGCTGAAAGAACTGAATGAACAGAATCATGAAATCCTTGGACTAAGTGAATGTCAATGGCCAGGAGCTGATAAAAAGTGATTCAAAAGTGAAAAGGTCAGAATATATTCAGAGAAATAAAACTATTACCACTCAGAGGAAGTATCATTAATTAAGACTTCCAAATAGAAAAACAGTTTATACACTAGAAGTTAATTAACAGACAATTGCTCCAAGATAGGTTTCAAATACCATACATGAAAATGACAGAGACAATAATGAGATCAAAGATCAGTTTTTCTATTGTCTACAACCTCTGACTGACAATATTCCCAAGCATTACATCTGCTTAGTAAGGGGGAACTTCGATGCCAAGGTTGGGGATAATACCTCGGTCCCTCCTGTTCTCTGCCTGTGCACAGAATAGTTTAGTTTCCTGGGGACGGTAATACTCTGGTTTAATTCTGGTTGTTGGGTTAGTGTGGGGGTGGCTGAATTGTGCTATTGGCCTGTGATATATAGTATTTCAAACTAGATTATCTGGTGGACACTTCTGGCCTTAAACTCTATGACAACAAAAGGGAAAAGTAATGAGTAAGCACAGCCCTGGTTCCCAAAATCAGAGCAGTTAAAGACTGCTAGAACTGTGCTGGTCTTGGGGCTTGTAATTGGTGGAAAATTATTCCCCCACAAAAAAATCCAAATGGTAATGTGGAATTTCCTAGAGGGATTATCAGGAACCAGAGTGACCATATATGTACTGAAGGAAATTTAGATCAACTTTCCACAATGTCATAGCATAAGTGGAAGCTGACATCAGAAGTACCACATTTGTGTGTGGCAAGATTGAAGATCAAACTTAACAAAAACAAAACCCCTAAAACCACCAAGAAATTTGACAGCCAATGGTGAATAGACAAGACATTACAGCAGCAATTTCAAACTAAACTGAACAACAGTTTTCAGATGCTACAAGATAACATTGACATATCCTATTTCCATGACAGTATCATAGATGCCGAAACAACTGTAATTGGTTTCCAAATAAGCAAACCTAAATTCTGGATAACTGAGGATATATGGAACCGTGTGAAAGAAGGAAACAAACCAAAGCAAATATTAGCTACTCAAAAATACCTCCAGAAAAAGACCCAGTAAAAAAAGATCTGTGTTAAAAAAGGACAAAGCAATGAAAAACAGCCTGAGAAGAGACCAGAGGAAATACATAGATCAAAGAATCTGGAGTGGTTCTAAAAGAGGTGATAGTAAAATCCTTTATCAACTCCACAAGGTCCTATTAGCAAGTTTAAATGGTGAGCTACTTAAAGATGCACAAGGAAATTGACCATTTAGTCAACAGTTAGACTGTTTATTTTCTGTCTCTTAGCCAGTTTATAATCCATGACAGAACTTTACCTCTCATATTACTTAGTTTCCTTAATAACCTGTTGTGTGGGGCTTTTCAAAGGCTTTTTGAAAGTCTAAATAAATTATGTCACCTGGTTCTCCTTTATCTATAACTTTGTTTACATGATCAAAGAATTCTAAGAGATTAGTGTTCTACAGTTTTACTTCACAAAGCAGTGGTGGTTTCTCCCTCATTTTTAACTATTGTTTCAGTCAGTGTTCCTGGATTGCCCCTTAGGTCTTTATTAAAGGTTGAGCTATGGTGATTGACAGCAGCTGAAGATCTGGCTTACTGTGGGTACATGTTGTCAGGTATAGTAACTGATTTTAATGAGAGGTTGCTTATTATTGTTAGCAACTCTTAAATTCCTTCAGAATTTTTGGAAGTATACCAATTTATAGCCTTACTCCATTTTTTGTCATTTTATATTTTTTCAATAATTCTTATTATGTCAAGGTCTCCTTATTTCCTTCCACTGAAAGCTCTCTCTCTCACACACACAAATATTAAGTTACATCCACATCAGATCTCAGACTTCCTGTATCAGTGATGTGCTGCCAATAGTTTAACAAAAATTATCTCCATTAGCCTGTAATAAACTTGTACCGGGGAATATATGTGTTTGCAAAGACAAGGTATCTAGGAAGAGAGAAGCAATTTGTTGGTTTTCCTGTTTAAATGAAATTAAGTTTCATAACTATAATTAAAGGAGCAAACTAATATTAAATGCACTTTACTTGAATTTTGCTCTACAAGTACTTTTATCATCTACAAGGTAAATCATCTGTCTAAGTGGTACCCAGAGAGGGGGCGATCTCAATCACAGGCAAGTAAAGCATAACAACCTTCATTTTCATGGCAGAATTATAGCCAGAAAACCCTTCAAAGCCCTCTCCAGAATATTACTGTCCCATAGAGTTTATAAGTAAGGAAGGTACTAGTTATTTATTTTGAAGCACATATAATTTGAATAAAGTCCTGATCAAGTAAAACTTGTTATTTTATATAGCATATGCATCTGTATAAACTTAATATTTTCTCCAACCTAGACAAAATGGATATATATCATTGAAAAGGAGAAATAAGTAATTTTGAGGTTGGTTTACTTACGATCAAACCACTATTACTTTGTCTTCTTTCTCTGCCATGGAGCTTTTTGTAGAAAATACCTCCTGGATTAAACTGAGTACTCCAAATAATCATATCACCTTGATAATATACATCCATCCCAGTTATCCTTGAATTATGTTCAACATGTGAAATTTGTTGATGAACATCACTGTAGTTGAATGGATATATAAAACCCAGGATATCAGTGTCATTAGCAATGTAGAGAACTTGATCTTCAGAGCCTGGGGATTATTATAATGAAATACAAAAATAAAGTGAATTTCAACTAACACCTAGTAAAAATCAATATTTTTCATTTCTATCGATTTTTTTTAGGTTTATTTGGTATAATTTCTTAATGTTAATAAGGGAACTTGGTTTGCATTTGCCCACCCTTATAAACACTATCACACTATTAGAAGTACTAATACTCTGGTAGTGCCTGCAGTGTGCTAGATGATACCCATACACAGTCCTTGCCTCAAGGAGTTTATTGATTAAAAACACAAGCAACATATGAATGGTAGGGGAGATTGTGCAAATTGTACTCACTACTACATATATCCCATTTTCATATTAATTATGTACTTTACAAAAATTTTAAATAAACATACATACATTAAAGGCAATTTTTACATGCCAAGATTTCATATGTATTACTTGAACTTGCTCTAGAAATTAAGAAAGGGCAATGATCCTGTTTCCATTGAAGTTAACAGAGTTTTGAAACTGACTTCAACAGGAACACAAACAGAGTGGTGTCATGAACCATGTTCACCATTAAATTCAGCATTTAATCATAGTGGTCTCTGAGATACCCCAGTTATTACCTATCTGAAATGCCTGGGTATCATTAATATTATCTATATAATAGTATTCTCTGAAATCTATAAATGAAGTTTGAGAAAAAATATATATAATTATTGGATATATAAAGAGCACACTAATGGTCTTTGCTTTATTTTAAAATTTAGATCATATTTGTCCACAATAAATGACTTACAGTAACTACCATCCAAGATTTCATGCCTTATGGATATAAGTATCAGAGGAGTAGCCGTGTTAGTCTGAATCTGTAAAAAGCAACAGAGGGTCCTGTGGCACCTGTGGCAACAGAGGTCTTGCATCTGAAGAAGTGAGGTTCTTACCCACGAAAGCTTATGCTCCCAGTACTTCTGTTAGTCTCAAAGGTGCCACAGGACCCTCTGTTGCTTTTTATGGATATAAGATATTCAAGGACATTTGCTCCCCCACTATTGCTAAAAAATGTCATAATGGGAGCTATTTCACAGGAAATAGTAACAGAAAAAGTGGCCATGCAGTTATACCACACTATTCTGTGCCATCCACCAGAATGATGCATAGACAGGCAGGGTAATGAGTATGACCAAAAACTTGTATGAAAGACTAAGGATCAAGAGGTAAAGGTATTTATTAAATTATAAGCCTAATGTTAAATTCTTCTATGTCACCCTTGATTACAAGTAGCTACCCATCGGCAGCAGCAGGGTGTGCTCAAGATCCTTTATCTTGATCTTATTGGTTCCTCAATCGCAAATGCAGATTATGAACCCTGATAGAGTTCTTATGATGTGCAGAGCAAATTAATATTGACTCAAGAGAGTCATCCTTCTGTGAAAGGTCACCGTTAGGAAAAATGGGGCATTCAGTGTTCATATGGTGTTGACAGTTGCCACCCACAATACACTATAACCTCACCTCCACTCTATGATTGTTAGGAACTACTATGGAAGTACTGTGGACATACTTTCATATATCCAACAATTGAAAAATGACATTTCAATAGAGAATAGAAATTTAAATTATTTCACTCAAGCAGTGGATTATTGCTTGTTTTCCTTTTAAGTCAATGAAAATTGGTCCCCTATATGTTGTATAATGTGGAGGAGCATACAACACTCATTCCTTAACACAGTCCATTATCCACTAGCATTTTGCCAGCAACAATAATAATATATGAATATGTATTCACTTTGCATTTATATATTACTTCAAAGCATTATGCTACAGTAGGTAAATATTATTGTCCCACTTCCAGTTTGGCATACTGAGGCACAGAGATTAAGGTCAGATTTCAAAAAGAACATAAAGATGCTGATGGGTGCCTAGTGGGATTTTCAAAAGTGCCTATGTGAGTTAGGTGCCTAAATACCTTTGGTAATGGGGCCCTAGGTGATTTGTCCAAGATTGCTCAGCAAACCAGTGGGAAAGCCGCCAAATACCCAGTCATTTGCTCCAAACATTAGAAAATATGTCCATGAAAAAAATCTGATTCTGCTCTCAGGCCTCTCAAACTTCAACACAACACCTACGTTATTTAATAACATCTTTAACTGACTTTTCAGTCATTTGTGTTTTAATACTAATATTATGTGTCTTATCCTTGTTGGAAGACATATTTAAACAGGAGAAATTGTAGTTGGTAGAAATGTAAAACACATGCAGGCAAAGGGATAGTTTGCTTATGTATGCTTGGAAAGACTGCTTTCTTGATGATCACAAGTAAATGTACATTGTTTGAAATATTCTACTCATTTTTCTTAACATGAATTATAAAGTCAAAATACAGTAGTATCCATTAAATATGTAAATAACTATGTAAATAATTAACTAAATATTATTAATTAGGTATAATTTTTGTAGCCTTACCTTTTGCTATACAGCTGTTATTCTTTTCCTTATAATTTCTCTCACATATACATTTGTATGATCCTTTAATATTAGTACATTGATGTGAACAGGTGCCAAATACCATGCATTCATTGATATCTAGGGGGGAAAACACTCATCATAAGATAATACATACTTGGATTAAATTTATCAGTCCACTGTTCTAGGATTCATCTGAACACAAACTTCCAAGCACTTTATTCCTTTATTCCAACTGTGAACAAAACACTTCTTCACCAGATTCTCCTCCAGTCTTATTTTGTCTCCTACCTTCCTACTCTTGTCTCTAATTTCACTCCATTATCATTACTAAACACTTGTAATCAATTCTGAAGACTAAAAAGTCTGAGTATTATCAACATCTCCAAGGGATCTCTGTATGGCATGCTCAAAACTGTCATTATCACCATCTCATAGAAAACCTACACTTCACAGTTTCCTATTTACCTATTTCCCTTTCCTTAAGATTGGTTTAGATTGCAAAACTCTTACTCACATTTGTGAGTAGTCCCACTGAAGTAAATCAAAATACTTGTGCAAGTAACTGCTCACCAATTTACCGCAGTTCACAATATGCTCCTGAAAAAGGATATGGAGAAAGTGGATCTTCTCTCACTTTTCTGAGTAATACTTCCAGCACAACAATCTTGACTGCTCTCAAACTAGCTGGACACCCTTTACATTGCAGAGAGCACCGTTCTCAAGGTATTTAATAACTCCTCTCCCTTATTCTATTTGATCTCAGTACAGCTTTCAAGGTTATAGATTGCTATTTTTCTTCTGCTTCTCACAAAACAATTTGTTGTCACCAGTACCTTCATCTAGTCGTTTGAATTCCACTCCTTTAATGGATCTATTGAAATTCCTGTTGGAAGCTTAAAATCATGTGTTTACATCTTCCATTATGAAATCATTTAAACTTCTGACTTTGGTCCTCTGACATTTCATTGCTTGCTTTAATCTTGGACAATACCTTCGGGCAAATTATACACACATCTAAATCCCTCTATCTCTTGCCCATCTTCTTATCTTGATTCGCTTAGCCCGTAGCTATGACTGAGGTCCTCATTCTTGTGAAAAGTCACATTTATCTCAACTCTTTCACTCCATTAAATTTTTTTCTGCTCCCCCATTTTTCTGGAAATCTCAACATTATTTCTGTACGATTATTAATGTACTATTTCTGTAAAGTGTTTTTGACATATATAAAGGACCATACACACAAATTAAATTGTATTGAACTGTAAGCTAATTACAAGCATGCAACTAATTTCTCTATGCATCTCTTTGAGAAAATGCTCCTTTTTTCAAAGCTAATTTAGTCGGGATGGATGAAGTTTCCACATGTCAATGATCTTTCATTTTGAACAACCTAAGAAATAATAGTGGCAATATTAGTCTGGTAGAAGCCTGACAGATAAAATAAAAACAAATAAACAAACAAAAACCAAACTGGTTGTATGCGACATCTACTGATGAACTTAACAAATAGAACAGAATTGACTGGGAAGAGTGAGTTAATGAAGAGGTGGGAAGAAGGGGAGAATCAACTTCACCTTTTCTGCATTCCTCAATTTCTGTTCTTGGAAGTGGATGGGACAATTGACTGCTTAGTTAAGAGTGGTATAGAATTAAGGAATTTTGAGATGAGAGGAAAGGGATTTTTATGCCTGAATGACTTGTCTGTACAACGTTTTTTTTCCCCTAGTTAGTCCAAAGAAAGGTATTACCTCTAAACAAATAATGAAAGATGAAGAAAAACTAAAGCAGAGTAAGCTTATATTACATTTCTGTCATCAAGGCATGTATAAACTCACATGTATAAATCTGTGTTTTCTTGCACTAGTGTGTCTGATGGGAAAAGGATTAAAGTTTGTAATAGGAGTATGAATTCTGATGACTCATCAGGTCAGTTTCTGGGGGTATTTGTTGCATGTGTTGGCATTAGTCTTGTACCCTGATGAACTTTCTCTATATAGAGGCATTAGCTCACTAAGTGAATTGATAAAGAAAATTTAGATGCCTTCATTGGTTTTAAATGCCCAGACAAATGGTTATTTACCACAATACATGTAATTCTTAGAGAGCTACCTCAATATAGACAGTATCTGCTTGTACCGCCGTGTTTCATGGACTTTTTGGAAAGTAATGCCTGTTGGAGCCATACAAATGCCCTATTGTGGTCCCAAGGCATCAAATATTTTTGGCATCCTTTCCAATGAGAAAGTATGACCTAATTTGGACCAATTCTTCCTGTCATTCACTGAAATAACCAATGAGCCCTGAGCGGCATGGGTTAGAAAATTCTGGATCTTATCTTCCAGTACCTAATAAGCCCTTAGTTGTGGATGGGTGTGACATTATCTGATTAAAATATGACCATACAGATCATTGTTGCAACCACTGTTATATATTTGCAGCAAATATTGTACAAAGGTTGTCGAGTGAGGTGTCTATGAACAAGTTATGATTTGCTGGTAATGATTATGCTATCTGTATGCATGTATCATTTTTGTATTTTAAGTTGTAAGTATTGGCTCTATATTTGGATTTCAAATGTTTGCTCCTGGGGTAACACCCACAAGGTAGCTCGCCAGCACATCTTGGAGGAACTGTTCAAATTAAGTGCTCATCAAGAAACACTTGATTGACAATGGACCATGGGAGACGCCCATCTACACTGAGTGGATGGTCATGTAAATGTGCTGTCCGGAGTGTAGGTAATGGCTTCCTGCAATGACCGAGGGAAAATGGGCATGAACATGTGACTTGCCCATGTGACTGCAAACTCCATCTTGTTGCTGTAATTTTCCACAATAAGAACAATGGGGTGCCCTCCACATTGGAAAAGCTATAAAAGGCCCTGGAAACACCTCCATTTTGTCTTTATTCCTGTTTCTTACCTATGGAGGAACTTTGCTACAAACCGAAGCTCTGATCAAAGGACCAAAAGACCCATCCAAGCTGTGGATGTACTCCAGAGATTTGACTTAAGCCAGCAGTTTATTCCATCACTGCTACAAGCCTGAACCAAGAATTTTGACATTACTGTAATTGATTCCTTTAATTCTCACATTTTTCTTTCTTTCTTTTTATAAATAAACCTTTAGATTTTAGATACTAAAGGATTGGCATCAGTGTGATTTTTGGGTAAGATCAAAGTTATATATTGACCTGGGTGTGTGACTGGTCCTTTGGGATCAGAAGAACCTATTATTTGATGAAACTGGTTGTAAAGATTCACTCATCTCTGAACCCAATGTTTTTGGTGGTGATATAAGACCTGGAATGCCTGAGGAAACTGCCTTTATGTTTTTTTGCTAGCCAGTGTGGTGAAACAGGAGTTTACTTTTGTGGCTGTTTTGGTATATCTTACAAAAGAATAACCACCAGTTTTGGGTTGGGTTTGCCCTACTTTTCAGCAGTTCATCCTGAATTTGGCTTCCTCAGTTGTGACACATTAAGGCATGGTTACAATGGGATCCTGGAATTGATGACCCACTTGAAGAGAGGAGATAATGCTGAAGAGGACCCCCCACCGTGATTATATCATTATTACTATTATTTATTATTTTTATTACCATAGTGCCTAAGAGCCCTAGTTCTGACTAAGACCTCATTGTGATAGGTGCAGTAGAAACACAGAACAACAAGACAGTCCCTACCCTAGAGTATCTTACAGTCTAAGTATAAGACAAGAGATGACTCATGGATATAAATAGATGGGGGAGTACAAGTAAACAATGAGACAGTATTGGTCAGCATGATAGGCAGTAGGCAGCCTAAACATAGTCACATTTTTAATAAGCATCATGGCAAAGGAAAGTTTTGAGGAAGGATTTGCATGTGGATAATGAGGTGGCTTTGTGGACATTTATGAGGAGTGCCTCCCAAACATGAGAGGGAGCATGGGATAAAACACAAAGGTGTTGTTTTTTTTAAATTTAACAAGGGGGCCATGGAGACCAACATCATCAGCTGATCAGAAGTGAGCACTAGCAGCTCAACAGCAAATGAGAGATGATAGATAGAATGCAGACTGACTGTGAAGGGTCTTGAAAGTGAAGATAAGCAACTCTTGTTTGATACAAGAGAGAAGA
This sequence comes from Malaclemys terrapin pileata, assembly GCF_027887155.1. Classification (NCBI taxonomy): domain Eukaryota; kingdom Metazoa; phylum Chordata; order Testudines; family Emydidae; genus Malaclemys; species Malaclemys terrapin. The sequence goes on along the minus strand of NC_071515.1, from coordinate 59,529,299 downwards.
GGGAGCCAGTGGAGTGATATAAAAAGAGGGGTGATATGGTCAAAGTGATGCAATAGGAAAATGACCCTTGCAGCAGCACTCTGAATGGATATGGGTGAAGTAAGCTTGCATTTGTTAAAGCCAGAGAGAATGATGTTATGGTAATCGAGACATGAGATGTTGAGAACTTGGATGAGAGGTACAGTTCTGTGTCTATAGATAGGAAAGGGCATATCTTAGAGATGTTATGCAAAAAAACCTAACACAATATATAGCTATAGCCTGTATGTGAGAACCTAGAAAGGAACCTGAGTCAAAGAGGATGCCCAGGTGATGGGCCTGAGTGACAGGTGTTGTCCACACTAATCAAGAAAGAAGGTAGCAGGTTCATAGGCATTAAGGGTCATCCCTGTTTTGGCATGTTAAAATGGAATAAATCTTTGTGATGCTGAGGCCTCCTCTTATGCTGATATAACACCAGCATGCCTTTGTAATAGATTTCATAGCTACTTGTTGAGCTCCCAGTACAGATGGATTATGCAGAAGTCAAATTTGGCTTTGGCATTGCAGAAATTTCCCATTGGAGGGCTTACTTCGCAGAGTGATCTTCTTGATGGTTATGTAACCTTAGTGCTCACTGAAAACATAGATGCTACAGCCTTAGACCCTATTCTGTCTGACAACAACTTTTTGGTGTCCCGGTGGCCATGATCAGTTTTCACCAAAAAGGCTAGTAGCGATCAGACATCTAATATAGTTAACACCCGTGAAAACGAGGCAGGATCTGAGGCTAAAATAGGGAGAGAACAATTTAAAAATTAAACAAGTGTCATGTCTTTAAGTCACAAGGCCCTGATGAAATACATCCTAAAATACTCAAGGAGTTGACTGAGGATATATCTGAGCCATTAGCGATTATCTTCAAAAACTCATGGAAGAGGGGAGAGATTACAGAGGACTGGAAGAGGGCAAATATAGTAGCAATCTATAAAAAGGGGAATAAGGACAATTCAGGGAATTACAGACCAGTCAGCTTAATTTCAGTACCCAAAAATATAATGGACCAAATAATCAAGCAATCAATTTGCCAATAGCTAAAAGATAATAAGGTGATAAGTAACAGTCAGCATGGATTTTTCAAGAACAAATTGTGTCAAACCAACCTAATCGCTTTCTTTGATAGGGTAACAAGCCTTGTGGATGAGGGGAAGCAGTAGATTTGGTATATTTTGACTTTAGTAAGGCTTTTGATACAGTCTCACATGACCTTCTCATAAACAAACTAGGGAAATAAAATCAAGATGGCGCTACTATGAGGCGGGTGCATAACTGGTTCAAAAACCATTCCCAGAGAGTTGTTATCAGTGATTTACAGTCAAGCTGGATGGGCATATTTATTGGAGTCCCTCAGGGACTAGTAGTGGGTCCAGTTCTGTTCAATATCTTCATCAATAATTTAAATAATGGCATAAAGATTACACTTACAAAGTCTGTGGATGAGACCAAACCCGGAGGGGTTGGCCAGGGCTTTGGAGGAGAGGCTTAAAATTCAAAATGACCATGACAAACTGGAGAAATGGTATGAAGTAAATAGGATGAAATTCAACAAGGACAAATGCAAAATATTCCATTTAGGAAGTAAAATCAATTTCACATATATAAAATGGGAAAAGACTGCCTAGAAGGAGTACTGCAGAAAGGAATATGGGGATATGGTTGATCACAAACTAAATATGAGTCAACAATATAACATTGTTTCCAAAAAAGCAAACATAATTCTGGGATGTATTAGCAGGAGTGTCAGTGAGATGTAAGAAGTCATTCTTCTACTCTACTCCACACTGATTAGGCCTCAACTAGAGTATTCTATCCAGTTCTGGGTGACACATTTCAGGAAAGATGTGAACAAAATGGAGAAAGTCCAGAGGAGAGCAACAAAAATGATTAAATGATTAAACAAAAATTATTAAAGGTCTAAAAACCATGACCTATGAGTAAAGACTGAAAAGCTGGGTTTGTTTAATCTGGAGAAGAGAAGACTGAGAGGGGACATGATAACAGTTTTCAAGTACACAAAAGGTTGTTACAAGGAGGAGGGAGAAACATTGTTCGCATTAAACTCTGAGGATAGGACAAGAAACAATGGGCTTGAATTGCAGCAAGGGAGGTTTACGTTGGACGTTAGGAAATACTTCCTAACTGTCAAGGTAGTTAAGCGCTGGAACATATTGACTAGGGAGGCTATGGTATCTCAGTCATTGGTGGTTTTTAAGAACAGGTCCGGTCTTGTTATTATGTACTCCTACCTTGAGTGCAGGCGATTGGACTAGATGATCTATTGAGGTCCATTCCAGTCCTACACTTCCGTGATTCTATGAAATGCCTAACTTTGAGGCCAAACATGGCTTATTCTGTGATTTCACAGCTGATCCAACGTTAGATCCAGGGACTGCAATTATAGGGCCTCCTCTGTGTCGAAGCAGGGCCGGCTCCAGGCACCAGCTTGCCAAGCAGGTGCTTCGGACGGCCACTCCGGAGAGGGGCGGCACGTCCAGCTATTCGCCGGCAATTCGGCGGAAGGTCCCTCACTCCCACTCGGAGTGAAGGACCTCCCGCCGAATTGCCGCTGAAGATCACGATCACGGCTTTTTTTTTTTTTTTTTTTTGCGCCGCTTGGGATGGCAAAAACCCTGGAGCTGGCCCTGTGTCGAAGGCACGGGGACTCTGCATTTTCTAAAAGGTTGAAGTATGAAGGCCTTATAAACAAAGCAACCATCTAGGGAATGGGCTTCGTGCAGAGTGAAAAGCAATTATGTGTGTCTGCCTCCAAGACCATGGAGGGCAAAGTATGCAGCACTTGAATCCCTTTTTCTCATTTGAGTTTTTGGTGGGGTGACCATCCTTGTCCCAAGGCTCCTGTGACCCAAGGGCAGAATAAAAACCTGAATGTGTAATGGTGCAAATTACCTAAAATACACCAGAAATTAAATAAATTTTGGATTAATCTTCCTGGAAAAAAATCACTCTGGTCACAGAGAAAGAGTCACTGTATCAGCATTTGGCTACATAATGGCAAGAACTGAGGTGGTTGGCTCTACACTGAGGTGATTGGGTTCTTTTATAACCTCAGCTATGAATGTGCAGAGCCACACAAGGTTCTGCTTGCAGAAAATGTTCCTAAAGTTCAGTGACACAACCTCCCAAGAATGAATATGCAGAGGCCACCTCAATGAAGAGCACACTTTAGCATTGTTGAAGGAAGGCCTGAAAAAGCATAATGGAGCATATCATGTTTTTCAGAAGTATCAAAAGTTCATTTTACGGTATCCTTTAAAAAAGAGTCCTATAAACTCAAGAGGATGTCAGTAAGGCTATACCTTCTAACTGAATGAAACTAATTCTCTGACAGTTCCTGTGACGTTAATTTTTAGTTTGCATTGCTAAACTAGAGCCAGAATAAAACCAACCAAATTTCTAGCAGTAGTATTCCATATTATAAATATATCATGTGTGGTTAGTTTCACAGTCCAATTACTCTGAGATATAAAATGACATCCCATAAATACACATGATTTTTATTAGCGGTACAAATTTATTAGTGTAATTCTATGATCTGATTGTTTGTGATGGTAAGGGGCAGGGCTCAGCAGCCCTGGGCTCACTTCCAGTTCGTTTCTTATGCTTCAGGGTTTCAGTCAGCCACCTGCAGGGCTCAGGAATTTTGTTTATTTTTATCTCTTTCCTCTGAAGCATCAGTGAGGGCCACAGCTGGAGATGTGACATAGGATGGTGTAGGCCAAGGCTCTGAGGTGGCATTGAGCATTCTCTCTCTCAATATGTGGCTGGCAAGTTCTTGCTCACATGCTCAGGATCTAACTGATCAACACCTGTCGAGTCAGGAAGGAATTTTCCTCAAGGTTTTTCGCCTTCTTCTGTAGCATGTGGGTGCAGGCCATTTGACAGGATTACCTGGGTATATCTCAGAATCATTTTTCTGCCAATGGTGCGGCCGTGGGCCCTGGTACATCTCAGTCCATTCTATTCTTTGTCTCTGGCATATAATAGTTTAGTTGGGCTGTAAGACTTTGTCCTAATTTCAGTTGTTGGTTTTAGTGTGTGGGCGCTGCATGGTGTTGGTGGCCTGTGATATTCAGGAAGTCAGACTAAATGATCTGGTGGTGCCTTCTGGCCTTAAACTCTATGACTCTAAAAGCAATCATTTAATTTACTTAGTTAAAGGATGTAAAAGAATTACAATACAAAGCTTTAAAAAAAGCTGCAAAGGAAATATACTTTACCTTCACACTGCCTATTCCTTCTGTTTCTCTGAAATCCAGGCTTACACTGACAGAAAACGAATGATTTTGTTTGATTACAGTATGCATCATCTCCACAAGGATTCACATCAGCTTCACAGGTATATTCAGTGGGACCTATGGGAACAGACTTTTAAATTGGTAACATGGAATATCTATAAATGGTAAAATAATTAATTGTTAGAATTTCTCTCTTATTTTTTATGATACATTCTATTTAATTAAACAAATTTGACTGTAACTACTAAAGCTGCTTGAATACAACAAAAGATTTCTGAAATTTTAAATTCACTTCAGTCATGCTCACAATACTTCTATGTTTAATTTCAACAAACATTTGTGCAACTGATTATTACTGGCAAAAATATTTCAACAAGGTGTTTGTGGAAATGGACTGTTAATTTCTCACATATGCCTGTCCACATATGAGGTGCCTGAACTCTCATCCAATTAGGGAACAGAAACAATACCATATTTTTATCTACCCTACCCAACTAATCAACACTGATAGATTATGGGATATTTGCAGATAACTACATTTGTGATCACGCCAAAACATTTTTAAAAACCACAATCACACCTACAAAAATCCTCTCAAACATCTCTGAATAACAAACAAATATAGGAAATTGCAAGCTGGCTGTGGATATTCCACATGCAAAAGAAGAAGCTTAGTTTGTCAGATAAATTATTCATTTTTCGTCACTCAACTCTAATAAATATCCATTTGTATTTTAGCAGTGGGTATTTTACTGATTATATGCATTTGTTCAACTACATATGATACAATCCAGCCATACAACTAACATGTAAGAACCTTAAACTTCCTCCCGTTCTGTGGGGAACTCTAACACTAAGTTCCTGTTAAAAAAGAAACACACACTAATATTCTGTAGGACAAAATGAATTTTAAGATCACTGTATAACAAATACTTTTATTTCACTATGGCTAAAATGATACCAAACCCATAAAATAGTGGTACACATCTTTATGTATATCTTTTTATTATTATTATGGAGGATACACAGCATAAGAACAAGCTCAAAAAGAATTATTGCAGCATCCACTAGCACATTAGTTAAGTATCTCTTGGTATTCCCATGATGCATCTTTGCAACACTTGTCCATTGGTACACCCCCTCTTTGACTAAGGAGATGGACATGGTTATAGTAGAGTGGGCACTAAGTTTCAGTGGACAGGAAACTCTGTAGCTTTATCTATTTGGCTATGATATATCTGGATTTCACTGTACTCTTGAAGAGAGTGAAAATAGATTCAGCTTCTTTCTCAAATCTCAAAAAAGGCTTTTTCCTTTCCTTACACAGGTTTGTGACAAACTTGAAAGGGAAGATTTGAATAAGTAAAAGGGGGACAGAACTTTTGGAAAAATAAGGGTAAGTTTGAAGGACCAACTTATTACTACGCAAACATGGAGGACAGTGGAAAGCTCTCCCATTCTCTTGACTGAGGTGACCATTACCCAGGAAACTATTTTCAGACACTTGCATGGTGACAGGTCTGAAGTTTTTTCATGAAGTTGACGGATTTCCACTTCATACAGCTAAATGCAGTGCCTTGCATGGTGACAGACTCCAATGAGAAACTGCAGAATTGGAATTAATTGCAAACTTGACACCATTAAATTAGGCTTGAATAAAGACTAGGAGTGGAAAGGTCATTACACAAAGTAAAATCTATTTCCGCATGCTAATTTTCCCCCCTACTGTTATTCACACGTTCTTGTCAACTGTTGGAAATGGGCCATCCTGATTATCACTACAAAGGTTTTTTTTTTCTCCAGCTGATAATATCCCACCTTAACTGATTACTCTCATTATAGTTAGTATGGCAACACCCATTTTTTCATGTCCTCTGGGTATATATATCTTCCTACTGTATTTTCTACTGCATGTATCCGATGAAGTGGGTTTTAGCCCACAAAAGCTTATGCTCAAATAAATTTGTTAGTCTCTAAGGTGCCATAAGTACTCCTGTTCTTTTTATTTTCAGAGAGAGAACTGCAGATCCTCAAAGAAAGATTTATATAATCTGAGGAGGTCCAGGTTCATACTCCTCAGACTTCACAGGGGAACTAACTGGAGGGTGGAGAAAGGGATAAGGATCCCGACATAAGATTACTCTAAAAATCATACTCCTGACAGAGAACCAGAATCTCATAGAAATGCCTGTTCATATAAGACTTTCAGCTTGCTTGTCATGTCAAAGAAGTTTGAAAAAGCCTGAATAAACGTATTATCAGGCTTATCCGACTAAAGCTTTGACCAAATTTGTACGTCCCACAAGTTGCAAGGACATAAATGGAAAAATGAAGAAAGTGGCTGTGAAAGCCACTCTCATACATTCTAGAATTATTCTAGCTCATATTGAGTTAATTATAGCTGCCTGAATTTGGGAAACAGCTAGTTTTCTTAGCATATACTGCAACCATCCTAAGAAAACAACCCAATGCCACTAAAGTATTATAATTTAATGTATTTTCTGCACAATAAAAGTATGCTAATAAAATGTAGGTGTGTGAAAGTTATTAGCTCATTGAATTTATTTAAATAAATTATATCTGTGTGTGACTCTAGCAAGTCCTGATAAACTGTATTACCAATGTTTGGATGAGTTTCTTTTGTCAGCTTAGTTTCAGTGATTTTGTTTCAGATCAAGAATTTCATATCATAAACCTTTTTATTTATCTTGATAGAGAAGAATAGGTGTGAAATGAAATATAATCAATTTAAACAGCTAAACCAGCTCAAAATGGATTGAGTCACTCCTTGCAGGGTCGGATAGTTGGTTCTTCTCTGTAGCAAAATAACTATTATTTTGAAAAGTTGATCATTTTCTTCATATTCTACTTTAAACAGTTAGTCTCAGCTATATTAGTTTAGATACTACATAGGTTATACTTTTTCATGTTAATAAAAACTCTATTTTGTTGGATAGGTTCTGCATGAAAGAATACAGTCTCATTGTATTACTTCTTTTGTGCTACAAGCATGAAAAACAGATAGCTTATCAACCAAACTCACTTATTTTGCATCCTTGCTCATCTGAACCATCTCCGCAGTCATCAAACCGATCACACTGCAGCTCCATGGGTATACATTTCTTATCACTACAAGTAAACTCATCCTTTTTACAAGGTTTTGCTTTATATGGGATCTTATCTACATAATCACAAATGAAAAATCACAAGAAGATTAGCTATTCATATTGTTTAGACTACTTGCACATAAAAATGGAAATGACCATGAAGCATTAAAGAGTTGCAAAGATGTCAAGCCTAATTGTCTTGAGCGTTAAATTATGACCCACAAACTTTCAATTAAGCTTTTCATAAGTACAATTTAATCTTTGTAATAAATTTGCCTTTAATTGTTTTTTTAATCAAATGCCTTAACAGGTAAATTCACCTACCACAGTGATCTTCATCTGAGTTATCACCACAGTCATCAATCTCATTGCAAAGCTGTTCAGGTCGCAGACAAACCCTGTTGTTTCTACATCTGTAGGGTCTTGTAGGTGGGCATGGAAATTTGACTGTATAAAGAAAACATCAGGTAGCAGCCATTAATATAGAATAATAACAATATTTTGTAGTTATGCACAAGCATCCTTCAGATGCTCATGAAGCTTACTGTCTTTGCATTGTGCCTCCTTCCAGTGTGGTAAATGAGCACTGGATGTGTAAGTATTGCATGATTTTATGCCCTCTTGGTGTGATGAGCTGGCATTTAAGCAGTTGTTACTTTATGAAAATTTTATTATTTTACAAGGCTGAAATTACAGTTTTGGGAAGGGCAAATGAGATAATTTTTAAGGCTGTAAAATAATTTACTTGACTTTTTTTTTAAAAAAGGAGGCAGGGTATATTGGAGTTGCTCAAAACCTTATCTAGTGTTGAAGCAAAGCCCAGCTGCTTATGTTAACAATCACATATAGTTGTCAATAGAGAGCTGGAAAATGTTCATAGTAGAAAAACTTTGGCCAATTCGAGTTTCCACCCCTTTCCTTACACTTAAACTCACAAGAGATAAAAGACATCTGCTAGAAAAATATAAACATAAACAATCTTAAATAAATTAGTTAATCATACATATATTCACAATTCTTTTAATCATAGATCTCAAATGACTTTACAAAGGGGAGTAAGTATAATTGTTCCCATTTTATAGATAGGAAAACTAAAGCACAGAGAGACGGAGTGACTTGTCTAAGGTCATAAAGCACTCACACAGCTTAGACCATAACCCAGGGTCTCTTGATTCCTTTTTTCCATGTATTTATCACATAATCTCGCCATCTCTATACAGTTTCCTCTTTCCTGCCCTCATCATTTTGATGTATTGTTTTCTAATGGTTTATTATGCTCTCACTTTCAGAAGCAATATCTCTCTTTAATTGGTGTATCTTGTTCATATTTGCCCCATTCTCAATTTTCCATGCTTGTGTCATTTTTCATGTCATACTGTCTTTTCCTTTTGTTATCTTTCTGTTATTTCTATTCCTCCACTCACTGGGATCAATGTTTTATTTTTTCTCTGCTAATAGTGATGACCACTGCTGAATCTTGAGAAGCAGCTGGGACCTCCTTTCCTCTATTCGCCCAGAGACCAGAAGCTGAGCAGGCTGTCCTGCTGATCTGTCCCTCAGTGGAAGTCACACAGGTTGCTTAGAGGAGCTGGTTCAGTTGCAGGTATCTAGTTGATGGCACTAAGGGCTCATAACAAACCTAGTTTCACTTATGAAAGCTCCAATAAACACTCAGATTGTTTAGGGCTCTACTCTAAAATTGAACAAGTTGTAGTGAAAGATTTTGTGAGCAAAATGAAGGCTGAAAGGGAATACAATTACTATTTATAAATACATCAGGGCAGGGATAGTGGAGCCTTCCCAAAAGGGGGGGGGCAGGGGCCCCCGACTTCCTCCCTGAAACCCCTCCTTTTCCTCCCAAGGCCACGTCCCCACCCCACCACTCCTCTTCCCCTGGTGGCCCTATCCCCGGACAAACCAGAAGCTGGAGCCAAGCCAGGGAGCCTGGGCTCCCCACCCAGGGCAGGTGGAGGGACCCAGGCTTCCACAGTTGCCCACACTGCTCTTACCCTGGGCACAGCCTGGCCACGGTTAGAGCTCCAGGGCAGCTTTAAAAAATGCCCCTGCGTTCCCTGCTCTCCCCCCCCCATTCCAGCATCCCTGTATCAGGGGTAAACACCAGGGAGGGTACTTAAGCTAAAGGACAATGTTGACAGAAGAACTTCCACTGAGTAAGTTTAAACATGGAATTAGAGGAAGGTTTCTAACCAAAAGAGGAGTGATATTCTGGAACAGTCTTCCAATAGGAGTAGTGGGGACAAGAAAACAACTAGTTTTAAGATAGTTTTAATATTTCTTGGTTGCCTGAGATACTAGAGGACTGCACTCAATGACTTGATGACTCAGGAGGTCCCTTCCAATCCTATATCTTGTGTTTTTAATCAGTGAGTTTCAACTGAGGCTATGTCTACACTACCAGTTATGTTGGTAAAATTTATGTTGCTCAGGGGTGTGAATATTCCACCCCCTGAGCAACATAAGTTACACTGGTATAAGCGCGAGTGTGCACAGCACTGTGTCACTGGGAGCATTTTTCCGGCTGACATACCATCTGACACTTGCGGGGGTGGGTTTTTTATGCCGATGGGCGAGCTCTCTCTCCTGTTGGCACAGTCTCTTCACCACACACGATGCCATGCTGTACTAGTACATCTGCGCCATTGCAGTGCTGTATGTATAGACATGCCCTGAAATCCTTCAACACTCTATGGGCTAAAAAGATCTGTGCTTGCATGTCTATTAAACTCCACATCCTCTAGGAAAGGAAGGGGTGGGGCTTACAGGTATTTATGTAGGAGGAAGATAGTGGGAAGCAAAGTGAAGTAGGGTCCAGAGCTGGTTCTAGTGGGAAGCTACCCCTGGGAGATATGCAGCTGTCTTTCCTCTGATCCTGGTTTTCCTCGTTGAGACTGCCTTTCCCAGCTCCCCACCACCCCAGCCTCCTAACTGCTTCAGGAAGCAGAGGAAGGGAGTGAATCCAGGAGGGCAGTCTCAGTGAGGTGAAGGGCCTCCCCTCTACCACAGACCCAACCCTAGCCATTGATCTTCCCCAACTCCAACCCAACCACCTCCCGCACCGTCCTGCAGCCCAAGGACCATCCCTCTGCCCTGGAACAAATGGCTGCACTTCCACAATGCCCCTCCTCCTCTGACTCCTGCTTTGGCTGGGGTCCAAGGCACAGCAATGGTCCTGGGAGTGTTATGAGTCCATTTATTCTTGGTAAATGGAAGTGATTTCTCAATACAGACTCAGAGATGTACCAGAATAATTGTAAACCCCATTTGAGAGAAAAAAAATAGGTATTTGTTTATTGCCATTTCTGATTTTAAAATCTCCACTGGATTGTAGAATAATATAATTTAATATACGTTTTGTTTTTATCTAACCCTATTGTTTGTATACCATATTTAAGACAAACCTTTAAAAGTCAAATGAGGAAAAGCATAACTTATTTAGAGTCTTGGACAGAAAAGACATAGTGAAGTGAGTTCTATATATTCCTAAATTGAGGGTTGTAAACTGTACATATTTCTACTTCACTAATTCACTTCAGTGCCACGGAATACAAAGCATTAAAATAACAAAAGGCATACCACACATTTCAGGGACTTCATCTGAGTTGTCTCCACAGTCATCTTCTCCATCACACACCCAAAAATGGAGTTTACAAAGTGAATTGTTGCACAGAAACTCATCGGCTTTACATATATTTCCCCCTTGAAGAAATAAACACATTGTGAATACATGGTATAAATAAAACAAATACACCCTATTTTCATTTGTCCATATTCTACTGTAAACTAATGAAACGTGGAGCATAATTTAAAGGCCCAAATCCCATGGGGAAGGCTTGGGAGAGGCTTGCAGAAAGGGGAGATGGCCATTCAATGCATTTTCCCCAACATAGCATAGCCACTCATTGTTCTTTCTTTGTTTTGTGGCTCCTGTAATGGAGCCAAGTTCAGTGTGACTTTGAGGGGCTAAGGCAGGGAAGGAGGTACAGGAGTCAGGAGATAGCCACCCCATGTAGCATATTCCCCTTAAAGTTATTCAGCCTCTATAATCGTTAAAATATCTTAGAATCATAGAACCATAAAGTTAGGAGGGACAGCAAGGGTCAGATAGTCTAAGCTTCTGCCAAGACGCAGGATTTGTTGTGTCTCAACCATCAAAGACAGATGGCTATCCAGCTTCTTTTTGAAACCCCCCAGTGAAGGAGCTTATTTTAATCTTCTTCTATGCAGCTTTTCTTTATTGCAGAAGAGTTCTGAGGGCAAAGGACGTGAGTACATCAGGACACAATGCTGCAAGGTTCAAGTGGAGAAACAAAAATAAAGGTCCCAGCTTATTCAAGGCCATACCCCTCCAGGTTTGTCCTAAATTGATTGTGATGCTCCAACTTTGCCCCTCCATTCTTCCTCCCAAATCCATTCTGCCACAGACCATATATTCCAGAAGTGATAGTGCAATAGAGCATAACAGCCCAACAAACACCTTTTGTGTCTTTTCAGTAACAGAGTGGATGGTTTGGGTTTGCTCGTTAATTCAGTTCAAAAAGGACCATTAAGAGACATGGGACAGAAGTTACTTTATATATTATATAAGCTTAATTATAAAAGTCTAAGGATTTATGGTATTTCCTTCTTTTCCAATATGCCTAACTCTTTCTTGAAGTGGTGTAACTTGTATTCTACTAAAAACACTTAAATTAGCATTTAGATTATTAAATATCTTGTTAATTATTTTGTTCATATATCAATTATATCACAATACACAATTGATTTTCTTTATCAAATTAACAAGAAATTTAGTAAACAATAACAGGTGTTTGAGTGTTTGTTTTTTAAACAATTAAGAACATTAGGTAGATTGCCATGCATACTGAATACAAACAAAAGAATAATTTGCCATGTTTACTAGGTTTTCAGTTCTCTAACCTAAGTAATATAGTAATTTCTGTTTTGTTCAAGGTTTTTAATAATCCATCCACTTGAAATTTTCACAATAGGAACAGATGTTGTAGTATTAAGAACAGCTTCTGGCTTCTTGTATTCATTTGTGGTAGCAGTGACTAGTGAAATGACAGGCTTAGTTGCTATTTCAATTTAAAGATCAACACTATTTATCTGTTTGAATATTTATTTAATTGACAATAACTCCCCATTCTTTTAAAATATGCTAAAATGTTTGAAAATTTCTCTTTACAAATCACCTTTTTTATGAGTTGCATACCGGGTTTTTCCCCCTTGACCACTACACAAGTCATCAGTTTTTTTCTCCTTACATAATATGGCAGTAACTGACATCATCTGCTTGAATCTTTAGGAGGCTTCTCAAAGAACTGTTAGAGTCACTTTATATTTTCATTTGCACACTGGACTTGTTTAAACTTTGACCTTCTAGGATGCAAATTGTTTTCAAATGTGAGAAGTGTAACTTATATTGGTCTAAACAAGCATCAGTCAGTTTGGACTAAACATTTGATGAAGTGGGATTTGTTCTGTTTTGTGCTTTACATAAAAAGACAAAGTATTGCTACCTGTTTACACAAAGCAGTATAACTGAAGCACATAAAAGGCAGTTTTAACAAAGAAAAAACTATTTCTTTACACTTTTAAACTTTATTGATCACTTTCTTACAATGATTCATGCTTCATCACTTGCAAATGTGATACTCTCCTTAGTTAATATTTCTGTTTCCCTTTGTAATTTTAAATACCCTCACAAAACCTCACCTTTTCCTAGTTTTAAAGCTACTTATTCTAATGATTTGACTTCTTTCATTTTCTTGTTCTAAGTCCAATATTTTGTTCTCAGTAAAGATAACAGTTGCTGACTGGTTTGATTCTGTTGTTGATTATTTGCATTGCACAAGGTCTTTGAAACTAACAGAGTTTGTTAGAAGTATTGTAAATTACTCTTTTTTAGTATGATCAATGTAGAATGTTTGGCTCAAATCAAATAACTTAATTAAGAACAATAGTCTTGATTAAACTCCTCATTCTAAAGGAAAGGATGCTGTTGGCAAAGCTGTTTATGTGAGGAGCCTTTAACCCTGGAAATCACTTCCCCCCGCCATTTGCTGACCTTAATGATATCTTGCAAATCTAATCTTTTCACCCCAGCTGCTGGAGGATCAAGTACAGTGATGATCTGTATATATGCTTGGGGTACTTTATTTGTTTCCACCCACAGACACACACTTTACCATGCCGACAGGTACCAGACACCAAAGCCCACACATTCTAAGCTTCTGAGATGTCCTTTAACTCTCTTAGGCTTATCTTTCATTCTTATGAAACTTAAGAAAGAAATTCCCAATGACATTTCTATTGTGGCACTCATATTGTACCTGCCAGTTAGGTGATTAACATTCATCACGTTGGCTCATCATTCATGGTGGTAAATAATGATAAGGAAAAGTCAATTCTACATAGATATCTGGATCAAATGGTAAGCTTGGCTCACTTGAACAACATGCATTTTTATACAACTAAATGCAACACCATTCATCTGGGAACAATTAATTTTGCTATCGCTTTTAGGATTGGGAACAAATAGTTGCCAAGATGCTGAATCATGCATTTTTCTTTTTAAGACTTGATTATGCTTTGCTTTACTCTGCTGTGACACACAAGACTCTAAACGTTACACTTACTGAAAAAAGTCAGGTGTTGGAGGCTGGCATCCCTATAGTGACTGAGTTAAGGTTGTAGTTTGTGGTGTATGGTACTTGAGGCAGTCGTTAAGTGGAGGATTAGAGCATAAGTACTGTTATGTGGTTTACCTTTTCATTTCTATCCCTCAGGAGGAAAATTGTGTGCAGAAGCTTTTTAATGATGTTCTATTTGCTTTTACTTATTAAGGCAAGGTTGAAAAAGTGAGATTAGTATGGGATTTGTCAGTGCTCAGCATCTGTGAAAATCAGACCTCTTTATGTAGGTGCCTAATTATGTATTTAGAAGCTTGGATTTTAGGCATTCAGATTTGGACCTAAATGTTTAACACTTAGGTCCCAATACTCCAACTTGTTCTTTGTGGGTGGGCCCTCTACCATAGAGCTCCTAAATGGCACAGGAGTCCACTCACATGGAATTAGTTGCAAGATTGGGGCCTTTATTATTTTGTTTTGTTTTGTTTTATTTTGCAGCTTGTTTGAAAAATGTACAGCTCTGTATATTAATGTTGCCTAAACTGGCTATAAACTATAGACTTTTTTAACATTCTGAATTTTCTTCTTTGATAATACTTGTACCGAAGGCACATTATTTTCTTTCCCATGGAACAAAAAACTGTTATACAAAGTGAAAGAATTAAGCAGCATGATTGTGGCATTGCAGCCAGGCATTTGAGGAACAGCTGTAATGTCTTTGTAAGAAGGGATCACAGAGCCTTCAGTTAATCCACTTTAGTAAACTCTGGGGTGCTGCTAACTTATTATAGGCTTAAATATAAATAAGTGGAGAAAATCGAGAGTTTACCATTTAAGGACAAGAACAATGTCTCACCTCTTTCACAGTTTTCTTCATCACTGCCATCCACACAGTCATGGATTCCATCACATAGCCATCTGATGGGGATACAGTGGGCCTTATTTTTGCATCGAAACTGATCTTCTTTACATTCTGTTACACAATCCATCTGTTTAAATACAGATGTGTACTGCAGTATTCATTACAATAACAATACAGTTATAGACAGACCAAGCAGAATTCTTCAAGGCTGTTAGAATTTAATTGCCCTGGCTGCTGCTGCTGCTTTATTACACCTCTACCCAGATATAACGCGACTCGATATAACACAAATTTGAATATAATGCAGTAAAGCAGCGTTCCGGGGGGGCGGGGCTGCACACTCCGGCAGATCAAAGCAAGTTCAATATAATGCGGTTTCACCTATAACGCGGTAAGATTTTTTGGCTCCCAAGGCCAGCGTTATATCGAGGTAGAGGTGTATTTACAATGCGATTGAAACTGCTATTGAATTTCAAGTCGAGATCTGGAATATAAATGTTCTGATATTATATGTTTGCATATTTTGCTTTATCATTTGGTGGTGAAAACATTGGGCTCATGGAATTAATTTTTGTTTTATTAATTTTCAGTTTCTAAACTTGTTGATCGTAAACCTCACATCAAATAGTATAAGGGGCTCAAAAGAAATGCATCAGTTACCTCATCAGAGCCATCAGCACAGTCAAATTCTCCATTACACCTCAAAGATGCTGAGATACATCCTCCACTGGCACACACATACTCGCTTGAAGAGCAGGTTGGAGATGCTAATTACAAATATAAATTTTAGCATTAGCAATTCATAAATAAGTAACTTCATATTTCAATGTTAGTATTAGGTAAAACATATTAGATAAACATATTTTGTTGTAATTTACAATATTTTGTGCAAATTCCATAATCCATAATTATGGTGCCTGTTTTGACAAAAAACAAGTTGCTGTGCAACTTAAAGGCACTGCTAAAAAAGTTGCAAGTGTATTTTTTATGGCAAAAGTACTTTTTTATTGTCTTCATGCTCAGAAAGTTCTGGGTAACAGACAACAGGATGTTAGTATGGAAACCTCTTAGGCAACCTTGACCACAGTGATAACTACCTCTATCACTCTAATATAAATATGTATTTTCAAAGAGAAACAATAACATATAAATACAATAGCAATAATAACAATAACAACAAGAAACAACAACAATAATAATAAAAGTATGTAAAACATTTGTACTAATATACCATCTTCCAGCTAAGGATCTCATACATTTTGATAGCTAATTGGGATTTAAGTGACACACAGGTCTTGTGCAGGCCCTCTGTAAACAAGGGAATTTTATTAATTAATGAATTAAGCCTCATATTACTCTTGTAAGGTAGGAAAATATTCTATTTTACAGATGGTAAAGTTGAAGCACAAAAACATTAAAAAATTTGGCCATGTTACACAACAAATCTTTTCTGCAATGGAAACTGAATTCAGATCTCAGGCCTCTCAATCCCAGCACTGGTTTTAGGGAGGTGGGTGGTCACGATGGATGCTTTGGGAGCCAACTTTCTGGGGCATCTAATCATCATATTCAGGGATTCCAAACCTTCCCCCTGCCTTTTTTTTGTTTGCACATTTTCAGTGGGGTGGGCACTAAAAATGTTTTCCACTCTAAGCAAGATATGAGGTGAAGGGCACCATATATTTAATACAAACTATCTCAATAATCTAAAGAAAATGTGTAGTAAGAGTAGGGTATCATTTGTATTTATATTGCATCAGAATTGAGTTAGGCACTTTATACTGTAAAAATGACACGGTTCTCATCCTAAAGACTCCACATTCTAAGGCATTCAGTTATGCATCAGATCTCTGGGTATGGGCCCTGGTGCCTCTACAGAGTACGAGTGACTTCAATCAGACTCTACATGGGCACGAAGGTCAGCACTAGCAAATTACAGTACAGATTCGGGGCCAAAATACACAATGAAACTAACAAAAAATTACGTGCATCTTGTATATTGTTTCCAATATAATCATCAGAGGTATAGGGTAATTTGACAAAAAACAAAACAGCTCAAGTATTTTTTTACAACTGTGCAGAATAATATCAGGTAAATAGAACATCTCTTCTAAATTTTAATAATGAATACTAATATTATTATAAATAATGCATAACCCTAACATCTGAAGATCTTATAGTACCTTATTATGCTTTAAACACCACATTCCTTATGTGAGGAAGCTAACTATTATTATCCCAATTTTACAGCATGGGAAATTGAGTAAAAGGCAGACTAAATGTCTTGCCTAGTTTTACACAGGAACTCTTGTAGTAGAGCTCAGACTAAAAATGCTCGAGCTCTGCTCCTAGTATCATATATGCACCACAGGACAATATTTCCCCCCTTCTCCTAAGCCTTCTGTTTGCTTGCTCTGTGGATGCCCAGCCACAAGTAGCAGTAACAATGTAGTTCAAGAGCACTGTGGTTTGCTGCACCCGATCCTCAAGCATACCATGTCATTCAGGGAGATAATGAAAAACACATGGTCTAAGCCAGGGGTTCTCAAACTGGGGGTCAAGCCCCCTCAGGGGGTCACAAGACTATTACATAGGGGGTCGCAGCTGTCAGCCTCCACCCCAAACCCCACTTTGCCTCCAGCATTTATAATGGTATTAAATATATAAAAAAGTGTTTGTAATTTATAAGGGAGGGGGGGTCACACTCAGAGGCTTGCTATGTGAAAGGGGTCACCAGTAAAAAAGTTTGAGAACCACTGGTCTAAGCCATTGGGATGCATGGTCAGACCCTACGAACTCTCTATATCATATCTGGAAATGTAATGTGAAACTAAATCAGTTTTTCAGAAATTCTTTGCAAAAAGGAGCACATATACAACAAACCCATTAATTTCCTACTGAGCCATGTGCCTGTTATTTCTGATACCCTCATCTTGATTTGTTTACTCACTTTTTCTTTTCTGTTCTTCATATCTTTTTAATACTTTTATTTTTTTTTCCTGGAAAATTTAATGATTACTTATATAGACCTACCTGGTTCACAATTTTTCTCATCATCCCCAAATTTGCAGTCTTCATGACCATCACATTTCCATTTTGCTGATATGCACTGACCATTGGAACACTGGAACTGGTCTTTTGAACAACCAGGTTCACAGTATCGCTATTATAAACAAAACAATATAATTGAGTATATCTATTAATATAAAGGTATTATATAAAACATTTGCAAATGGTCAGCCAGTCAGAATGGCTAGGACCCAGTTCTGCCACCCTTACTCAACAATGAGAAGTACCTTGCTACACAATAAGAAACTACTGATTGTGAATAAAGGTGGTAGAATTGAGCCCTTAATTAGCAAAGCACTCTTTAAAAAGGGGCACAGTTTTTCCAATGGGATAGCTGGCACCTCATTTGAGAGTCACTGTTAGTAGTATAATTATGGTGTCCTGATCATAATTTGGCAGACTTTAACCTGTAAATATTAATGTAATTAACTCCTCCCCCAAACTATTATTAATATATTGATGCCTGCTCTCTATGGGGTGTCTTTACTTAATAAAGTGTTATCAAATGTATTTATTTACTTGTGAAACCATTTACCCTGTATCAAAATTTATTAAAAATGTTTAAACTACTTAAGTGTTCAATAGTAAAAGATGCTCAAAATAGGATGGCAAGACTAGAAGACTGAAACAAAAAGGATATCAGGGCACAACATCCTCAGTGGTAGCAAATTTCAAAGAAATCTGAGAGAAATGTATGAGATGTAGCAGAGCTACATATAATGATGGAAAACAACACTATTACAGAAAAAAAAATAAAGTTAATTTTACCATGATCAGATACAGCATAGAGCAACAAGCAGATTTGTGTGCATTTATCAATGTAGGAAGAAGAACTCAGTTATGCTATCAATAAATATCTTTAGTATGTATATAATTAGCAATCCTAAAGGATTCTATAATTTCTTTGATTTCTTAGAGCCATTTACACTCTAGATTTATATGTATAATTCCAATTTCTCTCATTTCTGATAGTTACAATATTTACTTAATAATATTTCTATATCAGAAGTACTGTTTTTACCATCTGCTTATACCCTGTGCTCCATCATCAAGGGGCTTCATTCCCTTATTCCATGCAACTGCCACTGCTTTTAATAGGAGTTGCATATGTTGACTTGAGGTAGAATGTGAATATTAGTAAATGGGTGCAAACTATAAACAGAACATGTAAATACTGAAACTATCTGAGGCTGCGAAATGTATATACACAGACAGTATGATTGTCAGGTGACTATATTCTGCACTTGCAGCACAGGGAACAGTACTCACATCCTTTTCCTCCAAAAAAGACAAGCTTCTGCTACATAAGCTAAATGAAAATTTCTCTTAGATATAACTGGTAGCATTAGTTCTATTTTCCTTCCCCACTCTGTGCATTCACCTGGTGGTTGTGATATTTGATGGCTAAGGATGGAGTTTTTTGTTGCTTCCCAGTGAGGGAGGGGACAAATACTGCTTCAGCAAGCTGTATTTTGATCTCAGTTTTGTATAGGATTTTTTTTTTCTTTTTGCCTGTGAAGAAGCCTACCTCATCTGAGCCATCTGCACAATCATAATCCCCGTCACACCAGAATCTCGCAGAAACACAATCTCCATTTGCGCAGAGAAAGTCTTTCAAAGTGCAGGTTTGAGGCTCTGAAGGAAAGAAAATAATTAAATGCTTATAGCCTTAATATTGTTTTGAAACTATACCCTTAAGTTCCACAAGGAAGGAACAGAAAATATTACACAAAACAAGCTACTTTTAGCCAAATAAACGTGAATGAATGATTTTTAAAAAAAACAGAAAATATTAATCAAACAGTTGTAATAAGGACTTTTCATATGGTTAAGAATTTGTGCCAAAATATTCTAAAAATAAAAAATCTTTGCTTATGACAGATCCTTAGAAAGAATATCTTTTGAGCTAGCTCATAATTCTTCACACAACTGTAAATGATATTTAACAATGAATAGACTTTACATTAAATTATATTATAGTGCATAACTCTGTACATTGCCAAATGGTTTTAAATAATTATGAGCAGTTGCTATCCATATGCAGAAAAACAATCTACTATTGGCAGGTTTGTTTTTTTGTTATAACTACTAGTTGTCACCCATTTTATCAAAGGGTCTGTCACAAGACTAGAAATGGAACTTTTTCCAGACCTGTTAATAAGAGGGGGAAGTAGAAGAAAAGGGACCCTTGGACTTCTGTAGCATATTTATACACCTTTTTGTAAGTGTATAAATAGTTACGGACAGACCAAGCAGAATTCACATAGGAGGTTCGAATTGTATTGCGCCGAAGATCCAGCCGCCGCGGTTGCTGCCGAAGGACCCGAAATGCCACCCCCCAAGGCGACTGCCTAGGTCGCCTAATGGGTTGCACCAGCCCTGGTTGGATGCATTTAAGAACTTCTGGAAATTAAGTACAAAGAATCTCAAGCAAAGCACCCAAAAACTAAACCACCCCATAATCAGAGACTAATTTTGAAAAATGTTGCTCAAACATTTAAGAGTGAAATACACGTATATCGCCATCAGCACCAAGTAGTCTGACTGTTGAATTCTGCAAGATCCAATGCATCTATTCTTCCCATAAGCTCCAATTTTGCAAGCTGACCTATGAAGGCAGACCCATGCACCTGTGCACAGCCCCATTATTGCAAAGCTGCTCTGTATTTGTGTAAGGGACAGACAAAGCAGATTGCATTGCAGGACCCGCACCTAAATGTGCACATGGCACTTCCACTAGGAACATCATGGTGTGAACAGACCTACGTTAACTGAACTAGTTCTGCAGTAGTTTTCCATACAAAGAGATCAAATGTTGACACTAGTGGATTTTTCAAGTTTATGCACATATTTATCTTATTCTTCTTAAATCCACAGTGCATTGCGCATATATTTGAGCATTCCATTGTCATTTGATTCTGTTCCTGCTCAATATGCAATGGGTTGGAGGTTCCAAAGTATGATAAATTATGTTAATTAAATAATTTGTGGAAAAAGTAATTCACATGCAAATATGTATTTGTCATGTTTCTGTACTGATTTTCTAAATGTAAGCAAATCAGGTTTTTTATACTGATAACGAATTATTTATAACCAGAGTCCTGATGCTGGGGAAAATGCACACATTGCTTGAAATTCTCATTTGTCTGTTTGGAAAACAAATTTCCAATGTCTCTGGGGCATGTATCCATGTGATTTATTTGTGAACTTAGAGGGCTACTGTCACATCAATTACTGAAAGGAACACATATTGATAGTAATATAATAGGTATTAACAGAGTAAGGGCTGGTCTACACTTGGGGGGGGATCAATCTAAGATATGCAACTTCAGCTACGTGATTAGCGTAGCTGAAGTCGAAGTATCTAAGATCGAATTACCTGGGGGTCCACATGGCACGGGATCGACGGCCGCAGCTCCCCTGTCAACTGCGTTACCGTCGCTCACTCCGGTGGAGTTCCGGAGTCGACGGGGAGCGCATTCGGAGATCGATATATCGCATCTTAACGAGACGTGATATATCGATCGCCGATAGATCGATTACTACCCGCTGATACACATAGAATAAGGGATAGAAACTTCCCAATTCCTTTTTATGTACCAACTCCTTCATGGGTAAGAGTCTGTGAATGACTGGAAAGCACTGGGGTTTTTTCTCCTGAAAACTCACCTCATATAATCACCTATTTTGTTTGACTGTATTTCTTTTACACTCTTGTACCATCTTATACAGTTCTGAACATGCATAAATATGAAGCTTATGGATATTTCCTAAAATGTATACATTTAAAAGGAAAATGAAAAGACCCACATGTAGATCAAGAAATATGAGTTCAATATATTAAATTTACATTATAAAATTGATTTTGTAGGGTAAATCATCATGCTAAATAGCAGGCAATAACCAATTATTGATTACTGTGAATAAGAAAACCGCAGACAATGGAAGATTTTATATTGACTTCAAGGGAATAGGATTATGACCTATATTAAAGAAATGTTAAAAAAAAAAACAGCTTAGAAATGATTACCTAGCGACAGTAACAGGTATTCCTTCTCTGGTTAGTTTCAAACCATTTTAAATTATTTTCCTCATTTTGTTTCAGTTTTATATAGATTTTATGTTCTTTGATTAATACCAGTAAAGTGTGTGCTACTTTCCTTTAGACAGGAACAAGACAGCTGACTGCTATACAGTATTCTCTACAATAAATATTTACCTGAAAAAGAAAATATTTTTTGAGGGGGGGCAGGGAAAGATCTTCAGTAAGAGTGAAGGGAGATAAAAGATGCCCTACACTTTGATTCCAATGTATTCACATTCAGAATTAGGTCACCAGGGCTGTAAACTTCTTTACAACCTTCATTTAGTTGTTTGGGAGGGGGCACAAATGGCTGATGGCAGACCTCCTTGGATTTAATGTTTTTAGAAGGACTTCCCAATACAAGATCATTCTTCAAGGTAGGTATTTTACTGCGAAGAAGCTTAGAATGGGTCTGAACTAAAGCCACTGAAGACAATGGAAGTCTTCTTAATGACTTTAGTGAGCTTTGGCTCAAGACCAACGAACACATTCGTAATCAGTTATATAAAAGTTAAGTGAAAGGCTCAAGACATTGGAAAAAATGGGTAGTATGGACTTATGGGTTACAAGGGGTATATAGATAGGGAAAGAGTGATAAAGTTCAGTTACACTGTACAGGAAGCAGAGTTAAGTCATACTTAAGAATGATTTTCTCTACACAGTTATTTCATGTTACATTGACAGTAAATAATTCCATGAAAAACTGTTACACATTTGTTACATTTTCCAACCAATACTCTATATCACTGCTAATAAAATCCTTTCCCATAAAACCCTGTGCGTCTGAAGATGTTATATAAAGGTAGATGTAAATACCTGAGCTGAATTTCTAGAAGGCAATTAGTGCATTTAGTACCCTTGAAAAGCTATTCATTTTCTGTTATCGCTGCCTGACAAACCCTTTGTAAATTCATATATGTCATGAACAATTTACCTTCATATGAAGTGTAATATATTTTGTCAAATGCTTTTGTACTTCTATTTCATATATTTTTTGTTTCATTACAATTAGTTCTAGTAACGGTGAGATAGATTTATAAAAACCTTTATATGCTATTTCAAACACCGCAAGGCTAGTTTATATATTTTCCCTGAGATATCATGATTTTGTAGGTTAATACTTCGGTACCAATCTCCTGATTTTTACTGAGATGCAAAATATATATTTGAGAAACCAAAGGAAAAGCTTTTACAAATATTGAGAAACAGCCAGAAGAGCACATAAGAGCAAAATTCACCATTATGCAGACAGACTGCCAAAGGCCTATGTCTCTCAGTTCAGGGTAACTACACCTGTATTCCCCCTTCATGATCCAGAAAGGGCACCCATTCTTAGGCTTCTAGCTTCCCAGTCATCACCTCTCTTGGGAAGAGATGCACTTCTCTCTCCTTCCTGAATGGGGTATTTCCAGGCTGTACAGCTCTCTCTACCTACACTGGGAATTCCCCAATGAAATCAATCTGCCTAAGCAGGCCTGCTTTACTTTTCACCTCAGGGATGGTAAATAGTGTAATTGCTACAGTTAAATTTCTACACAGCTCTTTCTAAGCAAGCATATTTATTCTGGAGGTAAAAGCATTACAGAGAAACAACAAAAGAACCCACATGCATGCTAATAAGCTTACCAGAGAGCACACCAACCAGGGCTCTGGTCAGTGAACAGTCCTTCAACACACACTAAGGGGTTGTGCTGTGGTTACAATTTCATAACCACCTTGGTTCAGAACAAGCACACTCATGAATCTGAGAGCCACTCCTTTATCCAGTTTGGGTCTCTGAAGAGACTGTGAATAAGTAATTATAATCAGCCAGATAATGGGATTTCTCTTCAAGGAACAGCTTCAAAAGGATGGATCTGGTGGTGGGTAATTTGCATTCCCTGCCTTCCAAATATTTCCTAGGAATCCCATGCAACTTTGTTTGTCTAAGCACATTGTTTCAAAGACTCCTTTGAAGAATACAACATCTCCCAGGGTTTATATTAGCCATATCTCCTCCTTAAAGAAGTTGCATACAATTGCACAATAATACAAAAACATTTGCATTCTTAATACAATGAACTCCTAAGATACCTAAACTTCATTCAGTAAGGTTTAACTTAATTCATTAAAGTTTGACCAAGATATTGCAGGAAATTACCATTTCTGTCACACGGTGCACCACTTAAGTCTTGCTTTTAGGATTTAAATGGGAGTTACTTGATACATAGGCTGTGTGTATGTGTGTCCTCTATGCAGGGTGAATTTCACCCATAGTCATTAGTATACTACAGATGTCTTTATCTGGGAGTCCAAAGAGCAGCTGGGGACTGAAAGGGAGGTTTAATTAGATCATAAATAAATACCAATTCATGCATGGCAAATTGAAAGTATATATTCATGGTACACATGGTATTTTTTCTGCAAAGCTTATTAATGACTTAAGATGCTGTATTATTTACTTCTCAAACTTTTAACCCTCAAACTTTGTGTGCATAAAGATAATTTTAGTTTTAGAATATATACTTCTATATTCAAGTTTCTACAGATCCATAGTTTAGATGAAGAGTATTTGTAGGTATTAAAGTGAAGCATCCTCCTTTTCTTATATATGTGCACAGTCAGCCCACAGACACCAATGGGAGTTTTATACAAATAAGAAGCAGAGAAAAACTACTTGTATGTGGCCTAGCTCCTCACTTTTAGTTAAACCATGCCTCCTCCTCAGCATCTTGAAACAAATACAAGAGACAAGTAGAACTGGAGATCCATGATATTAAGAACATGAAAGAATAAGGCCAACTCACACATTATTTGTTTCAGAGGACTGTGTTAGTTCCGAACTTCAAAGAAATCACACTGTTTGAAATATGGAGAAACTGACTGAAACTTTATAACACTAAATGGCCTTTAATGATTAATGAGAAAGCCATGGGACACTTTCTCCTTTAGACAACACTTTCATCTGATAGCTAAATCTATTGTATTTAAACATAGTACTGTACAAAAAAGTTTCACATGTGGGAAATGCCTAAAGTTATGCACATAAATATATAGTTAGGATTATAAATTACATGGCCTGATTTTCAGAAGTGCTGAGTACCTATGTCTCCAAATGTCTTGAATGTGGATTTGGGTGCCTAACTTTAGTCATCCACTTTTGAAAATTCTGACCAAAATGTTTTACTTCACAGAGACTGACTACAAATAACACATTCAGATCTCTGAAGAGAGGACAGGAGGTCTTCCACACTGATTGGCAAGAAGCCAAGCATGTAGCCTGTTCTTGGATGTTATAAGAAAGAAAGAAAAAAAAATATAAGAACCCAGCTATTAAACTGTGGGGGTAGCAATACAAAGCAATGCATGGCATTCTGTCTCTAAAAATGCCTAACAATGATACTGGTGGCTAGATGTTGCCCCTTTGACTCATGATTACATTTCAGGGCTCAAAAATGAAAGGAACTCACCCCTTTCTGTGAAGATGTCACACATTATTCAACGAAAGCTGGTGTTACAGATCTTTATTCGGAGTAGAAGCTAGCTCATACATTTCCAAATGTATGCGAGAAGCCCTAATCTGCACTCCATATTCACAGAGAGGAACAAGGTGAATTAGTTCCATTAGCTTTAATGGGGACCACTTTTTGAGTAATGTGAATGTCAATGTGAATAAGGACTTCAGAAGTGAACCTGATTAGCTTTAAAATATGGAAGTTCCCCTACTGAATATACAAAGTGTAACAGGCTGGCAGTGTTTGCCTGAAACACCTCCCATTGTTCACAGGTATCTATGCTCTTGGGAAAGTGTTATGAGAGTTTGCTGACTCAGTGATGCTGCTGACTCATGGATATACCTGAATACAAAAAATACGGGAGTCACCCTCACACAGAGAAGTCAGATTAGCTGATCGTCAGTTTTTAACTTGCTCTCCACTTACCCTCTAACGTTATTTTCATATGTCAAGGGTTCCATTGCATATTCATATTTTGCAGAATTGTGCATGATACTCTCTTAATTGGCTACAGATCTTTATGGAAATAATTCAAATATGAGACTTTCAGAGTCGTTGTTTTGGATTCAGGTCAACTGATTCTGAATGTGCCAGACTAAATGTGACTACAAATGACAATGCAAAGAGTAGGATAGATAAAATCAAATGGACAGCTTATCAGTATAAAAAAAGTTTCCTACTGTTTATTGAATAGGCTGCAAGATTTACTTACTGCAGTTTTCTTCATCTGAATTATCACCACAGTCATTTTGGCTGTCGCATCTCCAGTGATCTGGAATACAGTTGTTGTTTTTGCACTGGAATTCATGAGGCCCACAAGTCTTTTTATCTGCAATGAAGATGCTACCATTTGCATCAATGTATTCCATAAAGGGAGAAATTAAAAAGACTGCTACTAAAAGGGGTAGGATAATAATATTCCAAGATATATGTCAAATTAAGGAATCTTAACATTTTAAGTGGTACTTATCTACCAAAGACAAAGAACTATTTTACAAGGAGCCCCACTGTGACTCTATTCTATTGAATTATATTCCATATACATTCTTATATGACACTCATCAGTAGTGCATTCAGCAACATGACTACACATCTATCACGTGCTTCTCAAGATTCTATTGACCCATGACCAAAGCAACACTAATTATCATACAATAAATAAAAAAGCAACACTAATTATCATACAATAAATAAAAATTGTAAGCAGTTTTTTTGTAGCCATACCAGTCCCAGGATATTAGAGAGACAAAGTGGGCAAATATCTTTTATTGGACCAACTTCTGTTGGGGAGAGAGCTCAAAAGCTTCTCTCTCTCATTAAATGGATCCAATAAAAGATATTAATTCACCCACATTGTCTAATAAAAAAGAATTGTCAGCTTTCAGTTTGGATTTGATACAGGAAAACTAAGACATTTTTAATTGATAAGTGGCGGTTCTGAAGTTTTTTTGAACTGAAGTAATGTGAGAAGTTGTATTACTGATAACATTTCAAATAATAATAAAAAAACCACGAGGTATAAATGCCACAGTATTCCACTGTTGCTAATGGTACAAATTGTGAAACTGCACCAAATTCAGAAGTGATGTGTATATTAGCGTAAAAGGGTCTAACTTAGATTCTCTTAGAGCTACTTATACCCATTATATTGATGGGTCATGGACTGTAAGTTGGTACAAATTACACAGAGGAGTAGGATGATGTAAGAAAGTATTTATGAATATGTTGAACAGCACTGGTCCAAGTACAGACCCCTTGGGGACATCATTATTTACCTCTCTCCATTCTCACCACTTATTCCTACCCATTGTTTCCTATCTTTTCACTGGAGTGCCTGGCAATGCTTTCAGGATCATCTAACCATCCTTAATTTAATTTAATGACAAGCCTTTTGTTATCTTAATCACCCTGCCTCTGTTTATAAAAAGAACTCCCTGCCCCAAAGGCAGAAGTGGGGAGCAGCACAGAACTCATCACTAGGGCTCCGTGTTTGTCACGGAGGTCGTGGAACTCACGGATTCTGTGACTTCCTGCGACCTCCAGGACTTCTACAGTGGCCAGTACACAGGCTGCTCTGGGGGCAACCACACCAGCCGCTGCTGGAGCAACTCTGCAGTCAGCCGCTCAGGTGGCCCTGCAGCCAGCTGCACCAGGCCTCCCTCCCTGCAGGTGGTGACACGGGTCTCCCAGAGATCCCCCCCCCAGCTGCTGGTGCTACAGGCTCTACACCCCTCGGCAGTGCCCCACTCCTAAGATTCAATCAGGGATATTTATGATATAAGTCATGGACAGGTCACGGCCCATGATTTTTTGTTTCTTGCCCGTGAACTGTCCATGACTTTTACTAAAAATACCCATAATTAAATCATAGCCTTACTCATCACATATTACACTCATGCTGTATTGCAGTTAAGAGCTCTGTCTAGGGCTATGATGTGTGCTGTGAACAGACCTCAGATCTGAAACTCAGGGGAAGGGGAGGCTAGAGTCCATCCCCAAATGGCACCCCTGACTAAACTATAGGTGTATTTATGCAACAGAGTACAAAGTGCTATATTGACCAATGGGTGTGTTTACACTTGTAATGCTACAATTAATTGGAGCTATACCCACACATCTAGTGAAAAACGTAGCATTTTCCCATACTTTTGATTTAATCACTCACTGCATCAGAAAGAGGATGTCTGCAGTATATAAAACCAAACTGAAATTAGTTTTATTCAGTCAGTATGTAGGATTTTGAAACAAGCATTTACACTCACAACATATGATTATGGATAAATCCTTTTGTGGATGCATGAGCAGTTCTGAACAGCAGCAGCAGGACTCTTCCAATGGGATGTAGCTATTTTTGTGTTTCGTTTGCATTTTGATTTTTTTTTCTGTTGTACTTTATTCTTTCAGGTTCAAGGGAGAGAGGGGGAAATGATAGAGGGTGAAAAAAATTACCAGTGGCATATTTTCTTTGCATAAAAGTACATCTATAAGAAGTTTGTTTTATAAAAGCCACAATGACATTTTTTAAATTACATGTCAGTGCAATGCAATTTTAAGGGGAATTTCTTGAATTCCCATTAGGGCTATTTTACAGAATGTTAGTTTAGATCCTGTAATGCCAACAATGTCCCTTGAAGTGTTTAAATTAAGTGGTCATGAAGAAGAGGGACTAATAAAAATAGCTTGAGTCAGGCATAGTCCTCTGCCTATGAAGTGGACAGGGCCATTACATGAATTGCAGAGATTGCATTTGATGTTGTGCCCCGAACAGCTGCTTGCTGTGCTTGTGCTTCAAGCCTGGCTTTGTGCAAACCTAGGAACTGGAATGAGATATCAACATGGGCACCAGATTTGTATAATTTTTAGTGGTGCCGAGAACGGGTCCAAGCAGAGCTGTCCTGTCCATAGGACGGACTGGGCCAACCGGACCAGACTCCGTGCTTCAGGGGGACACAGGGTCCAGGGCAGCCTGGGAGGTTAGAGGGGGGCCTGGTGCTGGCAGCAGCAAGTGACATGGCCCCAGCCTGCCCCTGCTCCATCCCCTCCCCGCCCCCATTCTGCCCCTCCCCCCAGGCTTCCGCCCCCCCTCCCAAGTGACGCTGGGAGCTGGCAGGGTGGAGCGGGGTGGACTGGGGCCAGGTTGCTCACTGCTGCCAAACCCAGGCCCCCCAATAACCCTCCAGGCTGCCCTGGACCCTGTGTCCCCCTGAAGCATGGGGCCCCCAAAGCACGGTAAGCCCAAACATTGGTGAAGCCAGGCCAAGTTCCTAAATATTGGTGGAGCATGGGCACCACGGGCCCATATAACTCACTACCTATGGATATCAAAATAATTTTTGAATGTGATTTAGCATGAGTATATATCCTGGTTTCTAGTAGTCTTTACCTTTAAAGATCTTCACCACCTTGACAGGCCTACCTAGCTGATCCAGTAACTTATTGCTGCAGTGCTACTCCTGCCTTTGCTCCAACATTCCTAACCATTTCTACCCACTCCATCAAACACTTCACCATTTTCTCCTACGCTGCTTCCTGCATGTGGGAAAACTCATCAATAAAATCCCTATACCCATTACTTTTTCCTTTTTCAAACCTCTCTTTAAGACTCCCTCTGCCATGCTCTGTACAAGATCCTTCATGATGATCATGATGAATTATGACTATATATATTTTATACATAGACAGGCTCCGACTTGTCCTCAAATTTAAAAAAACACAAAACAGTGGGAACCACTGATCCTCTCATTAATTTCTTTCTTTCTTTCTTTCTTTCTTTCTTTCTTTCTTTCTTTCTTTCTTTCTTTCTTTCTTTCTTTCTTTCTTTCTATTTAAACAACAATACAAGACACCCACACAAAAAGCTCCAGGTACCCCTAAGAATATTACAATTAAAATAATGACTATCCAACAGCAAAATATATATATATAATTAATTAATCAGGACACTAAATTTAAGCAGCAAAGCAGGTCCTTTAAGTTCCCCAACCCCAGAAACAAACCTTCTGCTTTCACAAAAGACCATGAATAATAAACAGCTTTTAGAGAGTACATGGTACATTCCCACTCTCAACTATTAGTCTGTCTGTGCCTTTTAGATCAGTGGTTCTCAGCCAGGGGTACACATACCCCTGGGGGTACCCAAAGGTCTTCCAGGGGCTACTTCAACACATTTAGATATTTACCTAGTTTTACAACAGGCTACATAAAAAGCATTAGAGAAGTCAGTACAAACTAAAATTTCATACAGTCAATTACTTGTTTATACTGCTCTATATACTATACGCTGAAATGTACGTACAATATTTATATTCCAATTGATTTATTTCATAATTATATGGTAAAAATGAGAAAGTAAGCAATTTTCAATAATAGAATGCTGTTACACTATTGCATTTTTATATCTGATTTTGTAAGCAAGTAGTTTTTAAGTGAGGTGAAACTTGGGGTACACGAAATAAATCAGACTCCTGAAAGGGGTAAAGTTACCTGGAAAGGTTGGTAGCCATTATTTTAGATTGTAACCTCTCTGTGGCAGGAATCATCTTTATCTGTGTTTGTAGGATGCTCAACAGAATGGGGCTTCAATCCCAGCTGAGACTTCTGGGCACTATCATAACATATACAGTTAATACTAAAATATTAACTTTACTGATACTAATAAAAGTTGAGTAACTAAGATCCCAATTCAGCCATGCATTTAGGCAAATGCTTAATGTTACACACATTCTTAAGTGCTTGGCTGAATTGAGGCCTAAATCGCTATTGATACTTAGGGCCAGATTTTTAAAGGTATTTAGGCTCTATAATGGAGCTAACTCACCAGACAATGTGTCTACAAATGGTTGGGTTTGGTGTTGCAGCAACTCTGTCTCAGTTTCTCCATCAGACAGCTGCTTGGCTCTGTAACAGTCAGCTTCTCACAACTCCTGTCAGATTGTTCATAATCTCACCCCTTCTGAGGTAAAAAAGAGTCCCACTGACAAAAAGTCCTTTGACTCTATATCGGGTTGTCAATCCCAGCCCTGACCTGGGCTCTATAATCCTTGGCCTCCTCTTTCTCAAGGATGTTTTCCTACTCCCCTTTCTGGGGGAGATAGAGGAACTCAGGCCTGTACTTTTCTCTGGGTTCCAGCCCACAGTCACTGTGTTTAAATAGCTAAGACCTCTCCTTACAAGCCCTCGCTACTTCCTATCACTGTCTATCCACAGGTGCCTTTCCCAGTACTATGTCTTCCAGTCCTCTCTCTTGGGAAGTCTGACTCCTCATATGGTTTCCTGCCAATCTGCTGCTGAGGAGTTTCTTCTTGGCAGTTCCCAGCCTCACTAGCAGCTTTCTAGAACCCATTCACCCCAACTGTCCTCTCCTTTCAAGGCCAGTTCCAGGATATAAGCTACCTACTGCAGCTCTTCTCTCTTCAGTCCTCACCTATTCTTCTTCTTCTTCCTCCTCCTGGGCTTTGTGGTGCAGCAGACTCAATTCCTGAATGTAGGATTGCCATTCACTGGACGTCATAAATAGGTTATGACTAAGTCTGTCACCTCTCCCAGTATTTTTAAAGAATTGCAGGATAGCTTTTTTAACTGGACCCCATTTTCCTTGTATTCTGGATCGGGGGTCCACTAGCAAGTTTCCACCAGGTATTTTCCTAACTCTTTCTATATATCCAGCACTTTTTTTCTGAACCAGTTTGCACTCCACAGCTAAGAACACAAGGATAGGGGAGGTCAACCCCCTGTGGAGTGCAAAGTGGCTTAGAAAAAAGTGCTGGAGATATAGTAAGACCTAGAAAAATATCTGGTGGAAACTTGCTAGTGGAATGCAAAAACAAAGAACAAGTAGGGAAGTTCCTTAAGACAAAGGGCTAGGAAAACTAAAAATAGCTGTCAGCCTAAATTCCTTTAAAAATCCACTACCTACTTGCAAAAATAATTTCTTGCCCTTTGCCATTTTAATGGTTTCAACATTATACTCTTCTAAATCAATTGTAAAACCTTCAAATCACAAAATTTAAGGGGAACAATCTATTCCAAAAATATTCAATGCTTTAATATCTAACATTCCTCTGAGTGAAATCTGTATTTACATATATTCTTTAACTCAGTGATTCTCAGACCTCAGAGGTTCAGGAGCCAAATTTGTGACCAACATTACCCAAAAGAACCACAGTAGAGTGAATTCATTGTTTCATTTACTATATATTCTACTGACCAAGTATTTATCAACTGCAACTGATTAATAACATAGTAAAATCACTATGGTTCATAACTAAATCAGTGTTTTAATATCATGTGCTGCAAAGAGCTGCAGGAGATGCATTAAAGAGCCACTTGTAGATCATGAGCCTCGGTCTGAGTATCACTGCATTAACTCATTATTATTGGAAATACTTTTACTTTAAGTAGATCCTACTGAAAATATTTTTCTTCTAAAAATTAATATTTTGTCTGTAAGAATATTAATAAATTGTACTCTGAACAAAGTTTCAGGATCAGTAACCTTTTCTTCCTTTCTTTTTTTGTTTCTTTCTTATTGTAAAGTGACTTCTCATGTTTATGAAACCTGACATATTCAGGGAGAAATGATGATTTTGTATCAATCTCAGAAGCCAGTCCTTTGGCAGTAATTCCAGAGTCGTTCGACATTTGATTATGTATTATTTGATTTATCTGAAGAAATAAGGATGATGTTAATTTGCAAAAAGATAATTTGTATTTATTTGTTTATTTCATTAATGGCAACTAAAAATTATATTAGACAATCAGGGGACTTCTTTAAAAAACACCTTATTTTGGACAACTTCATCACGTTTCACCAGAAATATGCAACTAAGTATCACATATATTCCCAACCTAAAAAAAAATTGCCTTGATGTTTTCAACTCTGAATGTCCATTGCATTCCCGAAAATATTTTCATAGCTACTGCAGAAACAATCAGTAAACTTTTCCATCACTGAGTAGATACTAAAAACTACAGAGTTGCAGCAATGATCCAAAGAATGAAATTGACTAGATGAACAATTTTGCATTGTCAACAGGGCCGGCTCTAGGCACCAGCAAAACAAGCCTGTGCTTGGGGCGGTACATTTTTAGGGGCGGCATGTCCAGCGCCAGAATGCCGCCCCTAAAAATGTGCCCCGGCTGCCCTAGCTCACCTCCGCTGCTGCTGCCACGGCGCGCGAAACAGCTGATTCGCGCGCCGCTGCTCGCCCTCCCTCCCAGACTTGAGAGCCTGGGGGGGTGAGGGGGAGAAGCGGCACCCGCGCCGCAGCTACTCGGAGTCTCCCCCTCCCTCCCAGGCTCTCAAACCTGGGAGGGAGGGGGAGATCCCGAGCGGCCGCGGCGCGCAAAACGGCTGTTTCGCGCGCCGCTGCTCCCCCTCCCTCCCAGACTTGAGAGCCTGGGGGGGAGGAGGCAGGGCTGGGGATTTGGGGAAGGGGCGGAGTTGAGGCGGGGCTGGGGGTGGGGTAATTAAAGAACGGGGGGGGGGTCGGCCAAAATTGTTTTTGCTTTGGGCGGCAAAAATCCTAGAGCCGGCCCTGATTGTCAACAAGCAGTAAATTCCAGCTCTGATGTCAAAAAGGAATGAAAGAATCTCTGCGATTCCAGGCTAGTATTTGCTTTCAATATAAACATTGCCACTCTTCATATTATCACAAGGATCATAAACTTGTCTACCACCATACTAGATCATCATTCTTGTCTAATCTTTAC
Organism: Malaclemys terrapin pileata; assembly: GCF_027887155.1. Taxonomy (NCBI): domain Eukaryota; kingdom Metazoa; phylum Chordata; order Testudines; family Emydidae; genus Malaclemys; species Malaclemys terrapin. Next base: position 59,495,525 of record NC_071515.1, on the reverse strand, counting down.
AAGCCAGTGGTTTCCAGCACATCCGCTGCTGGGAGAGCTCTTGATGCTAGTGCCAAGAAGTTAAATGGCTCTTTAGAAAATATCTGTTCAGATCAGCTTTCCTCCCACGGTCAAGAATCACATTTTAAAAAATCCTGAAATGCCCGTATGGTCACAAATAAGAATGATGCAAAGTGTTAATTATCTCTGTTCCGATGGTTAATATTTTATGTAAATCTAGTTATGACCACATAATAATATGAAAATTGATACTCCATTCTTGTACTATGAACATTTATTGGCAAACAAGAGGTATAGATTCTAGAGGCTTCATTTCAAAGTCTGATGAGCTTGGGAGCTTCAAAACCAGTGTGTAGTATTGCTGCTGTTTTCTCCCTGTGCTGTGTGCCTTGATATTTTCTATGGATGTTCCACCTCATCCAACAAGTTGGAACTCAGAACTACCAACTTCAAACATGGAGTGTTGAAGTGCTTTGGAGACCTATCACTTAGAGAAGTCCTCTAGTGATGGGGTTTTGTAGTTATGACATAGATAACTTTGGTGGTGAAGCTACCTAACTGAACTTGCCAGGGGGAAGCTAGATTTCTGCCAGTGTATCTAGCATCTACGCTGAGCCTCACTGCTCAGCCATCTTGGCTGACACAGACTGTTGTTCTGAGGATTTACCAGTTGAGGAACTCCAGGACAACCTCATATTGGATTTAAAGGAGTCTCCGTGAGGTGACATCCACAAGAAAATCTGATATCCTTGCAACTAGTAACTGACTCCAAGGTAGTGCAAGTTCATGTATTACAGTTATTGTTCTGCCTCAAAGACATGGTTTGAAGATGCTGAATAGTCTTCCTCACTCCACAGTCAAGAACCAGGAAGTTTGATCTGTCTCACACTAGGGGGTTGAGACCCAGTGGATAGTATCTTTAGAGACAGTATAGGTCCTATGGATTTTCCCTTCACGGCCCTCCAAAATCTCTCTCTCCAGGTGGGAAAAAACAAGGAAATTTTGCTAATTAACAAATGTAACAAATTCTTCTGTCTCCTTTTCTGAGAAGATGCCATATGGTTCAAAATCATTAAAGCCACCAGATTTTTATTGCTTTAGTGAAATCTCATTTTCCATGCCACTACTGTTAATTATTATATTGCACTTTCATAATAGAATAGTTGATTCAAAATTATTTTAGCAATTTTCATAAGCTACTTGTAGTATCGATATGCTTTGTACTATTGCAAATAAACTAATTCAGATTATAAGAGAATGTTTAGGTTTATATACAGTTCGGTATGTTACTTCTATTATTTGAGAGACAAGGTGGGTAAGGTAATATCTTTTATTGGACCAACATCTTTTTTTGAGAGAGGCAAGCTTTTGAGCTTATGCTGATCTTTTCTTCTTCCTTTCCCAGACCTGAAGAAGAGCTCTGAGTAAGCCTGAAAGTTTGTCTCTCTCACCAACAGAGGTAGTCCAATAAAAAATTATTACCTCATGCAGCTTATCTCTCTGATATCCTGGGACCAACACATCTACAACAACACTGCATATTTCTTTTATTTAACACATTCATACAGAACCATATATACAAAATCACAATCAACAAACTACCTAGCTTCAGTATCTTTGATTAGTAGTAATGTGCTATTTTTGCAGCAAGTCACTTATTTATACTATTTTCCATTCTGAATACATGAGGATTATATGGAGATAAATTAAAAAATAAAGGATTATTATATTACTTCAGAGTTCATACTCTCCACTACATTTGTTAGGATAATACATGGAGGTTGTATTGTCTGTAGCTACTTATATCACTCTGTGGCAGACTTATGGTAGAAAGAACTGGAGAGCCCACTAAATGCTCTTAACTTGAGAATGCTGAGGTGTAACTCTTATTTCTGCTGTTGTTTAGATGCCCTTCTCCCCCCCCCCCCCCCCCACAAACACACACATGTACACCTGAAATTGGAGATTTGCTGTGGTTATCAGTGAGGGCCTGGGAGGATTGAAAAACTCCTTTCTTTACACTGTTGGAATGGAAAGCTGGGAATGGGCGACAGGGGAGGGATCACTTGATGATTACCTGTTCTGTTCATTCCCTCTGGGGCACCTGGCATTGGCCACTGTCAGAAGACAGGATACTGAGCTAGAGAGACCTTTGGTCTGACCCAGTATGGCTGTTCTTGTGGGATCACTAAATTACAGATTGGAATTCCCTTTTTTGAATGCCCAGAGTCCTGCCATATTGTCTATGCTGGACCTGAAATTTTCAGTACTTAATGTTGGAAATGCCTTATTCATAAAAGATCCAAGGAAGTCATACTTGTTTAGGCCATAAGCCCCAATAACCATAGAATGAAAAGAACAGTTTGGTTAGATTTATAGGTGATCTTATCTTTAAGAATCAGTCATAGATTGCTTTGCCCAGTGTTGATTCTATTATGGCTCCTAAGAACAGAATCCTATGAATGGCGGAACTTTAACTAGCAGTGCCTGCTGAAGTGCTCATGGGCCCCTCCCATAGCTAGTTCAAGTTCTTCCATCTAAACTATGCCCAGTTGGAGCATCCCCTGAGTTTGAATATGTGTAGGCCACTCAAAGAAGAACGAAGTATTTTATGTCATTTTGCAAAGACACATGTCTTAAAGAGTGCAGTGAACCTTAACATTTTGCATCCTGTGATCTCATGTTGGAATAGAAATGGGTTTCAAGCTATACACCCCATAACTATCGATAAGGAAAGAGAGGGCAGTTACAACCCCCTGAAAGCTGTTCATGATCTTCCGGTTGAGGGCCCATAATCTCATGAACTGAGTGAGGATTGGAAACCAGGAATATCAGAATTTTACTTGCAGCCATGAGAATTAGCCGCCCAGCCTTGTTTAAATTACTTAGCTTCTGTTTCTCTCCATTTCTTCATCTGTAAAATTGGTACACTACAGTACACTATATCTACTTTCTTTATAAGTGACCTAGGAGTATTAGTTAGTTAATGAAGTCATAAAATGTTACTATTATTGCAGGTGAATTTAAAACTTTTATAAATAAAGATATTTGAAATCCAAATCATTAAATTTTATGACAGATTTCAAGCTTACAAATAAATGCATTTAAAATAAAATACATGAAAAAAATCCTTTCCTCTTTCACTTACCAAAAATGAGAATTCCTCTTGTATTTACTTATCATAGTTCAAGTTTGCTGTTTGTCCTTCAGTGTATGATGACATTGCTAGTATGGAAAGTAGGTAGTGACTCTAGGACCCTATACTATTTTACTATTTTTAAATATATTTTTAACTATTACTGGAAAAACATGAACTTGGGCCTTTGCAGTTAAAATGTCTTTCAAGTCACCTTTCTGGTACAAATAGCAAAAATGTAGCGAAAAATGCTAAAGATTTTACTTTTTGTGCAAAGGGGAGCAATAAACAACAACAAAAGAAGTATTCCCAAAGAAAATAAATAAGCTTTTTTTCTATTTACTATTGGATTCATAAAAGTCACTACAAAATTCTGCTTTCAGGTTGCTTAACACTTGATGTATACTCCGCTAAGGCTTTGTGAGGCCTGTCTTAGACTGGAATGTTCCTTCAGTTCTCCTGTGATAGCTGATACAAAAATCTGTTTATTTTACACAATGTAACCTAGTTAAACTACTCAGATGTTTATAGCAGTTATTAGTTTTTTTTTTATTTACCAGCATTTAGTTGAATACAATAGGAAAAAAATATGTAGAAGAAATTAATAGGCTCTGGGTAATTCTGCGATAAGAATTAAAAAAGAAGCCACTAATGTTTCAGGTGAGTCATTTGTTTCATAACTGCTGTCCATAAAGCAGATGCTTCAAGACAGATTTCACAGGTAAAATAAAGCTATTCTATCAGCTGATTACTTTGAAATAATGACACAAGACATATTTAATATCATTGCAACTTTCCCGTTACAATTTATGGTAAGAAAATAAAAATAAATTTTAAAAAATGGGAAAAGTCTTCTTGAGCAAGAAAGTTATAAAGATACTGGTGTTAGAAATATAAGATTTTAATAAAGCAATGTCACTACTTTTAAACAAAATGTTTCTGCCTGCACTCCTTTGTGTGACTGTTGTCAGACTCACCACAGTTTGCTTCATCTGATCCATCAGCACAGTCCGGGTCCTCATCACATACCCACAGTTTAGAAATACAGTGTTTTGTAGTTTTACACTGGAAATGGTCTGGAGAACAGCTGTTTTCCGCTTTAAAGAAAGGGAGTTATTTTTAAAGCTAAAAATTTCTGCCAAGACTCAAAATGTTTTTTGTTAAAATAAATAATCCCAAATGTTAAAAACAGGCTCCCTGTGAGTTCTATTGAGTTTTTCAGTAATATCTCCAGGAAAATAGCAATCTGTTTTAATGCATTCTCTTATTATTTAATCCATTTGATTATTAATAACATTGTCCAAATGAATTTAGAGAGAGCACAATATTTATGGTGGTGTTCCATTGATTACAAACAAGAACATTTTCAACATAGGTTACATTTGATAGACCAAATGCTAACGATATACTAGTTAAAAGGCTCATCACTGTCTTCTGGAGTCTTTCAGGTCTTGTCTACACTACAGAGTCTTGTCAACAAAAGTTATGTTGACACTCAAAAAGCGCTATAATAAAAATCAGTATTGCATGTTCACACTTGCTCCCTCTGTCAGCAGAGCGTGTCCACAGTCGGGGCACTATCATCGACAGTGTGAGCAATGCACTGTGGGTACATATAAAGAGACTTTGAGAGGAAAACTGGTAAAAAGGAAGTGAAAGATGGACATCTGAAGACTGAAACAAAGGGTAAGGAGCAAGCTTCACCATCCTGGTTGCCATCCTCACCATATCCTGGAACCAAGAGATCCATTGTAACATCATTGGGCTTTTGTCATCCTGATCCCAAGACATGTCCTGACCGGACCAAAGAAATGGCCCAGATGACATCTCCATCTTCACTGGCTCCAGCTATATCCTAGCCACTACATGGGATGTGAGACTTTGTCATGTCCCCTTCCTCTCTTTTGTGCATTCTTTTCAATCTCCCACCTTATTTCTTCTCTTTCCAAACCCTTTCCTTTTTCCTTCTGTCTAAGAAGAATATGGCTAAGCTGGCCAAGACTGCATGTTTTGTAACACTGTTGTAAGCCTGTGACCAGAAAGAGACAGCTATATGCAATATCATGGTACAATTTTGCCAGGTCTCAGAGTCGTGATAAGACTGTGTACTGTGGCTCAGTTTTGCAGCAGCAAGGTTACAAGTTAAAACCAGTGACAGCTGCATTTTCTATCTTTGCTGTTCTTTCCCCTTTTGTGTATGTTTTACATGTTTTGCCTTTTAGAAAATGGGATCAGACTTTAACAACAACAGCAGCAACAGCAGCTGCAGCCCAACCAAACTAACTTCTCTTTTTCTCTAAAGGACAGTTATTACCATCTTAATACCAACTAAGAGACTGTCAAAGGAAGGGTTATTTTCCTTCCAAAGACTCTCTGCAGCTAAAGGTAAAGGGAACTAGGGATGCTGTTAAAATGTAAGCCTTATTAAATATTTTACATTTCAAATGCTTTAATGGCTTTTCCCTTTTTTCCCATTTAACAAAATGTAATATTTTTCAGTATGTGTTTGCCATGGTACTAAGCAGGTTGAGTTTTGCATAGGAAACCCCAAACAATGTTTAAAACTATTTAATGTTGGACAGTTTCAGGGTCATGTTAATACCTTTGACTCTTTGGGCCCCTTTACTAAATCTAAATGTACAGGGAGTCCTCTGACTTATGATACCTGACGCCACTTACTGCGCTTTTCAATGGACTGCTTGTTTTGCCCTTATGACACTCGATTTGCATAAAGTTTGCTTGAAATCACTTGCTGGTTGCATTATACAGTACTGGAATGGATCTGGAAGGGGTTGCTTTTGATTGGCTTTGAGGCAACAGGGTAGCTTATTGCCGGGTAGGGTTGTTTTTGATTGGCTTCCAGCCTCGGGCTCAGCCAATCAGAAAGCTTGAACAGTGATTGGCTGAGGCTCAGCATGTGTGCCATTCTCCCTGGCTTTCTGAGCCTGTGTTGCCAGCATTCTGAGCAGCATATGTGAGTTTATATGTTTATCCGAAGGTTCTTTACAAAATACAGTGTACAGTAAATACATTGACATTGCAACATTAGTCATCTATAATTCATATAGTACAAAAATCTGGGTTATTGTGGTGAAAATAGTGTATCAAGCCTTGGTTCAGGAAACAATCTCCCCTTCATACCATTGATTCCTATGGGAAAAACCATTTTGACTTACAACGTTTCAACTTACAACGCAATTCTGAGGAATTGTATCATAAGTCCGAGGACTCCCTGTATACAACAGTGTCCAGTGCTACCAAAATCCTTCTGCTCTGTCTTCATTGTTTTGAAGAAAAGTAGTAAATTGAAGAACCAGACTGAAAACTACTTCACAATGTCAACATAATAGCCCAGGTAACAGAAGATTTTGCTGTAAAGAATTGCTTCCAATTTTCCTAGTTCCTGAAAGCTGCTTTGTATGGGTGTCTTAGTTTCCAGGATTTCCACCTTAGCAACTAAACCTGGTTCTTAGTGCATTCATGGGTTTTCCTTTTAAATCCATACAAAAAGTGCTAGAAAAGTTCCTCACATCAGAGATGGCATGTGATTATTTTCTGCTCAGCCAGGAGTATGAAACAATTAATGCCCCTTTCCTGTAGGGATCCTATCCCTAGTTATTCACCAATCAAAAAGTAATTTTCTTCTCTCACTTCCTTCCTAATGTATTTATCTCACTAGCTCAGAAGATTTCCTTTCATAAATCTCCTTGGAAAGTTAAAAAAAAAAAAAAAAAAAAGACTGGCCATGAACATGGACTTATTTAGCAATATTATGGCCTATGGCAAATTAGTAGAACAGAAAATGACCTTGAATGTGTGTATGCTAACAAATGTTAGTCAAAACATATAGCTTTATATGGATTTCCCATCAGCTGTAGAGTTCTCATAGCCAGGTTCTAAGCCACCTGCCCTTTGGCCCACAGCACAGTGGGCACGTCATAAACAGAGAGGGGTGGGAGGAGTTATGTCTGGATTGCTTTGCAAGCTGCTTAGTCTCTTGGGCCTGGTCTACACTTGGGGGGTGGGGAATCGATCTAAGATACGCAACTTCAGCTATGAGAATAGCGTAGCCGAAGTCGACGTATCTTAGATCGACTTAGAATCACTTACTTTGTGTCCTTGTGGTACGGGATCGACGGCCGCTGCTCCCCGATCGACTCCGCTTCTGCCTCTCGCCTTGGTGGATTTCTGGAGTCGACGGCAGAGCGATCGAGGATTGATTTATCATGTCTACACTAGACGCGATAAATCAATCCACGATAGATCGATCACTGACGTACCCTTGGAGTCAGTTACCATATGGCACAATTTAAGCACATTCTAGGTTGTGCTAATCTGCACTGGAACTGGGATGACAATCATGGAGCTGTAACCAGCTCTCTGGTGCTCCCCTCCCACTTGTCTGTCCCCGTCCCCACAACGTGCCAGGCATAAATTCAGCACAGCCAAGAATCTGATCCCATATTTCAGAAAACAAACAAACGTTCTTGGCAGTGTTACAAATAAATCCTAGATTATTAAAACTAAACAAAGATTTATCATCTAATTTGCTTTTCATTATTTATACTACTGTTGACTTTTTGCATTTAGCTCAGCTTGGGCAATGAAAAGTCTCTGGTTTGTTTATATTTAGTTTCTAGTCATTTTCAGTTTCAGGTTTTCATGAATTAGCACGATGTTGCAGTGTTTGAGATGGAAAATCATGAAGTCATGCCTATGTAGTAAGAGTATTTGTAATAATAATACCTTGCTCTTATATAGAACTTTTCATCAGTGGATCTCAAAACATTTCATTACAAAGGCAGGCAGTATCATTATCTCATTTTACATGGCACGGTGAACTGAAGTAACTTGCCCAAGATTCCCCAGCAACCAGTGGCAGAGACAGAAATAGAAGCCAGGTGTTCTGACTCCTAGTCCAGTGTTCTAGTCACTAGGCCACACTGCCTAGTGTAAAGTATCAGCGGGTAGCCGTGTTAGTCTATATCTACAAAAACAACAAGGAGTCTGGTGGCACCTTAAAGGGTACGTCTTCACTACAGATGCATCTGAAGAAGTGAGGTTTTTACCCACGAAAGCTTATGCCCAAATAAATCTGTTAGTCTTTAAGGTGCCACCAGACTCCTTGTTGTTTTTGCCTAGTGTAGTATGTCATACCAGTATTGTAAAAGTAATTGCGACAAAGAATCTGAGCCACTATCCAAAAAAATGGCAAAAAAGAAAAAACTGCTTATGGACTTCATCTAACAAGAGGCTTGACTGAAACAAGATAAAATCAGGCAATGTGGTTCCTGAAAAGCAGTAACTGAGCTAACTTAGGCTTCTGAAAGGTGGCTATTAATCATCAATATTCAAGGGTCTTTGTATCCACAATGGCCCTTTTCTAAAGAATGCATGGAGTCTCCAAGCCATTGTGTATGTGAAGTTTGAGAAAACCAATTTAGAAATGGGGTAGCTGCCCTGGATCAGTGGGGGCTTGAAGAGCAGGTTGAGTGAGTGACAGAGTCATCTCTCGTTCTAGATGGCAGTATGGTGCTGATAGGCAGACCAGAAACATCAGAGAGAGATGATTATATTTACAAGATGTAAACTCTTCAATGTTCCCCCTCTGTAACTAAGCTGAAAATACCTTATCTAGTTTATCTTATTAGAAATATAAATGTAGGTTTTTAGCTGAAATTAATTTTTTTAATTCAATTTTCTCTGTTTTGATTTTTTTATTAAGATTAATGTCATATGGGTAAATTTGAGCAGACCTTCCATAAAGGAGAACTCCGTAACCTCCAAGGAGAGGTGCTGTAGGATAAAGAGTTCTAGAACCTATACCCTCTCTCAGTTAAGGGGCAGGAACAAAGATATCCTCTCCCAGTAAATTGTGTTGCCATCAGGCCATGGCAGAGAGTCACATGAGGAATGCTAACAGACCAAGGAGGAGACAAGAGATGGTGGTGGGAGTGGTCATTGTAATATATACAGTTTAACCCAAATAAGAGACCCATATAATTTTCTAAAAATCAATTCTCTTTTTTTTTCTCATTGTCCTGGTTACAAAAAATTGAAGTCAGTGACAGAAGTATTTGATTTTTGTACACAGAATATCTCAGGTACTGTATGTCAAATAGTCCAAAAGATTAACTGTTTTTCATTGGGCATAAAGTAATTTTACATATATCTTTTAAACTCTATATTTAAAACTATCCATCACTGTGCAATACAAAACTCTTTAAACATAACTTACGACAGTCTCTTTCATCTTCTTCATCACCACAGTCATTCTGTCCATTGCACCTTAGATTTATTGGAATACATTTCTGATTCTTTGTACACTTGAACTGACCTGACAGGCAGACATGTGTGTCTGGAAGAGAGATGAAAAAAAAAGTTTTCCAGATGAGTGTCTCATGAGAATTTAAACCATCTTAGCTAAAGATCTTAGTCAATTTTTGAATTCTGTGCTACATATAAACACCTACCACAGTTGAGTTCATCAGAATTGTCCCCACAATCATTTTCTCCATCACAGATAAAGGCTGGCAGAGCACAAAGTCCAGTTCCACACTGAAAACGTCCTGGTTGACATTTAAATTCAGCTGGGGAAAAAAAAAAAAAAAAAACAAATCTTGTACAGTTGCATACAGGGTTTATAAAACTTATAAACAAAGCTTTTCTGCTATTCAAAATGTATATTGAATTACTTTAAACTATGTATGAACCCCAATGTGAAAGTGTACATGTCACACAGAAGTTTCATGGATTCTTCCTTTCTGAATAAACTGATCAAATACATGGAATGATCCGAGCCCCATTGAAGTTAGTAAAAAGACTCCCATTGATTTCAATGGCATTTGGATTGGCCCACAATGAGAAAATGTCATGAAATCATTTGGATATTTTTATATCTATTTCTTTATATTAAAAAATATCTTTAACCTATAACATAACAGAGGTTAAAAATCTCATTAAGTACAGAAAAATTACCAGCACTGTCACAGGGATGGTAATGTGCCAATTATATTATTACTCTTCAATGGAGTAATTGAATATATTTAAAAGTTATTAAATTAGGATATATAGACTCAACCAGAGTATTCTGTAGTTACTAAACCATAACTGAACACATATTTTTCAATTATGAGATCGAAGCACTAAGGCTGAGGAGGGTCTCATTTACATGATGACTGCACATGAGTTATTTCACAGTAATGATACAGTATGCAAAACCCTGTGCTCTGATTGGCTGAAGGGGACTATTAGAAGAGATTTATATAATTATTGCATGTGCATTTCTTAATAACCAGATAGTAATTATGAGATCTTGCAACCATGTCTATTACTATTTATTTGTAAGCATCAGTGTGCTAAGATATGTACAAAACAGAAGAGAATACACAGTCCCAGCTCTGTGGATTTTTTAATCTGAACAGAAAACACAAGAACCCACTGGGACACCAAGAGTCTGATGCTATCTTAAGTGGATGATTATTATTTTTATTTGTGTTGGTTAGCATTTATGTGCCTTAGGGAAGACGTCAGCGTTCAATGGGGATTTGAATAAAGAAAGGATGGAGACCAAGAGCGATGATTTGGGAAGGGATTCCAGAAGAGAAGATGATATGGAAACAAGATTGAAGAAGAAAGACAATTGGTGAGAGACAACTTTGTAAGGGTGCCAGGTTGAGATAAGAAATAGCAAAGATGCAGATGTGCAAGTCCCTGTGCAAACCTTTGAAAGGGAAAGTTTGATTTTGATGTGGAAAGTGACAGGAACTTCCTACTGAAGAGGTTACAACAGCCCTTAGTGCCTCTGTCAGTTGTTTTCTTCTACAGTAAAAGTTAGAAAGTACTGAAGTGTACTAAACATGTATCCCTAACTCTGGTTCCTAAACAGAATAGGATACAAAAGTTATCAGCTGCCTGGGGATTCCCCTATGCTGGTTAAATTATAAAGGGGATTCACCCGGGAGACCAAGATCTGTCTGAAGCTATAAATGTGTATGCAGTAGATAAACCATCTGTGCTGACAAGTTGCCAAATGGCTATGACAAAACATCTCGCTAAAGGGATTAACGTCTGTCCTCTCTAGACCATGAGAGAATCTGTAGTTATTACTATTGAAGGGATTATTATATAAATCTGAGATTCTTTGAGTTCTGGGTTTGACCAAAGCCCAAGAAATGGTACATAAATATATAATCTGGTGAAGGAAAATATAGCCAACTAGAGACATTCTGGGTACAACCCAAGAAAGGTTTGTAACAAATCCTACTGTGAATTTATCACAGAATAATTTCCTTATCTGCAAGTGCATTCTCAACTCTTATCCCAGAACAGAAATGAGATAAGCCTTATGCAACAATAACCAATAATACAATCCCAGGTAAGGTAGGTAAAATATGCCTATTCTTACATTCTGATATAGAAATAAAATACAAATTTTAGCCAAGTTATTCTAAAGAAATAGCATGTTTAAAATGCCAAATGTACCACAAGGCTCTTAAATGTAGGAAGACTGCCTGGAAGCTGTGCATTTCAAGAAGTAGTTTACACATTTAAAGATGGTATCAGAAATTTAGAGGAACATAAACAACACTACATTAATGCACACTAGGGAACTTTTAATGTGCACCGGCAGGGTTCACATAGGCTAGCTAATGTGTGATATGCTAGTATGCACTAGAATTTATGCCCTCTCATGTGGATTAACACACCGTGTAGACAAAACTTAAGTCACTGTAGACAGTGAGATGAGGGTATGCAATTGGTGCAAACTGGATAGTCACATTAAGAATTTAAATATTAGTGTCTTGTTAGTGTTGGAAGGCTTTAAGACTGAATCCTTACATCCACAAATAGATCCTCAATAATGTGAGAGTCAGAAAAAATGATCTACTTTTTAATATATGGACGAGGCACTCCACAGATGACAAGGGGCTACTCCAGTTCTCCCAGCATGGAGAGTTCCAGGCTGATCAAAAACATGGATATTGTGTTCCACCAAGGAATGACCTGCACTTCTCTCTGTGAAGTGTATAATCAAACAGTTCTAAATCCGATTAAGATTTTGTTCAAATCAGAAATGAGTCAGATATCATCACAATTTTCATAAAATATGGAAGGGTAAAGACCCTGCTGATGCGTAATTTTCTCTTCAAGCTTTCCCCCCCCCCCAAAGGTAAGACCTTCTGGCCAAAAAGGAATAAACATTCAGCCCAAAATGTGTCACAAAAAGTATGAAGTGTTTGTGTCATGCATCATATCTGCAACAAGTAGACACTACTCAAGAACACCAAACTCAGACTGGTTGTTCTCTGATAAAGGTAGCTGACCTGACAGTTGTTCTTACACAGATTCTTTCAGGGCTATCATTTCCATCACCTGTCTCTAAATCTTTTGGAATCTAGCAGCTATCAATGATCAAGATCCAGAACTCTGAGTTGTGATAATACTCCAGCAGATGCTTAGACTGTCTACAACTGAGACTTACTTTGCTGTCAGACATATGCCTCCCAAGATTGTCCTGGGGAATCCTATTCAACACAAACCAGCATGGCATGCTAGGAAAATAGGAACTGTCTTCTCCTGTTTATGTGTAAAGTGGACACCCAAATGACAGTTTAGATCAGGAACATTTCTAGTTTATTGTGAAGATTTCAAATTATTATTATTCAAATATTAGTCCTCAGAAAATTCAAGACCATCTTTATCTCACATATAATAGCTGTGTTTGCTGCCAGAGAGACTAGAATATTGGGAGTGACAGGCAGGAAGCATTCATATTAAGTTCAAAAAAGAGGAAAGGAACCTCACAATCATGTCCCTGAGAGACTGTTCACTGTGTTACTTGAGTTACTGAGGTACCACAATCATCTTTCCTCTCAATGTGAACTTGTAATTTCCAATTTAAGGAGACATAAGTGTGTTAAATTTGACTGAGCACACTAAAAATAGAAGTGTAGCAACAGCAGCATAAGGGATAGGTGCTCAAGCATGTACCCATTCAAGATGCTAGACACGTACTTGGGTGGGTAGCCCTTCCTGCCACTTGTACCATGTACCGTGGCTACATTTCTATTTTTAGAGTGCTAGCTCATTCAGAGCTAGCATCGGTATGTCATCCTTGAGCTGGGAATTACATTTCCAGCTTGAAATGTTGATGTCCCCACAGTTAAGGGAAGCCTACCTCACTGAGTTTTGCCAAGTATTGAGATGAGGTCTGTTATGCAAACCATTTATTTTGCTTTACTTCCATTTTCTCTCTGTTTTTAATAAATCTGTAGACAACCCAAAATGCTTCAAGCTATAAAGAGAGGTACTAAGGGGTAAGAAGTTTCTGGAGCCTAATCCCTCACTCTTGGTCTTGATCATATGTGGCACATAGAGTTATGGCTTATCCTCTTAAAATGCATTGCAAAGAGGAGTAGCAGGAGAACAAAGGGAAGAAGCCTGATGACCAAGGAGATGCACATGGGCAGTTGGGCCAAGTGATAAATACTTATCCCTTTTATAGCAACTTTTTACAAAGAATTTCAAAACACTTTACAAACATCCAGGCCTTTATCTGAAGCCCATTGAATACAAGGGAAAGACTCCCATTGACTTCAGTGGACTTTGGCGTAAGCGATTAAAACCTCCTAAACCCATGATATAACAATATTTAGTGATTTCCATTTCACAGATGGGGAAAAAGTTACAGACTACTTAAATAGCTTCCCTGGGGGTAAATAGAATAGGGTTTAATACAATATTTTTTAAACTTTTGCACTTAAATTAAGGGTACTGAAACGCCTCTAGTTTGGTTCACACATTGCAGAATATCCTGACCATTTTTCTGCAATGGAAATTCAATAAAATGTAAAGCTTGACATATTACTGAGGATGAAGCTATTGCATATGATTTACTACAATGTCCATGTGGTAAACAGACAAGTCAGTAAGGAGCAGAGTTCTAGGTAGATAAATGAAGTAAGGTAACTTGTCATAAAAAGTAAAAAGATCAAGTATTTTTCTATTATTGAACCTGTGACAATGAAAAAGGCATCATAACAAAAGATTTAGAAGCATATGATAATTGCTTATTGTTATTCTGCTTCAGCATATTTCTTTGTTAAAATGTGGATTACAAATTTTAGTGCACAAGATTAAAATGAAATGACTGTGAATTAGAATTAAAGAGAAATGCAGCGGAGTGAACATTTTTTATTGTGAGTACAAATTTGAAGGTACAATTAGGGTTGCCAATTTTGGTTGGACGGATTCCTGGAGGTTTCATCACTTGACATAAATAACCATTTATCTTTAATTCCTGGAGATTCCAGGACAATCCTGGAGGGTTGGCAACCACAGGTACAATGCACTCATGATCTTTTGATTTTTGGAGATACAGTAAATCACATAAGTGGTTAGTGATGGAGGATGAAAGGAAGCATCATCCTCTAGACATTAAAATGTAGTAAACCAATTCCAAAGAAACAGTGTTTTCCAATACCTAAGACAACTTACATTCCGCTGTCATGGCAAAACCATGACAGTTTCCCTCTGGTATGCTGAGAAATCATCATGATTGACTTTAAACTATCTAAAACTTGACAGGGGGAATATTATGGAGGCTACTGTATGAAGTCTGAGAAACTATCAAGGAGAAATCTGCTGATTCTGCACCACTACCAGCACACTGAGCCAAAGTTCAGTAAGATGGTTAGAAATAGTGCATCTCACAGAATCATTTGTACCTGATTTGTAAATTCTAATCCCCAAAACATCCTTTTGCATTGTTTGTTAAAACAGGAAACTCTATGTGAAATGTATTCAGAATTGTAGCAAGAGTCACTTAGAGAAAAGTTGAACAAATGTCACTATTCAGGTTTAAAAATCGAACTTGAACCCAGTTTTTCAAGAAACTAAGAAAAAGTTAAACTGTGATTTTGGATTTGAGAATATGTACTATACATTCTTGCAGTTTGTTAAGGATTTTCAAATGACACGTAGCAGTGATCACCTTATTTAACTTTCTAACTTTTGCATTACTAGTATCTTATACAAGAACATCATGGAAAAAGAAGTTGGATTTAAAATTCAGAATGTACTTACGACATTCTTCAGGTTCATCTGATCCATCTCCACAGTCATCTACAGTATCACATTTCCACCAGAATGGAATACATTTATCAGTTTTGCAACGGAACTGTAGTAAGAAATGGAGCCAAAAAAAAGTCTTAAAATATGAATATTTTTCATGCAAACAAAATAATTTATGAGAAATTAGACTCATAGCTCAAAACTTATACCTGTTTCCCTAATGTGTATTTACAGTTGATTTTGTACAAGATACTTTTTGAGGAGTGTTGGCCTAGATCTTCATCTGGTGTAAATCAGTGTAGCTCCAATGATAGTAAAGCTATCCCATTTTACAACAGCTCAGGATTTGGTCCTTTCAATTTTAATTCAAAATAGAAATTTACATTCCTTAAAGAACTGTTCTTGGGACTCTTGAAGCATATATTTAACAGCATTCTTTTAGAATGAATCTGAGTAACAGCAGATATGTTGAAGTTGCTTAACAATTCAACCGAATATACAGTTTTGTTTTTATACAATCACTTTTATGTAAGTTGAATCAAATCAATGGAACAACAACCTAATTCTCCTGATTCCTCAAAAGGCAAAAATCTGTTAAGTAAATGCCTTCAAAAGGCCAATATTGCCCTTAATCTCAATTAGAAGCTCTGCTGTTCCTTCACTATCGCTGAGAGAAGAATGCTTCTAGGAGTTAAACTGAAACCACAAATTATTTTTGCCAATAACATCAAGTGGCAGAGTCCGGGTAGTTTAAGAATACTGGTAATCTATTTTAGTTTTTCTATATGGTGCTTATCCCTGGTTATTTAAGTGCTGCACAAAAGTAAGGAGTACAAAAGCCCAGAAACAGAATATGTTTTACTTTGTAAATTCCACCAGGGGAGAGGAGTGTGACTGAGTATACGTTTTCTGTTTGTTTGTTTTGTTCTAAGAGCATTGATCCTTAAGGAAGTTTTTTTTTTTAAAGGTGTGTTTTTCACCTTAATCTGAATACCATTAAAGCTCAGTCTAAGTTTTTCTGCCAGGAACTTCCACAGCCAGGATATTGCTGTCAATTATGCTTTGTGATCTGTAGTTAGAACTGAGGTATAAATGCTGAATTATTATTGTGGAAGATAGCTGGGAATCACTAAAGATAAGGTGGATCCTGTGAAGTAGCCAGGTCCCAAACACTTAAGTGGCCTTGTAGAAAAGGGCTTTCAAGTTCTATTCTAAAGTGGATGATGTAGTATACCCATGTGGCCTCTATCATAAGGTGTGCAGCTGCAAGCCATACCACCAGCTCCAATCTTTCTCCAGTGTTTATGCCCAAGCTCAGGTAGAGTTAATTGCAATAATTCTACCTGGAAATGTGGAAAATAGAGATGATAATGGCTATGTCCTCATAAAAGATAAAATCCACAAATCCAGAGTCATCCACTCATTTTGCTTAAACCACCAACCAATTTTAACTGTTGGTCATCAGTGGCCTGGGAAAATTAAATTTAGACCATTAAAAAACCTTGGGATCAAAGTCTCCCCATCCCATTACATCTCATACTTGACATAGAGATCATCTATTAGCAAAAAATGCCCTATTTCTCTTTGCCTGGCAATACAGCTTTACCTGTTCCCGCTTAGATGAGGACCCAACCATTGTAATCTATACTTTCAATATTCCTATCTTGGACTATTGATTGCAATTCACTGTATCTGAACTTGGACACAAACACTGGAGAAAGAGGTCACTTGGATATATCACCATCATCCACTTTAGAACAGAGTTGAAAGTCCTTGAAAAACTGCCTCTGTCATAGAAGCATGAGACTTAGGGAAGAATACAGGTGAGTCGATGTGTTGATTCAGATGGCATTCTCTAACCACCTTTGGTCAGACTTTTGGGTGTGCTCTTTAGGATCTGTTGTCCGGGAAAAAAACTGTATAGACAGGATCAGCCATGAGTGCTTGAATCTCTCTCCTACCCTGCTTGCTGAGGTTATCACTACCAATTTGGAAGATTTCAGAGACAAGTGCAACAGAGATAAATAATCATAAGTTTGAATGGAGGGCCCATGAACGTTGAAATAATCAGGATGAGATCCAAAGGAAGAATCAGTTCCTTGATAGGTGGAAAAACTCTTATTAGGCATGTTAGAAACTTTATGATCATTAGGTGTGAAATGATCGATTGACCCGCTATAGGTAGATGATGTGCTAAGAATGCTGCCAAGCATACTTTCACTGAGCTCAATTCACTGTTTCAGTTCTAATAGGTGCTATAGACTTATTGATAATGAAACTTCCTGAGAGTTCAGAGATTGCTGGTGACACCAGAGAGAAAATCTTGTTCTTTTGTGGAAATTGTGGAAAGAGTAACCTTATCTTGAATAGAAAGATTTCTGGAGCTATGAGAATAACCTCTTTCTCACATCAGTAACAGCTTAGTTCTCACATAGATAAACTAATTCTAAAATCTGTCTTTCTGAGATAAGGGCTACTAGAAAGTTCAGCAACAGTTTTATCTAATCTATTATTCTGATTAATCTTGACATGTAGTTATACTCAGATGGAGAATCCAGTGTACCTATGTCACTTGGGCTGTTACCTACATTTCTATGGTGCTTAGTTGTAAGATTCCAATCAGCCATTCTGGAGAAACTCTAATGTAGCTGATATCATTTTATGATTATTACATTTGGCAGTTAGGGCCCCATTGTGCTGGGCACTGTACAAAGAGGCAATCCTTGCCCCAGAAAGATTTCTGTTTCCGCTTGCACTGGAAACATTACTTGACCAAATCAATGAATGAGATTTCCTGGTTGAGTTCTGTCTGGTTACAAACATGTATCCAAGGCTAATGGAAAATCCCTGTTGAATTACACTTCTCTTCCAATGCCTGTGCTGTGAACCACAGATGTTCAAGATGAAGGAGTTCCTGATTCAAGAGCCATGTTGTTTTCTGCAGGTACAATGTGAATTACTTGGTTATCTGTCAAGCCCAAAGTGCCCTGTGGGCCAGGAGAGGACTTTCCTTTTCCTCTTTTCTGTACTTTTATGTGAACTCTCTTGAAAGGCAGAAGATTCTTCTCTGCCTAGTATATTGTTTCCACTGCTGTTTAAAAGTTTTGACCTCTGGTACGTTCCTGAATTTTGGAATGGATATAAAACAATCATCCCTCATGCATAAATAAATCTAGAACAGGAGGTAGGAGGAGACTTCCCCTGTGAGCACCATAATTACCCCCTTTGTAATTTTTTGCACCTTCTAATGAGATTTGGTTCTGGGTTGGGTATCAGCATTTTGCTAGTACTTAGCTGTCCACAAAGGAGCATTTGGATGTGGTCTGGGAGTGACACCTAATTTTGCATTGCCTCAAGAGTATGGTTCCATGACCTCAGAAGGAATTTCTGCACTGCATTTTGAAAAGCCCACTCAGGGAATGAAAGCAATGCCTGGTACCAGCAATCCTAGCAATTGCAGATAATTAGCTATAGGTGACAACTGCTAGGAAATTAATGGTACAATGAAGTTCTGGATCTTTGCAAATCTTCTCCATAGTGGCAAAATATGGCCAGAGCTATGTCTGTTTTGATTCTGGCGGCAACCATTCTCTGTATTGGGTTCAAAAAGTTCTTGATGTTGATCAACTGGTAAGCCTGAATTCTTTTCAGCAGATGTCCAGTTATAAATGAATGTGTTTCTCTGAGCAGGGTACTAATTAGCATGTTGTCTGTGCATGGGAATAGGTGCTTAACTTGCAACATGAGCAAGTCCTGTGACTATAAGACCTTTCTTAAAATTCTGGGTGTGGAGGAGCATCCAACATTTCCAGATGGTCTTCCAGGCAAATACTAACCAGGATCCCAACCCTGCTTAACTTCCCAGAGCAGAGAAGTTCAGGCGCATTCAGCATGATATGGCTGCAGACACAGAGCAGAAGAAAGCATCTTGTATTGGAATTGTGAGCAAACATACACACATGCTGATTTTGTCTTGGTCATGTTGATAATTTTGTTGAGTTTATGTAACTTTCCTTGTAAGCCTTTGCTCCAGATTTTGTTCTCCAGGGTTATAGTCCCTTCTTGGACACGCTTGGTGTTGGTAATGACTAACACATTGCTATGCTGGCTTTGAGAGTGAGAGTTGAGACAACTCTACTATCTCAGCTTGCTAGATGTCTGTGGGATCCTGAAAGGTTGTGTGTGTGTGGAAAGGGGAACTGTGTAGCAGCCTGTCTTCTTTCCTCAGAGATGAGGACCCATTCCAGTATCTGGAAGAGGAGGACTTTTGATCCTTTGGTGGGGGGAGGAGGGAGATTTTCTCCATCCAGCCTGGGTGTATTGTGGGAATTACCTGCTGAGCTGGCTAGATAGCATTTTCCTTAGACTCTTTCCCCAAAAGGTTCAGAAGATCCTGATAGGACTTTTTTGCACTGGCATGGTTGTTCCTCAGAGCAGGGTGGGAACTCGGCATGCTGGTCCAACTCTGAGTGTCATACCCTGGCAGCATGAGAGTCAGTTGCCTGTGAACTGACAGGTCATAATTCACCCTCCGTAGAGCCCGTACATGTTACCTCGCATATGGAACAAAACTTAGATTTGGCCTGGAGTTTGTGGGACAACTCTGCCATTTTTGAGAATGGGCAGTGGAATCCTGGAGGGGAGGCATTGCAGTGCTTGATCTGGGTGGTTGAAACAACTACACTGACAGGAGACCAGGAAGAAATATTATATGATGCTACTGCAGAAAAATGAATAAAAATATTGTTATAAAACAAAATTGTCTGGATAAATTGAAATGCCAACTTGTTCCACTGCTGGAGGAAGAAAATCTGGTGGCCTTAGTTGAAAGGAAGAGCTTAGTCCTTGAGTCCCAAGCAACCACACTGGACTGCCTCCAGATTCCATAGGTGGGGAAGCGGGTTCACCATGACTGAAGAATGAGGAGAGAGGCTCTGCAACAGAAAGTGAATTAAAGGAACAGGCTTCTCAGCTGGACTTTTATGGTCTCCTGATACCCAAGAAGTTGGGAAACATTCCTGCTGATATGGCCATGTTATCCATAAAGGATGGAGGACAATGAAAGGATTCTATGTAAAAGTACCCAGGAAGCCTGAGAGACTCTGGAGACGAAGTTCTTAATGCAGCATAAGGGTGAATGTGGCCCCCCAAGAAACCATAACTCCTTTGTCTGGAGAACTATTCCAGGCCTGCAAGCTCACCCACATGGCAGAGAGGCTGACCCAAAAGCCCTGAGAAGTGAAATTCAATCAGGAAATGCAGTTATATTTCCCAGAGCTGAGGAAGGCGCCCTCAACTTGATCCCTCTAGTACAGAATGAAGCACATACAGAAAGTGAAAGTGTGTCGGCACTGAGGAACCTGTGGTATCTCCAAAGAAAGGGTGGTAGGTACAAATTGTTGTCACTGGAAAGATTGGAAGTACCTTTGGGTTGAAAAAAACACAACCAAGGTCTCTGATCTGCTTATGGCAATGTTTTACTTTGTCCTCTGCAATGACACTGAGACCTACTCTCAGTTCCAATTCTTATCCTTATGCTTTAGACATCAGAACAACAGAAGAGCAGAACCAAGGCTTTTGTAAACAGCAGGTGTCACTGAGATCCTGAGTTTCCAGTAAGGAACCCACTTAGCTGGTGACTTGCCAGTTGCTGAGCCAGTCTCCAGTACTGAAACTCTGCTTAAATAATTCCTTGCCCAGGAGAAGGCACCACTAAAGTCCATCACAGTGAAGATGCCACTGTCCTGACACACTGAAATGATGAAGCTGGTATACTTTGCAATGGAGCAAGTCTGAAACCATACTCCAAATATTCCTTTCCAATCTGAAACTGAATTAAGGTGCCAATCCCATCATCAAGGATTTGTGTTTCCAAATAGGCAAAATATTGTTTCACAGTTCCTCCCTCTCACCTCCAATCTACTAAGGACCACAGAAAACATCCATCCTGTGCTGTACTATTATACACTGATTTTCCAGCAGGTACGTAAGCCCAGGTCTCTATCTGAATTTGGCTCATTTTATAAATGAGTGATTTAATAAAAATGTAATATAGATGCAACTAAAAAGGTCATATCCTACATTAAAAGTCGTTAAATTAAATGACATATTATTCTTTGAGGTGAATCAAATTGCTTTAGATCCAGTTACGTGTTTTCAATCATTGCAGCTGGTAATGGGTAGTTAGATAAATTTGCTACCGAACTTTTGTGAATATTTTCCAGTAGCATCTTCTGTTATGTTTATTCAGATCATTGTCAGAGATACTGTCAGAAAAAAGGAATAGCTGTGGTACCATACCTGAGAAGACTACATTCCAGAAGCACTGTTTCTACTAATTATGACACATCATAGTGCTTCATTACTTTGTACCCAGTGTTCATGGGTACCTTGCAGGTATGGTACATGCAAGTAGTGAATATTACCATTGTAACAGAACACTTATTTTCAATGACTGTAAAGAGTTACCTATAATTTTTTAAAAGTTTTATCATAGAAGATAGTAACTCTGACACCAACTTGGGAAACACAATATGTCTCTTTTGATGAACGTTCATATATAGGAAGATGACTGAAAGGATGCTGAAAGTTATGAAAAATCATAACTGATACATTGTAGAAACATGTAAAATGCATCTAAAATTGCTTCTCTCTCTATCACATTATTATGATTATCTGACAATACCTAGAGCTGGAAACAAGTGCTATATCGAATGGGCAAAATGAAATTTCTCGATTTTTTCCCCTTTTAATATCCCTCAACATCTGAGAGATATTAGAGCTTTAACTTATCACTGGTCCAGGATTTAATATTTCTTCAATTTGCAGTTAATCTGAGGCAGAAGTTTCATATTCTGGGGGATATCATGGTTTGGGGTTCAATCCAATGGGGCTTGTGTCCCCTCTTGCCCTGTAACCTGAGTGGCTCACAATCCTTTGCTACTATAGCTCCCAGCCCAGAAGGCTCATATTCAACCAGCAGGTAGGTCACATCCAAGTGTCTGTGTGCTATACAGCCACCCCTAGCACTGACCCCAGCAGCCTATCTACCGCCCCACAGCCCCACCTTCCATCAGCCTTAATTACAACTAGCCAGGTGACCCCCAACACACTCCCAGACCTGAATTTTCCCAAAACCATGTGCTTGCAATGTCCAGCCTTTTCCTGGACGGTTCAGAGAAATAATAAGGTTTGCTTGTTATTTTAAAGAGACAAAAGCACATCAGAGCTTATTAACTTAACTTGGGTAAATACACTTTCTTTTCCTGAAAATAGAGCATTGAGTTGGTTTATAGTAAAAATAAAATACATTTTATTAACAGGACATAGATTAAATGATACAAAGTAAAGTGAATAAAATTGGAAAAGGTTACAAGTAAATCAAAGAGAAACATGCATCTAAACATCTAAAGCTTAATCTATCAAGGTACAGGCTTTGTTCAGGATGAATTATCACCCAGCTTCCTTCTTCCAAGCTATGGTGGACATTCCCTCAGTCAGGACCATCCACAGAAGTACAAGGCACAGGCTCCCCTTCTCTTTCTAGGTGAAAGATCTTTGCCAAAGCTGTTTTTTCTCCTATATTTATTTCCCAGTGATTCAACTCTTCCTTGGTTGAAGGACCTATCTTTCTCAGTTTGGGAGAGCTCTGGTCCCTTGTGTCTAGTGATAGATGCCAAATATGGCTTCTGTCATTGCTTATATCTTCCAAAGTTCTATTACCTTGTTTCAAAAGGCAGGATGACCTCATGCTGTTTTTCCCTTCCTGTGGGCTTCCTATCTCCCTATATGTAAATGAGGCTTCCATTGTTTTGATTCCACCATGCTTAATTTGCATAAGAAACAGGTAAATAGCTGTGAAATTCCCTTCAGCCTAGGAGAGACCTGTTTCTCCCTTTGTTTGGACACAGACTATGGAGACTAATATCAATATAATTCCTTATGTAGTGTTGATACATACATTTTACAATGATATTAATCACCAGGGTGTCACTCACTTTCATAAAACACCTCACTCAATAAACATTTATAACAGTGGTTCTCAAACTAGGGCTGCCGCTTGTTCGGGGAAAGCCTCTGGCAGGCCAGGCCAGTTTGTTTACCTGCCGCGTCTGCAGGTTCGACCAATCGCGGCTCCCACTGGCTGCGGTTCGCCACTCCAGGCCAATGGGGGCTGCAGGAAGGGCGGCCAGCATGTCCCTCGGCCCGCACTGCTTCCTGCAGCCCCCATTGGCCTGGAGTGGTGACCCATGGCCAGTAGGAGCTGCGATCGGCTGAACCTGCGGACCTGGCAGGCAAACAAACCAGCCCGGCCCACCAGGGGCTTTCCCTGAACAAGTGGTGGCTCTAGTTTGAGAACCAGTGGTTTATAATACGGTAATAGTGTATCCATCAGCTGCTTCAACTGCTTATGACTTGAGGTTCAGGCTCCCTTTGTATATAGTTCAGGTAAAGTTTCTCCTCCCTGTTGGGATGTAGATGCTAAGCTGTCTCATCCTCTGCTTATTAGCTTGATAGCTTTGTTTACCTAATATGTAAATCTACCTTCATTGTCCCTAGCTGAAGACTGGGCTGGCCAGAGAAGCAAACATATTTCTTTGTCTAGGACAGACCTGTTAACCAAATCCCCCTGACATGCCTGGTTTAAATACTTTTTAGTCATAATTGCAACATATATTCATAACTCTTAATACACATCATATACATCCATGACACAAGATTCTTAATGATCAATGAATTATTAGTTTTCCAATGACATATTACCTACCACCTTCTAGATACAGATTATAGCCGTAGTAAGGTGGGGTACACTGAATTGGTCAGGCCAGCTAAACTTATTACTTGATGCCAGTGAGCTGCTTGCCCTCTGGCACTGGGACGCTCTTAGGGTCACACAGGAAAATATTCAGAAACTCTTATTTTTGCAGATTGTTATGTAAACAAATGGGAGCTGTTTGAAAGCTGCTCAGAGGTTTGAAAAGTCCCCCTGGAGATTAGTGCAGGTGAGGTGGTGAAAAGTGCAAGATATAAATATGCTGTCATATGGTTCCATTATTTATCATATAGTTATAATCTCTACATATGTCGACCCAGATATTATTACAGACTTATTATTAGTGACTCCACAATTGTGTTGTGTTGAATTTTTCACATAAGCAGGATTAAAATCCCTTGGTTTAACATGTTAATGGCTGAATTTAGTGTTTAAATTTGGCACAATAACTCTTCTGAAGGCAAGCGAATTAACTGTGCCTTTTTTTAAAGAAATATATACAACAACTTTTGCAGAGGAAACAAAAATATTTTCTTTCTGAAGTGTTGCCCTCATGATATTATGCTAGTATACCTCCTTCTTGTTAAACAATGAGTCACACAAGCTCCAAACTTCATACACAAAGATATTTTCATAGCACCTCAGGTATACGATTTTTAAATTTTATATTTAAACACAAATCATTCTTCTCTTTATATGTCCTAAGCTAACTGATATCCACAAAGAATAGCTGATGTTACTTCAGAGTTGTGCTGTGGTTTGGTGAACTCTTTCAGGGGTGCATCACTTTCATTAGTATTAACATTTGGTTGTAAATAAAGCTGCAAAAATATAGTAAAATGGCAACTGGCTTACCTGACTGGCTGTGCAGTTTGACAAGCAGGTCTTGTTATCTGCAGCAAGGTAAAAATTAGTGGGGCAGGCACAAGTGTGTGTTTTGCCAGGAGCTAAGAGACACAAGTGACTGCAGCCACCATTATTTATCATACACAAATGTTTAGACACTGTGAATGAAAAAGAAAAAAATTATTAAAACCTACCAACCAACAGGCTGATTCGCAGGGGAACCCTCCCCCTAAAAATATAAAAACCAACAAAGGAAACATTTTTTTCCCTTTAGGGAAGCTTCTAGTAATATAAACCTGTTACCTCAGCATACTTTAAATCTCTTTTATGGTAAAAGGGAAAGTAAAATTCAATAGGTACAAATTACATTATTTTTATAATGTCGTAGTTTATAAAAAAACATTCTTAAAAACAAAAACAAACAAAAAATCACTTTTTTAGCCATCGGTCTTTCAAATTAAGGAGCACAAGCATTTTGTATGAGGCAAATTAATTCACTAATAAAAATGCAGATTTGAATGCTGAAATAATGAGAGAGAAAGAACTAATCTTTTACAATGGTGCTGCTAATTTGCTAATCTAGACCAGCTGCCAAATTTTATTTAACTAGAACTGTAATATACGGATGGTAGGAGATCAGAGACAGTTATAATACTGTCCTCCTTCTGTAGGTTTTTTGGCCCAACTAGTGTTTAAATATCTCTAGGGCTTGTTAGACACCAGTAATTCTTTAAAATATCAACTCTCCTGGTTTTGCAATAATAATAATAATATTGAAAGCTTTGCTAATACTTTATTTCTCCTTAGCTGGACTGATTTTATCATCTTTGTAACATAATATCATTTTAACAATTCAGTTGATCTAGTCAATATCAATAACTTGTTCTTCAATAATTTCAACTTGATATTTAGTTACTTAAGAAATCTACCAAAACCACTGTACAAATACTTATAATCATTGCATAAAAATGCCCGATCCTAAAACAAAAAAATAAAAAACAAACAAACAAAAAAATACTTAATTGAATTCAGAAATTAGATGTTTGTGAAATATGCTGATGTGCTGTCTGAAAAGCATGGATAGAATAATTACCATCAGGTTGTCTATAAGAATGATACACCTGGATATCTGTTATGGCATGCCATGAGTTAATCAGTGATATTCTGTCTGCTCCAGAGGTTTTGTGGGCACGGCTCAGTGACTTGGTTTTCCCATCTGTCCAGTAGATGTAGTCTTCAAACAATGTTAGTGCAATCACCCCTGGAATATCTTGATTAGGGACTGTAATAGGAGATGGTAAGATTAATGTTCAGTCTTGGAAGACTGCCAGTTAAAATATTCCATACTGTATGGGCTGACAGATACAACCACTACATAACTTCTTGTGAATAACTGCCTTGACAATCTGTCAAGCCTGCAGGGTACTTTACTACCAGTTAAAATAATGCAGGATTGGGTGCACCAGCTTTGCTTGCATATATTTAGTGAGCCCAACTACTGCAAAGAAAATGAACGAATTTCAGTTAACAAATATCTACGTCCAGATTCTAAACAAATGACATGTTAAATTTTAATAAATTAGTTAGCATATATACACCTCTACCCCGATATAACGCTGTCCCCGGGAGCCAAAAAATCTCACATAAGAACATAAGAACAGCTGTACTGGGTCAGACCAAAGGTCCATCTAGCCCAGTATCCTGTCTATTGACAGTGGCCAATGCTAGGTGCCCCAGAGGAAGTGGACCAACAGGCAATGATCAAGTGATCTCTCTCCTGCCATCCATCTCCATCCTTTGACAAACAGAGGCTAGGGACACCATTCCTTACCCATCTTGGCTAACAGCCATTAATGGACTTAACCACCAGGAATTTATCCAGTTCTCTTTTAAACGCTGTTATAGTCCTAGCCTTCACAACCTCCTCAGGTAAGGAGTTCCATAAGTTGACTGTGCGCTGGGTGAAGAAGAACTTTCTTATATTTGTTTTAAACCTGCTGCCTATTAATTTCATTTGGTGACCCCTAGTTCTTGTATTATGGGAATAAGTAAATAACTTTTCCTTATCCACTTTCTCCACCTCACTCATGATTTTATATACCTCTATCATATCCCCCCTTAGTCTCCTCTTTTCCAAGCTGAAGAGCCCTAGCCTCTTTAATCTCTCCTCATATGGGACCTGTTCCAAACCCCTAATCATTTTAGTTGCCCTTTTCTGAACCTTTTCTAGTGCCAGTATATCTTTTTTTAGATGAGGAGACCACATCTGTACGCAGTATTCGAGATGTGGGCGTACCATCGATTTATATAAGGGCAATAATATATTCTCAGTCTTATTTTCTATCCCCTTTTTAATGATCCCTAACATCCTGTTTGCTTTTTTGACCGCCTCTGCACACTGCGTGGACATCTTCAGAGACCTATCCACGATGACTCCAAGATCTTTTTCCTGACTTGTTGTAGCTAAATTAGCCCCCATCATATTGTATGTATAGTTGAGGTTATTTTTTCCAATGTGCATTACATTTATCCACATTAAATTTCATTTGCCATTTTGTTGCCCAATCACTTAGTTTTGTGAGATATTTTTGAAGTTCATCACAGTCTGCTTTGGTCTTAACTATCTTGAACAGTTTAGTATCATCTGCAAACTTTGCAACCTCGCTGTTTACCCCTTTCTCCAGATCATTTATAAATAAGTTGAATAGGATTGGTCCGAGGACTGACCCTTGGGGAACACCACTAGTTACCCCTCTCCGTTCTGAGAATTTACCATTAATTCCTTCCCTTTGTTCCAGGTCTTTTAACCAGTTCTCAATCCATGAAAGGACCTTCCCTTTTATCCCATGACAACTTACATTACTTAAGAGCCTTTGGTGAGGGACCTTGTCAAAGGCTTTCTGGAAACCTAAGTACACTATGTCCACTGGATCCCCCTTGTCCACGTTTGTTGACCCCTTCAGAGAACTCTAATAGATTAGTAAGACACGATTTCCCCTTACAGAAACCATGTTGACTACTGCTCAACAGTTTATGTTTTTCTATGTGTCTGACAATTTTATTCTTACCGTGCTATAGGTGAAACTCGCATTATATTGAACTTGCTTTGATCTGCTGGAGCGCGCACCCCTCTCCTCCCCCCCCAGCAGCACTGCTTTACCGTGTTATATCCAAATTAATTTTATATCCGGGTAGAGGTGTATTTAAGTTAATTTACTCTGCTAAAGGTCATTATTTTGATTTTTAAGGGAATACAACGTATTAAACCATAACCAGGATGCACCTTTAGATGTACTGTATTTTAACACCATTAAAAGCAATTGTAGTCACTTCATGATGGTAACATATTACAGCTCTCAAGATAAACTAAAAAGCAGCTTTTCTGCTAACAGAAATACAACAATGGTTAAAGGCTTACTGCTGCATATATTTACTTTTTAATACTATACAATACATATCACAGGTAAATACAGACAATAACTTCTATTCTAACTCCCAGAATAGAAATCCTAACTGGGTTAGGGATTCTCAGTTTTTCATTTGAAAAAATCTACATCATTCAGAGCAAATGAATTGTTAAAGTACATTATGCAGTGATATCACTGTTACACTGCAGAAATATATTTTTCTTATACTTTATAAGATTTAAGTATAAATTCAGTAGTATGTTACTCCATTGGTTCTCTCATTGAAACCACTGGAAGCATTTGTGGAGTAGCATACTATGAACACCCATAAGGACAGCAGAACGTGGCCCACATTGTTCTGAATGAGCTTAACAAATACTGAACAAGCATTGTTAACCTTCACTTTTGTAAAATTGAACAAACCTAGGATTGTCAGGTAAATAAGCATTTTCTTATAGGTTTACTTACTTGCCTACTTTAGCTAAAAATAAATTCAATCTGCTTAAAAAACCGTATGACAAAACATCCCGACCTTTGACGAAATAGTCTATTAATGATACCATGAGATTTAAGAACTTTTGGAAAAATTATAAAACATGTAATTATGATGGGGAGATGGCAGACAGATTTTGTTATGTTTGAGGTTCTTTTGAAAGGACAGTACTGAACGCATGAATCTGACCAACTATCCAACTATGAACTAGATGGTCAAAAAGGAAATTAGCAGTAGGAAGTGGATATTTTCAAGTTACTTAAAATCACGGTTGCACTGTAAAACCTGGAGACAGGTGATGTTTTTTTCTTAGGAATTGCATGCACCTGATATGCATAGTTGACAAGTTGGCCCAATTACAAGAAAACTGTAAAAAAAAAATAACATCAGCTATCACCCACAGGTATTCAGTTGATGAATAAACCTTGAAAAAAAATAGAAACATTGTGTGGGCTGAAGTTTAACAGTTGCTTATTATACATTTCAAAGTAAATTCCAAAGCTTTGAACATTGTCTAGAACTCCTCCAGTAAATTGTTTTGCATGTTAGCAGTGGTTCAGATGGAAATAAAACACACACACACACACACACACACACACTCACTCACACAGAGCACCTACACATTCCTACTGTATGATTTGTTTTTTTTAAACTTCTGAGAGTTTGAGGCAGAAGATTTATGTTATGGCACTTAGAATTGGTGTTAAAATGCAGGTTTGGGTGGTGGGGCATTTTCATCCAAACTCATCAGAACCCTTGTGCCACATATATAATAAAAGTTGGTATTCACTTTATATACTACAATTTAATATATTCATGAGCATAACATCAAATGCCTTGTACAAGCTTTGTTATGTCATTCATTCTGCAGTGAATAAGTATGTCTTCCAGTTGCTCATAACATTTTTTATGCTAAACCTAGTGTGTCTTGTTTGGCATATATAGCATGTAAAACATTATTCATAACTGTCAAGTCAACTGATGGATGCTTTTGTTTGGAATTAGCAGTCTTTCTACAAAATCCCACATAAATCTTTAAGGGTCATTTTTGATATTTAGAAATTGTATCTGACATGGCTTTCACTACTGTTTTCCCTTAGCAATGTTTGTTGTGGTACAATTTTAAAAAGCTGTAATTATCTTTTGAAAAGGAGATTCTTTCCTGCTTATCTGCTCTATGTCATCAACAAAGCAGCACTAAAATAGTGACTGTCTTTGCGTTACAGAAGGTAAATTAAATTAGAATTCTAACTTGGGGTATTTCACTTACGGCTATTAAAAGTATGAATTACCATTAATGTAAGATTTATTTCCCAAAAAGGAATTCATTTAAAATGAGGAAGTAACAATAATTTAGTTAAAATGGAAAATGTGTTACTGAGTCAGTTCTTTTCTGGGGATGACCTGTCTCCTAGTATGAGAATTTGAATTTGTGCCCCTCTTTTTGGAAACATCAGAGGACATTCAGACTTATCCATGGGGCTTCTTTCATGGCTTAACCAAGCTCTTTCCAAAGTACCTCCCAGTTACTAAACCTGAGATTTTCAAAGTCATACTTAGAAAGTTTGAACACCCAGTTCCCATTAATTTTAATGAGAATTAGAAGTTCAAATTCTTTATGTAACCTTGAAAATCTCAGCATAAATATTTATTAGTTGACTAAATATAAATATCTAACCTTACTTCACTACTTACTTCATTTACTACATGCATGGGCACTGAAGAAGTGATTGTAAAAATGCCCAAAGGACTTAGTTTGAATGGGAAGAATTAGGGGAGAGGTCAGTCTGGGAAGGAAATCATGATGTGACAAATGTTCTATTCTGGATTCTGACATCTTCCTGAGTCTGACACATCTTAATTATATCAAGAAATGTGAAAAATATTCAAAAGTGTCGGAGAAGGGTGAAAAAGAATGTTTCATCTTCGCTAAAGTTAGTATCTCAATCTATTTGGTCATCACTTCTTGGATTACCTTTCTGCCAAAGAATGTTTCTGTAGAGTATACGTCGGGCCTGTAGCTCTTTACAAAAATGTTGATTCATGACAAGATGACAATTTTCCATTTGTTTTGTGGTGGCTGATTCACTTTCTGCCCAGGATGCTACCACAGAATGTGTTGACTGAAATAAGTCTCTTAAACTGAATATCTTTCAGTGATATAGCATTCGATTCATTTTTTACATGGAGGATTTGAATGCCTTCAGGCCAAGATATTTAGGGTGGAAGGAAATAAATAAGGGTTTTCTTAACCATGCATACACTCCGTGCCTCCTCATGCTCTCATATGAGGGCATAAAAGACGGGGCAGCTGCGACCCTTCCTCAGCTCCTTTACAGTTCAAGGTCAATGCTGTTGAGGACTCAGAAAAGTGGGGACAGATCAATGAAACCACACAGAGCACAACATTTCAAAGAGTCACAGTGACTGTATGGTAGTTAATTGTTCTTTCTTCTTCAAGTATATATCAGGATGGATCCCATTATCAGGACTGGGAAGCAGTATCTTCCCTGAACAGCTGGAGTGAGGAATTTCAGCTGTATTTGTCAAACAGAGATTGAAGTACTATTGTCCCGAAATTGGCATCTGACCTAGTTGCCATGTCACATGCATAATGTTTAATTAAGTTAGTGGGTTGCTCCATGTAGCTGTCTTGCAATTCTTGGAAAGAGCCACATTTCTGAAGTAGGCAGATGATGCCACCTGTTCACTGGTGCAGTGTACCTTGACATTCAGAGGCAGAGGCTTGCCAGCCAGTTGATACCAGCTGGAAATCACATTGAAATTCTCTGTGATGAGTTAGCTTAGCTTTTCAGTGCACTGGATATGGCCACAATGAGGCCTGAAAGACTTGGTCCTGCTGAGGTAATAGAGCAAGGCTTTGTAGATGTCTGAAATATGCAGCTGCAGCTTCTTCTCTCCCAGCATCAAGTACAAGATTTGTGGAGCTATCATGATGATTGAAGCTTTGTCCAATTCGAACTTGGATATTTGGGGGACGGGGAGATCAGGAGAATTAGAGGGAAGGCATATAGCAGTCCATGAGACCATAGAAGGGGGAAGTCATCATCAGGGAGCCTGGGATCACGTCTCCACTGAAGCAGAACTTGGTATTATCTTCTGTAGTGAACAAGTCTGTGACAAGAGTTCCGCACTGATGGGTTCGGGAGGCTTTTCCACAGCTACTATTTGTGGTGGTTATCACACTTCAGGAAATCTGCTGGGTCATTGCCAACTCCTGGAAGGTGTAGAACCATGCTGATAACAACATAACTCGATGGGTTATTGGTAAAGAGAGGATGATTGAGCCACTCATTATTTTAGTGCATGGCTGTCACGTTGTTTGTCAGGATTTGTGTGTCATGCAGAGGGAGAGAGGGTAGCCAAAAACTAGTCACTCCTCTTTTGTGACACTGGGATATTATCCTATATACAGCCAGCGAATCCTTAGGTAATCCTTGAGGGCACTTTAAGCATCTGTGTGCTACTGGAATAACACATTTGACCTGTTTCTGGTACATGCTCTAACAGAGGTAGAATCTAAATGTCTCAGGTTGGGTGAACATTTAGTGTCCAGATATAATGTAACTGATTTTTTATTAAACAAAAATATTATCTGCCTGATTTGTAAAACGCATTACCATAACTATTAATGGGAGTGGAGAGACTAATTTCCAAATTACTATGCAGAATCCTGGAATATTGTTAAATTCCCCAAACAATGCGCTCTAGTCTTTACATATTCCTCTCCATTCAGGAAATTGTCATTCTGCACATACATATATGAGGGAGAGAGAAAGAGCACGTGAGAGGGGACCCCTATACTGTTATTGGTGTGAGTCACCACCTTAACAATGTTTCAGCATTGATTCTATATAATTGTGACAAAAGTGATACAAATGAAATTGTTACATTTATTTCAATAAAGTGACTGAAATGATATCAGTGTGTGTGTGGGGGGGGGATCAACAGTTATTATATCTGTATTTAGCAAGTGGTTTTGAGGTATACCTGAACTATCCTTGCCTGTCACAAGGACAAATATCATCTTTATGTGTAAAACAGAAACTGGACTCATTTTGTTTAGTCAGATCAGTAAACACCTGCCATGAATTTGATTTTCACTGGCCCCCTAAACTATGTGACTGATAGCCTTAACAAAAGATTTTTATTGTGTTTGGAGAATGAAGTAGATGTGAACACACAGTGATTTTTAGGAACATGAGGCATGATTCTTCTATCATTTACAACAGAATAAATCAGGAGTGTCTCCACTAACATTAATGGAGATACACTGATGTAAAACCAGGCTGTTTGGGAAAGGCAACAGAAAGAGAAACTGCTACTGTCTGGTTGAAACCTGTAGCTCTCTGGATAGTTGCTTCTGCTTGATTTCTGGAAGTGTATCTACTCCTATGACTTGTGAGCTTTGTTGCTGCTTTTAATATCCCCCCAAAAAACCACAAAACAAAAAACAAACAAACAAACAAACAAAAAAACCCTGTTGTAGGGTGTCAATATTGTACTTCTGAATAAAATAGGAATTTTTCTCTCAAGGTGATATTCATCCTTGTGCAGAGGGCAGATCAATGTTATGCACCACATACATTCTGAAAACTCAGCTTAGTGGGACTTTAGCACATTGGCCTCGACCTGCCCTTTTGCACATTTCACCTCCTTGAAAAACCTACTCCTGGAATCCATTCTCTCTTAACCACTCAAGACTGTGACTACACACTATTTAGACTATTTGCAGCAGAATACTACAAAATAACATCCTCAATATACACATATTAGGAAATGATTAAAAATGTTAAGTTAGTTGTCTTTCAGTCTAAATTTAGGGGTTGCTACAGTGTCATAATACACATTCAAAAATCTATCAAAAATTACAATTGATCATAGAGTGGATCAATGGATGGATTAAGAGCACATCCAAAAAATCTGTGTGTTCATGGGGAAAAAAATAAGATTCAAGAGTAGTAGAATATAATATAAAATCTCAATTTTCCCATTATCCCTGATTTACAGGGCAGTAAGTTAGTGTTCAGGATAAAATATTAATTACATTCCAGAGACTACATTTCAGAATTACAGCTGACTGACTGCAGCAACTACATTTTAATAATTTTAAGAGCACCACTACTATGGCCAAACCATGGGAACAGCCACGGGTACTAGGATGGTTCCACAATATTTCAGCTTCTTCATAGGCCACCGCAAGGAAGAATTTCTGGAAAAATGCGACACAACCAATTATATATGTGAGATACAATGATATTTTCCTCCAACAACCTAAACTTCCTCATGGATTTCCACCACAACTTCAACAACCACTGTCCATCCATCACACTCTCTCTAGAACACTCCCACACCAGCATCAACTTCCTGGATACCACAATCAGCCTCAACAATGGACCCTCACAGACAACTATATACAAGAAACCCACAAATCACCTCGCCTACCTTAACAGATCCAATAACCACCCCAAACACACCAAAAAATCTGTTATCTACTGCCAGACGCTCAGATACCATAGAATATGTTCCAAGGAGAAAGTCCAGGATACACACCTTAATATACTTAAAACTGTCTTCACCAAACAAGGACACTTCACCAGAGAAGTAGATTGCATCATGGCCACCCAAATACCCCAAGAGAACATGCTTCAATATGGAACCAAAAAACCCCAACCTACGACTACACACCCCTTGTTATCACCTACCACTCTAATGGAACCCATACAGGGTAACATTAAACAATTACAACCCACACTCAACGGGGACCACATCCTGAAAAAATAATTAGCTGAACCTTCTCTTCTGTCCTTCAAATAACTCCCCAAACTCCCCAAGCTCATTTTCAGAAGAAAGGTCACCACACATGAGGACAAACCAACTTAAAACAGCACCAGACCTTTCCGTAACAATAGATTCAAAACCTGCAGACATATATTCACTGCTACAATGATCAATACCCCCACAACACACCTTTCAAGATACACGAGTCCTACACATGCCTATCACAACATGTGGGATACCTCATCCAATGCACTACTGTTCGAATAACAACTATATGGGTGAAACCAGACAACCACTATGCTCTCAAATGAACTCTCTCTCTCACACACACACACACACACACACACACACAAAACCACCATATGGCTGAACATTTTTCACAAAATGATCATTCCATATCTGACCTCTAAGTCCTAATCCTGAAAGGAAACCTACATAACACCTTCAAAAGATGAGCCTGAAAACTTAAATTTATAACTTTGCTAGACATGAAAAATCATGGACTGAATAAAGACAATGGATTCATGGCTCATTACAATAATCTGAAACTCACTAACCCTCCTTTGTCCTATGCCTACAGAGATGTTAACTGCCCACTTCACCTTAAATGGTCTCTTGCAACATGTGTTAACACCTTATGCTTAACAGTCTGTTCCACCTTGAATTTAGCTGTGACACTCTGAGTACCTTTCCCAGTCCTGAAGAACTCTCTCTCTCTTTCACCAGCAAAAGTTGGTCCAGTAAAAGATATTACTGCATGCACCTTGTCTTTTTGAAGCATCTAAAATACTTTAAAAAATATTTTAAACTGAATTGTGTGCTTCTGAAGGGCAAGGAATTGAGAGCTCTAAAAGCTGAAGTCCTCTAAGTATCCTCAATACCAATCCAAGACAAATGAGAACAGTGCAAGCTTCACCATTCTTACTTATCAATGTGCATAAACCTAATCAGAAGTATCACAGGACACATAACTTGCACTAACCGGTGATTTTGTCATCAGTCATAGCTCAATGTTCAAGAGCTAAAAGGGCAAGGAGACTCTCAATACTTTAAGTAGGCTGTTGTACATCCAGGTTAGAAAGGAAAGCGCGTTTACAAGTGAGAAGCATGGGCAAGCTTGTATTGCCACTGCCTACGCTGTCTATGATATATGGATACCTAGAGAACTTCAGTCTCCAGAACTAAATTCAAGCGCATTAAATTAGAATGGATGCACCACTCAACTGACTGTGATGTAAAATGCAGACTCTTAAGTGCAATATTGTTGCTGAAGTAACTGAAGATCCTGACGGAAAATCTCTTCTGCCCAACAGGTGCACATGTGATTAGACATTCCTGACAACCAGTTTTTTTAAGTGGAGTCTCTGGCTGTTGGAAACTCCATTATACATGACCTGGGACTCCCACTGTCATCTAAATGTATGGAGAAGTTTTTTTTTCCACAATTTATAACACATCAGTGAATGAACTAAGGAAGACCTCTCAGCCTTAAGTGTTGCAGATGGGCTCTTCCCTGATTGATAAGATCCATTCCCGAGTTTAGCCAGACAATTCTTTTTATGTCAACCACTGGCTTTTATGGTACTATCCATTGTTTGAATGCAACATCAAGAAAGCTCTTATTGGCCAGGGTAGAACAAGAAAGACCAGAGGATGTTTTTCCAATGGGATCATACTCCACAACTATGCTGAATTAGCAGATTTGAAGTGCAACTTCTATTTGCTACACAGACATGAGTGATGACAAAATATCTAAAGCAGTGATACGCAGGCTGAGGCTCACAAGCCGTAAGTGGCTCTTGTCTCCTGAGGATCTTTGCAGCACATGAAATTAAAGCATTGTGTGATTTAATTATAAGCCAATTAGGATGCTTTTACTATGTTATTAACCAATTGTAATTGATAAAATAATAATCCTTGGACAGTCATTTTGCTGTAAGAATAATTATAATAATAAATTTATATATAATATATATAATGTTCTTACAGCAAAATGACTGACCAAGTATATCTATCTATCAATATATATATATATATCTATATACTAAATATTTCCCAGTCAGACTATTTAAATATGAATATATAATACTATAGTAAATGAAACAACGCATTTACCCTACAGTGGCTCTTTTGTGTAATGCTGATCACTAATTTGGCTCCTGAACCACTGAGTTCTGAGTATCACTGATCTAAAGCATTAGAGAAGACAATATTATGGACCATTAATGGGCTCTGGAAATTTTGACCATAAAGCAACTATATACTTGTAATGGACTTGTGCAGTATACTGTATTCATTGCCCTTCCGTGGATTCTTGATCTTTTTCCTGGATTTGTGTAGCCTGGAAGGCTATAGACATTTTTTGCTGCTTAGACTATAACAGGATTTAAAAAAGAACTAGATAAATTCATGAAGGATAGGTCCATCAATGGCTATTAGTCAGGATGGGCAGGGATGGTGTCCCTACCCTCTGTTTGCCAGAAACTGGGAATAGGAGACAGGGGATGGATCTCTTGATGATTACCTGTTCTGTTCATTCCCTCTGGGGCACCTGGCATTGGCCACTGTCTGAAGACAGAATTCTGGGCTAGATGGACCTTTGGTCTGACACATTATGGCCATTCTTATGTTATTGACTTCAGAGAAAATGATATTATAATCAAATCAACTAACAACTGACCATATCAACTGTTAAGCAAATCTAAAGACATATATCTAAACAAAAGCTGTTCTAATATGAATGCACAATTTAATATAAATATTTGTCTAATGACACAAAGGTAAGGCATGAGTGAAGCTGTAGCTATCAGACATTTCAGAAATGGTAGTTAATTTCAATTTATTTTACTGGTTGAGAAACATTTCTGTGGTAGCTAAATTGTATTTTGCTTCTTTTCATTAACTTTTATTATGTTGTAAACAACAGAACATCAGCACTGTTTTCATATAATAGCCTATAAAACCTACAGTTCGCATGGGATGTGAATGACAAAAAATGAAGAAAAAGAATCATAATGCAATACTGAAATCTAGTCTTTTTGATGTAGCCTTTTTGCTTTCTTTTTCCTCTCCAGCATTCTGTAAGCTTCCCAAGACCTCAATCAGTGACAGCTATTGATTTATCTGCATACACCGATACAAAAAAAGTCTTTTCTTTCTTATGTTTTCCCCTTACAGTGAAACATACTTCCTCTTTCTAGCTAACATTTATTTCAAGACATTTGATAAAGATGCCCAATTACCCATCCATTAGCAAGAGATTAACATCTTCCTTAAATATAAAACTACATTTAAATAACATGAAGCATCATATCTAGACCAGCAAATGCAGGGATAGGAATTAAACATTAATTAGTTTTGGCCAAAATGGAAAAAAAAATCAAAAAAAATGAAATGTTTCATTTTGACATTTATTTTAAAACACACACAAAAAAAGGGTACACAAAAACCCCAAAGCTAAACAAAACAAAAACAAAACAAAAAGTCATTTCAACAAACAAACTATTTTTCAGATTTTCCAGTTTGGTGGCTGAAGCAAAAAAGAAAAAGAAATCTATTATCTCTGGCTCCAGTAATTAATCCATAGACAAATTGAAATGACAGACAATTTCTCTTTCAGAGATGTTATGGTCTGCCATTCCATAACAATTTTATTTACTACATTTAATTTCTTGGTTATTAAAATATTAGCATCTGAATACTACAAATAACCTATTACTTAGGGATGAATAACCTTCTGTTCCTACAGGAACTCATACAAACCACACTATTTCTCTCAAATGAACGGACCCCAATTGTTTACTACTGGTTTAGCTTAAGGGCTGTTATGGTCAGAAAAGTGATGATGTATTACTCAACTGTGCACACCGTTCACTGTCTTACTCAACTAATATGCTCCTTTTGAGGATTCAGAGTTCAACTTGGTCGTTTGCCTCCTTTTTACATCAATGTTCACAACTCATATACTCAGGAGAAAGTGAGTTAAATTCTATTACTGCTCCTGCACCATCAACAGCATTATCATCTCTGTTCCATCAGCAGAATCTTTATTATTAGTGAACTCAGATTGATAAAGAACCTAGTTTGATTTTCAGATCTTAGTTATTTTTATTTGTAAAGTGAACATAGTCGATGTAAGAGGCAATGAACACTGAATCCCACAATACCATTTTAGTCACTTTTTAGAGTATAGCTGTATTTAAGGTCTGGTCTACACTAGAAAATTAGGTTTAACTACATCACTCGGTATGAAAAATCCACACCCCTGAGCAGCATAAGTCCTTGTGTAGACAGAGCTAGGTTGGTGGTAGAATTCTTCCATCAAGCTAGCTATTGCCTCTTGGGGAGGTGCATTACCAGTGCTGTCTGGGGAATCCCTCCCATCAAAGTAGGTAATGTCTACACTGATGTCCTACAGCAATGCGGCTGTGCTGCTGTAGCGTTTTAAGGGTAGACAAGTCCAGAGAGACTTTAACTCAGATTCTTGTGACCCAATTCCGCACCACAAACTCCACTTCTATCTCTGATTGAGTGGCTTCCAGCTTCCCTCTCTGCCAGCTATGGCCATGCAATTCTCCCTTTCTTATAAGCCACCCTTATCTCCTTACAGACCTACACAACCATCTCTGCTTCTCTGTTGGGTCCTGAAACTATAGTTAAACAATACATTCTCATACAATGTGAGAAGAAATATGCTCTGGACTGCAATGTGCACCAGATTACACAAGAAAGCGGAAATATTGGATGAAAGCTAGATGCTGCAAGGGGAATGGCACTTGAGGAAAAGCAAAAGAAAGAAAGAAAGAAAGAAAGAATGAAAGAAAGAAAGAAAGGTGTGGGCAGAGTGGAGCATGCAGTAAGAAGGGCTGAACAAACTAGGAGGGAAAGCAAAGGGTGGCTAAATGACTGAACAGAAAGAGAGATCAAACCATAGCTGGCAGACTGGGAGGAGAGAAAGGAAGTAGGTTTGCATGAATCTACACTGAAGAGGGAGGAATGATTACACAGGCCTGGATAGGAGGACTCTTGTGTTTGTTCAGAAGTTGGGTCAAAATATGAATACACATTTAAAGCTTTGGATTCTTTTCTGAACTGTACAGATCACAGAACCTGATGAACTTCACTCACAAATGTGTATCAATTTTTATCTACATGTTAAATTTACATATTGTAATCCATACATGCAGTGTATATGCCTACTTAAAACTATTATGAAAAATTAATGGTAAGGTGAAGTAGGTTTCCCCTCACCTCCTTTCTATTAATAACCCCATCTTTCCAATATTTATTCTTTAGCTACATATTATGTAATATAAATTTGCAAACTTTTCATCGCTTGCTATTTGGGGATTTATATAAGTGCAAAAGCTATCTAAAACCATATAACATTTTGGTGTCTATTTTACATAATTTAATAACATTAAATATCATGGAATTTAAACAGAATTGTTTAAAATAAAACAAAACACATGCTTAGGCATGATCTTGTAAAAAAGTTCCACCTATTTCTGTTCTGAAGGCTGAGGCATAATTCCATATAGTGGGAAATGTGAAAATCCCTTAACTACAGCAGTGTTAGTGACAGCTGATACCGTAAAATATGTGCCTCTTGGGTAGCTATTAAGATTTAGGTTGTGTCAATAAAGTATAGCCCAGCGTAAGTGGCAACATGGTGCTGACTAACCCAGGGACCAAGAGTACCCACTGTATACATGAAGTGCATTTTTTTTATTATCTCTCTTATGGGATGCAGCCTCCTTTCCCACGTACATTGGTCCTATACAATGAGCTGGTACTAGACACTTCTAAGCCCCTGATGAAATAGAGAGACAGATAAAGTCTGATCCTAATTAATTACTGTCTGGAATTTAAATATTGAGAAATGGCTGTTAAAAGAATTAGTAGAATTTTAAATCAATAATATGTCCACCAATGGCTTGAGAGTAGTTTCTGCTAAACAGCAGTATTTTGGTGTATAAGGTTAATGTGAAATTTATGGTTTTATTACATAAAGCAAGTTTAAACTGATGACAGAAAGTTTGAGAATTCAGTTTGTTATATGGCATATTCCTTTCTGCAACACTAACACTGACTTTCTCTGCAATTCTTGTACTACAAGAGACATTTAATAACAAATCCTTTTGATGATTCATCTTCCAAAATGATAATTTCAAACCTCAATATTGTCATATATAATTTCATTTAAAGTAACTAAATGTAAATTGTTTTTATAGATATTTTCATTCACTTATGTTAATGAACCAAGTGTATGGCTGTAAAGTATACTGGGGAAAGGCTAGATTGTAATAATAAAAAGAAAAAAAAAACTTATTGATGTAGTCCAACTACATTTTATTTATAAGAGTGTTGTAGAACGTTTTATTGTTGATTTTGTAAGGTTAGAGACTTTCAATGATAAATATTTTATAGATTAATCTATATTACTTTTACTAAATTTAAAATCTTATCTTAAAAATAAAAAACCCAAATCCTGCTTAATGAGCATAACAAATTGTTTAATCCCAGTAACTGAAACCTTGATTCCTAAATAAGTATGTGTATATATGGGAATTTCTTGTTTCGCTTTAGAATTATTAAAAAAATTATGCATGAAAACGGTACAAAAGAATGCTATCTTTAATGGACTGAAGATAGTTCATATCATTTTTTTTAAAGTAATTTTTAAGGCCATATTCAAGTACTGTGCCAGTGAAGAACAAAATAGCCTGAATCAGCAGAAACCAATTGGAATATAATGGTGAATCTGGCCCTTAATTAGTTAGCATACAGCTATGTAACTTTTAAGAGTGACTAGTGTTGGTCATGTAATGTACCAGTTTGAACATTTGACACATTTATATAGCCTTGACAGTAACTCAATTAAAGTAATAAGATTGCAGCATGCAAATTAGCTTGGGAGGAGGAGTAATTGTTGGTTGAGTATTCTGAAGCCACAATAGCCCCATTAAGCGTGACCTAAACTATTAACCTAGGCATCTGATCATAACGGATATGATACCCAATAACAATTTAGTATAATTCCTACATAACTTTAAAAAAGAGTCTATGCAGCAGATTTCAACTAGTTTTAACTGTATGGAAAATATGTGAGTGAGTATATATAAAATTAAAGAAACTATGCTAAAATAACATTAAGGTTTCAAAGTCAAGCACTCATAAGTTAGGAAATGCTAGAACATATAACTTTATCCAGACCCTGTTTGTGTATGCATTATGATAGATTCTATAGTTACATGATCCCATGCTATATCTATATATCTATATCTATCCATATGGTATTTAGGTTCTATATTACTAAAACCTTTCTAACTATAAGGGAGGTTGTGGAATCCCCATCATTGGAGGTTTTAAAATACAGATTAGACAAATAACTGTCAGGGCTGGTCTAGGTATCTCTAATCCTACCTCTGTGTTGGGGGTTGGAGGGTGGACTAGATGACATCCTGAAGTAATTTCCAGATCTACATTTCTTTCTTTCTACTTTTTCCATAGGAACCTGCCTTATTGAGTAAATGGGTTATTCAGTATTTCTTTTCACTCTCCTTATTCAATATGTGGTCTCTCCTCTGGCATTATTTAACACACATCATCCAAACCTTGCACTAAAAAAGAATAAATTAATGATAGGCCTTTGGCACTGTTCAAATCCCTACTCTCCTCAGGTATAGGAAGGACTTAAATTGGAGGTCTCCCACATCCCAAGTGAGTACTGTTATGAGGGAAGTTGTTTCTCTCTCGCCTGTTCTGTATGAATTCGCATGAGGGGCCCAATCCAGTAAGCATGCTCAGACTATTCCTATCAGGTCATGCCCCACATGCAACTTGTCTTCACCTGGTTTGTGAATCACTCTGGGACTTAGGGGGGGAGATGAGTGGGGAGGGAGGCAGCAGTGTGCAAGCACAGATGTAGAAACACAGGTACCTTTTACTGCAAAACCAGAGGCACTGAATGAGTTTAGGCACCTACAGGCTTCAGTCCAAGCTTTGTGCATTGCAGTGGTCCCAAAACTGGGAATTAAGCTCCTAAAACTGGGACTTGGGCACCTAATTCCTTTTGTGCATTCATTTCCGATTGCTTAATAAACATTAATGAAGTTATCTTCACAACACCCTTGAGACATTACAAGGTCCTCATTTTACAAGTGGGGAACTAAACACAGAAAGTTAAGGCCAAAACTGTCAAAAGTGTCCACTGGATTTTGGCACACAACTTGAAACATTTAACTGGGCTTTTTATAGCACTTTATATATTCAAAGCTCAGTTACTACTGACTTCAGCTGTAGTTGTGAGTGCTCAGCACTTCTTCCAATCTGGCACCAGGTGTCTCATGTTAGATAGCCAGAAAATGAGAAACATGCAGTTATTGGCCACCTGTGAACATTTTAGTGTAAGTGACTTGTCTAGCATCAAAGGAACTCCATGGCAGAGGCAATGATCCAGTTATACATGGTGGCATTCAACTTACTTAACAAACAGACCACTCTTTCTTTTCCTGTAATCTACTGCCTCATTCACTACACTCCTGCAACAAACAGGGTAGAGGTTCCTATAGACAACAGTCTTATTCATTATACAACCTTGATTCACTTCTAGAGTATAGTATATCTTGTGCCCTGTATGAAGCAGGCAGGTTCTTGCTGAAAAGAATAGTTCACAATTCTGTAATTAAAGGCTATCCTAACACATATGTACCAAGGGGTGGAAATAAGGTTGTTGGGACAACCTTAATTCTAACATTTCCTAACTTTGGAATGCTTGACTTTGTTCTTTTAATGTAGTTTGTGTGTGATGTTTAAAAAAGAAAAATTTTAAAGAAAACAAAATCCTTCATAAGGCATCATACTGACACCAACATAGGTTACTAGTAGGGTTTAAGTCCCAGAACTGACCTCCACCACTAGAATTAATGGAGCAACTGATAGCAATAGCAAGTTATTATCCTCTGTGTGGACAAGATACTAGTGAGGGAGAAGAGACATATACTTTGTCAATTGGTTTTTGCTATTTGCTGACAGCCAAGGAACATAGGTACTCAGAACTCCTGGATTCAAGTCCAGGATCTGTAGATAAGCATGCCCCAGGATCCTTCTGTCCTTGTTCCCCAAGCTATTCTCTCTCTCTCTTCTATCTTGCCTCATTCCCCAGCTCCTGTCCCCTCCTCTCTCCTATCCAACCCTGCTCCTGTCTTCCTCAACCACCCTCACCCAGCTTCTATCCAGCCATTACCCTGACTTCTATCTCCCTCTCCTTCTGTGTATGTAACTGCTCAGCCCCCTTTGCTCTTATCTATTCCCACCCTGGTTCCTATCCCCATCTCTTCCCCCCTCCCCGTTGGGCAACTTCATCTATATGCCACTTTACCAGCTGTCCCTATAATAATTGGTTGATTGATCTAGATAGCTCTTACACGCAGAGAGAGACAGACACAATATGTTATGGAGGAATTTGTTACAATTTTGTAACTATGGTTGTGCCCGGGTTGCCATTATAAACCCTATTTTCATACTTCCCTAACTTTTCCCATAAAGTAAGATTTTCATC
Organism: Malaclemys terrapin pileata; assembly: GCF_027887155.1. Classification (NCBI taxonomy): domain Eukaryota; kingdom Metazoa; phylum Chordata; order Testudines; family Emydidae; genus Malaclemys; species Malaclemys terrapin. Next base: position 59,451,431 of record NC_071515.1, on the reverse strand, counting down.
TGCAAATGCTTGTGCTTAAGTTTAGCAGGGACAAGAGGACCAGAATTTGAACTCTGATAGATGTAAAAGTCACCAGTGAAATTCAATGGATTGCTGGCATTATACTGATGTAAAACTGAGGTAATAAAAACAAACCCAGAATATTTCTTCCTGTAATTACAAGCTTCTATAATTAGCAGTTTTGAAATTACAGGAACTAAACTATGAACACCTTTTAAATTTAATATTTCATCCCCTGCTCAGAAATAAGAGAGTTTTAGGCCTAAAGATTCGGAAGACCTGTTTGACATAGCTAGGTGGCCAAGGGAACGGGAACCCAAATGATTACTTTGCTAAATTCCTAAATATTTAAAGCTGGTATAAATAAACTGTCTTAGTGCTTAGCCAGATTAATGCTCTAATGAATGCTCAATGATTTAATATGCATAAAACTTGGGAGTGCTACAGCTTTACATTTGCTACACTCTAATATAGCTTATATAATCAACCATTAAACTTTAAGTAGCTGTGTAAAGTTAGTATTGCCTCCATTGACATGAAGTTCTCCTAAGCTCTCCAAGATCCCTAGCGTACGTGGAGTGTCAAAATTCTCACTACAACTTCTCTCCTACCAACCATAATGTACACAAGAGGGGGCAGTCACTGATATTTCTCACCTGCAAAGATCAGGAACTCTGCAGGAGAGGAAAGCAGCAGACATTCCCCTCTCCTAGACAGTTTCTAAGATCTGCAAGAGAGATGACAGTGTTTTACCTGTTGGAAAGTTGTTACAACCCATGGCTAGAAGTTTAAAAGAAGAGTAAACTGGGCTTAAAGACCAAGCTCACAAGATTCAAATTCTGTCAGTCAAAAGCAGCCAGGGATGGATTAAAGTAAGCCAGAGCTCTAAGAATATCACACCACAGGGTATGCCTGTGGCCCTGAGCCCACACCATGGTGATGCTGAGGGAACCCTCCCACCCCAGAGGGGAAGAGGCAGCAGCAGTATGGAGCACTCTTCCTCTTGGGAGTAGCAAGGGTGTAAAGAAAAGGTCTTTCTTCTTTCACTGGCAATGTGGGGTGACAGCGAAGGTCCACGCAGTATTGCACTGACTGGGTCTGCTGCACACTATATCTTCTGCTAAGGTGGTGCTGGTAGGGCCCCATGCAACAACAAGTTTTGAAATTAACACTAAAAGGCATGGGTGAGTTCACACCTGTTGTTTCAGGCTGTCTGCAGACTCAGGCAATTATTACTACATTGTATATGATAGTACACATTTAGAAGCTTTTATTCATAACCATGAGGCCTAAAATCTCACATTTTTTTTCTTTTTAAATGAAAGCTTAGATTCTAGTGGAATCTAGTCATTCTAGGAGCTGGGGCCCTAGTCACAGACCTACAGTGCCTTTTCCTTAATCCAGCCCTGAGCACTAGAGAGGCTGCCTTCCCTACATCCCATGGCACAGTTCTATATTTGGATTGCCATCAGAAAGAGAGGAAATGAATAGGAATGGCTGAAGAAGTGATAATGTGGGAGAATTGTTGTGAAAACCCATGGGTCGGCCACGAGAAAAGCTGCTGAAAGACTGTGTGCTATGGTGATAAAACAGTTCCAAAGTTTACTTAGAAGGAACAGGCTGGGTGCCAAAGCAGTTTCGGTTCCTTCTCTGACCTCTGTGGGCACCATTTAATCCACTAGCTAGATCCCAGACTAGAGGATTCCTTCTCTGTGTGAGAGAACCCTCCCACCCCCGCAAAAAAGACCCCACTTTTCTATCTTGTCTCATGAAAGTGGAATTAGAAAACACACATTAATATTTACTGAATTAAAGTTTTCTACTAATTTCCAATTTTAAAATTCAATTAACTATTTTCTAATTTTTAAATTAAGTTGCTAAAGGAAAATAATAAAAGAACAAATTCACCAACTCTTTGGGTATCCAATGAAAAATAAACAAATCAGGGATTTACAAAACCTCACTACCCCTTGAATTATAAAATCATAATTTGTTTAGCAGAAATTCAGTTTTGAGTTCTTAGATCTTTACACAGAAAAGTATAAATCACAGTTAACTGTTCAGTGTTATAAGAGTATAGTCCACCAAAAGCCATACCCCCCATTAGTTTCAGAAAACTTTCTTATATGCATTTTCCAACATCCTCAAGAGATGTGGAAGGTACTCAAGAAAGGGGAATCTTTCCCAGAGACTTGAGTTCTGCAGGAAAAGCTCAGTGAGAATGGTGAGAGTAAAATAATTTTGCAGATAGCACTTTAGGGATATTCCTCTCTCTCTCTTTTCTGCAGATCTCCTATGATCCACAGATAGGGAACTCAACTCATGTGGACCTTAGAACATGAATATGAGTGAGTGTTCACTAGGGTTCATAATCTCCCAAGAAACCTTAGGTAGCTCTCTCACTTGATCCTTTCCAACCCCTCTGTAGGTATTAGGAATTCTGGATTCTCAGACAAACTCTATGATGCTTGTAGGATAACACCAATACCCCCAAATCTATGCATGTGCTTTGGAGGCCAACTTACTCCCTTCCACAAGCTTGGGGAGGCTTTATCTTCAACACACCAAAGCAGTGCTGTAAGCCTTCCATCATGGCAATTTAGCCATGTTGGGAGGACTGGTGAGTGTGAAACCTACCAATTCATTTGACATCTGCTAGAAGGATGAAGTGCTCTCAGTCCCATACTTCCCTTCTCTACTGGCCTTGCTGTGTTTGGCCCATGTTCCCCTTCTGCACGTCTTTGCAACCCTCAGTTCTGCATCTAATACTCTCTTCAACAATGGACTTTCCAAGATCCATCTTATTTCCAGCCCATCTCCCAGACCTCTTGGAGATGTGAGGTAGTCATAAAGAGGTGTGTCCTTTAGGAAGGTCTGCCAGAAGTAGCAGGGGAGCATGCTAGAAGGGACTGGATAGGCAATTAATCAGGGAGGCATTCCCCTCCTCAACTAAAGTCATTAAACTTAATTTTTATTCTCTGCACTTTCCTTTCTCAGGACAGAACCTTGCAAAAACAAACAAACAAACAAACAAACAAAACCCAGAAGATTTTTGTTCATTGGTGAACATCTCTTTTTAAATATCTCCTAATTTATAAATATCAAGTATGATTAATCTAAATTCTGATGGAAACACTCTAATTACCACTGACAAGCACCCCACATGATTTATTTACACTTTGAGGCCTATCTTCATAAAGAGCTATAAAACTCCACTAAGCTACAGACTTATTCGTTTTTTAAAATAAAAACAAACATCTCTAGCAATCATCTGGCTTCTCATTTAAAGTCTATAAGAGATGGTGTGCTATCTTGACAATTTTATTTAAAATGTTAATACAAATTTTAAAGTAAGAATTTAATGAACTAATCTTTGACCCTCTGTGCTTGATCTCATTTCCTAAGTTTTATCTTTCTCCTCATCATCATTTTTTTCACTATAAAGTGACAAAAGAAGATGAAGAGATTATTGAATTAGGACAACCTAAATATGGACATGCTCACCAGAGTGCAAAAATCTTCTATTTTCTTTAATTTTGGAAAAAAAAAATTCTACTCTCAGTGTTACTTGATCCCACCACCAACTCTCATCTCTTCCTTGGTCCTGCTGGCATCTCCTTGGGTCTTTGACCCCCACAGCCTATGCAACATTGGTCATGTAGCACAGGCCCCTTTTGCCCGTGCCTTATTAACCAAGATAAAACTGCAGGGGTTATGTTCCAAAACCTCTTTTGTCTCCTGTCCCTCTTTCGAGGATAACGGGTGCCTTTTCTCGTTGGGGTGAACTTTCCGCACACACAACCGCAGATTTAGAAACACAGAGAGAAAATGGATAAAAAGAGAAAAATAAATGGTTTGCGTAACATACCTAAATTTACACTTTACATAAGATAAACTAGATAAGGCAATCTAAGTTTAAGTTACAGAAAGGAAAGAAATGCTTGAATGTTCCAAAAAGTACTTTTATGCTCTGACCCTAGTGTCAGACTTCTAACCTCTACACTTTCCAAGGGGGAGAGAGAGAGCCCTCCCTTTGCAATCTTCTAAGTTTTCCCTCCCCTCTACTTCCCATTTTGGGTATGGCCTATCTGAACCCATCTCCCATCATCTAGGGTAGCCACTTCCAGGAGCCATCTCCCATCATCTAGGTTTCCCCAGTTACCTATACATACAACGGAGTTTTACACTTATTGCTTTCTCTAAGGCTTTGCCAAGGCAAGGCCGGACACATGGCTACTAGAGGATTCAACCGTCTTTGATAGCTGCCTCTCAAAAGCTTAACAACCTATATCCAAAAGAATGTTGTTCAGTGACTCCTAGTTGTGCCTGGCAAGTAGAGTACTTTCTGATTGTCCATATCCATTACTCATTGAGGAAAGTAGTTTTACCTGACTGGGTGGAGTTTTGCTAAAGCTTATTTTCACCCCTCAACTCTCTGTTATTAAATATTACTTTATTAATAGACACATTCAGTCTGTCATACTGAGCTCTAGAGCTAACCTATCACTTTTTTTAAGCCAGTATTTCATGTTTGAAGATTTTAGAGTAAAGTTCGGGCAGAATCAGGCTTTATTATAGAAACTAAATGTTATCTTTAACAATGGAAAAATACTGCCTCTCCTTAATAATTTTCTTCCTAGAGGCTATGTAATTATGTATACCAAAAGGCAGCAAACCATTTGTGACAACAGCAGCTTTGAGGGTAACATTTCTATGCTAATAAATAGAACACATTAAAAAACTACTGCTTAATCCAACCAAGAAAAAAAATCTTACTACTGAATAATGTATTTGGACTATTAAGAAAACTCAGTCCCTATTTAGAATTTTTGCTTTCTTTTGATAAAAGGCATTTTTCACAGATATGAATTGCTGCACATTTGCATGTATTAAAAGAATGCCAAAGAGGCTTTTATAAGCCCTGGAAGAAATACAGAAGATTGGCAGGAGTAGGGATTTTGCCCTGCAGGATTCATGTTGGCAGCCAACATCTACAACAAATTCAGTGTTCCTGAGGAGTAGTCTAGCAAAATATATGTGTTGGCAAAAACAGAGGAAATAATGAAGAAATACAGAAATAGAAATGTACCTCTTTGATCTTGTCTAAATTTGGTTAATACAGAAGGGGGAAGAATGCTGTTTTCTTATCAGGAAGTGTCCTTTAGTATTCTGTTTAATGATGCAAACAAATTCTCATTCTGGTTCTTAAAATACTTACAAAAAAGCAAAATATGTAGCTTTGTCATCTTGCAATGCACAATATTCTTCACATTTAGAATACAAACGTTTTTTCCCAATTAATATAACACACCTTTAATTAAAAATAAGAAATGCCAAAAATTGAATGTTTTACACCTGTTTGACCAACCTTTATGTCTATGAAATCCATCCATGTCAGCAAACTCAATATGATTTTCATCAGCCCAGTAGAGTCTACTGTTGACATAATCTATTGTAAGAGCCATAGGTCTGGAGATCTGTGTTTCTATGACAACAGTTTGATTGGTGCCATCCATACCAACACGGCCAATGTGAGGATACTCACAGCAATCAATCCAGTACAAATATCTAGGAAGACAAAATCAATAACTGTTTTATTTACAGCTGGAAAGGCACTAACACATAGCAGCTAATGTTTTAATTTTTTTTTGGTTGGTTTTAAGTACTATCCAGGAATTATTCTGTAGTGCTTTCATGCTCCAAATTAGCTAATTTGAGAGGGGTTTTTTTTGAAGAAAATTTTACAACTTCATAGCTTGAAGTATAGCATTTAGGTGTATGAGTCGCCATGTTAGAGATATTGATGCAGTTTTGCATCTGTACTTAAACCATTAATGGAAAAGCTCAAAATGGGATATATATGTCTAGATTGATTTAGGATTGCCACCCTTAAATTCTGAAGTATCATCATGATTTTACTAAGCTAAAATCTCAGGTCCTGCAATAATGTTATTGTTAAAAGAATTTCAGGTAGGTAAAATATTATAATACTGTATTACCATGCCAATTTTTTATATTTTGTACACTAATTTCACAGATGGCACACTTGCCAAGATTAAAAGAGGTGAGAGTATTGATGGAGGAATGTATGTTTCTAAATTGGCTGAGAATGAGGGAATATCGCATTGGGTGGGGATTTTGTTTTTCCTTTCTTTTTCAGTTGATTGCGAATACTCAGCTAAGATGCCTGGCATGTGTTACATTTAAAAATATTTGTAAGGAGATGTTTTGTTGGCGTACTAATATAATTTATCTTTCATGAGCTATTGACCCACATAGAGGTTAGAAAAAAATGTAGTTATAAGATTGTGACTCTGAAATGGGGACTTGAGTACAGGGGGTCTATTGTATTGTTTACTTATTTCAACCTCATGGCATATATAGCTGTACTTCTCTTCTGTAGGCAGCAAACACCTGACCTTTACATCTGGATTATTAGATGGGTCATTATCTAAGAATGATTTGGGGGAAAGCAGGAAAGGTTGATTATTTCAGTTTATCTGGCTCATCTGTTAGTATTAATACTCCTATATTAACTTGGGTAGGGTTGGCTCTTCCATAAGAGACTGAAATGGGCTCAGGTATTTTGTCCCCAAGGCTTTTGGGAAGTAAGCATGTTGTGGGTAGTGATACACATGGTCACAAGTGAAATTTATGGGAACATTGCCTGCTAGGAAATTAGTGGAGCACATTATCATTAAATTACAGGAAAAAAATGAGCTACAAGCATAACTAAGCTTGTTGGGATGGATGAGAAAAGCTATCCTTGCTCAGAGCCCTTTTTTGTTGGCATGTGAAAGAGAGACACACAGAGAATCCCCTTCTTCCTTCTCTAATTAGAAGTTAGACAAGTTGTGATGTAAATTCCTCCTCCTCCACTTCTCTTTCACACACAGACAAAAACATCCTCTCTATACAAGGATAAGTGTTCTCGTCCATTCCCACAAGATGAACTATGTTTATAATTCTTTTTTCTATTGTCTCATCTGTGGATATAAATAGATCACACAGCACCAAACCTAGTGTAGTCTCTCTCTTCCTATGTGCTATCTCTTTTGCACATAATCAAAGTTACTTTCCATATATTGATTTGTATTTTTGATTTCCATATGATTAAACAGTTTGGTTTTACAGCACAACCTTCTTAAAACATCACAAGAAATCAATGCTGAAAACCCAGCACCAAACAAATAGAGATGTAAATGTCTGGTTTGACTTTGAAGAGGGACTGTGAAACAGGCATGGGATTCTGTATTTACTGGTCTTCAGTGATTTTCAGAGTAAATTTACTAAATGTATAATTCTTTTTCATTTCCACATTTTTGCACTTCAGCACCCAAAGCAAGATTCACTAAAGGACTTAGGTGTTTGACACTTTAGGTGCCTAAATCCCAGAATCAGGCCCCAGTGGGATTCAGAAAACATGAAATTCAGAAAACCGCCACTCAGCTGCACCTAAACTCTTTCAGTGCCTGAATTTTTGCAATAAAAGTTCCCTAAGCATTTACGATTCTGAACTTGGCTCTGACATTCCCAGGTGAGAGCCCTAGCCACTGGGCTATGGGATATTCTGATGTGGGGTTTCCAAAGGGTCTCCTATTGAATCTGTTCCACTGTTGATAAATAATTTTAAGAAGTCATTAGAGCAGAGAAAGTGAGTCTTCCACGTCCCAGGGGAGCGCTCTAACCAACAGGCTACAAATTCATTCTTCTGCTTGCTCTCTCGCTCTCTCTGGACCCAGGATGAACCTGTTTCACTGTGGAAAATGAAAGAAACATTGGGCCAGAGAGAGCGCCCAAATTTCTTTATCACTCTAATCCTCAGGAGAGTAAGGATATGTCTACGCTTCAAGCTGGGGTGGGGGATGATTCCCAGCTCGAAGAGACATACCCACACTTGCTCTGATTGAGCTAGTGCTCTAAAAATAGAGCATAGCTGCAGCAGCAGTGCAAATGGCAGGAAGAGTCAGCCGCCTCAAGTACAGGCCTATGGTCTCAGACTGGCACATACTCAAGGTGTCCAGCCCCACACACTGTACTGCAGCTTCACTTTATCATGATAGCTCAACGAGAGCCAGAGTGAGTACATTTCCTCAAGTTGGTAATCACACCCCCAGATCGAAGTGTAGACATATCATCATCTCATGGAATGTCGATGAAACTAATGGCTTGTCTACACAGCAGCAATGCACACTATGGGGGTGTAATTTCTAAAGC